>NC_092559.1:53856325-54555924 GCF_037038585.1 Patagioenas fasciata
ACTCACATATCTGACTCCCCAGGACATCATCAGGGGCTTTGGAAAATCATCAGAGAGTGCATTCAAACCTTGATGCTTGCAGTGCAATTATAGCTTCCTGTCAAGGTTTGATTGCAGGGGACAATAAACCATGGCAGATGCTTTGTCAATCCCCTCTCTTTTCCCCCCTTCAGCGCCCCCCCCCCCCCCCCACTAAGTAAAGGCAATAGGAGGGCAAAGAAAGGGAAAGAGAGAGAGGACTTGCAAGTTGGAAGAAGTTAAAAAAATGTTTTACTAATGCTACTAATAAAATAAAGAAAATAATACAAAATATACAAAACCAATCTTTAATTCCCCGGCAAAGCTCAGAACTGCTCCAGTAACTGCGGGGCAGGTACCCAGAAGTCCTGGGTTGGACTCTGCAGCAAACTGGAACTGGATTCAAGGATACAGGGTCTGTCACTAGTCCTCAGATTTGCAGGGACGGCAGGCAGGGTCCTTCCCAGATGTTGGCCATAGTTGAAGAAGAGCAAGACCCTCGTGACCGCCCACTTTTATATGGTGTTATGACGTCAATGGGATGGAATACTTAGTTGATCAGTTTTAGTCACCTGTTCAGTTCGCTCCTCCTTGCCCCTCTCACTTATGGGATGTGCATCCTAATCAGTGACCTTGCATTCCATTGCTATGTCTACCTGTCATGGAGGCACCCCGAAGTTAGTTTAGAGGCACAACAGGGTCCAAAACAAACTTTTATTCAGTAAAGAAGGTGCAGCAGATTAACCGGTGGAAGACGGGGTTTTAGCTCTCCAATAGTGGCATAAATACGGGTTCAAGTATCAGTCGAGGTAATTACTGAGGTGCAGCAAATAACAATGGAGATCCACAGTGTGCATACAGATGGCTCACCACAAACAATGCCAGAGCTGTCCCTGACCTTGGGAAAAGTATACACTTGCCTGAATCTGGCAAGGAATTGTAAGGAACATTTAACGAAGAACTGTTGTTTTTGCATAACTGAGGACCTGGCACCTGACCCTAGCAGGGGGGAAGGACTGAGAGACATCGGACTATGAATTCTTAATGTAATACACAGTCTCTTCCCGGAATATGTACTGACACCTGTATACATACCGATACCTGTATTGATAAGTTAATTTAGGGGGAAGTGTAGCCAAAGTACCAGGAATCCATATCTTAAACAGATTGATAAGGGGAAGGGTATTGTGTGCATCGGGATAGTCTGTAAACCCTGAAGTACCCAACCGATGGGGAACAGGGGAGGGAAATCGCGGCTGGGATTTTGGGGAAATACAAGTGGGGACTTTTTGCCCTATTCGGTGTGCCTACCTTTAGGTAGAACACCCGGTCTTGCAAAATCATTATTAAAATATGCTTTACCAAGAGATCCTGCCTGGGTCTATTATATTTGCAAAAGAATTGTTTCCTACAGAATTATTAAAGAAAATACACATGCTTATATTTAAGCATGGAATAAGCACCCGCGATCCTGCGAGGAATTATTAAGAAGTTTTATCCCTCACCCACGTGGCTCAGTGGGGTGGAATCCGGGTCCCAGGAGATTACCTTAGGCAGCCATCCTGCCTAAGGGGGAGGGCTCTCAGCCGCAGCCTTTGGCCCACGCTCCAAGAGGTCCACACAACCCGCGGCAAAACCTCGGCGGGGGTCTTGTTTATGTAGCCTTGTCATATCTGACTGTGGGCATTCCAGAAGCTTCTCTGCACCCCCACTCTGGCTGTGGAGTGTCCTGAAGCTTCTAAGCACCCCCACTCTGGCTGTGGGCACCCAGCGGCTCCTTGTCGCCTCTGTGCCCCCACTCCTTCTCTATCTTAAGGACCCTAATCAACAGGTTCTGGGGTCAAACAAAAGAAGCTGTTAACCCCATTGCAGGAAGGGGGGGGGGGGGAGAGGGTGGTGTGCATCTGCCACACTACCAAAACATGCTTCCAACTTCAAAAAAGTGCAGTTCCTTAGAAGAACTTAGCTGAAATAAAAGTTCACTAAAAGATAAACTTGTCTTGTTTTTAACAAAACCAGGACACTTCCAAAAACAGTGGCACAGACACAATCAAGGTGAATGGATCTACCCTTATTATCTGAAAGTATTGCAATGGAAATATTAAGTCTTACAGAGCGTCTTCATTGAATAGCAAGGGATGTAATTTAGCTTGTAGCACTCCCAGGACGGCAAATGACTCAAAACTACCCAGTTTCCCCAAAAATAAGACAGGGTCTTATATTAATTTTTGCTGCAAAATGTTATAGATGATCACGATAAATAGCACGCACTCATCAGAATAAATTGCTTAGAATTTATTGCAGCAAGTGGCAAGCGGGCAAAACAGCGCTGGGCGGCCGGGGAGTCTGCGCTCCACCACGGCGCGCCTTTCCAGTAGCAGCAAGCTTGGTTAAATGTGGTAAAGGATTACATATTCATGGTTATTCCAGGAACGCCTATACATATTCATAACTTTTTCCTTGAAAAGACCGTTCTTACTAAAATGAGTTCCAAGGAATTATATCTATAGTCTTCAGCTTTGGCTCTTTCCTGTTGTGCCTGCGCAGTGTCTCCGGGTGGTCACGGGCGGGGGTCTTTTGGACGAAGGCTGCAGTCTATCTTGTCATGCACTTCTCATCTTTGGCCTAGCACGCTGGGTTTGGCCAAGGCTCCAACGGTTTAAGCTGGTTTTCCTCCCGCTTTGTGCTGAAGACCCCCGTTATCTCGTTCACACAAGGATGCAACTGGGCCCTTATCTCTGTCAGTCTCTTCCTGAATGTTCTGCAGGGTACACTAAATTAGGCTTTTACACATATCTGTGGAACAAGTTTTTTACAAAGACTACATACAGGTTGCATTGTTTAATGGTAGCATGTACTAATATCATGTTATATGCTCAGGTTTCACAACCACTGATAACATATCCATTTAGACTGGTTTGATTAACAAATATATCGTTAAGTTTATTACACCTAACAGTCCAAGAGGTAAACATTCCCTCAACTTATGATAAAAAGATACCCAGATTTAGTCAGGAATATAATAAGCTTTCAAATACTTGTGACAAACTCCCATTAATTTCAGTTATGCAAAACTATTCTTTAATAATGCCAATCATCAAATGCGGTGATTATAAAAGGTGCACACCAGGACACAGACAGAGATGCACACACAGACAGAGATCTCATTCAGGAAGGAGCGCAGAGCTGGGCTGAGCAGAGACCTGAGCCAGGCTGAGACCCTCTCTTTATTAGCCAGTGACAATTTATAGGATTTACAGATATGGGCCTGGACTAAGATGTTACATAAGATGTTTTTCCAATAACTGTTATTAAAAACACATCATATTTATGTTAAGTTTGTTTCAGTTACATTCCCACTCATTTCTTCTTTAAATATATCTTAATAACCCTAAACAATACTGTGAACAGAGAAAAAGAAAAAAAGATTCTATCTCTCGTTGCGTCTATTTCAAATTCTAGCAAAGATATTTGCATAATCACACCTTAAAAATCAAAACGAGGATTTGTTAAACCAATCAATAACAAAGGTATGTATGACTAGAGTCACTCAAGCCCCACCAAAATGTAGAAAACAGTATAAAATACCCTAACAACAGAGAAAGGGTAGGGGGAAGACACCATCACTGAGAAGTCAAGGGAACAGCATAATAGTGTAGCGGATGCACTTAACCCCCCCTAGCCAAACCAGCAGCAGTTTGGTCCAGGCTCCAGAGGAGGCAAGGGCCTGAACCACAGCCAGGCCAAGAACTCCTTCCAAGAGACACACAGGGAAACAGAATGGCCACTGAACGCCGGTGGCTTGTGGGTGCAGGGAGTCTCGTGCAGACTTTTCCTACTGTATGCAATTTGACTACGAGTCAACCACTTCATTCTATAAACACGACAGCCTGGATGAGCCCACTTTGAGCTCTCCCTGCTAAATAAGTGAGCTGTATGGCAATGGGTTTACTACTCACAGGTCAGTGGATGAGCCCAACTCAAGTTCAATATTAATCATTTAGTTTAAGTAGATGCATATTGAATGTAATGGATTATTTAGAAATATAAGGTTGTGTGATTTTTAATATACTCTTTGATTCATGTTGCTTGGTAGACTAGATTTGCTAAAATTTTAAGCTCGTATTTGCCAAAAGCAACTGCAGACTACACTAAATGCCTGCAAGATAAAGTCTAGCTTGCATTTTGCTGAGAAGGATGGAATTGACTCAGAAAACAATGATCCAAGGCTAACGCAGAGACATCCCAGACATCTGCAAAGCAGGGTCTATTTTGCACTTTGCTGAGAAAAAAGGATTTATCCAGACAAAATGGCGCCTTCAAGGATATAGACCAAACTGAACAAAACAAGGGCCCACATGGAGTTAGAGAAAAAGGGTCCAATGAGGAGCAAAGACCTGGTGGTGAAATTTTGCTATTGGACTGGATTTTGGTGTAAATGGTTTGTAAAGATATAAAAGTTTGTAGTTTTCTCTGCTTGGGTGGACCTCTGTGCAGGTACCCAGCTTGAGCCAGCCTTCCTGCTCTTCTACTCCATTCAATTTTTATTTTTCTGAGAATTTTGTCTCCTGAAAGTCTTCTCTGCATATGGTTATTGGGCCTCACCTGAAAGTTTGCTACTGGAGTTCTAAAATACAGACTCCAAAGCAAACTGTTATTAGGGAGAGAAGAATCTTGACAGTTTCCACCACAGCAGATACACGCCTCGCCTAAAAATTTGTCTCTGGAGCCCCAAAGTGAACGGTTATCAAGGAGGCAAGACACCTGAAGGTTTGCTTCGCAAACAGGTATCTGATTCCTGGAGAGAAGGTAAACAGCATTTGGCTTGGCATATTTCCCCCATGCAGGAAATAATAGAATGAACCTACCACCGAACTCTTTTAATTCTCACTTCTCTCTAAGAAATCTAAACATTGTTCTGCAGCAAGCACAACCCTAAATTACTCCCCTGCGACAAACAGGACTTCTGGGACCAGTCGACAGTCTGAGTCTAGCTTCCCCACCCTCAGGAGGACACTCTTGGGTAAGATTTGCTCATTTAGTTATACCAAGTCTTCCCCCGGACACTTAGACTTCAAGCTTGTATTTATAATCACAGGTTGTGGAATCTCTTTCTCTAGAAACATTCACGACCTGCCTGTACACATTCTTGTGCAATCTACTCTAGGTGTACCTGCTTTAGCAGATGGGTTGGACTAGATGATCTCCAGAGGTCCCTTCCAACCCTAACCATTCTGAGATTCTGTGATTCTCAGAGGTGTGACCAGGTGGATGACCTGCTCAGCCTGATGGTAGAGTTGAGAGAGGAAGTGGAAAGGTTAAGAAGCATCAGGGAGCCTGAGTAGGAAATAGATTGGTGGAATCACACTCTGGCCTCCCTGAGTCAGGAAAGGCCACCAGTAAGAAACCAATATCAAGGGAGTCCTATATCCTCCCCCTGAGTGACTGAAGACAGTAACTCAAGAAAAAGGAGTGAGTGGAGGCAAGCCCACACTTGGGGTGGCAGGTGAAACTCCCCATTGCCCACCTCGCCCTCCCGGGCGCCTCTCTACAACAGATATGAGGCTCTGGATGTGGAAGGCCAGACTGATACCTAAAATCAGCAATTAGCAATATAATAAGTCTATATGAATAAGGTTCACAGAGGTTAGGTGTTAGACACTTGTTAGGAGTTAAGTAACAAGAATGGTATTTGTTAAGATAAGCAGGAGAAAGTTAGGAGACAATGTCCTTGCTCTCAGAAGATAAGGTGGCTAGACCAGTGCAGAGACCAGTTTGAGACTGGTTACTACTACCTCTGCAGTTTTGAGCCGAATAACAAAGGGACTGCACCTGCCCAGAACCTGGGGTCAAGCAATGGACAGTTTGGGAAAGACTTCTTACTTCGTGCCAGGATCCTCGAAAGAACACCGACATATTGAACTGCACATGTGCAAGGGACATTTACATATGCTAAATAATTACAAGAAATGTAATGCATATGCAAAGAATTTCCAATAAGTGTAATGAATATGTATGATCTGTGTGGATATAATCTGTATCTGGGAATTGTTCGGGGCCCCCACTAGGCAAAAATTATTCCGGTGGGAGCCGACATGTCAATAAAGGATACTTGCTTCTAAAATGGTAAATTGATTTGGTTTTAGAAGTTTATTCAATTAACTGATTTATGGTATCAGTTCTGGTGATCGAGATGGGACTCCGCTCTTGATCTTCAACCGACTCCTGGGATCAAAAGATCTCCAGCCAGCACCAAGGTATTCTTGGAGTGATCCTTGTTCCCCAGAGGCAGTGGAATTCTTGAGCCAAGGACCATTCATAAGTAAAGCATCCTTTTTTTTTTTCTTTCTTCTGATTTGGGTTGCCCACTCATAAGTCAAGGTGAAAGCCTTGCAGGGGGGCTTGCCTGCCCTTTAGTCGAAAGTGTGAAAGCTTTGCAGGGTTGGGATAAAAAAATCCAGATAAAAAATGGGGGTGAAAGGCCCAGGGGCAAAGTGCCCTAAATAAAGGTAAAAGATTTGGGGATGACGACCCCTATAAAAGGTTTGAAATAATGTTGGGGGAAGAAAAAAAAAAAAAAAGAAAAATAAAAAAAGAGAAAAAAGGAAAAAAAAAGGGAAAATAAACTGTTCAAGTCCTTGTTTTAGTTTATGAGTGTTTATGAGTGCACTAGTACCTGTTAATTGTTTTATTGGTTGTTGTTACAAGTATTTCTTCGTGGTGGTGTTTGTGTAAGTGCCCTGCAAGCCTTCTCCCTTTTTCCCCTCCTCATGCTTTTTACTTATAAGATGGGGTCGGGAATGTATTTTCCCAGTGGTGTTCTTAAGAAATCAGTATTAGGGTGTATTTTAAAACATTGGAAAGAACATGGAAATGTGTCTGGGGTAAATACGAATAAGGAAGATCTTGTGAAATATTGTAATCAATGGTGGCTGCTGTATAAGTTAGATGATGGGGAAAAGTAGTTGGAGAATAGGACCTTGAATTATAATACTTTATTGCAATTGATGTCGTTTTTAAAGCAAGAAGGGAAATGGGATGACATCACGTATGCAGACATGTCTTTCTGTTTGTGGAGGCATTCCGAATGGTAAAAGGAAAGTGGTATCAATTTGATGTTGGAGTGAATAAAGGACTCAGCATTCCGATTCAGTGTGAATCACGCAAAGCCATTTATTACAGGAACAAGCCTCCTTATATATGCAACTAATCTCTGATCACGCCTCCACGCTCCAAGCATGCATTCACTAATTGGATATCATCTATGTTCATGAGCTGTCCACACGCTGGAGTCTCACTGCTGATAGGTCCATTGATTTACGTCATGTTGAGGCCTTGTTATTGTAGAACTGCTTCTCTCCCACAGCAGGTCCTGTTTTCAGCTTTCTAAGTTGGCCTTGAAATTCCTTTGGGCCTGGCTGGTTCAACAACAAATCTCCATCTAACAGAAACCCATCCACAATTCCCCCTTTTTTGTTCTTGAACCAGCCAGGTCCCATTTACAGCGCGCTGAATCATCTTTGAAATACGCTGCAACATACAGCACATGATTAACACAATAATTACAGTTACATATAATGCAATTAAGCCTTATTAAATAAGATTAAACAACTACCCACTTATTCCAAAATTTTAAGCTATATGTCAAACCTTAATTTTACTTTGGCAATCTTATTAATATACTGTTCTAGTTTGTCTAAAGTACTTTGTGGCAGAATGCAAACCCCCCTCTCTCCCCCCACCTCCTTCAGTATGGAGGGAGTAGGCACATCTCCCTCTCTCTGCTACTTGAGGCTAACAGCTTCTTCTGTTTGGCCCAGAGCACCCTGGCCAGGGCCATTAGGAGAAGGGATTGCCGAGGCACCAGTGAGCCGCTGGGCACCTGTGACCAGTGTGGGGGATGTTTGGAGGCTTCAGGGGCACCCCACACATGGTGTGGGGGTGCAGAGAAGCTTCTAGAATGCCTACAGTCAGGTCTGATCAGCCAGTATAAAAACAGGACTCTCTCGTCGAGACTGGGCCCATTGTCGCCAGTCTCTCGGAGCTGCGAGCTGGAGATGCTGCCACCGAGAGCCCCCCTCCCCGGGATGGAGACCCCGCTTGCCTTGCCGCCACGGGTGTGAGTAAAACCCCTCACAGGATTGCGAGTGTATTTATCCTTTCCGTGCACATATGCACGTGTAACTTCCCGTGCTTAATACAAGCACGTATAAAATTATATCCTCGCACAATCGCGAGTGCAACTTTATTCCGTGCACATTTGCACGTGTACTTTAAATTATTTCCTTGCACAATTGCGAGTGTATTATAAATTTATCCTCGCACAATCGCGAGTGTATTTTCCTCCCGTGCTTCCACATAAGCACGTGTAGTATTCCATGCACATTTGTATGGGGATATAGCGGAAGATTTGGCGAGGAGGTTAGTTAAATGTAAATACGCTCAAGTGACTTGCACCTGTCTGTAGAAAAAGCACACACATCACACTAATTGTCTTACTGACCTTGTGTGCTTGATGAGTAGAAGCTCTGTGTTAGATAACACAGGCCTGGGAGAAACTCTGGGCACCTTATCACTGTGTCTGAGATTTCTGCTTTGTTGTGAGAAAGAGCGGGAGGCTGCGCCTGCCTGAAGCCTTGAAATACAGGCGAGCTCAACAGGCCCAGTGATCTTCCAGCAGGGTTGAACTGACCAGCGCCTGCGTCCCCGTTTGTGTCACCTCTGCCTGGGAGCTTAGGTGTGGCTTCGGAGATCCCCCAGTAGAGAGGTAACTAAAATAAAACTTGCTCTTTGCAAATGCATCCGTGGCCTCTGGCTCTTCTTGTGATGTGCCTGCGTATGTGCACACATTTGGCGTAGTCGGCAGTCGCTAGAACCAGCCATGCTGTGGTTTGCAAAAAAAACGGGGACAGGGGAGGCCTCGAGGGTGACTCCCCAAATTCCGGGATGGCCCAGTACGGAGCGCTGGGCTCCCGTGGCTGCTCTCCTGTCTGAATTCGCTCCACCTGAGTCATGGCCTCAGTTTGATGATGGGGCGGTGATTACCCCCCAGGTAATTCAAGCAGCTATACTTAAGCTTCCATGGAGAGCAGCATCAACTTCTTCTCGCAAATTAGCGGGAAGATTGGGATGGTTATTTGTTACCGGTCTTAATGCTCTTGATCATGATTTTGTTGCGTTGAAGAGTAAAATAAGAGAATTGGAAAAGGAGGTTGAGATTTTACAGGATGCAAAGGCGATCGCACAAGAAGTAATTACTGTTCAAGCAGAGCGGTGCTATGAGCTGCAAGATAATGTAGACCGGTTGCTAGCATGTATTGCTAAGGAACAAAAGGAAAAACATGCCAAAAGTGAGTTTTTGTGTTCTCAGGTTTGTACTCTTACCACAAAACACTCTTGGAATCCCAAGGAATGGGATGGAAATATTTGGAGTGAATCCTCAGACTCCAATATTGAGTCTGAATTTGACCCTGACTTAAATGGCAGGGAAGTGGTGGGAGCACAACCCCCCATACAAATGGTGCTGCAGCAGGAACAAGCAGATGAGGGGGGGCAGATAGCACATACTCACTCTCCGAAGGAGTTAACGGCATTTTCAGAGATCTCTCAGCAAACGAGTGGGGAAGGAATTCCGGCACAGATTTTGCCAGCTTGGGATAGTGGAGCTGTGTCTATCCATTTATTAGCAGATGAAAAAGTTTTCTTAAGCCCTATAGCCTATGATGATCAGATACAACAACAATATGCTCAGCTGCAAACTGTCAGAGGTCCGGACAGGCAAGATATTATTGCACCTGTGCTGTATCAATGTTTGTGTGCAGCAGTTTTAACGGCATATGCTGAACCTCTTGAATCTGTGTTGTCCCGTGGAAATTGGTGCACATTGGAGGAAAGTATTGATTTAGTGCAGCAGATGGGGGTGGTGTATGCATTGATTATGGGATCCGATTCGGACAGGGTAGCAGTGACAAGTGCTATAGGTAATGCAGGCACTCCAACAAATGCCTTGAGCGGAATTGGGGCTGTAATTTCAGGACCCTCTGTTTGGGTGGTGGATAATGGAAATCTGGCAAAACTGAGAAGAGTTACAGCACAGGTGATGAGAACACTAATGTGGAATGATTTAGTACAAGCTGGTATCCCACAATCAGAAATAAGCGGGATCATGCCATCACAAATTTTTTGCTGCTTGCAAAAGTTAATGCTTATGCAGAAAAGCCAACCAGCCCTAGCCCCCCTGCCAACACTGCACCCACCCTCCACCCCAACTGCCACCTCAGTGCAAGACCAGTTTGCCTTTACCTGGCAACAAAAGCAATATACTTGCCAAGTATTGTCTCAGAGATACAAACACAGTCCCTCCGTTTGCCACCAAATCATAGTAGCTGATATAGCACTATGGTCGGGTACTGTTACTGATTGCCATGATATTGATAATCTGTTGATCATGGCAGTGTCACAACAAGAAACTGAAGCAGCTGTTGAATTTTTGAAGGTGCATGTGCAGGACCAGGGCTGGGCAATTACTCTGATGAAAATACAGGGCCCTTGTGCTACTGTACTATTTTTAGAAATAGTTTGGCATAGGCAGCTTAGAGAAACACCAGTTAAAGTACAGCACACAGTCCAGCAGTTTTCTGTACCAGCTGCAGTAAAACAATTACATGCCTTTTTAGGATTTTTAGGGCCTTGGAGAATTTCCATCCTTACGTCTTCTGTGGAGGAGGATTCCCCTTGTGAAGAGTTAATAGCAGAGCACAATAAAGTTGATTCATTTGAGTCTCAAAACAGTAAGAAAGCAGATAATATGATCTCTGCTGAGCTGCATGCTCAAGCTCTAAATGTGCATATAGCTTGTGGACATGGATCAGCTTATGCTGCACACACATGGGACATTGGTCACAATCAAACCCCTTTGCTGTTATATACTTGTAAAACATGCTCACATCATTGTGCTGCTTGTACACAACTACATTTAAGAGCACAGGGAAAGGTAAAACGGGGTCAGTGGGCCTCAAATACCTGTCAGGTTGATTATATTGGCCCCGTATCCCCATCTAGGGGGTGGCAATATGTATACACTGCTGTGGATATAGTGTCACCACTAACTACAGGGGAAATGAAATTATTCACACCAACGGATTGTGAAGTGGGACTGCAGCCTATTGATTTAGATGTAAAAATTTATATGACTCCAGAGAATGCTGTATGGTTTTGTACCCTGACTTCTCCTCTTATGTTACATCCTTTACTAATATCAGATTCTCGAGTTCTTGTATTTCAGGTATCTTCAGTGAACACCTGTGTTTTATCTAGAGGAGACAGCACTGGAACAATGTTATTGGTGTCACAGACTCAACATCCAACTGAACTCCAATCTGAAAAAGTGCAGGCCACAACTTTCCAGTGTGTGTAAGCAATTAGCCCACAACAGGTTGTTAAACCCAGTGATACCAGCTGAAGGAGCTGGAGCAGCAGCGTATGTATTACTGGAAGGTGACAACCCCCATAGCTGTGTTACAGAATTGTGCTATGCTAAGCGATTTTAACACTAATGTTTCTTATTGTTGTTTCTCTGAGTAGGTAGTAGCTGCAAATGCTGCTTTGATTTTGAAGTCATGTGTTCCTTCAACACAGATGATGAACTAGCCAGCATGGAAGACAACATCTTGCATCTTTGGAACTAATGCCTGGCTGAATGACTCGTTTAATTCCCTGACAAGATGAATGGGACACCTGATTATTGTAGAAATATGCTTTTTCCTTTTTCTGTATGTGTTTATTGTGTGCCCCTGTAAATTGCTCTGTGCTACACCTCACAAGCCCAAATGAACAATTCTGGCTTTGTTGACCCCAGGAGAAGCAAGTCACGTGAGCGAGGGGGTGGAATGTATGGGGATATAGCGGAAGATTTGGCGAGGAGGTTAGTTAAATGTAAATACGCTCAAGTGACTTGCACCTGTCTGTAGAAAAAGCACACACATCACACTAATTGTCTTACTGACCTTGTGTGCTTGATGAGTAGAAGCTCTGTGTTAGATAACACAGGCCTGGGAGAAACTCTGGGCACCTTATCACTGTGTCTGAGATTTCTGCTTTGTTGTGAGAAAGAGCGGGAGGCTGCGCCTGCCTGAAGCCTTGAAATACAGGCGAGCTCAACAGGCCCAGCGATCTTCCAGCAGGGCTGAACTGACCAGCGCCTGCGTCCCCGTTTGTGTCACCTCTGCCTGGGAGCTTAGGTGTGGCTTCGGAGATCCCCCAGTAGAGAGGTAACTAAAATAAAACTTGCTCTTTGCAAATGCATCCGTGGCCTCTGGCTCTTCTTGCGATGTGCCTGCGTATGTGCACACAACATTCGCACGTGTAAGTAAATTAACCCTCACAGAATTGCGAGTGTATTATAAATTTACCCTCGCGGAATCGCGAGCGTACGCTTTACCTGTATCTCTTTAAGAATAATCCCGCACTGTGTTCAGGCAAGTGTGTACTCCTCTGGGACTCAGGGGCGGTTCCGGCATTGTTTTGGGTGAAGCCACGTGCATGCACTCTGTGGACCGTCTGTTGTACTAGTTGCTGCCCCTTAATAATTTTCCTCAACTGATACCCGAACCGATATTTAAGTCACTTTTGGAGTGCTAAAACCCTCTTTCTCACCGGTTTAATAAAAGTTGTTTTGGACCCTGTTGTCCCTTTAATTAGCCTCGGGGTGCCTCCATGACACACTTATTAATAGATTCAGAATAACCAAACAAGTTAATACAGCACAGCCATAATCCTAATGTTAAAAGCAGAAAATTTATAACTGCGCGATTTTGTAGAGTAACATGTCTAACACCATCAACATATATTATTAATTGAGTTAGTATTTCAGAAGTTAGATTAACCTATTTAAAAGACCAATAGCTTAACTTTGATATGTCTCCTAAAGCTTTACCAGCTGCTAGATCAGAGAGAAAGAGTGCAGTAGGTACTATGGTAGGAATGTCTCATAATTTTACCTCATCTTTGCATTGACTATCTAAGTGTAATATTGCCCTTTTGGCTCTCCTGCTGTTTGTTCAAATTACCATTCTCCACAGAAGGTACAGCACCTGCTTGCTAATAGGCTTCTGGACCACCAGGTCTGTGAGCATCTATAACACTGAATTAGGATCCATGGTTTACATCTGAAACAGTCCTCACAACTTACCTCCCTTCTGTCCATCTGCATCCATTGAATCTTTGTTGTCTTTATTCAGCCATGGCTTGACCCATTTCGCAGGAATCCACTTCAATCCTTGGCCTGTAACGACACAAACATAACCTTTTCCCCAGGTTATCAATTGATGTGGCCTTTTCCATTGACTAGTGATTTGACCATAACTAATATAGGTTCTTTCTGATTTAGCATGGTTTTGGGTCATACTTGCAAAGTATTTCATCACATACAATGCTTTTGACAATTGGTTTTGTGGTGTTTCCACTACTTCCCTTTTTTTTTTTTAAAAAAAAAACAAACAAAAAAGTTCGGAATCAGATACATGTGTTGGACCTTGACTACTTACTCAAAATCACAAATCAAATTTAGAGGTTCCTCCTTAAAAAGCTCTAAGTAATTTAAAGCTGTGCCAAGTTCTGCTAATTGGGTTGAACCTTCAATAATTTTTACAGAATGATGCCAATTGTTATCTTCACACCAAACCAATACAGCTTTATGAGACTGCCCAGAACCATCAACAAAAACTATGCGAGTATGTAGGATCAGACCAGATACACGCATGGTCTGTGACCTGATGTTAAAGACTTGCAGATTCTGCAGCAATTTACATTTATGAATGCCAAAAGCTGTGCTGGTAAGAAAACCAGCTAGTGCAATTTACAAGGATGTAGATTGCAAATAAAAAATCAAAATTAAATTTCACAGATGGTACATATATGACAAATGGATCATGGCCTATTAACACTTAAATTCATTCCCTGCATTTTCTTGATCAGAGTGACAATTGGTATATAACAATCAGTATATCAGTCTGCTAGCAATTTCATCATACTGTCCCACAATAGCCACAGGTTGTTTCATAGACAAATCTGCAAGTCCAATCGAATGCAGTTAGCTTGTAAGGTTGTCAGAAATTTATTCATCAAAGACTCTAATTCCATTTTGGTTGCCATATTTATTGGATATTGTTTTCCCTTACCGGATCGAAGTCCTGTTTCAGTTCTATCAGTGTAGTGTTTGATTTTTCAAAACATTGGCTGTTAATACTAGTGGAAATACAGCATTTGAAATTTCCTTGGAGATTTCTCACTTGCACAAGCAGATCTGCACCATCCAAGCAGCTTCTTGTAGGCCATGCAACTAAACAGAATTCTCAGAAAAAGTTATTTGAGCTTACAATTTACTTAACAAATCTTGACCCAAGAGAGGTACAGGGCTTTCTGGCAAATACAAGAACTCATATGGTAAAACTTTGTTCCAAATTTGCCACTCCATTGGTCTCTTTCTTTCTTTCCCACGATGTCAAAAACTATCACGGTGAATTTACTAAGAAGTCTTTTACAACTAGTTACCACAGAATAAGTCTATTAACAAATTTTTGGTTTAATTTTCCAGTTTCATTAGAACTATGGATCTGCTAGGGATGCCTTTAAATTTCACCCTCAGACTGCTCCATTCAGTATTACAACATCGCTGCAGTGGGGGGAGAGAAAACCCTCCTTTCACCGCTTTAAAAGCAGGCAGCCAGGTTTTTCCATTTTTTTTTTTCTTTCTCTTCTTGCTGTAGTTCAGCTGTACCAAGGTCATGCAGGTGGCGTAATCGCTCGTACGAAGTGGGAGGCCCTGGCAAAGTCTTCAGTTACAATGAGTTGAGTTTATCTTGCAGCTTGACATAGGCCTGAAATTTATGTTCAAACACAGGCCTGAGATATTTTGCTTTTTTGTTTTCCCATTTCATTCCAACCATAATACACTTTATATGCAATTCCAAGTAGCTCAGCAATAGTTAGATTTCTTAGCTCCATTTACCTTTTACAATTTACAGATGTCAAAATACAGTATATTAAACATCAATCCATTATTCTGTTTTCCTAGATGCAAATCAGTTCATATTCTAGCAACTTTTAAATACAACCTCTTCCAAATGCACATATATCATAGCATTTAGTTTTAGTTCCCCTACCTCCAACAAACACATAAATTCAATGCGAACCAAAGTTTTCTGGTCTCAAAATTATTAGATAACAATATGAGCAATTACTCTAATGTGTAAGGATGCATCCTAAGGGGGAACAAGGTGAAATTTTAGCAGTGGAACCGGTTCCCATTTTGTAATTATCTCCCCAAACAAAATTATTTTGGTACCAAATAAAAATATGCAAATTAATATACTGAGCTCAGATATGAAAACCAAACACCAAGTTCAAATATGCAGATAGATCAGAGTTACACTTATTCAAGACAATATCTCAATTTTTGCATTGCACCTTTGAACCGCTCACTGCTCAGCCGGGTAGAGGTGCCGCTGGGTCTCCCTGACAAAACAGGTCAGTGCGCGCTGGAGCCCAACTGGCACCCGCCCCCCCGCCACCGCAGCAAGCTGGACTGGGCAAGGCTTTTATTAGTGTCTCATCTGGTGTGCTACAACTGTTATCCCAAAACCAGGATTCTTTACATGGTGTGCATACAAAAGAGCCAAATCCAGTACATGGAGATGAGACACTGCCTATCACAGAGTTGCGCAGGTCTGGATATTGGAATAAAGCTACTATGCTAGAAAGAAAAATAACAGCTACTACACACAAAAAATTTAACATCACATTCATTCAGTAAAGAACTAAATTACTCATGGTCTTCTGTATTATCACAAAACGCACATTTTGAGTCAACGGATTCTCATGATTTAACAGTCTATGAACTCATCGTACCTTATAACAAAGACCTACCAAAACTGTAACATACTTAAACAGATACCCACAAAGAAAACAGGTCAATAAGGAAAGCATCTTGCAGACTTCAGGAAGTTTACTGTGACCTGCGTGTTATCATTTAACTCTCTCTCAGCTTGTTGAAGTTCAAATCGTCCCGCCTGTAAAACTGAAATGATCTAATGATCTCTTATAGAGTTTTATTTTTGTCCTGTTCTTCTCACCTTAAAAACAACATTAATTGCAACAAGGTGTTATACTTCAAGATTCTATTCTCTGGACACTTTTCCCAATCATTTAACTTACACAACCACCAACACTAATTTCAATATTTAACAAGATCATATTTCCTCCCATTTCCAAGTGCTTTCCTATGTTCTAAAACACCTGCCAATACTGATTACTTAGGAACACAACTGAAAACAGTAATTTCTGACCCCATCTCGTAAATAAAAACCATGAGAAGAGGGAGGGAGCGGGGGAAGCACAGGGCTGCTTGCAGCGTGAGTGGGAAAAATGGGGAGAAGGTTTTACGGCGCACTTAAAAACAACTAGTAAAACAATTAACTCACATTCCTGACAAGCTGCTTGATTTTCAGAGAGGCAATACACAGAAGCACGTAATATGTACTGTAAAACTTGCAGATACCATTGATAGCAAACATTAGCATTCTCTACTGCCAATTTCAACACCAGTGCTTCCTTAACTTCTAAGTTTTCAACCTGCTTATTGATAGCCTCTTGAAGATGGTCAATAAATTGCATGTAATTCTCATTGGGACCCTGATAATATTTGTAAATAATTTGGCTGCTTTATTGGTTTCAGGCACCTCTGTCATAGCTTGATATGCGAGGTCTGCTGACTGCCTCAGGATTTCAGAAACTAATCGTGCCTGTAATTGTGATGTGTCAATTAGTGTCTGTTCCAAGAGTTGGGGGATACCTGCCCCTTTCAGCAAATCCCCATCGTTCTGTCCTAAATGATCTAGAGCTGTTACATTGCACAGGTCTAATTTTGCTTGAGTCTTTCATGGTTTTTATCTGATCTCAGGGCAACATGTACACATACTCCTTTTCCTGTTAACTTTTGAAGAAAATGCTGCAAACCCCCATCCTCATCCAAGTCATCAGATAACACGGACCTGAATGGTGCTGGAGAATCATTAGTAACAGGGGGGTTCGGAACAGTGCATATTCTCGCCAATACTTTCTAGCATCATAATTATTTGTATAACCTGAGTCCCCAGGCGCACCCCCTTTCCCGTCATGATTGGCATGACCGCATTACCGACTGCTGGATTCACTCGCTATTAGCTGATCTAATCCTTCACACAGTTCTTTTGCCCAGTTCTTATCTGGTGACTCCTTCTGCTCTCTCGTGGAAGTTGGAGGGTTAAAAGGCTCTTGTTTTTATGTAATAATTTTGAGACCAGAAAAGAATTTAAGTGGTTAAACACAACTTAAAACAGACTTCGAGCCAGTAAGGAAAAACAATATCCAATAAACATGAAAGCTAAATTAGGTTTGGAGACTTTGATGAACAAGTTTATGCACTATGGGCTTTTGCAGGAATGCCAGTCAGAATATAATACTCCCATTTTGCTAGTAAAAAAGCTGTACTTCTTGGTACAAGATTTGAGAGCCATTAATCAGACTGTGATAAATGTGCATGTGGTAATGCCAAAATCCACACACTTTTTGTCTAATATAGCAGGAAATAACATTTATTTTACTGCTTTAAACTTGTAAGATGACTTTTTCTGTATACCATTGGATTCAGAGAGCCAGAAGCTTTTTACCTTTGAATGGGAAAGATGCAACTTGCTGGACTGTTTGCCAAAAGGACTTAAGAACAATCCTGCTGGATCTGGTAATGTACTGTCGGAAACACCTTAGAAGCTTGGCAGGTGTCTGTGATTGTATTGTGCCCGTGACTGTGTTGCTGATTCAAGAGGCAAGGAAACTAACTTTGAGACAGCAGATTACTATATTTGCATCACATGCTGTGGCCTCAGTGCTGGAAAAAACAAGGACACTGTTGTCTGTCACCTAGCAGAGTGGTGCAGTACCAAGCAGCATTACTGGAACAGGATGATGTGAGTTTGAAAACAACATAATCTTTGAATCCTACTACTTTATGGCCTCTATCTAATGATCAAAATTTGGAGCATGATTGTATACTAACTATTGAACAGGTCTTTTCTAGCAGACCAGATTTAGGGAAACACTTTATCTGAATGTTGATCAGTTGAAAAGAATCATAACTGAATTAGAGGAGATTTGAAAACATACTACAGTCTTGCATGAGGTACAGAAAAGCAATACCTCTTAAAGATTTCAAAAAGTTTGGACATGATTGGTGTTCTGGATTCCTGATTTACATAGATTAAGAAATTGATTGTCATTATTTTATTAGTAATTGTTATATTTGTATGTTATGTTGCAATGTGTGATTAAGTGTTATGCTGCAATCCCTAGAAGAATGTAAAAAGGTGAAACTTATTTTACATATATATACAGATGAATTATTGTCATAACTTGAAAGAGTGAAACCTGTCTGCAATTGCTAACCTAAAGATATATAAATCCTTTCAGTTTTAGTGCTCACACAACAAAGAATAGTTTGCAAAACAAACATTATAGACCCTATTGACCTTGCAGCTTAGACATTTTGAAGCCCTCACAATTAGTTGAGTCTTGCTTTAACACATCTCAAGACTGTTAACTACATACACTGTGCTCAAACTGAAAGGAAAATAATCATGGATTCATTACTTCAGGGTTAAGAAAGCTCCTGCACCTTCAACAGTAGAAGAACAGTCTCCTTTAAAGCTCAAGATCAAGAGACCAAATTAATTTCAAAAGGATAAATGCAAAGTGAAAATGTTTGATACAAAGATATTGATAGTGACAGTGCTTGTTCTAAAGTAGTTAGATGAAGGAGAGATGCATGACTGGGAAAGCAATACAATTTTAGGATTAGTTGCTGGATTTGGCAGAATGGACAATTTGTCACATTTGACTGCCTGTATTCCTGTGCCTAGGTCAGCATCAAATTAATTGCCTTGTGGATAATCCCAATAGAAACAACATAACTGAAGAAACTGGATAATATCACAAAAGCAATCCAAAAGGCTAATGCGAATTATTGCTTAGATAAAGAAAACCTATGCCAACATAGAGGGACAGAAATACTACAGGACCCTGTTTAATGGAAAAAAAGAGGCAACTGTACCATGTTAGGACATCCTAATGGAACCCATTGTCCTGAAGGGCATGCTGTTGGACCTTGTCCTAACAAACCAAGAAGAACTTGTTGGAGATGTCATAGTTGGGGACAGGCTCGGCTGCAGTGACCATGACATAGTAGAGTTCAGGACCCTGTGTGGAGGAAGCAGGACAATAAATAGGACTAAAACCATGGACTTCAGCAGGACAAACTTTGACCTCTTCAAGGTCCTGCTTGGAAGAATCCCATGGATTAGGGCTCTAGAAGGTAGGGGGGTCCAAGAGAGCTGGTTAATATTCAAACATCAAGACAGATGCATCCCTATGAGGAATAAATCAAGTAAAGGGAGTAAGAGGCCAGCATGGATGACTAAGGAATTCCAGTCAAAACTCAGGTGGAAGAAGAATGTTTATGTAATGTGGAAAAAGGGACAGACCACCTGGGAGGAATACAAGGAGGTTGTTAGAGTATGCAGAGATGTGGTGAGGATGGCCAAACTCAACCTGGAAGAAAATCTGGCCAGGGATGTCAAAGACAACAAGAAGTGTTTCTTCAAGTATATCAGCAGAAAAATTAAGGTTAGGGAAAATGTAAGTCTGCTGCTGAATGAGGAGG
Source organism: Patagioenas fasciata (assembly GCF_037038585.1). Classification (NCBI taxonomy): domain Eukaryota; kingdom Metazoa; phylum Chordata; class Aves; order Columbiformes; family Columbidae; genus Patagioenas; species Patagioenas fasciata. Next base: position 53,876,094 of record NC_092559.1, read on the forward strand.
GTGCCCTGGTGACAGATGATACAGAGAAGGCAGAGTTACTGAATGCCTTCTTCACTTCCATCTTTACTGTTGAAACTGGCCCTCACATATTCCAGACCCTATAGAGACAGAAGAGAGAGTCAGGCAAAAGGAAGACTTTCCCTTGGTTGAGGAAGAACAGGTTAGAGATTGTTTACACAAACAGGACATCCACGAATTCATGAGCCCTGATGGGATGCACCCACAAGTGCTGAGAGAGCTGGCAGATGTTATTGCAAAGCCACTCTCCATCATATTTGAAAGGTTGTGGAGAACAGGAGAGGTGCCTGAGGACTGGAGGAAAGCAAATATCACTCCAGTCTTCAGAAAGGGCAAGAAGGATGACCCAGGAAACTACAAGCCAGTCAACTTCACCTCCATCCTTGGAAAGGTGATGGAACAGCTCATTCTGGACGTCATCTTCAAGCATGTGGAGGAAAAGGAGGTTATCAGGAGTAGTCAGCATGGTTTCACGAAAGGCAAATCATGTTTGACCAACCTGATAGGCTTCTATGATGGTATGACTGGCTGGGTAGATGAGGGAAGAGCTTTTAACACCGTCTCTCACAACATCCTCATAGGCAAGCTCAGGAAGTGCAGACTGGATTAATGCATAGTGAGATGGTTTGAGAACTGTCTGGATGGCAGAGCTCAGAGGGTTGTGATCAATGGTGCAGAGTCTGTCTGGAAGTCTGTAGTTAGTGGGGTTCCCCAGCGGGGTCAGTACTAGGTCCTGTCCTGTTCAACCTGGATGAAGAGACTGAGTGCACCCTCAGCAAGTTTGCTGATGATACTAAACTAGGAGGAAGGGCTGACACACCAGAAGGCTGTGCTGCCATTCAGAGAGACCTGGACAGGCTGGAGTGAGGCACAGAAATGACCTTACAACCCTTGAGATTGTAAAGAAGGTATGTATTTATTTATTTATTTATGGCGCCGGACACACAGGGAATCATTTCACCTAATATGTGTGTAAATTTACAGTACCTGTGAGCTTGGTTAAATGCAGTAAAGTGTTACATATTCATGAAAGTTTTAGGAACGCCTATACATATTCATAACCTGTCCTCAAGAAGGCGGTTCTTATTACAATGAGTTCGGGAGACCATTTCCATAGTCTCCACCTCTGGCTCCTCCTCCTGGTTGCAGCTGCACAGTGATTGTGAACCCAAGTGCTCTTCTCTGTACACAGTCACCTTTGGTCCAGTGTGATGAGTTGGTTAGGTCTCAGACTGCTGAGTTGGTTAAAACTGGTGTATCTCCTGTCCTGTGCCCAAGGTTCTGTTATCTAGTTCACCCAAGGATGCACCAAGGATTATTATCTTTGCAAGGTGTCAGCGAACTCCTGTTTCTCGTACAATAAGTTACACAAAGCTGAGCAAGGCTATGTGGGTTAAAGGGTTAGCTCTCTGTTGGCTCTTTAGTGATGTGGGGTAGGGTTAGTTCTTTAAGTGTCAATTAGTTAACTGTCAATTCCCTGTATCAGGAGGACTAGGCAGGGAAGTGTGGGGTTTTTAGAAGACCAAGGACATGTAGTGAGCAATCCAGCCACTTTAGATATAAACTTGATTAGCCTGTAAAGTGCAGGCCTCAAGGATGTGGCAAGGTTAATCACGGTTGAAGAAATGCTGATACAAGCTTATGCAGCAGAAAAATGAGGAAGAAAGGCAAGTGTACGTGGCCGAAGCCAGTCTGAAAAGCAGGATGCCATGGGGGAAGCTGGTGCTCGCAGACAAAGAGGACTGAGCTAGCAGAAATGGTTTAAGGATGCGCGAACAGCTCATTACGAGTGCATGCAAACAATCAGATTTTAGCTATCACATGATAAGGGAGCAAAGAGCATATATAAGTCTGATGATTCTGCTAATAAAGTGACTACTGTCTGATCATATTGATCGTGTGACTAGTCCGTGACTTCTGCGTTGACAGGGAAGAACCTAATGACGTTCAACAAGGGCAAGTTGTTGTGGAGTAGTGATTTAGGGTTCTGCTTACTGCAGAAAAATGTTCAGATTTCTTAAAGAGAAGCGTGACTTAAAAGAGTTCAGTGGCAGGTTCACTCTGTTATTTACTGCATGGGGGAAATATATCAAGCCAAATGCTGCTTACCTTCTCTCCAGGTGCCCGTATCCATTCACAAAGCAAACTTTCAGTTTCTAGTAGCAAAATTTTACCACCAGGTCTTTTGCTCCCCATTGGACCCTTTTTCTCTGACTCCATGTGGGCCTTTGTATTGTTCAGTTCTAGACATTGGTTTTGGTCCATATCCTTGAAGGTGTCGTTTTGTCTGGATAAATCCTTTCTTCTCAGTAAAGTCCAAAATAGGCCCTGCTTTGCACCTCCCTTATGAAGAAAGGCTGAGGGAGATGGATCTCTTTAGTTTGGAGAAGAGGAGACTGAGGGGTGACCTTATTAATGTTTATAAATATATAAAGGGTGAGTGCCATGAGGATGGAGCCAGGCTCTTCTTAGTGGCAAACAATGATAGGACAAGGGGTAATGGGATCAAGCTGGAACACAAGAGGTTCCACTTAAATTTGAGAAAAAACTACTCAGTGAGGGTGACAGAGCACTGGAACAGGCTGCCCAGGGAGGTTGTGGAGTCTCCTTCCCTGGAGACATTCAAAACCAGCCTGGACATGTTCCTGTGCGACCTCACCTAGGCATTCCTGCTCCAGCAGGGGGATTGGACTAGATGATCTTTTGAGGTCCTTTCCAATCTCAAACATACTGTGATTCTGTGATACTGTGATCTCCGCGTTAGCTTTGGATCGTTGCTTTCCGAGTCAATTCCATCCTTCTCAGCAAAATGCAAGCTGGACTTTATCTTGCAAGCGTTTAGTGTAGTCTGCAGTTGCCCTTGGTAAAATTTTAGCAAATCTAGTCTACCAAGTAACATGAATCAAAGAGTATATTTAAAATTATACAGCCTTATATTTCTAAATAATCCATTACATTCAGTATGCATCTACTTAAGCTAAATGATTAATATTGAACTTGAATTGGGCTCATCCACTGACCTGTGAGTAGTAAACCCATTGCCATACAGCTCACTTATTTAGCAGGGAGAGCTCAAAGTGGGCTCATCCAGGCTGTCGTATTTATAGAATGAAGTGGTCGACTCGTAGTCAAATTGCATACAGTAGGAAAAGTTTGCATGAGACTCCCTGCACCCACAAGTTATTGGCATTCAATGTGCCGTTCTGCTTCCTTGTGGGTCTCCTGGAAGGAGTTCTTGGCCTGGTTATGGCTCAGGCCCTTACATCCTCTGGGGCCTGGACCAAACTGCTGCTGGCTCGGCTGGGGGGGGGTTCGAGTGCATCCACCACACAAGCGTAGGGTTCTGCACTGGGGGAGGAATAACCCCAGGCACCAGTACAGGTTAGGGGCAAACCTGCTGGAAAGTAGCACTGCAGAGGACTTGGGCATTCTGGTCAACAACAGGCTGACATTGGGTCAACAATGTGCCCTTGTGGCCAAGAAGACCAATGGTATCCTGGGGTGCATTAAGAAGAGTGTGACCAGCAGATCTAGGGAGGTTATCCTCCCCCTCTACTCTGCCTTGGTGAAGCAGCATCTGGAGTACTGTGTCCAGTTCTGGGCTCACCAGTTTAAGAAGGACAAGGAATTATTGGAAGGAGTCCAGCTGTTGTCTACAAAGATGATTAGGGGCCCAGAGCACCTTTGTTATGAAGAGAGACAGAGAGCTGGGTGTGTTCAGCCTGGAGAAGAGAAGGCTGAGAGGGGATCTCATCTGTGTTTATAAATATCTCAAGGGTGGATGTCAAGAGGATGGGACCAGACTCCTTTCAGTGGTGCCCAACAATAGGATGTGGGGCAATTGGAACAGACTGAAACATAGGAGGTTCCATCTGAATATGAGGAAAAACGTTGTAACCTTGAGAGTGCCAGAGCACTGGACCAGGCTGCCCAGAGAGGTTGTGGAGTCTCCTTCTCTGGAGATATTCAAGACCTGCCTGGATCCATTCTTGTGCAATATACTCTAGGTGCACCTGCTTTAGCAGGTGGGTTGGACTAGATGAACTCCAGAGGTCCCTTCCAACCCTAACCATTCTCTGATTCTGTGATTCTGTCAAATAGCATGAGTGCGGGATTCTTGAATTGGGTAGTGAAAAATGCCCAAGAAGGAGTGAAACTCAGTTTACAACTACACTCCCTCTGTCTAACTACAGGTAGAACTATGAATATAACTGGTTTGCCTGAGTGTCATGGTTTAAAATAAGCCTCAGGAACTTGGAAACATGAGATAGAAGGAGCTTGGAAATATATAGGGCAAGGAAATTGGAGTTTTATCTGGGGATCAAAACGTGCAGTAGAGCAAGTACGTAATTGGAATATTTCAGCAGTATTTACTTGCCATATTAACCAGCAAAACATGTCCCAATGTGAACCATTACAAAATCTAAAAATAATTAAGGTAACATTGAATCTTGCTATCTGCTGTAACACTACAGGCAAGTGCCTTGAAAATAGGCAAAAAGGAATTCCCGCCCCAGAATATACTATTTAATTTCTGAGTAATGGTCAGTGGACAACCTTTCTTACTTGGATCTCTAGTGCATATCATGTAACTCTGGGACTTTTAACTCTATGTCCCCTTTGGAAGGAATCACCTATTCAAGCTCAATATTGGGCCCAAAACAAGAGAGAAACAGTCCTTAAGGAAAACTGGAAATCTCCAAATACTACTGTACAAGTGGGATGGGGATTTCTAGCCTTCTTGTTACCAAGATTAATGGCTCTAGAAAACAGACACGATAGATAATTTGACACAACAAATGGAGGTCTTAGCCAATACAACTGCACAGTTTAAAACAATTAAAGAGGCAAATTCAAGCCAACATGGAGGTTACCTTACATAATAGGTTGGTCTTAGATTTGTTACTATTAAAATAACATGGGGTGTGCAGTTTCTTGAAATTGGACCACGATCACTGTTGTATCCACATACCAGATGTGATGAAAAATGTAAACGATCAAACTGGAATTATCAAAGAGGCAGTGAAACAATCACAGGACCTTAGACAAAATATAGAAAGTACTTGTATTAATAAGCTATTATCTCAAATGGGTAATATTTCGCTTGCAGGGTGGCTAGCATCATTAGTGCAAACAGGAATAATTATTTTAGTTGGAATAATTGTGTTTATCATGATTTTAGGATGTGTAAAGAGAGTCACAGAAAAAGTGGTTTGGAAGTAAATGATCAAGACTATATTTTAATGAGGGTTGAAACCTAGTGGTCACATACCCTCAAGAAAAGAGAAGGGATTAATGCTATCTAAAATCATCAATTAGTAATAAAATCAGTTAATAAAAGTAAGGGTTGTAGATTTTAGGCACTTGCTAAATTCATAAGTTTCACAGATGTTAGGTGTTAGGCACTTGTTCAGTGTTAAGTCACAAGAATGGTATTTTTTAAGATAAGCAGATGGGTGGGAGACATTGCCCTTACTCTCAGAAGATAAGGTGGCAACAATAGCGCAAGCAGGTTACAAGCCGAATAACAAAGGAATGTAATGCATATGCAAAGGATTTCTCGGAAATGTAATGAATATGTATGATCTGGATGGATAGAACCTGTGTCTGGGAATTGTTCAGGGCCACCACTAGGCAGAACAGTCCCTCTGGGTGTGTTAACATGTCAATAAAGGTGATGCTTGCTTTTAAAACCAGAAATTTTGGTTTTAGAAGTTTCGTCATTTAGCCAATTTTACGACATCACATACAAAGAAAGGAATATTTGGGCTGCATTTCAGTTATCATTATTTACATACAATAGTTTGGGAAATTTCAGAAACATCATTGCCTATTAAACATCTAATTCAACAAAAAATTGGATGGCATTTGTATACGGACTCTTCCTCTTTTGATGAGAATATGTCAAGAAGGAAAAGGAAATAATGGTAGACTAGATTATATTTGGGAGCTACTGTGTGCCTCTGTTGTAGGGTGCTTTCACTTGTTCTACACCTTTGAATGTGTGGAAATGCTCACAGTTAGCCATACTGCTCATTTTTTAAAAGTTACACGTATCATCAGAAATATTTGTACTTTCCTAAATCTCTCTCAGATTGAATACCATTCTGAATTCCAGAGCTGTTGTGGATGAAGCTTACAAAATAAAATATAAAATAAAATAAAATACCAGCCCTCTCTGCCATAAAATCCAGAAAGTATTTACTCAATATTTTCTTTCTCTTAAGTGCTATGATGGTATGATAATTAGGAAATCTAATATAATGAAGAGGAAAATGCGATCAGTAAAGGTTGGTATATTTGAGTATAGCACACATGGCCATTTTTCTAATGTGCAGTGCTCTGTTTATATATTTTTCAGTTATGTCTAAAATTATTAGGCACAAATAAAGAGAGTATTTATTTGCCTAAGAGGAACATAGTTTCAGAGGGTTGTCTCTTCACATCAACTTAAATCTGTGCTGCTTTCAAATAAAATTATAGGGGGAAATGTGAGGGAATGACTTGCCCATCACTAGCTCTGTTACTGAACGAGTCAGGTGTGTGGAGATAATTGCCTAAATGGAGGTATAAGGCAGACAACTTAACCTCTTTCACTTATAGCTGAGCACTTAATGACTATAAGTACATTTTCCCAGGCACCCAGGAGAAGCAGTGTTAGAAGTAAAAGAAGATTCCTTGATCTTTAGGGATCCACCTGGAAATTAACACAAAACTTGTAGTTTTAAATTTCTTTTTAAAGCTGTTGTTTTCTTTTTATAGGGGCCATTTCTGGACATAATTACTAATGTGTAAACCAATAATTTCTTCTCTCCACTTTCTTCTTTGCTTTTGTTTTTGTTTTAATTAGAATATAAGGATTCCCTCTCCAAGCATGTCTATATTGTATTCTAATGGGGCAACTCGCCCATGCAGATACACATCAGGTGAGTTTAAACTACATAATTCAGACAGTAATGATAATACAGTCACAAACCCATGGAGATGCTTGGCCTAAACACATTTGTCTTCACTTGAGTTCCTGGCAGCATTTTTACAGTCTGCACTAAAACCTTGGATCCTATGGGTTACTTTTTCTAAGTAATTAATTGAGAAGTACTCTGACCATGTCTATGCAGTCTTCCACTGCAACTTAGCTGGGCTGTTGTTGAAGATGATTGTTTACAGTGCACTGAATTTGGCCTCTGTTTATTTGCAAGAACCCTCTATTCTCAAATGTGAGAAGAGTAGAGAAGAAATACCACACCATGAAAGAAAGAAATCCATTAATCACCCTATACTGATAGTTACCAAGAAGAAAATGTGTCTAAGGCAGTCTCTTATATGTATTGGGAAGAGAATGAGAGACAAAGAGAAAAATAGAACAACTTAGAGTGTTAGTAAAAAGAGACACAAGCAACCTTTAAAATATTATTGGAGAGACACTACTTTAGAACACTAAAATATTAAAATTGATTGAGATTGTAAATTAAGTTTATTACTTTGTCCTCTGTGCATTAAAATTAATTTTTCATCTTCTGGTCTAAGCAACTTCCCTACTAGTTTTTGCTGAGCATTCTTAAAATTTTATTTGATTAAGGGAAAAAAGCTGCACTTTGACATGTCAACATTCCTGAGAAAGTTTAATTTTATTTTTTCTCCTCTCCCATGCAAAGGATTTTCAAATCATTCATGATTCATGAACAAGGGGAAAGAGAAAAAAATAAGCATAGTTTAGCAGCACCATTTTCGGTTTTATTTCCAATATGATTATATATGCAAGTGCTAAGAGCTCTATTCTTCTCTACATTATTATTTTTCTCTCCTTTGTTTCCCACTGTCTCACTCATGTGGCTTGCATGATGCAGTAGCCCCAGCAATGTTGAGAACATAAATAAGTTGATTGTAATTGAATAATAGTGATGAAGCAACCTCATCTGAACTGGAAAATCTGGCCTTAATCTCTCTGTATTTGCAGCTCTGGAAGACTTGAATTCAAGAAAATTTCAATCAGTGGAGACACGCTAATCCTCATGTAGTGCAGCACTGACATAAATATAGCAAAGCTTCTGCTATTAGGAGGTAAGTTCTTATTTTGTACCCCCACAAACAGGAGGTTTTAGTATATAATGATTGGTGCAAAAAGCAGCATAGGCAAATGTCCCTGGATAAGGCAAGCAAGTGCTTGTTCTCTGCCAGGAAATAATATTGTCTGCTCCCTTCCCAGGGAAATTAAAAAAAAAAAAAAAAAGAAAAGAGAAAAACTGAAGATTCACCTTGCCCATTAGTTCTTTCATCAGCAGTAATTCCCCGTTGTAACTGCTCAGAACTGTGTGCGAAACCCAGAGTGGCTGAGAGCTGTGGCAGGGTTGAAACGAAGAAATAAACTTAACAGCAGAGTCAATTATACTGTTAAGCGGCATTCTTTTAATGACAGCACTGGGGAGCTCTGGGGATCATCCTCCATAAGTGCTCCAAAGACTACATATGCATTACAATTTTTAAAAATTTTGACATACAATAGATATAATTGTTTAGTTTCTTACTTACTATACATCTATTATCTATTAGTTAAATATAAACTAAGCACTCTGCTTCTAAACAATGTATCACTCAATCTTCTGTCTCCCTCCCATCATGCAGAAAGATCTAAAACTTGAAAAATATCCCCTCATTTTGCAGGTGGTCAGGAAGCATTTATCTAATGTCAATTGGTTAATGATGAGCACGTCTTTTATAACAATCACAGTTTAAATTAATTTGGCAGCTTCTCTTCAATTCCCCCCTTTTCAATATCTTGCAGATTCTTTTGCAATATAGATCTACAAAATATTATCATCTTGTGTTGTGGTACAGCATAGCTATTTGTTAAATTCACTATTGTCAAGATTATAACTATCACCAATAATACCAACAAGGGATATTTTGCAGTTTCAGATTCGACCTGTGCAGACATTTCTTTTCAGAATCACAGAATCACATAATTGACTGGGTTGGAAAAGACCTCAGAGATCATCAAGTCCAACCCTCGGTCCAACTCCAGTCCATTTACTAGATCATGGCACTGAGAGCCATGTCCAATCTCAGTTTAAATCCTCCAGGGACGGTGAGTCCACCACCTCCCTGGGCAGCCATTCCAATGCCTGACCACTCTCTCTGTAAAGAATTTCTTTCTAATATCAAGCTTAAATTTCCCCTGGCAGAGTTTAAGCCCATGCCCCCTTGTCCTATTGCTAACTGCCTGGGAGAAGAGACCAATCCCCACCTGGCTATAACCTCCCTTCAGGTAGTTATAGAGTGATGAGGTCACCTCTAAGCCTCCTCTTCTCCAAACTAAACCACCCCAGCTCCCTCAGCCTCTCCCCATAGGTCTTGCGCTCAAGTCCCTTCACCAGTCTTGTTGCTCTTCTCTGGACCTGCTCCAGCACTTCAATATCTTTCCTGAACTGAGGGGCCCAGAACTGAACACAATACTCCAGGTGTGGCCTCACCAATGCAGACCGCAGGGGAAGGATCACTTCCCTTGTCCTGCTGACCACGCTATTTTTGATACAGGACAAGATACCATTGGCCTTCTTGGCCACCTGGGCACACTGTTGGCTCATGTTGAGCTTCTTGTCAATTACTACCCCCAGGTCCCTTTCTGTCTGACTGCTTTCCAGCCACTCTGTGCCCAGTCTGGAGCACTGCAGGGGACTGTTGTGGCCAAAGTGCAGGACCCGGCACTTGGCCTTGTTGAACTTCATCCCATTGGAATCAGCCCATTTTTCCAGTCTATCCAGATCCCTTTGCAGAGCCCTCCTGCCTTCCAGCAGGTCCACACTCCCTCCCAACTTGGTGTCATCAGCAAATTTGCTGATGATGGTCTCAATCCCCTCATCTAAATCATCAATAAAGATGTTAAACAGGACTGGACCCAACCCTGACCCCTGGGGACACCACTAGTGACTGGCCGCCAGCTGGATGCAGCCCCATTCACCAGCACTCTCTGGGCCCGGCCCTCCAGCCAGTTCTTAACCCAGCAGAGAGTCCACTTGTCCAAGCCATGGGCTACCAGCTTTTGAAGGAGTATATTATGGGAGACAGTGTCAAAGGCTTTGCTGAAGTCTAGATAGACCACGTCTACAGCTTTCCCCTCATCCACCAGGTGGGTCACCTGATCATAAAAGGAGATCAGGTTGGTCAGACAGGACCTGCCCCTCCTAAACCCATGCTGGTTGGGTCTGATCCCTCGTCCATCCTGAAGGTGCTGTGTGATTGCATTCAGGATGATCTGCTCCATAACCCTGCCAGGCACTGAGGTCAGGCTGACAGGCCTGGAGTTGCCAGGGTCAGCTTTGCAGTCCTTTGTGTTGATTGGGGTAACATTAGCCAATTTCCAATAGTATGGGACCTCCCCAGTGATCCAGGACTGTTGGAAGATGATGGAGAGCGGCTTGGTGAGCTCTTCCGCTAGCTCCCTCATCACCCTAGGATGGATCCTGTCTGGTCCCATAGACTTGTGAGGATCCAGATGGCTCAGTAAATCACCAACTATTTCCTCCTGGAATACAAGGAGACTATTTGGCTTCCTATCTCTGTCAACCACCTCCAGAGGCCAGTTGTCCTGAGGGCCACCTGTCTTACTGGTAAAAACTGAGGCAAAGTAGGTATTCAGTATCTCAGCTTTCTCCTCATCTATGTTAACTATATTTCCCTCAAAGTCCAACAGAGAATGGAGGTTTTCCTTGCCCCTCCTTTTGTTATTAATGTATTTAAAGAAGGACTTTTTATTATCACTAACAGAATTGGCCAAATTAACTTCAAATTGCACTTTTGTTTCCCTGATTTTTTTTTTCTGCACGATCTAGCTATTTTCATAAATTCTTCATAAGTAGTCAGCCCTTTTTTCCACAGTCGGTAAACTCTCTTTTTATTTCTGATTTCCTTCAAAATCTCCCTGTTTAGCCAAGCCGGTTGTCTTCCCCGCCGGCTAGCTTTTCGGCACACTGGTATAGCCTGTTCCTGTGCACTCAAAAACCTCCTGCTTGAAGCATGTCCAACACTCCTGGGCCCCCTTGGTTTTAAGCATTGTTTCCCAGGGTATGCTCTGAACTAGACTTCTGAATAGGTAAAAATCTGCCCTCCAGAAGTCCAGTGTAGAGGTTTTATTAATGGCTCTCCTTGCATCTCTGAGTATTGAAAATTCTATTATTTCATGGTCGCTATGCCCCAGGCAGCCTCCAACCACTACATCTCCCACCAGCCCTTCTCTGTTTGTAAACAGCAGGTCTAGCAGGGCCTTACCCCTGGTAGGCTCATTTACCAGCTGATGAAGGAAATTGTCCTCTATACACTCTAGGAAATTCCTAGATTGCCTCTTCTGTGCAGTATTGAGCTCCCAGCAGATATCCGGCAGGTTAAAGTCACCCACAAGAACAAGGGCTATCGATTTTGAGACATCTGCCAGCTGTTTGTAGAATAATTCATCTCCTTCATCATCCTGGTTGGGCGGTCTATAACAGACACCCACAAGGATGTCAGCCTTGTTAGACTTCCCCCTGATTCTGGTCCACAGACACTGAACCCTGTCACTGCTGACCTCAAGTTTAACAGACTCAAGAGACTCTCTAACATATAATGCCACCCCTCCACATCTCTTACCCTGCCTGTCTTTTCTGAAGAGCTTGTAGCCACACATAGCAGCACTCCAGTCATATGAGTCATCCCACCATGTTTCTGTGATGGCAACTACATCATAGCTTTCCTGCTGCACGATGGCTTCCAGCTCCTCTTGTTTGTGGCACATACTGCGTGCATTAGTGTACATGCACTTCAAGTGGGCTGCTGATTTCACTCTTAATTTAGGCTTTCCATCCTTAGGCTGATCTCTGGAGAGCCCAGTTTCAATCCCTTCCCCTTTCAAACCCAGTTTAAAGCCCTCCTGATCAGCCCCATCAACTTATGGGCTATAGTCCTCTTGCTCTTCCTAGAAGGATGAAGCCCATCTGATTTAAGGAGACTAGGTACCATAGAGTTTGCCCCATGGTCAAAAAAAAAAAAAAAAAAAAAAACCAACAAAATTTTGATGGTGACATCAATCCTTCAGCCACCTGTTAATCACATCGGCTTTTCTACTCCTCTATTTAGCTCCTCATCAATCCCAGATAGCACAGTGATACAGGGAATTGACAATTAACTAATTAACACTTAAAAACTAACACTTGACACTTAAGGAACTAACCCTACCCCACATCACTAAAGACACTTAGAGAGCTAACCCTTTAACCCACATCACTGTTGTCCAGCCTTGTTTAACTCTGTGTAACTCATTGTACAAAAAGCAGGACTTCACTGACGCCTTGCAAACGTAATAATCCTTGGGTGCATCCTTGGGTGAACTAGATAACAGAAACTTGGGCACAGGACAGGAGATATGCCAGTTTTAACCAACTCAGCAGTCTGAGACCTAACCAACTCATCACACTGGACCAAAGGTGACTGTGTACAGAGAAAGAGGACCCGGGTTCACGTTCACTGTGCAGCTGCAACCAGGAGGAGGAGCCAGAGGTGGAGACTATGGAAATGGTCTCCTGGAACTCATTGTAATAAGAACCACCTTCTTGGGGACAGGTTATGAATATGTATAAGCATTCCTAAAACTTTCATGAATATGTAACACTTTACTGCATTTAACCAAGCTCACAGCTACTGTATTTTTACACGCGTATTAGGTGAAATGATTCCCCGTGTGTCCGGCGTCATATATAAATACATACCTTCTTTCTAACCTCAAGACTTGTAAGGTCATTCCGCGCCTCATTTTGGCAAGCCAGGTAGGAGGGTGTTCTGCTTGCCTTTTTGAACAATTGGGAAGGGATGTCTTAGATGCGCCCCGAAGATTTTTTTCAGAAAGATCTCCAGTCCCCGTTGTTCATTTCAGGAGCAGACAAAAGACCTCAGGCCATGATAGCGGATAAGGTATGTTGTAATAAATTTAATTTAAATGCATTTAATTGCATTTGGCAGCGAGCCAGTAAGGCGTGGAGAGACGTCTCACGCGTGGCCACAGTTCCGCAGTGGGATAAGGTACCTGGGAAATGGGGCGAATTGCTGTCTGTTTGGGGTACAGCCGCTAGCAATCTTGGGGGTAGATCGAGCAAATCCGTGATTTCTGCATATCGATTCCAAGAGCCAGGATGGACTTTTGCTAATGATTACTTTAGCAAGAGTGAAGGGTAATGCAGAAATCATTTTTTTCAGCTGCTGAAAAAGGTAACGGTGAAAAGAGAATAACTGGTCTATAACCGCGTGTTATCTTTTGTAAGTGCCCGGGCATTCCATGCATTCCATTCTAAATCGTAAAGTAACTCGTAAATTGTAAGACCAACCAGCCGTAGCTGTGTGTGTGTGTGCTACTTACAGTAATTGCTGTTTATGGTGGTACGCTTTAGCATGTGATATGTATAAAGCAGAAGATGAGCTTAAAACACCTTGATTTAAGTCACGTGATATATGAGTTAAAATTACAGTGCGCACGAGATAAGATAGTATATGCAGATATGTTTTTCATCCTCCGAAATCAGGGACATAAAAACAAAATGGGAACCGGTTCCGTTAAAATACTAAAATACCATCTTGCTCTTCTTAGTAACTGAGTGGGGAAACCTGATAAAAGAAAGTTTGACACAATATTGTATTCACTTGTGGTTTGAATGTGGGATTATATCAATTAGTGGCAATTAAATGTTGTTCTGCAGAACTTGGAAAATAGGATGAGACACAGTACTTTAAGATAATTTGCTTTTATTGTTATCTAATAATTTTGGGACCAGGAAAGGATTTAAGTAGTTAAACTCTGATCTGTATTGAATTTATGTGCTAGTTGGAGATATGGAAAAAGAACAAACTAAATGTTATGATGGATGTGAGCTTGGGAGATTGTATTTAAAAGTGGTTTGTAAGTGGCTAGAATATGAACTGAATTGGATCTAGGAAAACAGAAATAACGGACTTATGTTTAATACGCTGTTTCTCTGACATCTGCAAAAGGTATATGGGACTGAGGAACATAACTATCACCAAGCTAATTGGAATTGCATGTGAAGTGTATTATGACTGGAATTAAATGGAAAAACAAGAAAGCGAAATATCCCAGGCCTGTGTTGTAACATAAATCACAAGCCTGTGCTAAGCTGTAAGATAAACTTAACCTCCCCTGTCCGTGTGGCCTTGCCTGTGTCTAAACTGCAGCAAGGAGAGAAAGAAAAAAAAAAAAATAGAAAAAAAACCACTACCAGAAGCAGTGGAGGGAGAAGGAGGCAGGGGGAGGACAAGCCGTATGCCTCTCGGAGTAGCCTGACACCCCTAGAGAAGTAATAGAAACTGAGGGCAACAGAAAGTAGAAATTTGGAAATGTCGTTAGATGAAGCTTGGAGAGTATTCAGTAACAGGGAAAAGGAAGATTGTTGAAAGGATAAGAAAGTATGGAACTGAAGAGGCTGGAAGGCTTTGGAAGCCTTTAGAGAGAGGTCAGTATATATATTGGGAAAATGAATGTTGGGGAAGGTACAGAAGTAGTAGGCAGAGAGAGAAACGGACAGTCGCAAGTTTTGAAAAAGACTGATGGGAACCTGAAATGAACAGAAACAAGTGGAATTTTTGGTGGATTGACAATAAGTAACAATTACATAGTAGGGAGTCACTGGCCGAAGTGAAAGGGCATATTTTTGTGAACCTTTGAAATACAAATTGGGTAAACAAGTAGATATTGATAAATTTCTATATATGTCCAATTCCTCAAAACCTTTTTGGGAGAAATTTTTGGAACAAATGGATGCAGTAATCAGATTTGAAAAAGGAGAAATTACTCTGGAGGTAAATGATCCGCAATATATGAAAATAATGGGCTTGCTTTTAGCAACTGTTCCCACAGAAGGCAAGATTAATGAAGAAGTCGTGAACCAAGTGTATCCCAGGATATACACTACTGATGTACCTGGAAGGGCAAAAATGCTGTACCCGTCAAGGTAAAAATCAAAGAAGGAGAAAAGCCGATAAGGATAAAACAATGCCCTTAGAAAAGGGAGGACAAGAAAGGAATTCGTCCAGTAATAGAGAAATTAATACAAATCAGGTTATAAACAGAATAACAAAGGACCTCTACCGAGTGGTAGCAAACACCTTTCTGACTGTATTAACTGTAATTTGATTTGGTTTACTACTTTAGATTTAAAAGATGCCTTTTTGCCTCTCTCTCCATGAAGCCAGCCAGACAGTATTTACGTAAAACCCAGCTCACATGGACGGTGTTGCCACAAGGATTTAAGAACAGCCCGACAATATTTGGAAATCAGCTCACTAAAGATCTTGAATCTTGGGAAGCCCCATCTGATGAAGGACAGATGCTACAATATGTGGATGATCACTACCAGGACACAGAAGATGTGCATAACCTGAACTGTAAGTTTATTGAACTTTTGGGGGCTCCAAGGATACTGGGTATCACAGAAGAAAGCCCAGATGATACAGCAACAAGTAACTTATTTGGGCTATGAAATTAGTGCAGGGCAGAGGACCCTGGGACAGACTCAAAAGGAGGCTGTATGCCAAACTCCAAAGCCTCAAACTATAAAAGAATTACGGACCCTTTTTGGGTGTGACAGAGTGGTACCGGTTGTGGATTTATAATTATGGATTGTTGGTCAAGCCATTGTATGTACTAGCAGCCACAGATCAGGAACACCTGCAATGGAATAAAGGAACTACACAAGCCTTTGAAGAACTTGATGAGGCTTTCATGACAGTGCCTGCTTTAGGACTCCCAGATGTGAGTAAACCATTTTTTTCTATTCTCTCATGAGAAGCAGGGAATAGCCCTGGGTATACTGGCACAGGATATTGGCCTGTACCGACGAGCAGTGGCCTATTTCTCCAAACAATTAGACGCAACTGCAAAAGGGTGGCCTGGATGCCTGCGGGCAGTTGCAACAGTGGTACTGAACATACAGGAGGCTCGGAAATTTACCATGGGTCAGAAAATGACTGTGCTAGTATCCCACACAGTGTCTACACTTCTAAAAGAAAAAGGGGGACATTGGCTTTCCCCACAAAGATTTCTCAAATATCAAGCTAAATCATCGTCACTAACATTGTCAATCCAGCTTCTTTCCTCAGTGATAACATTGGAAAACCAGTTCATCATAATTGCCTGGAAACCATCGAAACAACATACTCCAGCCAACCAGATCTGAAGGACAATCCTATGGAGAACACTGAGAACTGTTTTACGGACGAAAGCAGCAATATCCTGAACGGTGAAAGGCATGCTGGTTATGCTATAACTACTAGCCATGAAGTGATGGAATCTGGACCTCTGTCTAAAAGTACTTCAGTGCAAAAGGCAGAAATAATCACTCTTACTTGTGCTCTGGAACTAACTGTGAACGTTTATATGGACTGTAAGTATACTTTCAGGGTCATGCATGCGCATAGAACAATTTGGAAAGAAGAAGGACTCTTGAACTCTCAAGGCAAACATATCAAACATGCAGAAGAAATATTGGCAGCTCAACTTCCTAAGAAGGTGGCAATCATGCATATCAAGGCGCACCAGAAAGTGAGCTCGGAATTGGAAAAAAGGAAATGAGCTAGTGGACAGAGAGGCAAAACAGGTGCCTAAGCAAAAGGTAAAAGTGGAAAGTGCCCTAGTCCCCAACGGGCAGGTTATTTTAGAAGGTAAGCCAGAATATACTAAGTAAGACCAGAAACTTATTATAGATTTAGAGGAATGATATAATGAGGAAGGGTGGGCTCACACCCCACAAGGGAAAACTTATTGTTACCTCCTATTTAGTTTGGCCTTTAGTAGCAGAAGCATTATATAAACATTTGATCAAAAACAGTAACTACAAATTTGTATAGTACTGTAAGATAGGTGACACAGCAATGCGATCTTTGCCTCCAGACTAATCCTAAGAACATACCTAAGCCAGAAATGGGTCAAATTGGGAAAGAAAATGGACCTGGGCAATAATGGCAAATTGATTTTTCAGAACTCCCAAGAAAAAGGGGGTGCTGCTATTGGTTGGTATTAACTGATACCTTTTCAGGTTGGCCAGAAGCACTCCCTACCAGAACAGCAAAAGCTCGGGAGGTAACTAAAACATTAGTACAAGAAATAATACCAAGGTTTGGTGTTCCAGCTGACATATCCTCTGATAAAGGGCCACTTCTTAAATCAAAAATTGTGCAGCAAATTAGTCAGCACTTGAGAATAGACTGGCAACTACATAAACCTTTTCATTCTTAATCCAGTGGCCAGGTAGAAAAAAAAAATGAAATGAATCATCTCATTAAACAACAAATTGTAAAACTGGGGCAGGAGGTGAATTTGGCTTGCTCTCAATCTTTACCTTTAGCCCTCTTGCATATGAACAAGGCAAAGGGCAAAGGAAGGGCTAAATCCTTTTGAAATCCTGTATGGGAGACCCTATAGTGTACAGAAGGGGATGTCTGCACAAGAAGGGGATGAAATTATGACTTGTTATATGGTAGTATTGGGTAAACAACTTAACAAAATTGGGAAACATGTTTGAAACTTGGAGTAGGGGTCTGGATGGGCCAGTACATAACATCCAATTGGGAGATTATGTGTATGTGAAGTCTCTTGCAGAAAAGGAATTTGGAACCACAATAGGAAGGTCCATTTCAAGTCCTTCTGACATCCTTCACTGCTATCAAGATTAAAGAACGGAACACCCGGATCCATCATTCTAGAGTGAAGAAACCCTTCATGGTGCTTTGCAGGCTAACCCAGGCGCAAGTGGAAAACTGTGTTTCTTACAGTCATAACCTTAGCACATGGGTGGGACGAAAATTGGCATGAGCAAGATCTGAATAAAAACATGGGGGGACACCTTAAATTGGTGCTTTGGAATCAAAACAATCTGAGGCGCGGAATGACCTTACAACCCTTGAGGTTAGAAAGAAGGTATGTATTTATTTATGACGCCGGACACACGGGGAATCATTTCACCTAATACATGTGTAAAATTACAGTAGCTGTGAGCTTGGTTAAATGCAGTAAACTGTTACATATTCATGAAAGTTTTAGGAACGCCTATACGTATTCATAACCTGTCCCCGAGAAGGCAGTTCTTATTACAATGAGTTCAGGAGACCATTTCCATAGTCTCCACCTCTGGCTCCTCCTGGTTGCAGCTGTGCAGTGATCGTGAACCTGGGTCCTCTTTCTCTGTACACGGTCACCTTTGGTCCAGTGTGATGAGTTGGTTAAAACCGGCGTATCTCCTGTCCTGTGCCCAAGTTTCTGTAATCTAGTTCATCCAAGGATCCACCCAAGGATTATTATGTTTGCAAGGCGTCAGTGAAGTCCTGCTTTTCGTACAATAAGTTAAACAGAGTTAAGCAAGGCTAGGCAACAGTGATGTGGGTTAAAGGGTTAGCTCTCTAAGTGTCTTTAGTGATGTGGGGTAGGGTTAGTTCCTTAAGTGTCAAGTGTTAGTTTTTAAGTGTAAATTAGTTAACTGTCAATTCCCTGTATCACAGGAACTGAGGCAAATATCACCTGTGCTCCTGTCCCATGAACTGACCAACCCAGTGCTTTGAAGTCTTTTTTAGTTGTCTTCGTACTTCTTCTGTTAATGTCCTGTCAAGGGTTAAGATTGCGGGGTGACAATCAAACCCTGGCAGATGTATTGTTAACCTCCTCTCCCCCCACTTCCCCTTTTGCCCCTCCCTCTCCCCCCTTCCCACTCAGGACAGGCGATCGGGAGGAAAAGAAGGACAGAGAGAAGAGAGTTGGAAAAATTAAAGATGTTTTACTAATGCTACTAATAAGAATAGAGAAAATAATACAAAATATACAAAACCAATCTTGAAAGTCTCAGCAACTGCAGAGCCGGCACCCAAAGTCCTGGATTGGACTCTGTAGCCAACCGGAGCTGGATTCAGTCTCTCACTAGGCCTCAGTTTGCAGGGACGACCAGCAAGGTCCTCTCTTAATGTCGACCATAAGCAAAAGGGAAAAGGGAAAAGAAGGGACGAGATCCTCGTGATCTCCCACTTTTATATGAAGTATTCATGTGAATGGAATGTTATACACAGTTGGTCAGTTTCTTGGTCACCGGTTTCTCATTGCCTCTCTCGCGAGATGTCCATCCGTGCTTATCAATAAATTTGCATTCCATTGCTAGGTTTAACCAAAACATGTATCTGATTCTCCAGGAAAATGCAGCTAATATGAAGGCTTTAGCTGACAGGCAAATTCACTAAAAGAGAAACTTGTTTTTTAACAAAACCAGGACATTCCATCCCTTATAATATGCCATTCAGTGAATACTTAAACCTTATCAATATAATCTATCAATACAATCTAATTAATCACTACTGCTATATATATATATGTACACACATATGTACATATATACACAGGAGTAATTAATCTTAATCAGTGGACCATCCTTTGAAAAGTTCATTAAGTTCATTTTGTCACAACAGTCTCCCAGGGCAGGAAAAAATGGTACAAGTGCATCTCATGACCAATGCTTGTGGGTTAAAAACATCAACTTCGAAGAAGTTGTCAGGTGCCACTCGAAGAAGCTAGCTCTGGTTTCATCATCACTGTCTTGATCTGAAAGACACTTATTAAACACTGTTAGTATGGCAATTCACATCAAGCAGTTCAGTATTGCATATTTTCACCTAAAATCAAATCCCCTTGAGGTACACACTGAACTTCTCCATCCTTAAGCATCACCCACCAGGTGCTGCCAGGTCCCTGGGCAAAAATAATCCCACTAATGGGCTTACCTGTGCCTGAGGCAGGAGGAACCCAGACTGCCTTTCCTAACATATTTTTCATGTGTACTACAGGGACTTGATCTCCTTCTACAGCCTGTAGAATTTCTGATTGGGCAGGCCTGGCTCGATTGGTTGATCCCCTAGTGTTGACCAACCAAGTGGCTTTTGCTAAATGTGAATCCCAGTTTTTAAAGGTTGCACCACCCACTGCCTTTAGTGTAGTTTTTAACAAACCATTGTACCTTTCAATTTTCCCAGAGGCTGGTGCATGATATGGAATATGCTATACCCACTCAATACCATGTTCTTTGGCCCAATTGTCTATAAGACTGTTTTTGAAATGAGTACCAATGTCTGATTCAATTCTTTCTGGCGTACTGTGCCGTCAAAGCACTTGCTTTTCAAGGCCCAAGATAGTATTTCGGGCTGTAGCATGAGGTACGGCAGATGTTTCCAACATTCCAGTGGTTGCTTCCACCATTGTAAGTACATAACGCTTACCTTGACATGTTTGTGGAAGTGTAATATAATCAATCTGCCAAACTTCTCCATACTTTAACCATCGCCCCCCATACCATACAGGCTTTAAGCGTTTTGCTTGTTTGATTTCGGCGCAAGTTTCACATTCATGAATAACTTGTGAAATAGTGTCCATAGTTAAATCCACCCCTCGATCGCGACCCCATTTATATGTTGCATCTCTGCCTTGATGCCCTGAAACATCATGGGCCCACCGAGCTAGGAAAAGTTCACCTTTATGTTGCCAGCCCAAGTCCACCTCAGCTACTTGAATCTTAGCAGCTTGATCCGCTTGTTGGTTGTTTAGATGTTCCTCGGTGGCTTGACTTTCAGGCACATGAGCATCTACATGACGAACTTTCACAGGCAGGCTCTCTAGCCGAGCAGCAATGTCTTGCCACAGTGTGGCAGCCCAAATGGGTTTACCTCTGCACTGCCAGTTGCTTTTCTTCCATTGCTGTAGCCACCCCCACAAGGCATTTGCTACCATCCATGAGTCAGTATAGAGATAAAGTATTGGCCACTTCTCTCGTTCAGCAATGTCCAAAGCCAGCTGGATGGCTTTCACTTCTGCAAATTGACTGGATTCACCTTGTCCTTCAGTGGCTTCTGTAACTTGTCATGTGGGACTCCACACAGCAGCTTTCCACCTTCGATGTTTTCCTACAAGACGGCAGGATCCATCTGTGAACAGTGCATACTGCTTATCAGTCTCTGAAAGCGTATTATACAGTGGTGCTTCTTCAGCACGTGTTACTTCCTCCTCATCTGGAGACATCCCAAAGTCTTTGCTTTCTGGCCAGTCTGTAATCACTTCTAAGATCCCTGGGTGATTGGGACTTCCAATTTGAGCTCGTTGCGTGATCAGTGCAATCCATTTACTCCATGTAACCTCGGTTGCATGATGTGGAGAGGGAACCGTCCCTTTGAACATCCAGCTCAGCACCGGCAGTCGAGGTGCAGGAGGAGCTGTGCTTCAGTGACAATCACTTCTGAAGCAACTTGAACTCCTTCATATGCTGCTAATATCTCCTTTTCAGTTGGAGTATAGTTGGCCTCAGATCCTTTGTATCCTCGACTCCTAAAACCTAAGGGTCGACCTCGGGTTTCTCCTGGTGCTTTCTGCCAGAGGCTCCAGGTAAGTCCATTATCTCCAGCTGCAGTGTAGAGCACATTTTTAACATCTAGTCCAGCTCGAACTGATCCAAGGGCCACCGCATGAGTTATCTCACGCTTAATTTGTTAAAAGGCTTGTTGTTGTTCAGGGCCCCACTCAAATTGGTTCTTTTTACGTGTCACTCGATAGAGAGGGCTCACAACCTGGTTGTAGTCAGGAATATGCATTCTTCAAAAACCTACAACGCCCAAGAAAGTCTGTGTCTCCTTTTTATTAGTAGGTGGAGACATTGCTGCAATTTTGTTGATCACATCCATTGGGATCTGACGACGGCCATCTTGCAATTTTATTCCTAAAAACTGGATCTCTCGTGCAGGTCCCTTGACCTTGCTTCGTTTTATGGCAAAACCAGCATCCAAAAGAATCTGAATTATTCACTCACCTTTCTCGAAGACTTCTTTCGCTGTGTCGCCCCATACGATGATGTCATCAATATATTGCAAGTGTTCTGAAGCTTTACCTTGCTCCAGCGTGGTCTGGATCAGTCCATGGCAGATGGTAGGACTGTGTTTCCACCCCTGGGGCAAGCGATTCCACATGGACTGGACGCCCCTGCAGGTGAAAGCAAACTGCGGCCTGCACTCTGCTGCCACAGGAATAGAGAAAAATGCATTAGCAATGTCAATTGTAGCATACCACTTGGCTGCCTTTGACTCCAGTTCAAATTGCAGTTCTAGCATGTCAGGCACAGCAGCACTCAGTGCTGGTGTAACTTCATTCAGGCCACGATAGTCTACAGTTAGTCTCCACTCGTCACTAGACTTACGCACTGGCCAGATTGGGCTGTTAAAAGGTGAGCGAGGCTTACTCATCACACCCTGGATTTCCAATTGTCCAATCAACTTCTGGATAGGAATCAAAGAGTCTCGATTGGTGCGATATTGTCGGCGATGCACCGTCGTGGTAGCAATTGGCACCTGCTGATCGTCAACCATCAGCAGTCCTACAACAGAAGGGTCATCTGAAAGACCAGGCAAATCAGACAGCTGTTCAATTTTCTCAGTGTCCACAGCTGCTATACCAAATGCCCACCTATACCCTTTTGGGTCCTTAAAATACCCTCTCCTGAGGTAGTCTATGCCAAGGATGCAGGGAGCATCTGGACCAGTCACAATGGGATGCTTTTGACAGTTTTTTCCAGTTAGGCTCATTTCAGCCTCTACAACAGTCAGTTCCTGGGATCCCCCAGTCACTCCAACAACATTGATGGATTGCGTTCCTTTATAATTAGAAGGAATTATTGTGCACTGAGCACCAGTGTCCACTAAAGCTTTGTACTCCTGGGGTTGTGTTGTACCAGGCCATCGTATTTGTACAGTCCAATAAACTCTGTTATACCTTTCCTCCACCTGGTTGGAGGCAGAGCACCTCTAATTTCTGTTTTGCACAGTCTCTGGGTGTGAATTAGAGGTTCCTTCAAGAGCATCAGAATCTCTTCTGCCCCTTTTGTAAACTGGAGCAGCCACCTTCCTAGGAGTTTTTTCTTTTATCTCACGTACTCGTTCCTGAAGTTCTGAGGTAGGTCTTCCATGCCACTTATTCATGTTTTCTCCCTGCTCATGTAGGAAGAACCACAGTGAACCTCTTTTTGTGGGCTGCCTCTGTCCTCTCTCTCGAGATTGGAAACGCCTTCTCTTAATAGCTGAAACATAGGTTTGTGCAGGTTTTGAATGGTATGTGTCTTCTCTGAGTTCTTTGATTTCTTGCAACAGTTTTTCAAACCGGTCATCAGATTTTTCACACAGTTTCTCCATAGCAGAGACACAAGCCCGTAGAGAACCAGCAAGGCTGTCCTCAAAGTCCCGGAGCTGCTCAATCACTTCAGTAATATCTTGTACACCTCCAGCTGACCAGATCATTCCTGCCAATGACTTAGCATATGCAGGTGGTGCACTTTGTACAAATCTGCGCCACATAGATCGTGTACAATTGATTCTATCTGGGTCTGTCCCCTCTTGGCTGTTTGGTCCAAAATAGATGATCTCTCGCACAGCTAATTCTCTCAGGAACTGGATACCTCTCTCCATAGTATTCCATTTCCCTAACGTGCATATACAATTTTCCTTGTAGGGAAATCTTACTTTCATAGCTGCCAGGAGTCAGGTCCAGAGGGTAGTGGCATTAGACTCTTGAAATTGCCCTATCAATGGCAGAATCTTTTGACAGAGATCCCAGCTGCCTGGCTTCACCACCTTCCAGTTCAGTTGTTTCTGCTCCATTGTCCCAGCATCGCAGCAGCCAGGTTAAAATATTTTCGCCTTCACGACGACTAAAGTCTTTTCGCAGATCTCTCAGCTCACCTGGAGAAAAGGACCGAGTGGTGGTCACTTCATCTCCTCCCTGTCCTGATGATGGCCCTTGGGTTGCTGTTGGCCCTGTGCCATCACCTGCTGCATGGGTAGTCTTTCTAGTGGCTTTCTTACAACTGGCAACTGATGCTGATATGGGTTCACCATCATTTGATTCATTTCCAGAGTCTGAATGACTGTCACAGTGATTGCTGTGGTTACAGCAGCAACAGTGAGCAGTGTGTGAGGAAGGAGGGGCTGCCTTGTTAGCCTTTGAGGCTGGAGAAGTAATGTTATCTGCAGCGACCTTGGCAGAGGAGCTCTGCGGAGGAGCTGTAGCTTCAGCCTGTGAAGCCGCGGTTGAGGGGGCAGTGGCTGCAGTGGGGGCAGCAACTGCAGAGCCGGCACCCAAAGTCCTGGATTAGATTCTGCAGCCAACCGGAACTGGATTCAGTCTCTCACTAGGCCTCAGTTCGCAGGGACGACTAGCAAGGTCCTCTCCTGATGTCGGCCATAAGCAGAAGGGAAAAAGGGACAAGATCCTCGTGATCTCCCACTTTTATATGAAGTATTCACGTGAATGGAATGTTATACACATTTGGTCAGTTCCTTGGTCACCGGTTTCTCGTTGTCCCTCTTGCGAGATGTCCATCCATGCTTATCAACAAGTTTGCATTCCATTGCTAGGTTTACCAAAACATGTATCTGATTCTCCAGGAAAATGCAGCTAATATGAAGGCTTTAGCTGACAGGCAAATTCACTAAAAGAGAAACTTGTTTTTTAACAAAACCAGGACATGTCCTCACTGCCAGCTTGGACTACTAATAGGGGATAATAGTCTGAGGGCTGAATTAGCTCCGGAAGTCTTCTATTAATGTCCCTCACCCTGGCCCCAGGAAGGCAGCAGACCTCCCTGTGAGATGGGTCTGGGCAACATATAGGGCCCTCTGTTCCCCTCAGAAGGGAGTCGCCGACTACAACCACCCTTCTTTGGTTTTTTTCTTATAGCTGCAGTTGTAATCCTTTTTGTAGATGAGATCCATCCAGGAGGCTCTCCAGGCAGATCTTCTTGGCTGTTCTCTGCCTGATTTTCTGGGTCCAGGGCCTCATATCTATTTGTTAAGGGCACCAAGGGTGGTGATGGTGTTCAAGAGAGGGTTCTTTTACCTCTCCAATCAGGGATCTGTTTCCATTCCCCCCCATCAATTAGTTCTGCTCTATCTGCCTTATGGCAGGAGGGACAGGGCTTCACCATCTCCTGTTGCACGCCCTTAGGGGTCAAAAGGGTTTGACTCCACCAGTCAATTTCCTCCTCACTCTCCCTAATGCGCTCTAGTCTCTCCACCTCTTCCTTAAGCTCTGCCACTAGGCACAGTAAGTCATTAACCTGGTCACATCGTACACAGGTGCCTCCCATACCATCCTCCGGTACCAATGCCAGGCACAGACACTCTGCACAGCCAGAAACCTGGGTGGGTGCATCCTTCTTGGAGAGTAGTGTCTGTGTAGACACACTCTTTGTATTAACAGCAGCAACAGCTTTCCTTTTTCTAGAAACCATTACTGCCTTTAGTTAAAAAAAAGACCACCCAAACGAAAGCCCCGACAAACTCACCTACAAGAGCTGGTTGTGTCCTGCCTGCTTGCACTGCCACGCCCCAGTCTGTGTCACCAGCAACAGGTGAGAGGTCTAACAGCAAGGAGGAACAGAACCTCTGCACCCTACTGCACGAGCTACCACAGTCGCTGCTGCAACACAGTGTGGGTAGTGCTCACCTGCCTCACAAGCTGGTTCACCTCCCAGCACCCGGAGTCTTTTTCAAGGCAAAGGGGAGGGGGTGTGATCACCGTCACCGTGGTATGCCCACGCCACGTCGGCCACCTCCACAAGGGCTGCCGGGGACTTCCGGGTAGCGAAATCGAAAACGCGACCTGAAACCCCTTTCTTTACCCTCTCCCACCTCTGTAGCGTCGAGATTTCACTCACAGCTCAAGCCGAGCTGGCTTCAGTCAGCTGATCCCAGGAACTGAGTTCATTTTGGGCTATAATAGTTTTCACTAAAGATTTGTATAAAAGCTAACTAGGAATCAAAGCATTTGTTACTGCAATTATACTTTTAGAGTCACTAAGATCAACACTGAGAAAACTGTGAAGCAGTAGGTCTACTGGTTCTGAGGTCTGTTTCTTATCTGGTGTTTTCTTCACTCTTGAATAGTGAATCCAGGCAGGTTGTTCTTTAATCTTTATTGCAGTAAAGGCCATCAGCAACACCTGGAATGGTCCATTCCACTTCTCTTCTAAAGGTGGACCTGAAAAAGCTTTAACATAATCTCTTGGCTTGAAAGAAAAGAGTTAAGTTTTCCTTGGCTTGAGGCTTCACTCTACTTCTGAGCAGCACTAAAGGTAGGGCTTGATTCTACTTCTAATTAGCTTCTTGACAAATTTTATTTAACTGCTGTTTGATTATATGATTCGTTTTCTTTTCTACCTGCCCACTTGCTCAAGGCTTGTAGGGAGTATGCAACTACCAATCAATCTGTAATGCCTTACTGACTTCCTGCACTACCTGTGCAACAAAACGTGACCCTCTATCAGGGGACATCACAGTGGGTACCCCAAATCAGGGTGTGATTTCATTTAACAAATCTTTAGTTACTTTTTTGACTTTACTAGTTCAGCAGGGGAATGCTTCTGGCCAAACTGAGAAGGGATCTCTTAATACGAGGAAATACCAATAACTCCCTTTTCTAGGGAGTTCAGAAAAATGTATTTTCCCTAACATTCTGTGATTCTGTGATTACCTTTCCAAGGCCCTTTATGTTTTGACTAATTGCTGTAATTGAATCATGTTAGTATTATTTGTCCAGATGGTTGTGTTAGTATTGATCTTCCTTTATCATAAAGGTGTCTGGAACCACATGTCCTGCCATTCCCACACTGCCTCATTTTTCACGGTGCTAGTTTTTACTCTTTTACCTCCTTCCCCCACACACTCTCTGCTCCTTTGTTCACTGCCTCAATCAGAATACGAACTCAAGACCTTTGGAGATTGAACTGAAATGTTCAAACCCATTATGTTTTAGTGGCTTTGAAATTAAACTGAAAAAAATTGCCTCCGTCTCTCCAGCTCATGAGCAGTTCTTGTACATTTTGTAGCATAACAAGCCAAACAGCTCTTCTACCAGCATTGTTTTGAGTCAGTACTCGTTAGGAAAAAAGTTTGATTTTCTTTTATTGTTTCTGTGCTGGCTTTACTATCTTGATTAATGCACTCTCCTTAGTGTAGCAGCAGCAGCAATTCCTTCTTGGCAACCTTAGTAACTCTTAGTAATTCTTATCTACACAAAGGGTTTAGCACATCCTGTCTTTAAGTACTGTTTCTGTTTTTCGTCACCAGGGTCTGTGACCAACAAGCTCCAGCACGTTTCCTTTTATCAATTGATAAGTGCTGGGAGTTTTACTGAGGCCAGCCAAATCCTGTCCCACATCTCCCCCTTCCTTTTGTACCACCCAAGTAGCATGCATTAGTTTTTCTAAACTTTTCTTTACGCAACTTAGAATACAACCTAAAATAAGCAAAGCTACGATAACAATAATAATAAAATGCAATCCTTCTAATAGGAACACTTTTAACCATCCAGTAATTCCAAAGTGTGACAGCCAATCTCCAAGTGGGTCATCAATTTCTTTTAACTTATGCAAGTTGTCCTTTTGTTAGTAACAGAATCAGTTTTACAAAATGTTCCTGAAAAGATGAATCCGTTTTGTAAACTGTCCCTGAAAGGATGTTAAAGCACATCGTGTTTTACCTAACAAGGAATTCGAGTATACTCTTAGCTTATCAACCTAGCTTTTATCTTAGCCCAAATATGCCTAGAATGAGAAGAAGTATATACAGTATCTCTGGAAATTGAACAAGTCAGCAGTTATGCAATTATAGAGTAGTGCACATGTGCAGTACCCAAAGGTGAAAAGGACAGAAGCGATGAAGACTACTTACTTCATCCTGAAGACCCCCTGAAAGACCACCAGAGAACACTGCGCATGATCAAAGTAGTTCCAAGGTGTTGCAATCGATGTTGCAATAAATGTTGAGTAACTATTACATATCCTAATGATCCTAATGAATATATGAATATGTATGTGAATGGACTGTGCAACTTAAACTGACCACTGAAGCCAGCTTTGGGTGCGAACCCCTGGTTTCCCAGTGCTGAAATAAAGCACCGCATATAACTACGCCCGTGGTTATGTGTCCTGATTGCTAACACTTTAATTGGGGCAGTTTCTTATGAATAGACTCCGAGTGGTCGGAGAGATTCATACAGCACATACCTTCAAAGTCCTCACAGCCATGCCCTTGTGCTAAAAGTAAAAAATCGATAGCTGCTCTATTTTGAAGTACAGCATGTCTAACACTAACCACATCTTTTGTTAAGTCTTCTAAAATCTGGCTAGTCAAGTTAAGCTCCTTTTTCGTCCAACATGCGAGCTGTTTGAGTGAGGCCATGGCCCTTGCTGCCGTAGCGCCTGGCACAAAGATAGAGGCAAGGATGGTGACAGTGCGGTCCCACAATATGGGATCCCCTATTTCTTTGCAGTCTAATTCATGTGTGGATCACTTATTTCGGATGTGAGAGCTCGCATTAAATAATTGATGTAATGAGGGGTGGAAAAGTGTTAATTGACCTAAATAGCAAGGTCCTCCATGGGGGTCCCTGGGTATCCCCGCCTATGCTCAATCCCCACAAATTAAAAATAGTCCTGGGGGGAGACGTTTAGCAGGGAAGTCAGTACAATTTAACCTAAAGTATGTTGCATAAGGACCAACAGCAAGTCTGAAATCTGGGTCATGTGGGTTGACGGTGGCCCATTCTGTCATAGGGACATTCATTTGTTGCATAGATCGAGGCTTAAACATGAACCATCCTCTGTTCCTCATTGCATTAGTAGTATTTAAACACCCTAACAAATCTAATTCTTCTGGATCATTTTTCATCATATTTTTAAGAGCTAAAATTATTTCTGCTTGCCAGGCTCCATCAAATTGTACTGGTTTCATCCCTTCTGTGATTATTCCTTTACTTTGTAAAGTTTGATTAATCTGAGGGATGGTTTGCAGCGATAGAACAGTCTCATTCTTTACAAAGCCTTGAAACTGATCTGGCCACCATGTGGGAACCCCAATTAAGCAAGTTCTAAATGGATCCCCAGGTGTAGCCATGCTCAAGCACATGGAGTCTTGATTTGTTAAATTAGCTATTGTGACCCATACATTTTGTTGAGGGCTAATTTGGATCCCTGGATGTGCAAGTGTTCCTATACCTATATTAAATCCTAATATTATCAGACAGGAGAGGATCATTTCAAAAACAATTTTTCGCCCCTTGCCCATTTCCATGCAAATCGTTTGTAGCATCTGTCTTTTGTTTGATCTCAGTCCTGTTTAAGGATGGCCCATATAGCGGGCACTAGATTAGTCTTACTACACTATGGTCACAGACTAACACTTCTTCAGCTCTTTTACACACTAAATAGGCCCAGTCTCCGCAGTCACGTAAATAGCGATCACTTCCCGAAGGTTCGTGCCCTGTAATAAGCAAAACTTTTGTGACTTCAACTTCCTTGTCTAAGCAACTATCACACCATCGTCTAGCGAGCATCACCCGGCGCCACCATTCTTTCCCGCAAGCATAACATGCACATAGAACCCAAGGTTCGCAGGTGTTGCACAAACAATCTCTGTAAGTGGCGTTTCTTTGCACCAGTTCGTATAGTCCTTTTTCCTCTCGTGATGGTTAATTTTCTTCGCTCTGAGCAGCATCAGCAGGTTGCTGTTCGAAAGACTGATCTGGAGGGTGAGCCGAGCCATCTTCAGATGGTTGCAGTAAAGATTCATGGAAAGGTCGCACATTCTTTGCTGGGATCCATCGAGGGCCCTTTTCTGTGGAGACACAAGCATAACCTCTGCCCCATGTGATAAGGGGATAGGGGCCCATACCTTACCTGTTTCCAGGTCGCAGACTAATACTGGGGCCTTGATCTGTACTTCGAGTGAAGCATTTGTGTTAAAATGCCAAACTATTGGAGGGTTATTATCTAATAAAGAGCAATTTAAAAGTTAAAAACCTACAAAGCTTTTTGTAGACGTTCCTCAGGGGTGGCAGTCCCTACTCCCCCTTTTTGTTGTTGTAATAAACGTTTCAAAGATTGATGAGAGCGTTCAATCAGAGATTGACCTGTAGGGGAATGAGGGATGCCAGTAATGTGAGTCACACCCCAGGCGTCCAAAAAAGCCTTTGTAGCTGCAGAGGTATACGCAGGACCATTGTCCATTTTGATTTGAGAGGGTATACCTAAGGTGGCGAAAGCACGCATCAAGTGTCGTTGAACATCACGCGTCTTTTCTCCAGCATGACAAGAGGCAAACAAGGCACCTGAAAAGGTGTCAATAGAGGAGTGAACATATTTAAGTTTTCCAAACTCTGCGTAATGCGTGACATCCATTTGCCACAATTGTAAGCTTTGTAACCCCCTAGGGTTAACTCCTCCCGCTGCTGACGGGAAAGAGTGCTTCTGGTAGTCAGGGCAAACAGCAATAATATTGGCTGCATGTTGGGAGGTGAAACCAAACTGGCGTTTGAGATCTCCTGCATTTTGGTGAAAGAAAGAGTGGCTCAATTTAGCTTGTGCTATACGATCTGATAAAACTTGTACTGATAATGTCAGCAGATCCGCTTGTCGGTTTCCTTCCGCAATAAAGCCAGGGAGGGAAGTATGGGATCGGACATGCATAACAAAATAAGGATGCAGGCATGTGTCCAAGAGAAAAATGAGTTCCTGCAATAAAACAAACAAGTCAGAATGCACAACATCACGTAGTACAGATGCCTCGGCTCATTCAACAATTCCTGCAACATAAGCTGAATCAGTGATAATGTTGAGTGGTGCAGACCACCTCCGAAAGGCTCAAACTGCAGTCAACTCTACTATCTGGGGAGAGCCAGGAAGAGTTTGTATGTCTGAGTCCCATCGCCCTTGCTGATCGTCCCACCACAAGATAACTGATTTGTGTGACTTCCCAGACCCATCTGTAAACACAGTAAGGGCTTGTAACGGCTGGTAGCTTCTTTTCGGTATAGAGATGAGGTGGAAGTCAACATTAAACAGTTTATGTGAAGGTGGGTGGGATGTAAGTTGACCCGTGTAATCAGCTAACGCAATGCAAAAGGCATCTGACTGTTGATAAAGCCACTGTAAATACAAAGTGGTTACAGGTAAGTAAATACAAGCAAAATCTGTCCCTGATAAGGTTAACAAGCGTTGTCTGGCTCTAATTATTAAAGAAGCAAGCATCTCATGTTGTGTGAGGATAGTTTTTGTAGATTGATTTGGTAGAAAAACCCATTCAATGATTAATAAGGGATCTGATTTCTGTGAGTCCCATTGGAATATCAGCACAAAGGGTTGTCGGGTACACAGCTGTCTAGCAGGATTCAGAATGATAAGATAAAAAGACAACTCGGGTGCCCAACGATGTGCTTGCCTATGAGTAATTGCTGTAGCAACTTTCTGCAAGGAATCAATAGCTTCTGGTCCGAGGCTGCGAGGGGCACACAAGTCAGTGCTTCCTTTTAGCAGTTCAAATAGAGGCTTTAAGTCCATATTAGTAATCCCTAACAGCGGCCGAATCCAATTAATTGTTCCCAACAATTTCTGTACATCACGCAAATTTCTTATATCTGTCTGTATCTGCAATGATTGGGGAACTATGGTTTGAGTCCTTATGCGCCAGCCTAGGTACTTCCATGGCAGCATTTTCTGAATTTTTTCTGGCGCAATACAGAGGCCTGCCGAATTAACAGCAGCTGTGACAAGGGCCACAGCTTTCTCCATGACCTAGTGATGTTGTGCGGCCACTAGGATATCATCCATATAATGATACAATAAGACATCAGACATTGCGGTCCTAACCGGACTAAGTACTTTAGCTACATACCACTGACATATTGTGGGACTATTCTTCATTCCTTGTGGCAGCACAACCCACTGGTATCTTTGTAACGGAGCTTGCATGTTGACGCTTGGAACCGAAAAAGCGAATTTAGGGGCATCGTCTGGGTGCAGCGGGATATTAAAAAAAACAGTCTTTAAGGTAAATAACAGTTAAATGCCAATTTCAAGGAATCATAGTAGGGGATGGGAGTCCAGGTTGGAGGGCTCCCATGTCTTCCATAGCGTCATTAATTTTCCTAAGGTCATGGAGCAAGCGCCACTTGCCAGTTTGTTTCTTTAAAACAAAAACAGATGAGTTCCAAGGACTGGTAGAAGATACAATATGCCCTTTCGTTAACTGTTCCGCAACTAATTCTTGGAGGGCACGAAGCTTTTCCAGTGGTAGGGGCCATTGATCTACCCAAATAGGAGCATCAGTTTTCCATATCAATTTTATGGTGTCGCGCACCTCAATGGCCCCACCTAAAAATGGGTCCGAATGGACATTCCCCACTGAGACAACACATCACGTCCCCATAGAATCATAGGAACCGGCAACACAAAAGGTTTAACAGAGGCTATATGCCCCTCCGGACCTTGAATTTGGATTAGCTCCAAGCTCTGGTGACTACTACCAGTCCCTCCAATTCCTGCTAAGGTTTGCGAAACATTAGCTAAAGGCCATTGTGGAGGCCATTTAGCTTGCGATATCACCGTAACATCAGCTCCTGTGTCAATAATTCCACTTAACACAACTTGTTGGTCCTCACGAGTAAGAGTACATTGATATACAGGTCGCTTCTGAGAAATAGCCTTTACCCACAAAATTTGTGGGCTCCCTGTAGATCCAAACCCTCCCCGTCTGTGTTGAGGCTGACTAGAAATTGGGGAGTCCATCCCTGTGGGGATCAATATCAGTTGCGCTATACGGCTACCTTTCGGTACTGTGCAGGGGGAAAATGGGGTCCATACCATAATCTTAATTTCATCAGTACTGTCAGAGTCAATGACCCCTGGTAGTACAAAAAGTCCTGACAATGTTGTAGATGATCTTCCTAACAATAGCGCTTGAGTTTTAGGGGGTAAGGGTCCTGTAATGTTTGCTGACAATAAATGGACTGAGGGATCGAGTAACATTACTGTGTGAGAGGTTGCCAGGTCCAGTCCAGTACTGCCTGCTGTTGCTGGGCAAAGACTTGAGGCACCGTTGCCTCCCTTCGCGGGGGCTGGAAGGTCTGAGGTGGCACCTGCACCAGCGCCGTTGGCTGTGGCACTTGTGTCTGCACGCGCCGCTGCCCTGTGCTCCGTGATCAGTTTCCCTGTATTGGCTGGCCTTGAAAATCATATCTGGACCGACATTGATTAGCATAATGATGCCCTTTTCGGCATCTAGGGCAAATCCCAGGAGTCTGAGGTCTGGTACTAGCATTGGTGGTTAAGCAATTCCTTTTTAAATGACCAGGTTTACTACAACCAAAACAGGTACCTGCCCCTTCCGGGCCGCGCATGGCTGCAAAAGCAGTGGCCATGGCTTCAAATTTATGATCCACAGTACCAATTCTGTTGCAGGCTTCTACCATTTCAACCAATGTGGGGTTTGGGTTAGAGAGAGATTTCAAAATTTTTTTACAGTCCATATTAGCATTTTCAACACCTAGTTTCAATAATAAAATTTCTCACGCATCTGCATTATCTATCTGTCGGTCTAAAGCCTGTTTCAGTCTGTCAACGAACTGCATATAAGGCTCTCGGAGTTCCTGGGTTATCGTAGTAAAGGCTTTCTGCAGCTTTTGTAAATCAGGAACCTTAAAAAAAGCTTTTTTCGCTTCTTCATGAGTAGCCTCAAGAGCTTCCCGGGTGATGCACCTGGCTTGGGCTACTAGATCGGAGTGCTGACCCATTCCTGTGAGATGTTCTATAGTCAGCCCAGCTATAGCTGCATTATTGTGGTGTGCATAACCTCCAAGAACCGTTTGAAGCCCTCCCCTCCAATGTGTTTCCCATAAGGTATACTACGTTGGGGTCAACAACAGTTGTGCTAATGATTTTAAATCATGTGGAGTCATAACATAAGTATCAAAGACAGAGGATAATAAACTTGCAAAATACGGGGAAGAAAGTCCATGCTCAGTAACAGTACGGCACAAGTCCTTAACCACCAGAAAAGATATAGCCTCCCGCTGTGGTTGCTGTCCTCCTCGGCCCTGATATATGACGGGGGCCACAATAGTCTTAGCAATGTCCAAATCCCCCTCCTTCAAGGCTTGTCACCTTATATTTACCCAAACATCATGTGGGTCAGGAGGGTACAAGTCTGGCTTTTTTTCAGGATCCACCAGTGCCGGGTCAAAGGGGTCCTCCTCAGGGGGGTACCCTGCAGCACTCACTTCCAGAGGCAGCACAGTGGGTCCCACGGAAGAACCTCCTTCTCCCTCCTTTTTGTATTTTGGTCCCTTTTCCTGGGCTTTCAAAGTTTCAAAAATACTTATCCACCACAGGAGCATGCGCTGTGCTTCGGCATTCCCCGTTGTTGCCGCATCCCACAGTTTCACCCCCACGTCATCCCAAAGTTCCCACGTAAAAATAGTAGATGCAGTTACAGTGGGTATTTTAGCTTGCACCCATTTAAGCATCGCTTTAAGATCGTTCCCAGAAACATTCTTTCCATGCTTTTGAAGGAGAGCTTTCATAAGCTCATATACGTCTCTCTCTGGGGAAGACGCTTGATTTCCCGTGTTTCCCACAGCTCACCTCTCTACTCCGGAGGGATTTCAGGCCGGCCGGCTCCTGCTTCCTTTCAGCAGCTCATTCAACGTTCTGTGGGACTCACAGCATGCCACGCAGATAGGTGGTTCTTGAGCCCTGGAATCACGTCGCGTGATCACGTTGGGGTCACCAATTTGCCGCGATGGAGAGACAGGACACAGATTGATGCAAGCAAAATGTCAAATTTATTGTAATTTCTAACATATTTTATACCTATCCTAAACAGCGCATCACACACTGATTGGTTTGTTATTCTTGCTAGATATCTACTGATTGGCTAATGTTTGTTTAGGCAGTTGCTATCTTGATTAATGCACTCTCCTTAGTGTAGCAGCAGCAGCAATTCCTTCTTGGCAACCTTAGTAACTCTTAGTAATTCTTATCTACACAAAGGGTTTAGCACATCCTGTCTTTAAGTACTGTTTCTGTTTTTCGTCACCAGGGTCTGTGACCAACAAACTCCAGCACGTTTCCTTTTATCAACTGATAAGTGCTGGGAGTTTTGCTGAGGCCAGCCAAATCCTGTCCCGCATAGGGGTCTTTGCTTGGGCCAGGGGCTTTATTGCTGAAGGTGTGGTTTTTAACATTGTAATTATTGAAGTTCATCCAAGGGACATGAGTTAAACAAAACTTGTTATATCTTTGAGTTTATGACAGAGGGAGGCTTCCTTGAGCCCCCAACTCAAGGTTCATCTGTTTACTTATCTTTGTTCCAGGTGGCTCTGCTATCTCTTACCTAATTAAGCTTGCTCAAAGCCCTGTCTTGTGAAATATTTCTTTTGTGTTTTTAATTATTCATCAGCTCTACCCATAGAACTGAAATTCTACTATCCTCTCCTTTTCCTACATAGAAAACTCTTGGATTTGTAGGTGTTCAGATGCCAAGTGATCAGGAGAAATACTAAGATAGGCAAATGGAGACAGATTCCATTATCTTCCAGAAAAAAAAGAACAACCAAAAACAAAAAACAAACACACCAAAACTGTCCTCTCCTTTCTGAAATGAAGGACTACATCTATAGCCAAGCATCTCACAAGGCAAACAGGTGGCCAATATGTTGGCTGGACCAAAAAGGAGAGTAGGAAGTGTTGCAAGCCTGGTTATAATTAATTTCTTGCTCTTTCCTGCTTACCCTGTTTTACTTACATATTGTTTAGTTTTCCAACCCTCCCTCTTCCTGCTTAGCCTTACACATTTATTTGGATCTATGATGCAGAGTGTAATAATGTGATAATGTGATAATTACAAACACACGGCCTCTAGAAAGTGCAGGAACTGTTCTGTGGGGATCTGGGTGCTTAGTTGCTTTGTCATCCTGTGCCATTAATCATTCCTGGTCCTTCTTAAACTAAAATAAAAAAGTCACATTTCAGTCATCTCTTTTCCTTATTAGATTAATGTACAAATTCCGGGTTTGCATAATTGCAGTATTGAGAAAGAGACCTTTGGTGCAAAGTGATAAAGGTTTGTTCCAAAATGAGGGGAGCAAGGGAGGCAAGGTAAAGTCAGGAGTGGGAACTGAGCACAAACACCATAGTTACTGTTTTTGAAGTACCATTTGCCCAGTTTAATACAATTTCTGAAATTATAATCCCTGTGATGGCTTTGTCCCTGCAAATGTTTGCTTTTCAGATTAAGCCTCATTTGATTTTATTTTCTGTTTCCTTCCCTGAGAGCCCCCTGCCCATCTCTGAGTCCTGTCGATGGACACAGGGACTATTTGTGCTGCTTCTTCCTCACTGAGGTGGAACAGGGAGAATTGCATTTCTTTACTTTTCCTCCTGTTGTCCTGGAAGAGAAGAGCAGATGGAGGGGGCTGGGGACAGGCCTTTTCTCACACAGATATCAGTGGCCTTTATGGTCCTTTCTAGATTGTGGGAATTTGAAGAAAATATACCTATTGATTGTCTTCCATATACATACAGATATATGCTACATATAGGTATTCAAATGAAGCACCTCTGTAAAAGATAAGTTTATAAATATAAACACATTTTAATCTCAGTCTGATAAAGTGAGACATGGGAATTTGTTCTTCCAAAGTGCTAGTTTTGGCTGGGATAGAGTTAATTTTCTTCATAGTAGCTAGTATGGGGCTATGTACTAGATTTGTGCTGAAAACTGATGATAGCACAGAGATGTTTTAGTTACTGCTGAGCAGTGCTTACATAGAGTCAAGGCCTTTTCTGCTTCTCACCCCACCAGCGAGTAGGCTGGAGGTGCACAAGAAGTTGGGAGGGGACACAGTTGGGACAGGTGACCCTAACTGACTGTGTGAACCAATGCAGGCACATCGCAGGAAGAGCCAGAGGCCACGAAAACATTTGCAAAGACCAAGTTTTATTTAGTTACCTCTCTACCAGGGGATCTCCAAAGTAGCACCTAAGCTCCTGGGCGGAGGTGACACAAGCGGGGATTCAGGTGCTGCAGCAATTCAACCCTGGTGGAAGATTGCTAGGCCTGCTGTATTCACCTGTATTTCAAGGCTTCAAGCAGGCACAGCCCTTCGCTCTTTCTCATAACAAAGCAGGGATCGCAGGCATAGTGATAAGGTACCTTAGAGTTTCTCACAGGCCTATGTTATCTAACAGAGAGGTTCTACTTGTCAAGCACACAAGGTCAGTAAAACAATGTGTGATGTATGTGCTTTTTCTACAGACAGCTGCAAGTCACTTGAGCGGATTTACATTTAACCTCCTTGCCATTCTTCTGCTATATTCCCATACACTGACCAAAGGGATATTCCATACCATATGATGTCATGCTCAGCATAAAAAGCTGACGGAAGAAGAAGGATGGAGGGGACATTCGGAATTATGGTGTTTTGTCTTCACAAGTAACCGTTACCTGTGATGGAGCCCTGCTTTCCTGGAGATGTCTGAACACCTGCCTGACAACGGGTAATAGTAAATTAATTTATTGTTTTGCTTTGTTTGCGTGCACGGCTTTTGCTTTACCTATTAAACTGTCTTTATCTCAATCCATGAGTTTTCTCAGTTTTGCTCTTCTGATTCTTTCCTCCATCCCACCAGGGGAGAGTGAGTGAGCAGCTGCATGGTGCTTAGTTGGGGGCTGGAGTTAAACCACGACAGAAAACAGCAGTCCAAATGAGTTATTTGAACCTGTGAAAATATTCCTATGCCCCTTTCACATATCACTGTTCTTGTAAGATCTCTCTTCCCTTCTCCCTTCCCTATACAAATTTCGAACTTGGACATAACCAATCTGGAAAAATAAGTTCATCCCTCTATATGTATGCTTCCCATCCATCCCTACGCATTTTCTTCTGCTTCATCTTTTGGGTGTCCCAAGTCTGACACACCATTTAAGACTAGTCCTTATCCCATTATTCCTGTCTCATTCCTCTGTGTGTGAACTGGTGCAGGCAGGTCGCAAGAACAACCATAGACCACGAATGCAATTGCAAAAAGCTAATTTATGTTTTGTTATCACAGTATCACAGTATCACAGTATGTTTGGAATTGGAAGGGACTTCAAAAGATCATCTAGTCCAATCCCCCTGCTGGAGCAGGAATGCCTAGGTGAGGTCGCACAGGAATGTGTCCAGGCGGGCTTTGAATGTCTCCAGGGAAGGAGACTCCACAACCTCCCTGGGTAGCCTGTTCCAGTGCTCTGTTACCCTCACTGAGAAGAAGTTCTTTCTCAAATTTAAGTGGAACCTCTTGTGTTCCAACTTGATCCCATTGCCCCTTGTCCTATCATTGTTTGCCACTGAGAAGAGCCTGACTCCATCCTCGTGGCACTCACCCTTTATATATTTATAAACATTAATAAGGTCACCCCTCAGTCTCCTCTTCTCCAAACTAAAGAATAATGATGATCCACAGCGTGCATGCACGCACTCACAAGAAACAAAGCCAGAACCCTCTGACTCCAGGATACTACACTTGCCTGATCCGACAAGGACATACACTTGCCTGGTCGGCAAGGACTTAGATTATCACTCACCCAAAGGAGGAGATGAGGTACTTCCAATCCCGGGAAGTTTCCTTAGACGGCGTCCCAGTCTAAGGGGAGGGCTTCCGGCACAGACCCGCTTCTCTGAGAAGACACACAAAGGGAATCTTTGTTGGGAACCCCGTTTTATAGTCTGATCAGATCTGGCTGTGGGAATTCCAGAAGCTTCTTGGCTTCTCTGCACACACCCCCCCCTCCCCCTCCGCCAACGACCCTGGCTAACCGACTCATGGTCTCACAAAAGGGCCATTAACTGCCCCATTGAAGGAGAGGGGAATGTACAACTGCCACAGCAGTTCTCAGAGGGGAAGGGGAGTGCAACTGCCACATGTTACCTCGCTACCAGGGGATCTATGAAACAGCACCTAAGCTCCCAGGCAGAGGTGATACAAGTGGAGACACAGGCACTACAGAATTCAGCCCTGGTTGAAGAACAACGAGCCTGCTAATTTTGGCCTGTATCTAGGAATTCACACAGGCACAGTTGTGGGAAATTGCAGCCGGTCTGTAGAGTCCTTGACAGAAAGTATGGGAATAGAGATCAGCCTTGAAGATATTAAGGTTTACCCTTGAGAAGGATGGGAGTAAAGGAGTATCCGGAGATATTAAGTTGTACCGATGAGAGAGAAGGGATGTACCCATGAGAGAGAAGGGAGTATAAGAGTAACATGGATGATAGCAAAATTAGCCAATGAAATGTTAGTGTTGTAACTTGTGACCAATAGTGAAGAGACACATGAACTGGTAGAATTATATAAAAATGCATTTGTAGCAATAAATGGCATCTACTACTTTCATCCTGGAAGAACTTGGTCCATGTCATTTGTCCATCTCAACCGCGACATCTGGTGACCCCGACGTGATCCCGCATGAAGAGGATCTCACATGAAGAAGAGACAGCAGTGAAACTGTGACAGCTGAAGACGTGCTGTGGAGATGGAGCCCAGTACAGCTAATAGAGCAGCAGGGGGGAGCTGCCGAAGATCCGAATCCTTGAAAAGACACCATGCCAAGAGCAGGTGAGCTACCGGGAACTTATCTAAAGAAGAGGGTGTTATATTATCTACATGGAAGCTGCTTCTGAAGAAGCGGGGTGTTAGCCTTCTGGAACTGACTTCAAGAAAAATGTTACTATGGGGCAAGACGCAAGGTTTAGAGGTTAATTCCATTACGGCATTTAGTGTGTCACAACGGATGGACTTGGGAGATAAACTGTTTAATAATGCTACTCAAGGGTCCAAAGAAGCAACTGAACTGTTAACAATGTGGCGCTTGTTAGTAGACACTTTGAAAGACTGAAAAGAGCAACATGATCGGGCAGAGACGGCAGAGGGGGATGGTCTTCCTGGCTCTCCTGGGCCAAATTTGGAGGAAAAGGCGAGATTATGTACTACTCCGACCCCCCCTGTTACTAAAGATTTGTCAACACTGTCCAAGTCCATGTTATCTGATGATACGTATAAGGATCCGCGACACTGTCTTGGAAAGTTAAAAGAAATAGAGGAGGAGTGTACGTATGAGTGGCCCCGAGATCAGACAAAAATTATGAAAGTCGTATACATATGTGTGGCCCCGAGATCAGATAAAAGCTATGAAAGACTCACATGAAAAAGCAGCGTTGGGTTATACACAATCTCAGGAGGGGCCCCCGGAGCACCGGTCAGAGCAGCACGTTCAACCGACTGCTCTGCCATCATCAATCATGGCTCAGTCGTCTGCTCCACCATCATCAATCGCGGTTCCATCGTCTGCGCCACCACCATTAATCACAGTTCAACCTTCTGCACCGCCGCTATCAGTCATGGAAGGAAAAAGTGGACATTTTTTTTCCTATCCCCCCTTGCCTAGAGATTCAGGTGAGGAGGATCGTCCTGTGGTGAGCCAGATCGAGCCAAATAACATAATTCCTATAAATTCGGGTCCCCCTAACCTGCCCCCGCCCCCCTCCCACAGTGCTGCAGAGCAAATTCCTGAGGGTGGGGGTTGAGT
Organism: Patagioenas fasciata; assembly: GCF_037038585.1. Classification (NCBI taxonomy): domain Eukaryota; kingdom Metazoa; phylum Chordata; class Aves; order Columbiformes; family Columbidae; genus Patagioenas; species Patagioenas fasciata. The sequence goes on from NC_092559.1 coordinate 53,916,609, forward strand.
TTCAGTGCGTAAACCAAATTTACCAAAAAGCTGGGATTTACCTCCAGCTTCAATTACAGTTAGACCACAGGACCCTGTGCGTTTTTGAAAAAAGGTGAAGGTTAAAGCTATGGAAATAGGGGACTGGGATATATTGGAAACTCTATCAGTTCCTTCCCCTGTTACCGAGCTGCCACTTGTTGAATCTGCTGGATCTATGGCGTTTCCTGTAGTATATCATAATCCTGCAGGGGGGGAGCCCCATGAGCACGTTCCTTATTCCTGGAAAGTAATTAAAGATTTGCAAAAAGCCTCTACCCAGTACGGACCTAACTCCCCTGCGGTTATGCAGCTGTTACATTTGTTATCCATGGAAGCTATGACTCCCTATGATATTTCTCAGCTCAGATTATTTTTCAACTTGTACAGCTCACAGTGTTCTGAAGTATTTGGCAGCAAATGGCTGAGGCACAAGCAGTGGTAAACAAACAATACCCAGACACTGATCCCCATTCTGTTAGCGATGTGGATGTGTTGCTGGGATTGGGACAGTATACTAATCCACAACTTAAAGTGCAATGGCCTCCTCTGGTGCTTGAACAAGTGAAGGCCATAGGGATGGAGGCTATAATTAGAACAGTGGAGTTGGCAAAACCAAAACAAAGATACGCCGCTATCAAGCAGGGTCCTAAAAAGTCGTTTCTTTCCTTCTTTGAAAAATTACAAGCGGCTGTCAAACGTCAGATGTTTGATGTGAACCTTCGGGGACTGTTGGTAAAACAGCTAGCTCGTGATGATAATGCATATTGCCAGAAACTGATTGAAACTTTGCCAGGGGATCCAACTTTAGAAGCAACGATTACTGCTTGTGCCAAAGTCGGTTCAGTGGAACATAAAATACCTGCACTCGCTGCTGCTATGGCAATAGCAAGAATACAAGATCAAAAGTGCTATTGTTTGCGAGGGCGAAAACTCATGGACTCCACACAATCCAATATGGATTCAAGCGAAGCCATTTATTACAGAAACAAGCCTCCTTATATATGCAATTATTTCCTGATCACGCGTCCACACTCCAAGCATGCATTAGCTGATTGGATATTGTCCATGTTCACAAGCTGTCCATGCGCCCAAGTCTCACTGCTAATAGGTCCGTTGATTTACACCATGTCGGGGCCTTGTTATTTTGGAGTTGCTTCTCTCCCACGGCAGGTCCTGTTCCCAGACTTGAAATTCCTAGCTGGTTCAGTAACAAATCTCCATCTAACAGCAACCCCTCCACAACTCAGCCTCAAGAAAATCCCTCAAATCTCCCACAATTGTTGGAAAGTAAAATGTGGGAAAGTAAGATGTGCGGTTACAGCCACCTGGATGACAAAGGCAGATCAATACTAACATGACCATTTGGATGGTCGAAGACATAATACTAACATAATAATATATAAAGGGCCTTGGACAGATTACTTTGAAGTACGTTTCTCATAATTGTAAAAAGTTATAGCCCAGACTCGTGAGAATGGTATCTCGGGCCGGATAACCGCCCCCAAGTGCATGGGATGTGTGAATGTCCTTGGGCCTGGTCTGTGAATGAGTGGAAATACAAGTGAGGCAAACATAACATGAGTGTGGTGTGTTTTTAATAACAATTAGTGGAAAAACACCTTTTGTAAACATCTTAGTCCAGGCCTGTACCTGTAAATCCTATAAATTGTCAATAGTGAATAAAGAAGGTAGCCTAGGCCTAGGTCAGCTCTCGGCTTGGCCAGGCTCTGTGCTCCTTCCTGAACAAGATCTCTGCCTCTGCGTGAATTTCTGTCTGCGTCCTGGTATGCATCATTCCTAATCACCGCAAATGGTGCCCCGTGTGAGTGTGTGACCCCTGGAAGCTCTTCATTGAGCAGTGTGTTTGGCGGCGACCACGCAATCTGACGGGTGAGTAAATTTTATTTGTGGCCGCATTAATCCCTACGGTATAGATAGGGACAAGCAGTCCTCACTGAACGAGAGAGCTGCAGGATTGCATTAGTATGGGGCAAGCCGCTTCTCAGGAACATAAATTGTATTTGCAGGTTTTACTGCAGCTATTATGTTCTTCTGGATATCGTACTTCTGAGAAGCAGGTAGCTTCCCTCCTGGTATGGGTGAGAGAGAATTGTGTTTGGTTTCCGAGTGAGAGGACGTTTGACAGTAAAATTTGGAAACAGATCAGGGAACAGCTACATGCACAAAAGAATTCAGATCCCAGTAGTTTACATATTACTTGGAGATTTTTAAACTCTGCACTATCGCAGTTGCAGTCGGCAGAGCACATACTGAAAGGGCAAACGGGAGGGTGGACGGAAAAACACAAATGAGCAGGTTGCTACTGATTTGAGTTTTGACAGCACTCATCCTTTTGAGTCAGGCTCTGTAGATCTCGAAAAAGAGTCAGTTTTATATCCATCATTAATGCCATCACAGCTGTGTAAAGATAAGGCCGGAATTTGTGTGGAGCTGGGTCAGGAGTCTAAAACTCTGCCCTCAGTATCTCTTTTGCCCGATTTTAATGATGCTTATACAGCACACAGTAACCCCTTCATGACTAAGACAGCAGAACACAAAGGGGTGATGCGAAATGCCGTGAAAAGAACCTTGAAGTATAACACTTTGTCGTTTCTAAAGCAAGAAGAGCAGGAGAAAAATGAAACTCTACAAGTGATCATTGAATCATTTCAGACAGTTTTACAGGTGGAATGGTTTGAACTTCAACAAGCCGGGAGAGAATTAACCAATAACACACAAGTCATAGAAAACTTGCTGAACTCTGCGAGATACTTTTCCTTATTAACCTGTTTTCTTTGTAGGTATCTGTTTAAGCATATTACAGTTTAATAGGTCTTTGTCTGTTATATGGTACAGTAAGTTCATAGACTGTTAAATAATGAGAATCCATGGACTCAAAATGTGCGTTTTGTGATTATACAGAAGACCGTAATTCAGTTCTTTACTGCGTGAATGTGATGATAAGATTTTGTGTGTGACAGCTTTCTAGCATGCTAGCTTTATTCCAATATCCAGACTTGCGCAACTCTGTGATAGGCTGTGTCTCATCTCGATGTGCTGGATTTGGCTCTTTTGTATGCACACCATGTAAAGAATCCTGGTTTTGGAATAACAGTTGTAGCACACCAGATGAGACACTAATAAAAGCCTTGCCCTGTCTGGCTTGCTGCAGTGGCAGGGTGGCGGGTGCCAGTTGGGCTCCAGTGCGCACTGACCTGTTTTGTCAGGAGACCCAGCGGCACCTCCACCTGGCTGGGCAGTAAGCGGTTCAAAGATGCAATGCTAAAACCAATATATTGTCTTGAATTAGTGTAACTGTGATCTATCTGCATATTTGAACTTGGTATTTGGTTTTCACATCTGAGCTCATTATTTTAATTTGCATATTTATATTTGGTACCAAAATAATTTTGTTTGGGGAGATAATTACAAAATGGGAACCGGTTCTGCTACTAAAATATCACCTTGCTCCCCCTTAGGATGCATCCTTATAAATTAGAGTAATTGCTCGTATTGTTATTTAATAATTTTGAGACCAGAAAAGAATTGAAGTAGTTAAACTCTGATTCGCATTGAATTTATGTGCTAGTTGGAGGCATGGGAAATAAAACTAAACGCTATGATGGATGTGAACTCGGAGGAGGTTATATTTAAAAGTTGCTAGAATATGACCTGATTTGAATCTAGGAAAATTAAAGTAATCGATTGATGGTTAACATGCTGTTTATTGACATCTGTAAGACATTGCAAATGGTAAATGGGGCTGAGGAATGTAACTATTGTTCAGCTAATTAGAATTGTATATAGAGTGTATTATGGCTGGAATGAAATGGGAAAATAAAAAAGCAAAATATCCCAGGCCTGTGCTGTACTGTCTGAACATAAATTTCAGGACTGTATCAAGCTGCAAGATAAACTTAGCTCCCTGGCAGCTCCCACTTAGCACCAGCAATTAACGCCACCTGGGTGGCCTTGCCTGTATCTGAACTGCAGCAAGAAGAAAAAAAAAAAAAAACAAAACCTGGCTGCCCACCTTTAAAGCGGTGAAAGGGGGATTTTCTCTCCCCCCCACTGCAGTGATGTTCTAATACTGAATGGAGCAGTCTGAGGGTGAAATTTAAAGGCATCCCTAGTGGATCCATAGTTCTAATGAAACTGAGAAATTAAACCAAAAATTTGTTAATAGACTTATTCTGTGGTAACTAGTTGTAAAAGACTTCTTAGTAAATTCACCATGCTAGTTTTTGAGATTGTGGGAAAGACAGACAGACCATTTTTTGAAACCAATGGAATGCTAAATTTGAAACAAAATTTTAACAGCTGAATTCTTCTATTTGCCAGAAAGCCCTATACCTCTTTTGAGTCAAGATTTGTTAAGTAAATTGTAATCTCAAATAACGTTTTCTGAGAATTCTGTTTAGTTGCATGTCCCACAAGAAGCTGCTTGGATGGTGCAGATCTGCTTGCTTCAAGTGAGAAATCTCCAAGGAAATTTTGGATGCTGTATTTCCACTAGTATGGGCAACCAAAGTATCAGTAAAGCAAACACTGATAGAACTGAAACAGGACTTCGATCCGGTAAGGGAAAACAATATCCAATAAATATGACAGCCAAAATGGAGTTAGAAACTTTGATGAATAAATTTATGACAATCTTACAAGCTAACTGCATTCAATTGGACTTGCAGATTTGTCTATTTATAGCTACAACATAGAAACAACCTGTGGCTATTGCGGGACAGTATGATGAGAATACAAACAGATTGATATACTTGGAATGGATTTTTTTGCCCAATTCTTTTCGTAAAACTATTACTGAGCCCCTGGAATTGATTGTTACTCTGATCAAAAAAGGCAGAGAATGGATTCAGGCTTTAGTAAGCTGTGATCCATCTGTCATATATGTACCTTTTGTGAAAGCAGATTTTTATTTTTTTTTTGTTCACAATCTCTGTCCTTGCAAATTGCGCTAGCTGATTTTCTTAACAGCATAGCTTTTGGCATGCCTAAATGTAAATTGCTTCAAAATCTGCATGTCTTTGATACCAGACCACAGACCATACTTGTATTCGGTCCTATCCCAAATGCTCGCACAGTTTTTGTTGATGATTCAGGTGGTCTGGCGTGAAGATAACGATTGGCATAATTCTGTTAAAATTGTTGAAGGTTCGACCCAATTAGCAGAACTTAGTGCAGTTTTGCATGCCTTAGAGCTTTTTAGGGAGGAACCTCTAAATTTGGTTTGTGATTCTGAGTACGTAGTCAAGGTCCTACAGCGCATCCCCTCCACTTTTCTTAAAGAAATCTCACAACAGCAACTTTTTGATATGTTTGTATCATTGCAAACTGCATTACAGCTTCGCAAACACCTACTGTTTGTTACTCATATACGCTCTCATACAACTTTACCAGGTCCCATAACTGAAGGCAATGCAATTGCGGATTCTTATACTGTAGATACAGTCCGTTTCCAGTCTGCCAGGGCTTCACATGCTTTCTTCCATCAGAATGCTGCTGCCTTAAAAAAGATGGGCCTTGGACAGATTACTTTGAAGTACGTTTCTCATAATTGTAAAAAGTTATAGCCCAGACTCGTGAGAACGGTATCTCGGGCCTTTATATATTATTATGTTAGCATTATGTCTTCGACTGTCCAAATGGTCATGTTAGTATTGATCTGCCTTTGTCATCCAGGTGGCTGTAACCGCACATCTTGCTTTCCCACATTTTACTTTCCAACAGTGGTGTACACACAGAAGTAAGCATCACTCAAGATAGTGAGATTCAAATGCATTTTTAAGTCTGTGCTAAATCAGGACCTCAGAGCATTCGTGGTAGGGGATTTCTTCTGTATAGGCATCATGCACAGCTGTCTCTTAGTTTCACATGAATAACCATGATATTGGGCTCTTAGTGTTAGAGATGCCTTCCTCTTAGTTATGCCAAGGTATCATTTGACTGGGATCTCGGCTCCCCAGACATGTCTCTTTTGCTCTGTTTCTCTACTTCACATCTATGTTTTGCAGCAGCAATACTATAGGAATAGCAGTGGTAGCACCGAGCTGGAATTCCACATAAGGACCTGGATCCTCCTGCATTTGGTTGGAGAGGGTCACAGAGTAAACAAATCACTCCATCTGCAGTAGTTGCCTATGACTTTTTGCATTGCAACTTGGTCTTCTGGTGTCCTGTGTTATGTTTTTCTTATGTTTGAGTATTTGTCTTCTCTTGTCCATCCTGTGTTGACTATCCAGTGCCCTTGTGCCTATGGCATAAGATCTCAGTGCCTTTTCCTTAACAGGGGCATTGACACCCTCTGCTCAACCTCAGCCACCTATTCTCATGTTCCATTTCAAGAAACCAGTCTCTTGGAAGCTGGTGTCACTTTGCCACGTCCAGTTGGGATTGGGCAGGAGGTTCAACGCAGGCTGAGGGAAAGGGGAGAGAGCAGGATATGCTCACACACACAGTAGATGGGCAGATCGTGCTGCTTTTCTGTATGGGGTAAGGATAACCTCACCCCAAAGTGTTTACAACTTTCCTGAATGGGCAAAACTCTGTGTTACTGCTTGAGCGCAACAGCTTAGTGCTGTTGAAAGGTGGCAGAGGCTGGGTACTCTATGGGGACACATGCTCCATGTCATTATATCTGCTGCTCATCTGGGCAAAATCACCTCACTAAATTGACAAAAATTAACAGGACAACTGGGAAAAACAAAAACAAACAAAAAAAACAAAACAAAAACAAAAACCAAACAAACAAACAAACAAAAACATTAAAAAAGAAAAAAAAGGGGAATAGCTTTTTATGGGACTAACATGTTGAACCATCTCTGTGTCTTCCAAGCACCAAAACTGTTTTAGGGGAGGGTGGCAGCACCACATGGCCACGGGGAGGTTGGCAGGGGATGGGGACTGGCCTCACCTGGTGGCAGCACTGAGCTGTTACACAGGTTGAACCTCAGTGTGCATCTGCAGTCTAAAACGGAGAGATTCAGGCATGAGAAGGAAAGCAAAGGAATAACACTGTGGCATAGACTGCCATGAAAAATAGGACCTCAGTACACAGAGAGCCTCAACCCTGCTCTCTTTTCTGCCTTTAAGCTTTTGGGAGGTTTGTGCTTTAAGGAAATGCAGTGCTGGAATGATCTCTGACTGGACCACAATGCAAATATGAAACAATGATGACTAATATTAAAATGAAGCCAGAAAAAGCACTGAGAAAGTAATCCAAGAGGGAATAATCTCGCATAAATTCCTTGGAACCCCAATGCAGCAATTTATTAGCTCTTTTATAGCTGAAAAAAAATCAAATATTTCCTTAGCCAATTTGACTAAGAAGTAATTAAATAATAGTAATGATTATAAACATAGTGGTAGGAGTAATAAAAATAATACTAGGATGACTTCTAATAAAAAGGGAAATAGTTTCTTCACGCACTCCTTCAAACAGCACTATATATAAAACAGCAACATTTGTACCTTTGCATCTCTTTGTTAACTAGCAGCCACCAGGAAAAGTACCTGCCTTTCCTGACCATAAGAACAAAAACGGAGACCCTGGAGAGGTCTGGTGATCCCGGCTTCTGTTTCAGATCGCTGATTTCTGAAGCATGTTCAGCCTGAGCTTTATCTCAATCCATTCCTTGGCCTGGCCTGTAATGGACATTAGGTTGCCTTCATGCAGTGAAAAAAAGACCAGATTTATTAAAAAATTATTATCTGGAGGGTTTGTATTTCAATAGGATGTGAATTTGCATATTTTAACAATAACCTCTCATCATTCTGTCTGATCTGTGTCAGTTGGCCATACAGATCACTTTATCTCAAATAGATTATCACTGGTTTAATAAACCCTTCATAATATGCAGGTATAACAATGGTACTTCACTGGATAAAAAGGGTATTAAAGTTTTTTTTCTGGAAATAGAGGTGGCCTGGCTAGTGATTAACTTTATACCTCTGTACATCCATGTGCTGAATACGTGACTGAAGGAGAGTATTCCCATTATGCACATTCAAAACAGACCAACTCTTCAGAGCTCCTGACGACTCCTCATTGCCCATGGAAGCTGTGCAGATGTGGGAGTCAACAAAGCCAAGGCTGCCAGGGATGTTATCTCCAGCAGTGATCACTGCCTGAGATGTCAGGAAAAGCTGACGCTTTTCCCCCAAGCTGAATCCTTCTCCATGTAGAGAGTGTGATCAGTGTCAAGCTGTTTCATAGAGAAGGCACCTTCCCAGTGCCAGATGGAAGTAGATTCAATGCACTGCTCAGCAAAGAGCCAAAAAGGCTTCTAGGCAGATAGCTTAGTTATCCCATTTTCAATGAAAAAGCAGAATTAGTCTTCCTTGTCTCCCCTCCTAGGCTTTGACTGATTTTCTGATTCCACTTTTCACACAGAAACTCATTTTCCACCAGTTGCCCTTTACGAGAGATGAGTTCATCCCACAACTCCCATGCCCTGTCTTGTCATCTCAAAAATGTTTGGTAGGGAGCAGCATGCTCAAACCGTCCACAGGAGTCAAACAAGTTGCTGCCAAATCACAGGGCTGACTTTTGTCTATTGCAGCCACTGGGACAGACTCTTATATACACATGCCTGCCATTTGAGGTTCTCAACTGCTTTTCTCATGTGACACAGGGCAGAGCATTAGTGCCAGTGCACTAGTGATGGGGGCAAATATAATTTTCATATTGTCCTCCAATTTTTAATTTCTTCATTTTTGTTTCTTTATTGATATTTGTGCCTTGACTTGAAAAAAAAAAATTATACTCTTCTCCTCTTGGGTACCCAGTACAGAGCAGGCAGCTGTGAGCATTAACTGTCCACACACAAAGCTTAGACAATCAACAGGCTACTGTGGCATTAATCCCAAGCTTGTAGACCTTAATGAGAGGCAATGTTCATTCAGGAGAAGCTCTGTGGTCATGCAGCCCTGAAATCTGGGCTGTCTCACACCTGACCAGCTGGGAGCACAGGAATAATGAATTTTGGGGCTGAGTAAGAGGAATAGAAAGTGTGTCACGCACATGTTCCCCAAGATACTCTTGAGAGCAACTAGAACTTTTCACCCTCCTCTGTTTTCTTTTTCTCTGCTCTTTTCCTCTCTTGTACTTGCTTTTCCAAAGTTCCCATCATGAGCTTTTTGCTTCTTGAGAGCCAACATGCCAGTGTGCTACCTGACAGTGGAAGCACAGCAAGGCTAGTGAATAATTGAAAATTATTGACCCGTAATAAGCTGGCATTATTGACCGTAAATGATTGAGTTAAAGCACACATAAACACGCACACACCACCTCATATGAAGGAGCTGAATTTTTAATTTGCTTTGTCCAGCACTGGCTCAATGGAGTTTGTCACAGGGGGGAAGAGGGGCATTTTGACCTGGCATGAAATTAATGTTAATCAAAACAACATTTCTGATGATGCTCTAATAAGATTCTGGTTGGAAATGAGCATAATACCTGGAACCAAAATCAAACTGTCCTGAGTCTTTACTCAAAGTTCCATGAGGGCACAAACCTTTCCTGAACTTCAGTAAAGTTCACAGCCTGACCACTGCCATAAGGTAGGCTAGAAACTAATGAATATCAAGACCAATAACCTGTCATCAAACTGGAACACAACATTTAGGGATGTCCTGGTTTTGTTAAAAACAAGACCAGTTTCTCTTTCAGTGAATTTTCCTTTCAGTTAAGTGCCTTCTAAGTAACTGTACTTTTCTGAATTTTTTGCCTGCATGTTTTTCTCGGACACTGTGCTTGGTGCTGATGTCACCAAGGTCAAGGCCAATGGAATTCTGAAGAAGCCTCATGTTTAGATTTATTGCTATGACAGCCAAGAATTTCACACATGCCATAATTGAGAGGGGTGTGTTTGAGGAAGGGCGGACGGAAGAGCTGACTAAAACTGACCAACTGAGTATTCCATCCCATAAACGTCATACATCATGTAAGAGGGTGATCATAGGAGTCAAGTTCTCTTTGACCACGGTCATCATCTAAAGAGGACCCTCTCTGCGTTCCTGCAATCTATAAGCCTCAGGCCCTGCCTCCCTGAAATCCAGTTTCCGGTTTGCTGTGAAGTCCCGCCCATGACTTCTGGGTGCCAACTCTACAGCTGCTGGAGCCACGTTGGCTCTGCCCACCCAGCTCCGCCACTGCTGGAGTGACACCAACTCCATATCAAGCATTCAAGATTAATTCTGTATATTTTGTATATATTCTCTATTTATTAGTAGCATTAGTAGAACCCTTTAAAACTTTCCAACTTGAAGTCTAAGTCTCCCTTCCTTCTTATCTTCCTTATCATCTTTCCGATCTAAAAGAGAGGGTGGAGGGAGGGTAAAGGGGGTAACAGAGAGCGTCTGCCAAGGTTTATTGTTGCCTTACTTTAAACCCTGACAGATTTAACTGGTGGCCCGTATGGGCCATTTGGTGATGGACTCGTGATGGTTCGTTTACCTTGATCTCGAAGCGCAAAATTAAGGCGACCAAAATGCCAAGGGGTTATAATTCAATCAAACAGTGTTACTTTATTATTTTGCCCATAAAGCGGCACATGATAGAGAAAGTGGAGAAAAAGGAAAGAAAAAGAAAAGGGGGAAAGAGGATTAGCTACCACCGAGTCCCAAGGCATCCCTATGGTCTCAGGTCCCGAAGCGGCATCCTGTCGGGACTCCATCATGATCCGTGATCCTTTGGTGGGGAGATCTCAACGATGTTCAGTTAGGAATAATCTTTTATGTTTCTTCACACCCCCCCCCCACCACTCCCATGGATTCAGGCCAGTCTCTGCCTTTGTTTCGCAGTCAAGGCTTAACTGCGCAGGCCCGAAGACTCCCTGCTTCGCTTGCCAGAACCTGCCTGCGCCTGCATCGCCTCGCATTCAGGGGTCTCTTACTTGTCCGCTGGGTGACCTCAAGACCCTCGGCAAGCCTCTGAACATGCTCTTCTTCATTGACCTTAGTAACAGGGAGAAGGTGGGGGCAAGTTTGGCTGAAGCAGCAGGTGAAATCCATCTTCTGGAGAGCAGCTATTGTTAACTGTAGCCCCCAGGTCAGAGATCTGTGCAACACAATTCTTCTCCTCAGGCCTCTCTCTCACATACAACCTTTGCCAATACACACTAATACCATTTCTTGATTGTCAGGAAGAACTTCAAAATGACAAACATTCTGCTCAGTGTCCAGACAAATGTTTTGAGCGCTGATTGTACTACTTTCACAGATGAATCCTTGCTGTTCTCACACAATACAAGATTCTAAATTGACAGTTTGCCATTTTTCATCTACTTCTCGGGCCCATACTCTTTGCTCAAAAGGATAGAGTATATCTCTGTTGTGGTTCAACCCTAATGCAATGATTGGGTAAATTATGTATATTGAAGCATTGTGTATGGTTAACACAAAGGTTGTGGCTGTGTTTGTGTTGGGGTTATAGGTAAAGTTTTCTAAAGTCCACCAGGATGGGAGTTCTCTCTCAAATCCAGTGGCGCTATCCCAAACAATTTTCCAAATTTCGGTGGGGAAAGTACCTTCTTCACCTTCCCTTATGATCGAGGCGGCCACTGATTGCATCCACAGTTGTGCCTGAATACAACTGAGAGCCAAAGAAAGGTTATTTTGGACTACACCAAGTGCATCTATTATCAGTTTGTGGTCTTTTACATTTACTTTTTTCCCATTTTGGTAACACTTTTGATAACAACCACTGGTTAGTTCCTAAAGCCAATAGGGAAGACCACAAGGGCAGTTGCAATTTTGCCAAATCACTAGTTGTAGTGGCCAATTTATTCATTAATATCTCTGAATCAATACCATTTAGAACTCCCAATCCTGTCCCCAACACACCAGTTAGGTCTCTCTGTGTTCGTTTTCTATCAGGTATTTGTTTCTGCAGCCAGGTTGTCCACCCTTCGAAGGAGGTTCTCAGGAAAGGAGAGTAGGTTGGCTGAATCTCAGAAACGTTATTTTGCATTAACAACTCAACACACTTAAGAATCCTCGGGCACCTCTCCCGTTTCCCAAGACTTGGCAAAAATGATGGATAGCGGTCTAGCAATGACTTCAGCCAGCTCCCTCAGCACCCGTGGATGCATCCCATCTGGACCCATGGATTTATGGACATCCAGACTACTTAATTGTTCCCTAACCCAGTCCTCATCGACTAAAGCAAACTCCTCCATTAACCTGGCTTCATCCGGGGTCTCAGGGGTACAGGGTTCCCCAGGACAGAGACAAAGAAGGCATTCAGCAATTCTGCCTTCTCTGTGTCTTCTGCCACCAGGGCACCCACTTCATTCATCAGTGGGCCTACATTGCCTCTGGTATTAGTTTTATCTGCTATATATTTGAAAAAGTTCTTCTTGCTGTCCTTGACCCCTCTCGCCAGCTGTAATTCTAAGGAGGCCTTGGCTACCCTAGCTGCCTTCCTACATCCTCTAACAGCAGCCTTATATTCCTCCCAAGTGGCCAGTCCCTGCTTCCATGACCTGTAAACTCGCCTCTTCTGCTTGAGCATACCCAACAGATCCCTATTCAACCACACAGGCCTTCTGGCTCCCTTCCTCGACTTCCTACGTGTGGGGATGCTCTGATCCTGAGCATGGAAGAAGCAATCTCTGAATGCAATCCAGCTCTCTTGGGCCCCTTTTCCTTCAAGCAGTCTTGCCCATGGAATTTCCCCCAGCAATTGCTTGAAAAGGCCGAAATTAGCCCTGCCAAAGTCCAGGGTTGCAATTCTACTTGCTATTCTGTTCCTGCCACACGAGATGCTGAACTCCACCATCTCGTGGTCACTGCAACCCAGGCAGCCCTCAACCTTTACTGCTTCGACCAGACCCTCCTTGCTAGTGAGGATGAGATCCAGCAGTGCACCTCTCCTGGTCGGCTCCTCCACCATCTGCATGAGGAAGTTCTCATCAATGCACTGGAGGAACCTCCTGGACTGTGGCTGGCTGGCTGAATGGTCCTTCCAGCAAACATCAGGGAAGTTAAAATCACCCACAACAACCAGGGCCTGTGACTGTGAGGCCACTCTCAGCTGTGCATAGAAGGCCTCATCAACTTCCTCAGTCTGATCTGGTGGCCTGTAATAGACACCTACAACAGTATCACCCCTGCCAGCCTGTCCCTTGATCCTGACCCATACACTCTCAACTTGTTCCTCATCCGCTCCTGGGCAGAATTTAGTACATTGCAGTTGCTCTCTCACATAGAAAGCAACTCCACCACCACGCCTGGCTGGCCTGTCTTTCCTGAAAAGGGCGTAGCCATCCATGACCACATTCCAGTCATGTGAACTGTCCCACCACGTTTCTGTAATTGCCACCAGATCATAATCTCCCGACCGAACATAGGATTCTAACTCCTCCTGCTTATTCCCCATGCTGCGCGCATTGGTGTACAGGCATTTCAGGGAGCGAGCAGAGCACACCAATTTCTCCCTAGGGGCACAGGAGGCCACCTGGTCCTCATCTGTTTTAGAATGCTGCCCCACTGGGGCAAGCCCAACTACAACCCCATCCCCCTTCGAGCCTAGTTTAAAGCTCTCCAAATGAGCCCAGCTAATTCCTGCCCCAGCATCCTTTTGCCTCTGCGAGATAAGCCTTTCCTGCATAACACTGTCCGGACTGGAGTCTTATAAAACCAGCCATTATCAAAAAAACCAAAGCCCTGCCTGTAGCACCAGTCTTGGAACCAACCATTTAGAGATTGAATTTTCCCATTCCACCCCACGTCGTCACTTGAAGAGGGAAGGAGTGAAGAGAAGATCACTTGAGCCCCTGAATCTTTCACCATCCTTCCCAAGACCTTGAAGTCATTCTTCATTCCCCTCAGACTACGGGAAGCAACTTCCTCCCCATCTGTCTGGAAGACCAGCAGCGGGTAGCAGTCTGTCGGGTGCACCAGTCTGGGGAGCTCTCTAGCAATATCCTTGATCCGGGCTCCAGGTAGACTACAGACTTCCCTAAGATGAGGGTCAACCCTGCATATTGGGCCCTCTGTTCCTTTCAGAACGGAATTTCCTATTACAATCACCCTTCTATCTTTCTTATCAGAGGTAGTCTTCAGTTGTGTAGTCAACCGCCTCTTCCTATGTGATCTTGTAGGCAGGCTTGGCACCACCTCCTCACCTACCTCTTCTTCAAGATCCAGGGCCTCAAACCTATTACGGAGGGGCACCTGGGAACCTATTACGGAGGGGCACCTGGGATTACGGAGGGGCACCTGGGTCCTCATCCAAGCTCTCCATTTCTTGTATAGCTAGGTTTTTTAAAGCTCCTTCAGATACCGAGAAAATCTTACAATAGTGTTCAATTTGAGCATACCACTTTCATACTGAGGTTTTTTGGGCCACCCGGTCAGGGGGAGGGGTCCCAGAAGTGACTGTTTTTATGACTTTAAATGGGTCTCTTAATACGATTGGCTGCTGTCGTGCAATCTTCTCTACTTCTACCAGAGCCAGACTAACAACAAACCAACCTTTTTCTCCCAGGCAGTGTATCTTTTCTTGGCATCCTTAAAACCACAGGAGAAAAATCCCACAGATCGGGTTAGACCTTTAGGGCCTCTCTGCCATATATCAACTGACAAGCCTGATAAAGCAAACCCCCATTCAACCTGAAAAGGGTCTGTAGGGTGAATCGGACAAAGGGTTTGATGAGTTGTTGCTTCAAAAATTAGTAATCACATAGCTTCTTCCTGAGAAGCTGTCCATTCCCATTTGACCCTCTTTCTTAGCAAGTCATAAAGAGGTCTAGCAATGATAGAAAAATCTGGGATGTGTTTCCTCTAAAAGACCAACAACCCTAAAACATACTGCAAATCCGTTTTTGACTCAGGCACTTTGATCTGATCCAAGGAAGCAAGGGTGCACAGCAGGATGCAAGTCATCCCTCCTTTCCACCAGATTCCCAGGAATTTTACTTCTTGTGAGGGCTTTTGGACCTTTTTGGGGGCAATTTGCAAGCCCAGATTTTCCAAATGTGAAATTATATCCTGTTGGGTTGCCCCCACTTCCATTATTTCATTCCCTCCCGCAAGAATATGATCAATATACTGATAAACAGCTATGCCTTCTGGTCTGGGTATTTTTTCTAGCTCTTGGGCTAAAGCGTGATGAGCTAATGTGGGGGAATGTTTGTACCACTGGGGAAATCAGGTGAAAGTGTATTGTTGTCCTTCCCATGTAAAAGCAAAACAATCTCTGTTTCCGATCGGAATGGTATCATAAAAAACGTCTTTAACATCTATTGTTGCCATGATTGGATGAGCTTTTTCCTGTATCATTGTTATTAGTTCGGCCAGATTGGGGACCACTGTGGTTAAAGGTTCAGTGTTGGCATTCAGCTGCCAAAAATCTATTGTAAGTCACCACACCCCGCTGGGTTTTCTAACTGGCCACACTGGAGAGTTAAAAGGAAAATGGGTATTTATGACAACTCCTTGTTCTCCCATTACTTGTATAACCGGTTTGATACCTTCCTTGGCACCCAGGGGAAAGGGGTATTGTTTAACATTTGTAACTTGGCTATATGGGAGTGGGGGTTCAGTTTGCAGTAATCTGACATGTAGCTGCAGTGTTCCAAAAGTCCAAAACAATCCTTTTCAATCTTCCCACTGTCTCCCTTTGAGGGTATCCATACCTAGCAAGCTGTGCAGAATGTCTCCAATCACCATCTTGATAGTGACTATGCTCTCATTCCCCAATAATAACAATTTTACCCAAGCAACTTTCATAACTTCTGTCGACCCTAAGGCATTGAGGACACAAAAACATCGCCTCAAAGGAGAAACACCATGCCTTTTAGCATCTACCTCACTTACAGCTGAAATCTGTGCACTGGTATCTATTAAAAAGGTTGCAGGTGCACACTTAGGACCCACTATAGCCGTGATCAATAAATCTTCTCCTTTTGTATGTGTGAGCTGTCAGATATAAATCCATCCTCCATTCCCCCGCCCACTACTAGGGAATGGAGGTTCTAGTTTTCCTGTTTCTGGGAAAACCTTTCATCCTCGGTGGGGGAGGGAGCTGAAGGTATAACGGGTAGGAGTTCTTTCACGCTCTGTGCATGTTATTTTGGATTATGCCACCTTGATACTAGTTTACTCAGATTATCAAGGGATAAGCCCTCCATTATGTCTCTGGAAACTCCCTCAAGGGTCAGTACTGGGACCAGTACTATTCAATACATTCATCAATAACTTGGATGAGGAAGTAGAGAGCACTGTCAGCAAGTTTGCTGATGACACAAAACTGGGATGAGTGGCTAACACACCAGAAGGCTGTGTTGCCATCCAGCGAGACCTGGAGAGGCTGGAGAGTTGGGCAGGGAAAAATTTAATGAAATATAACAAGGGCAAGTGTAGAGTATTGCAACTGGGCAGGAAAAACCCCAGGTTTCAATATAAGTTGGGGAACGACCTATTAGAGAGCAGTGTAGGGGAAAGGAACCTGGGGGTCCTGGAGGACAGCAGGATGACCATGAGCCAGCACTGTGCCCTTCTGGCCAAGAAGGCCAATGGCATCCTGAGGTATATTAGAAGGGGGGTGGTTAGTAGGTCAAGAGAGGTTCTCCTCCCCCTCTACTCTGCCCTGGTGAGACCACACCTGGAATATTGTGTCCAGTTCTGGGCCCCTCAGTTCAAGAAGGACAGGGAACTGCTGGAGAGAGTCCAGCGCAGCCATGAAGATGCTTAAGGGAGTGGAGCATCTCCCTTATGAGGAAAGGCTGAGAGAGCTGGGTCTCTTTAGTTTGGAGGAGACTGAGGGGTGACCTCATTAATGTTTATAAATATGTAAAGGGTGAGTGTCAGGAGGATGGAGCCAGGCTCTTCTCGGTGAGAACCAATGATAAGACAAGGGGCAATGGGTACAAACTGGAACACAGGAGGTTCCACTTAAATTTGAGTAGAAACAACTTCTCAGTAAGGGTGACAGAACACTGGAACAGGCTGCCCAGGGAGGTTATGGAGTCTCGTTCCCTGGAGACATTCAAAACCCACCTGGACACCTTCCTGTGTAACCTCATCTAGGTGTTCCTGTTCTGGCAGGGGGATTGGACTAGATGATCTTTCTAGGTCCCTTCCAATCCCAAACATTCTGTAATTCTGTGATAACCCACATCTGAGGGAATCTCCTGTGAAATCTGCCTTTCCTCCTGTTTAGTTTAGCATTACCATTTCTAAGCAAATAACAGCAGTGACAAAGGGCACTCTGTGGACTTGGCTTGAGACTCCTTGCTCAGCAACTATATTTGCTGACATTATTAAATTATCTTTTTTCCCTGTGGGCTGACGGACCTTTTGCATCAGGACCTGATCCAAAGCACCTTTAAGTCTGCTTTTCCAGTGTTTTCTCAATGGTCTGGTCATATCTGTGGGACATTCCTGCCACATGAGATCCTGAACTTCATCATGTCATGGTCACTGCAGCCAAGGCAGCCCTCAACCTTTACCGCTTCAACAAGACCCTCCTTGTTAGTGGGGATGAGATCCAACAGTGCTCCTCTCCTAGTTGGCTCATCCACCATTTGCATCAGGAACTTGTCATCAATGCACTGGAGGAACCTCCTGTACTATGAATGGCTGGATGAGTAGTCCTTCCAGCAAATATCAGGGTAGTTAAAATCCCCCACGATAATCAGGGCCTATAATTGTGAGGCTGCTCTCAGCTGCTTGTAGAAGGCCTCGTCAACTTCCTCACCCTCATCTGGTGGCCTGTAATAGACACTCACAACAGTATCACTCATGCCAGCCTGCCCCTTAATTCTCACCCACAGACTCTCAACTTGCTCCTCATCTGCCCCTGGACAGTACTCAATACATTGTAGTTGCTCTCTCACGTAAAGAACAACTCCACCACATGCCTGGCTGGCCTGTCTTTCTTGAAAAGGACACAGCCATCCATGACCACATTCCAGTCATGTGAGCTGTCCCACCAAGTCTCTGTAATTGCCACCAGATCATAATCACCTGACCAAACAAAGGTTTCTAACTCCTCCTACTTATTCCCCATGCTGCATGCGTTGGTGTACAGGCATTTCAGGGAGTGAGCTCAGCGCAGTGATTTCACCCTAGGGGCATGGGAGGCTGTCCCATCCCAACAGATAGGATGAGGGATGAGCTAACTCTGAACACGACACGCACCCTGACTCAACAGATGAGATCAGGTGTGAGTTAACTCCGGGTAATTCTGTGCGGCAATATGAAGTGAATGACAGACAATCACTCCGGGCGTCCAATTACGAATTTACTAAAAGCACATAGTGGAATACAAATTACAGTGATTAGTGACTTGGCAAAAGTATGTTATAATATCACAAAACTTATCAATACATTGGCAGCACTTCTACAAATGATGGATTAGCAACAATTAGTAACTATAATACAAAACTTAACAAGACTTTAACAGTGGAACTTAAAATGATGTTACGTTTATATGTTCAAGAAAAGGGAAAAAACAAAACAGAGGGAGAGAAGAAAAACTAAGATATGAGAGAGAGAGAGAATAAGATATAAACTAAGATATGAGAGAGAGAGAGAAAGAGAGTAAGATATCACCACTCCACAGGTTATCGATCCAGCGATGTCCGGTGAAGGGAGGGTGGACGCGTTGAAGACTTCGGTCACGCTGCGCAGCATATACACGCCACACCTGATGCCACACGCGGGGTCATTTTATAACCCAGTTAATTTATATGTGGGCAGTTCATCTCCTCCCTCTGCTCACTCTTCATGCTAATTAGGAAGACTCTTCTGGAAATGGGTCTGGGGTCTTCAAACTAGGGTAAAGTTCACGGTATTGACCAGAAGTGAGTTGTCTTACCCGTCAGGGGTAGCTGTTGGTTCATGGTTTCTTCTGATAGTCCAACAGATGGTTCGTCTCTATCATCCCAATTAGGCCATGAGACCTTTTACAGCAACACTGTTAATTGTCCTTATCTTCCAAGGTGTCTGCCTTCATGGTCATAAAACTTCGGGAAAGATAAGATGAGGTGTCATCTATCTCTTCCTCCCAAAGTAACAAAAACCAGACATTTAAGGCATAACAAGGTCCTTTGTTCTGCTAAGGAGGAGGGGGAAGCGCTTCAAGGTTGTCACACCACCCCGTGACTTAAACACTGGGTTTTGTTTCACCAATGGTAGTGACCTTGATGTCCAGAACATCTTATGCCACTCCGTGGTCCAAAAAAGCATCATCTTCAGGAATAGTGATTCTTACATAGTGAACAGAAGGAGAAAAGAGGGAAGAGGTAGAAGAAAGCAAGTGAGAAATCATACACTTAACAATAGCTATGCCAATCATTAGGAACAGTAATCCAGTTATAATGGATAGTCCAATTTGTAATAACCATTGTCCCCACCCAGTTAGTCCCAATGACCTTAGGATAGAGGAAAACCATGAGCTTGGACTCCACCCATTAAGGATATCTCTGGGTTGCATTGCTAGAAACAACTCTCCCGTAACATCTGCTATCTCTTTAATTTTCTGTCGAGCTTCCTCTATAGTGGAGGAGGCATTGTGTATAGCTACACAACATTCTCCTTCTGTAAGATTCAGCATACCTCAAACACCATGTTCCTTTAACAACAACACATCTAGGGCTAAGCGATTCTGTAAGGTCATTTTGGATGTTTGTTGTAATTGTAAATTTAATTCCCCAAAAGCAGTTCTTGACCAATTGCTGAGAATGTGAAGATGCCATGTCAAATTTTCCAACACATATTGATGTCTTCTAAGTGTAACGTATGGCATAAAGAAATTCATAAGGGAGAGGCACATTTTCATGCCAAAAGTATAATAATCAGGTACTTCGACTCCATGCATTACCCAATCAGGTTGTGCTTTTGGTTTTTCAAATTCTCTGCATTTTCTAACAGAGTGTGGGACTGAAAAGTGAAATGTTTTAGATGGACACATGGTAGGAAAACCAACAGAACATCTTAGCCCTGCCGTTTCATAAATGTTCAAATGTGAATATGCTTTGCCATCAGAACATGCTCATATGGTTCCCCATGGAGGAGGATACTGAGTAGTGGAACAGGTGGTCCCACCATCACTTGCCCAGTATGTTGTTCCGCCAACAGAGTGTATGAACGATGGTTTACCATGTTCACCTCTTCGAGAGGTTACAGGTATTCCACAATGACAGACAATTTTGTATCAAAAAAAGTCTATTTCTTTGTCACACAACATACTGTTATTTTGAAAACCTAAATTTGAGTATCCCCAACAGGTACACATGTCCCGTATGAAGGTTCTCAATTCTGGAATATACCAGGGTTCTATGGGATCACCAGCTCCAGTAGTACAATTCAAGACCTTTTTACAGCTAAATTTGTCAGATTTTGTCCAATTTTTGCGTGGTATTGCTGAAAGAGGTACATCATCGAGGTTTTTCTCCATGTGCAGGTAGGTCTTCCAAGTCCAAGCCCATTTATAGTTGGTGCGTTCACCTCGATCGGTGATTTCTGGACCTACTGTGTTGGGAATTTCAATACACCATTCAGTGTCCCATTCAACAGTAAACTCATGGTTGTAAGAATCACTCTCAATATAAGGGGACCACCATTCTACATAGATACACCATGTACTAATTCTCCTAGAAGCACGATTACAAGTAGATGGGTCTGATCCATTGTCAGAGGATGGCCATTCGCAACATGTATTATTCCATAAATCAGTCCAAGTAGAGTTCCTTGGGATAATAAATCGGGTCCCAGAGGGGCCAAACCATGTGCTATTTTTATCAAGGTGAACGTAATCTAATTTCTTTGACAAAATATCAGAAAAGTTTAGGTTAATTATTGCAAACCTAAAACTTTCTCCTGCAGATGTGGGCAATGTAATACATATACCCTGGTCAGTTTGATTCCAAAGATGGACAAATCCTTGTAATATTTCCCAAGCTAGGTTTTGGTCAGTTACATTTTTGGGAATTTGTACAGCAATGCATCTATACAATATACAAGACAAAGTAACAAAAACCAGACGTTTAAGGCATAACAAGGTCCTTTGTTCTGCTAAGGATGGGGGGGGGAAGTGCTTCAAGGTTGTCACAGAGACCTCCTGGTCTTAATCAGTTATAGAGTGCTGCCCCACTGATTTTTTATGCCAACAAAGCTGGAAGGGAAGAAGTCTGAGCTGGACCAAGCAGTACCCTGTGTCCACCAGCTCCCACTGAAGGCAGAGGATAGCTCTGAATGGATTTGTAGGTCCTATAGGTATGGAGACACTGATGAGGTTGGCAACCCATCCCCAGTGCTCTCCAAGTACCCAGAGGGCCAGGGAATCACCAGGACACAGGGACATCCCTGGAGAGGAGAGTCACTAGAACAGACTCTGCACAACATCTCTCCCTGCACAGGTACACAGAGCTTTGAATGAGTAATGGGGAACTGCATGCCAACATTTTCAAAGTAAATACTCCTTTAGCACATATCCATGCACAATGTCCTAAGACAGCCCTGTACTGTCACCCAAAAGTGGTTCCATCTGGGTAGCCTGATTGCTCTGTGAACAGTGTCAGTCCTGAATGCATGAGCTCCTGTGCTCCCTCAGTGAAAAGCTCTGTCTCATGCAGGGATAGTGAAAATGAATTAGTTAATTATGTAAAGTGCTTTGGAGATGAAGAGTGACATCTGAATGCCAAATATTACTATTAATAACAAAACATATACTACCTACCAGATATTATTTTTTTTTCCCTAAATAATATAACTATATTATAGTGAACTGAATTATAACTGAACTGAAGTTCAGATAACATAAAACTTCCAGCAAAGAAGTATTTTGATCTAAGCAATCAAAAATTTCAGAGGATACCACTTTCTTCATGTCTGTCTGTATTTCTGTATTTTACCACCTCTATACCACAGTGTCTCAGTACCAATACAAAATCCTAACAGATTGCAAGTCTTGCATAAAAGTCTGCCCTTCCTTCTTCTGGTCTTCTGTGTAGACACCTGAAGCACCTATGTTCAAAGTCAAAGACATCTCTGCAAGAGGAGAGGAGTCTACTCTGCATGCTCCATGTAACAAGATGTCCTGGTTTTGTTAAAAACAAGACCAGTTCTCTTTTACTTCCATTGAGGAGCTGTCCAAGCCATGCTTTGGTGGTGTGATTGCTTGCCTGTTGTTGCATGTGTGCTTTCCAGAGTTGATGCTGGTCCTCTGAAGTTGCATCCCTTTAGGGTGTCAGCATCCTCTTGGGCAGTTAGGAAAGGGTCTGGACAAAACAGGAGGGAACGTTTGCAGAGCATGCAGGCAATACCTCAGCTCATCTGCCAGGTGCTGTTCAGGCTTGGCACTTTGCTCAGGGATGCAGGCAGCTCTGGTGATAGGAAGGAGCTGAGACACCATAAGGGGCTCGAGAAGTTAAGCATAAAGCCAGAGTTACGTTTGGCTTCAGGCACTTGGCACCAGTGAGTACTCAAAGCAATCTCTGAAGTGCAGCATGTGCTTCACAGGCTGGGGGCCTCTGTGGGTACAGTTCCCTCTCGCTTTTTATTCCTCTCCCTCCACAGCCTAAGTGGACTTTGTTAGTGCGAGATTGCAAAGCATCCTTTGAGCATATACTTCCAAGGGTAAGTAGAGTCACATGTGCATAAGTGGTCGCTGTGTGCAGACTATACATTTGCCTGTGTGGGAGAAGACAGAGAGGTCCATGAACCATCTTTTCCAGCTGGGATTTCCCTAGGATAGCCCTCAACTGGTAACCATGTGAATAAATCCATGCCAGCTTTTCACTGGCCAAAGGGACAGCACCCTTTCTCGGCAGTTCTTCCCCTGGATGCTCCAAACCAGGGCAGGGACACACCACAGCAGTGGAGAGCTCCTGTGGGAGATAGGAGTTTCCTTCCCTCTTGTCCAGGTCCTCTGCCCTCCCTTTCCTAGGGGTAGGGAGATGTAAGGAACAAAACTGGATGCAAATGCTGCTGGATAGAAGTTGAACCATGTGTAAAACACTTTCTTATTTGCACAGTAATGTAAGCATGCACAAGTTCATCTGTGCATTGTAACATGCACATTTTCAGTCTTAGATGTTGTGTTACAGAAATCTACCTCCACACACAGTTCAGCATCTCACTTGTAGACAAGGTTATGTTTTCCTTTAAGGATGGTTAGAAACACAACCAATTTTAGGTACTAATACAAATTTAGGACAGTACATGTTCTCATAAAGGTATTTTAAATGTATTTAGAAGCTGAGGAGTACTTAAACTTCCATATTGCCAGTATCAGGTATAAATTTGAATATTAGTGAAACTAAACTGATTGATTGCAATACTTTAGGGAGGGGTGAGACACAAATGCAACATTTTAGTTAGTCTTATTACATTTTCATTTACCTTAAGGGAAATCATATCTGCTTCAAGACTGGATATTGAAAATGGCCAGGTAAATTTTTGCAAGATTTTGTTTTATCACTACATGCATATGTTACATGCTGACATTAATTTGCTAATCCTTTTTCCCATCTTTTGTCCCCCCTCTCCTAAGAAAGAAAAAAATATTTGAAACTGAAAAATGGTGCTTACTGAGGGTTTTAAAGACATTTGAAAATATGCATATGTTTTAAAGGTCAGTTTCAGCAGTAATTATGTTATAATGTCAAAGCTTTTAGAGAATGTGAAAGAAAAGATTAATATGTTGTCAGACAGAAAGTGGCAGAAGACTATGTTGTGTGTGTATGAGAGTGAGTACATGTGTGTGTATACATGTTGCATGTGTTGAAACTTACAGGCTCCAACAATACCTCAAAACAGCTTTCACAAATACAAGGAGCACCGACACACTTCGTACATGTATAAAACTTCCACTGATATCAAGGACACTTGCACTGAACAAAAGTTCATACTTTTAGTCCTGGAAAGGCATTCCCTTTTACAAATTTGATGTACCACTTAATGACAACAACAGTAGGATCAACTGATCCTCACTGGAACTGAGAGTCCAGCGTGCAAGGTGCTGTACAGTCAGAGAATAAAACCCATAAAACTGTTCATGCACATTTACTTACAAACTTATTCTTTTTAATTCTTGGATGAGTGCTTTAACCACAGGATCATCAATGCAACTTTATATTTTGTCAGATAAGTTATTGGCTCATTGTGCACTTCTTGTTGCCTGATAACTTAATGTGTCTCAGTTTACTCAAATTAAAAAAAAAAAAAAATCATGACAATGTCAAACATCATTGTCCCATCCCAACAGATGGGATGAGGGATGAGTTAACTCTAGATGCGACACGTGCCCTGACTCAACAGATGAGACCAGGTGTGAATTAACTCTGGGTTAATTCTGTGCAGTTATGTGAAGTGAATGACAGACAATCACCCCCGGGGTCCAATTCAATTGTGAGTTTTACTAGAAGTACTTGTTGGAATATTGGTTACAGCGAATGGTGACTTGGCAAAAGTATAACAGAACTTATCAACACATTAACAGCGAAAGTCCTACTACAAGCAGTATATTGGCAACCATCAGTAGCTATAATATGAAATTTAACCAGAAATCAACAGCAGAGCTTAAAGATTGTGTTATCCTTATATGTTTAAAAGGGAAAGGGAGAAAGACAGAGGTAGAGAGGGAAGGAAAACTAAGGTATAAGGGAGAGAGAAAGAGAGTAATATATATACTGAAGGAGAGACAAAGAAATGGAGGTATAGAAAAAAGAAGAGAAGGAAAGAGCAGAGAGAAAGGAAGAAAGAAAAGAGTGAGGGATCCCGTCTCTTACGGCCCCATAGTGTGGATGACAGGACTTGTACGATGATGTACAGCCTCGGTGTTCCACAGCAAGGATGCGGGGGTCAGGAGCACAGCGTCCTCCGATGTCTGGCTCAGAGTGAGGGTCCTCAGGGTGCTGGTATTCTCTTAGTGAGGACGAGTTGGTATTCCCTTCAGTGAGACTGGTAGGCTCCTCCGGTGAGGTCAAGCTGGTATTCCCTTGGTGAGGCCGAGCTGGTATTCCCTAAACCATGCTGGTTTAGGTGAGCTTTTTATAGCTCCCAGAGTAGAGGAAAGTCTGGGGTGGGGGGAAAGTGGTGATTGCGAAAGAGGGACAAGTCTGGACAAGTCCTGGGCCACGTTGAGGGTCTCTGCCTTGACCCTTTGTGTCATGCAGAAATCGGGGGGAAGTGGTGATTGCAAAAGATGAACAAGTTTCAACAAACCCTGGGCCATGTTAAAAGGGTCTCAACTTTTCCCCTTTGTTTGCCAAGCTGGGCATATCACGAGATGGGGCTATGTGCCCTCCAGCACATCCTCCATCTCTGGTCAGCTAACCGGCCTGATTTGTGACTCATTAGCTCGTCGTTGACATGTAGATTGCAGTTCCCCCTGCTCTGAATGTGTCTTCTCCTGGCTGAACTAGTTTCGCCACAATGTTTTCAGCCATGATCCTTATCAATACTCAACAATCATAATCATCATATGAGTTTTGAGATCTTCTAGAGTGAGTTGTGTAACGTGTTTCAGATCCTCTGATGGAAATCACTGCATAAAGCATGGTAAGAACTTATTCAAAGTAGCCAACCAAAAAAGAAACCAACACACTGTTGGAGGCAATCCTACCACTCCATAAATTGCATTATTCTGAAAACTCAGTCTAGGCTTTTCTTTGGAGTCTGATACAGATGGGTACTTTCATCCCATCAGTTTCTCAGACCTCTGGTTTCTTTTTGGAAATCCAAGCCTGACAGCACATTTCTAAGAGGGAAACAGCCATAGGGATGGATCAGAGCCTGAGCACAAAGGGGAGTGTTAATACTGTGTAGCTGTAGCTGTCTGAAGCAAATCCTGTGAAATCTGGAGGCCCATGTGTCTCTATTCATTATGTAGGAGTGGGATTCATCTCCTTTATTTTTAGCATTTAGAAATCAGGGGAAGAAGTCTGAACTGGTTTTCTTTTAGGGCCAGTAGAGAAAAATGGGCAGGCAAAGACTGGATCACCCTGCTGGTCCTAGGCAGGTGCCCAGATTGTTCTTGTCTCCCTTGACTACATTGGGAGGTGTTGGAACGATAAAGGACTCAGCACTCCGATTCAATGTGAATCACGCAAAAGCCATTTATTACAGAAACATGTCTCCTTATATACGCAACTATTCTCTAATCACGAATCCACGCTTCAAGCATGGATTCGCTAAATGAGTATCATGGGCAGTCCACACGCTGGAGCCCCACCAATGATAGGTCCGACGACTCACGCCATGCTGAGGCCCTGTTAATGAAGAAACGCCCCTCTTTCTCACAGCAGATTCTGTTCTCAGCTTCTCAAAGTGGCCTTGAGATTCCTTTGGGCCTGACTAATTCAACAACATATCTCCTTCTAACGAAACCCCTTCACAGGGAGGCTAAGTGACAAGCTCAGGGTAGGCATCTAACTCTTAGACACTTAATTCTTAGATGAATCTCATCTATCTGCTACTCACTCCAGATGCTCCCATTTGTTTTAAGTTAGATGCCTAAAGACTCCAAGAAGATGGTAAGCTCCCATCTCCCCAGCGAATGAGTGAATATGAAGGCAGAGCCCCTATAACACAGGATGTGATTGCTCAGTTTCCCACACTACTGAACCATTAGCACATCCCCTAGCAGTTTTGGCCAGTGTCCAAACTGCTCATTGGTCCCTAAATCATGAAAAAGACCATTCCCAAAAGTAGTGTGAATTAATTTCTGCCAGGTTTGTCTCCTACCACCTTACTCTTTCCTCCACTGTGTTTACAGCAGGCTTTGCATGTTCATGGGTGCTGATACATCCTTATGCCATACTTCACGGCATTAAGCACATCCCCTCATTTTCAGGCTTTGAAAACCCTGGTCTGTTGTATGGGGTTTCTCTTCATGTAAGCAGAGCCCACACAAAATGGCACGTGTTTATTGGGAGTGTGGTCAGACTATGTCAGTTGGTGTCAGGGCTAGAGAACAATCCCTAACTTTGTTTTGTTTATCCATGCATACATACCCAGTGCCTCTGCTGCCTTTAGGAAGGAAGGGCTAGTTTCCAGAATCTGAAAATCTGCTTTTTTGAGCATGGGGAAGCTTTTCTGTTCCTTCTCCAACTGGGATCTTGAGCCTGGAGGCTCAAGAGCTGGTTACCCAGATCTGGTTAGATCATTCTTTTTTCATATAGCAACTATTTACTCACAGGCTGCTCAGCTGGACCAGACAAAAAAATGATAAAAAATCATAGGCTCATAAAATAGTTTGGGTTGGAAGGGACCTTTAAAGGTCATCTAGTCTAATGCCCCTGCCATGAGCATGGACATCTTCAACTAGATCAGGTTGCTCAGAGCCCTGTCCAACATGACCTACATGTTTCCAGGGATGGGGCATCTACCACCTCTCTGGGCAACATTGTTTCTGGGCAGTGTTTCACAACCCTCATTGTAAAAAAAAATTCTTCCTTATATCTAGTCTGAATCTCCCCTCTTCTAGTTTAAAACCATTACCCCTTGTCCTATTGCAACAGGCCCCATCCTTCTTATAAGCCTGCTTTAAGTATTCAAAGGCTGCAATAAGGTCGCCCCAGACCCTTCTCTTCTCCAGGCTGAAAAACCTCAACTCTCTCAGCCTTTCCTCATGGGAGAGGCATTCCAGCCCTCTGATCGTTTTTGTGGCCCTCCTCCGGACCCTCTCCAACAGGTCCTTTCCTGTCTTTCCTGTACTGAGGGCTCCAGAGCTGTACGCAGTACTCCAGGTGGGGCCTCACCAGAGCAGAGTAGTGGGCCAGAACCACCTCACTGGACTTGCTGGCCGCGCTTCTTTTGATACAGCCCAAGACACGATTAACCTTCTGGGCTGCAAGTGCACATTACCAGCTCGTGTCCAGTCTTTCATCCAGCATTACCTCCAAGTCCTTCTCCACGGGGCTGCTCTCAATCCCTTCATCTCTCAGCCTGTATTGATACCGGGGGTTCCCCCAACCCAGGTACAGGACTTTGCACTTGGCCTCATGAGGAACCTGTCACGGAGGCACCCCGAGGTTAGTTTAAGGGACAACAGGGTCCAAAACAACTTTTATTAAACCAGTGCAAAACAGGGTTTTAGCATTCCAAAAGTGACTTAAATATAGGTTCGAGTATCAGTTGAGGAAAATTATTGAGGGGCAGCAACTAATACAACAGGAGGTCCACAGTGTGCATGCACGTGGCTTCACCCAAAATAATGCCGGAACCGCCCCTGAGTCCCAGAGGAGTACACACTTGCCTGAACACGGTGCAGGATTATTCTTAAAGAGATATAGGTACTCGTAGTGAGTACGGAAAGGGTACACTCGCGATTGTGCGAGGGTAAATTTATAATACACTCGCAATCCTGCGAGGGTTAATTTACTTACACGTGCGAATGTGCACGGAATACTACACGTGCTTATATGGAAGCACGGGAGGAAAATACACTCGCGACTGTGCAAGGAAATAAAGTTACACTCGTGATTGTGCGAGGAAATAATTTAAAGTACGCGTGCAAATGTGCACGAAATATAAATACACTTGCGATTGTGCGAGGAAATAATTTTATACGTGCTTGTATTAAGCACGGGAAGTTACACGTGCATATGTGCATGGAAAGGATAAATATACTCGCAATCTTGCGAGAAGTTTTACTCACACACATGGCGGCAAGGCAAGCGGAGTCTCCATCCCGGGGAGGGGGGGGCTCTCGGCGGCAGCATCTGCAGCTTGCACTCCGAGAGACCGGCGACAATGGGCCCAGTCTCGACGAGAGAGTCCCGTTTTTATACTGGCTGATCAGACCTGACTGTAGGCATTCTAGAAGCTTCTCTGCACCCCCACACCGTGTGTGGGGTGCCCCTGAAGCCTCCAAACATCCCCCACACTGGTCACAGGTGCCCAGAGGCTCACTGGTGCCTTGGAAATCCCTTCTCCTAATGGCCCTGGCCAGGGTGCTCTGGGGCCAAACAAAAGAAGCTGTTAGCCTCACGTAGAGAGCGAGGGGGGGATGTGCCTACTCCTTCCATGATGAAGGAGGGGTTTGCATTCTGCCACAGAACCTCATGGGCCCACTTCTCGAGCTTGTCTCTCTAGATGGCGTCACATCTCTCAGGCATGTCAACTGCACCTTTCAGCTTGGTGTCATCTGCAAACTTGCTGAGAGTGCACTTGATCCCACTTTCTATGTCATAGATGAATATATTAAACAGTAGTGGTCCCAGTAGAGACCCCTCAGGGACCACTTCTCACCAAACTTAATCTGGACATTGAGACATTGACCACTACCCTTTGGATGTGGCCATCCATAATACAGCAGATCAGTGCAGAACTCCATTGTTTTTAAGTTGTATTTTCTTTTCCTCTTCTTTTACTCTCGGAGTTTCCTTTGAGGTGACCATGTCCACCCCTTGTTTCTTCTTTGTCCTCAAGGTCAAGCAACATGAAGATTTATTTTCACCCCATAGAATGAATGGTAAATAAATCATGAGAAATCAAGTCTCTCCTTTCCCTGCGAGTAAAGAATATTCCCCCTGCAATTTCTCCTGGTTTTCTTAGTAGCTATTGTCCATTTAATAAACATCACAGCAATGCACTGCCTATTATCTCCCTTTAGATTCCAAGACTCTGTGTTGTGCATTAATGGTTTGGAGCCACAGGATGTGCCAAAAGCTGGGTCATATCTTTTGGTATGATGTTCCTACTATTTCAGCTTTGTCTATGAAGGGAAAATGGTAAATCATGGAACATTTCTGCAGCAAAAGGAAAAAGTGAAAAAGTTTCAACAGAGTGGCTTATTATCTTAGTTAGAAAAATTCACCTTGTCTGTCACCTGCCTAGGACTCTTCATTTTGCTTTCTTTAGTCTTCAAGTTTGTTTTGTTTTGTTTTGTTTTTCCTTAGTTTTCTTTCATTTTATAAGCTTTCCTGTAGTTCTGTTGCTTCAGTTTCAGATCCACACCCCTTTTCAGGTCTCCAATTATAATATTTTGAATGCTAACATTAAAACCAGGGTGTCTGTCCAGCATCTTTCCCGTGTAGGAATCTAAGCTCTTGGCAGAGAGTAATTAACTGAACCTGACAACAATCCTGGAAGTTTAGGTTAATGGAGACACAGAATACATGAATGGTCATGTAGAAATAGAGCCTGGGAGTCCTGACTCCACATTCCTTGTTTTGACCATTTGATGTTGTCTCACACAAAGCACAGGAAAATATGGTTCAGGCTATCACAGAATCACACAATGATTGGGGTTGGAAGGGACCTCTGGAGATCATGTAGTCCAACCCATCTGCTAAAGCAGGTTCACCTAGAGCAGATCACACAGGATCACATCCAGATGGGTTCTGAATGTCTCCAGAGAAGGAGACTCCACAATTTCTCTGGGCAGCCTGTTCCAGTGCTCTGTCACCCTCAGAGTAAAGAAGTTTCTCCTCACATTCAGGTGGAACCTCCTATGCTTCAGTCTGTGCCTGTTGCCCCTCATCCTATCCTTGGACATCACTGAAAAGAGTCTAGTCCCATCCTCTAGACATGCACCCTTGAGATATTTATAAGCATTGATAAGATCCCCTCTCAGTCTTATCTTCTCTAGGCTGAACAGACCCAGCTCTCTCAGCCTTTCCCCACAAGAAAGATGCTCCAGACCCCTAATCATCTTTGTAGCCCTCTGCTGGACTCTCTCCGGTAATTCCTTGTCCTTCTTAAACTGAGGAGCCCAGGACTGGTAACAGTACTCCAGATGCGGCCTCACCAGGGCAGAGTAGAGGGGGAGGATAACCTCCCTCGACCTGCTGGTCACACTTTTCCTAATGCATCCCAGGTACCATTGGCCTTCTTGACCACAAGCATATTGCTGACTCATGGTCAACCTGTTGTCCACCAGAACGCCCAGGTCCTTCTTTGCAGGGCTGCTTTCCAGCAGGTCTGCCCGTAACTTGTACTGGTGCCTAGGGTTATACCTCCCCGGGTACAGGACCCTACACTTGCCCTTGTTGAACTTCATGAGGTTCTTCTCTGCCCACTCCTCCAATCTGTCCAGGTCTCACTGAATTGCAGTACAGCCTTCTGGTGTATCAACCCTTCCTCCCAGTTTGGTACTATCAGCAAACTTGCTGAGGGTGCACTTAGTCTCTTCATCTGGGTCATTGATAAACAGGTTGAACAAGACTTGACCTAATACTGATCCCTGGGGAACCTCACTAAATACAGGCCTCTAACCAGACTCTGCACCATTGATCACAACCCTCTGACCTCTACCATCCAGCCAGTTTTCAATCCATTTCACCATGCACTCAACCAACCAGCACTTCCTGAGCTTTCCTATGAGGATATTGTGAGACGGTGTCAAAAGCTTTGCTAAAGTCAAGGTAGACAGCATCCACTGCTCTCCCCT
This sequence comes from Patagioenas fasciata, assembly GCF_037038585.1. Classification (NCBI taxonomy): domain Eukaryota; kingdom Metazoa; phylum Chordata; class Aves; order Columbiformes; family Columbidae; genus Patagioenas; species Patagioenas fasciata. The sequence goes on from NC_092559.1 coordinate 53,947,990, forward strand.
CGTCTACCCAGCCAGTCATGCAAACATAAAAAGTTATCGGGTTGGTCAAACATGATTTCCCCTTGGTGAATCCATGCTGACTACTCCTGATAACCTTCTTTTCCTCCACATACTTGGAGATGACATCCAGAATGAGTCGTTCCATCACCTTTCCAGGGATGGAGGTGAAGCTGACTGGCCTGTAGTTTCCTGGGTCATCCTTCTTGCCCTTTTTGAAGACTGGAGTGGCATTGCCCTTCTTCCAGTCCTCAGGCACCTTTCCTGTTCTCCGCAACCTTTCAGAGATGATGGAGAGTGGCTTAGCAATAACATCTGCCAGCTCTGCTCTCCCGGCACTCATGGATACATCCCATTTGGGCCCATGGATTTGTGGGTGTCCAGTTTTCCTAAGTGTACTCTAACCTGATCCTCCTCAGCCAGACTTCTCCAGACTTTCTCTCCTACTCTCCCCATCCCTTCTCATCTCACTGAAATTATCCATACTTATTTAATCTACTTCATCAATGCCAGATACCCCATCCATCTTTTACAGTTAATGTTCTTTGCTACTTTGATGAACCTCATCGCCTTTTATGAGGACATAACCAGGTGGATAGATGATGGAAAAGCAGTGGATGTGGTCTACCTTGACTTCAGTAAAGCATTTGACACAGTCTCCTACAGCATCCTTGCTGCTAAACTGAGGAAGTGTGGTCTGGATGATCAGGTAGTGAGGTAGACTGTGAACTGGCTGAAAGAAATAAGCCAGAGAGTCGTGGTCAATGGGGCAGAGTCTAGTTGGAGGCCTGTATCTAGTGGAGTGCCTCAAGGGTCAGTACTGAGGCCAGTATTATTCAATATATTCATCAATGACTTGGATGAGGGAATAGAGTGTACTATCAGCAAGTTTGCTGATGACACCAAGCTGGGAGGAGTGGTTGACACACCAGAAGGCTGTGCTGCCATCCAGAGACCTTGACAGGCTGGAGAGTTGGGCGGGGAGAAATTTAATGAAATATAACAAGCGCAAGTGTTGAGTCTTGCATCTGGGCAGGAACAACCCCAGGTTCCAGAATAAGTTGGGGAACAACCTGTTAGAGAGCAGTAGGGGACCTGGGGGTCCTGGGGGACAGCAGGATGACCATGAGCCAGCACTGGGCCCTTGTGGCCAAGAAGGCCAATGGCATCCTGAGGTATATTAGAAGGGGGGTGGTTAGTAGGTCAAGAGAGGTTCTCCTCCCCCTCTACTCTGCCCTGGTGAGACCACATCTGGAATATTGTGTCCAGTTGTGGCCCCTCAGTTCAAGAAGGACAGGGAACTGCTTGAGAGAGTCCAACACAGAGCCACAAAGATGATTAAGGGAGTGGAGCATCTCCGTTATGAGGAAAGGCTGAGGGAGCTGGGTCTCTTTAGTTTGGAGGAGACTGAGGGGTGACCTCATTAATGTTTATAAATATGTAAAGGGTGAGTGTCAGGAGGATGGAGCCAGGCTCTTCTCAGTGAGAACCAATGATAGCACAAGGGGCAATGGGTACAAACTGGAACACAGGAGATTCCACTTAAATATGAGAAGAAGCTTCTTCACGGTGAGGGTGACAGAACACTGGATCAGGCTGCCCGGGGGGGTTGTGGAGTCTCCTTCTCTGGAGACATTCAAAACCCGCCTGGACGCCTTCCTGTGTAACCTCATCTAGCTGTTCCTGTTCTGGCAGGGAGATTGGACTAGATGATCTTTATAGGTCCCTTCCAATCCCTAACATTCTGTGATTACTTCGTAATACTGTGTCTTCTTTTCCTATCCTTTCCCTTGACATATACACCCCTGTCTGTCATAGTGAGGTGGAAAACAGGAGTGGGTTATTGATAATTATTAAAGGGTCACCTCCAGCTACCCCAACCAGTGGTTCCAGACAGGTAACTCAATAGTTTTCCCCTATTTGAAGTTATTAATCAGCAGAGACATCTTTGCCTGGTAGTTAGCTTGTTGAGCATAGCAGGACTCCTTGCTTGTGGTGAGGTTTACAAGCACATCCGAACTAATTTTTCCTCCAGCACTTGCCCAAGGTTCTGACTTCAGGTAGGGACAATACGTTATGACAGGGAATGTGTACATCTCTTCACCATCTCTCCCACACACTTGTATGGCTCCTGACATGCTGGTATATACATTAAGCTCATGTACTCCCTTTTGTGTGTTCCAGGTGGACTGGGTGCCAGCTGGAGGGCTGGGGAGATGGTGCTCATGGGAAGAGCACAGGTCAGTGGGCTCAGGTCACACACATTCTTCACTTCTTCACATAGACACATTTCAAATTACTTTGTTGCAAAGGAAGCTGTAGCAGAGCTCATGACTGTTTCTCTGCTACTGCTTCATGAAGTGTCTCCTTACCAGTGGGGTAAACCTTCACCGGCCTCATGCAGATATCTTGGTGCAGCTGGGGACAGCCAACCCTCGCACATACTGGACCGCTTGTCTCACTTTCTGCACTGTGTCTAATGTTCATCCCTACCTGTGCTGCCACCTCCCTGACTAATTAATAAGTGAATCACCTTCTCCCATGGCCTTGAAATGCCTTCAGACTGTCAGTGGGCCTTTTATTTATATATTTTGTTGTGGCTAAAGGCCTACTCTTCTAAACAATTAAAGGATAAATAAAATAAACTCAGACAAGTTTATTTCACTTTCCTAATTTCCAACACAACATTTTTTAATTTACTAAAGCCCCATGATGCTTGTTCATGATCTTCCCCCTTCCCTCTCCTGCTTGCTAACAAAAAACAAAATACATATTCTAATCAAGATAAAACCATCAAAGAAATAACAAAACATGATTAGAAAGGACCTCTCCTTAACGGGGAAAAAAATAATGATTTAGACCTGGCTACTTTCCAAATATCCCTGTGCAATCAACCAAAGAAAAACATTTTCAAAAACAGAATTGTAAAAGTAACTTTGAAGAATTGGTTGCCATGGAAACAGATCTGCAAATACTTAACTGCAAACATTAAGTGGCGCAGTGATATTCCAGAGCTCAGGATGCCTTAAAAGGATAGAAAATTTCACCCAGCTCTTCAAATAATCAACTTGGCTGTGCAGTGCTTCATGCACCCCAGGACATGGTTGGCCCTCTTGGCTACCAGGGCACACTGTTGGCTCATGTTCATCTTGCTGTTGACCACAACCCCTAGATCCCTCTCTGCGGGGCCACTCTCCAGCATCTCATTCCCCAGTCTGTATGTACATCCAAAGTTGCCGTGTCCCAGGTGTAAAATCCGGCACTTGCCCTTGTTAAACTTCATGTGGTTGGTGATTGCTCTAGATCCTTCTGCAGGGCCTCTCTGCCCTCGAGAGTGTCAACAACTCCTCCCTATTTTGTGTCATCAGCGAACTTAGTATTCCATCATGTCCTCCATCCAAGTCATTTATGAAGACATTAAAGAGTACTGGCCCTAAGACAGATCCCTGCGGAACCCCGCTAATGACTGGTCGCCAGTCTGACATAACCTCATTTAGCATAAATCTTTGAGCCTGACCCATCAGCCAGTTGCTTACCTGCTGCATTATGCATTTATCCAGCTGTATGCTTGACATGTTGTCGAGGAGGATACTGTGAGAGACAGTATTGAAGACTTTACTGAAATCCAAAAAGATCACGTTGACTGTCTTCCCTTGGTCAACTAGGTGGGTAACCTTGTCATAGAAAGAAATAAAGTTTGTCAAAGCAGGTCTTTCTGTTCCACCTCACTCAGTGGGATGAGGGCAGAGTTAACTTTTAAATACCCTGTGCAGTAACCGGGAGTAACAATAATTACTCAAGAGGTTAAATTAAATAATGAATTTACTTAAAACTCAGTGGAATTACATTGAATAGTGACTTGGCAAGAGTTTGTTACTGTATCATAAAACTTAACAAGACTTCAGTAACAAAACTCACAATGCTATTACCCTTATGTGCACAGAATAAAGTCAGAAAGAGAGAGAGAAAGAGAGAGAGAAAGAGAAAGAAAGAGAGAAAGAGAGAAGTTACCAGAAGAGAGGTAAGATTTTACCACTCCAAAGGTCGGTTGATCCATCAATGATCTCCGTAGTTCTTAGGGTGGTGGGTGCGACGCGTTCTGTAGTTCTCAAGATGGTCGGTGTGATGCAACTTCCATGCCACACAACTAGTGTCTCGAGTGAGAAGTTTTTTATACTTTAGTTCATTTGCATGTGAGATAGGACAGGGTGGCTCATCTCCTCCCTCTGCTTGTTCCTCATGCTAATTAAGGAAATTGTTCCAGAAATGAGTCAGTGGTCCCAGAAATGAGTTGGTGGTCCCAGAAGTGAGTCAGTTGGTCCTCTAGGGGTATCTGGTGATTCGTGATTTCCCCCTAGATGGTCAGTGATAGCTCTATGACCCTGCTTTTGTGCAAGCCCAGTTAATGCCTTTATCTCAAAGGCCATTGCCTTCATTTTTCAAGGAATAGGTAGGCCTCAAGAAAAAGATAAAGTCCTGCCTCCACCGCACTTATCTCTTCCTCCCTGCCAGAAGTTGCAAAACCAGTTGTTTGAGGGATAACAAGGTGAAAACCATGTCCATCATACTTTCCACTCATGAACCTATGGGGACTGGGATCAAAGACTGTGTTGTCTTTCAGGTGTTTTTTAATAACTCCCAGAATAATCTTGTCCAAAATTTTGCCAGGCACAGAAGTGAGACTGACAGGCCTGTAGTTACCAGGGTCATCCCTGTTGCCCTTCTTGAAGATCGGTATGATGTTTACCATCTTCCAGTCAACTGGGACCTCTCCAGATTCCCAGGAGCATTGAAAAATCATGGAGAGAGGTCTCGCTATGATATCAGTCAGCTCTTTAAGTACCCTCGGATGACTCGCATCAGATTCCATCGACTTGTAGGGATCTAGCTAGAGCAGCAAATCCTGCACAAGTTCTAGTTGGTTGGGAGTTTATCATTCTCACAGTTATGGTTCTCTAGCCCAGGGATCTGGGACACCCCCCCCCCCCATCACCGGTGATGAAGACCAGGTCAAAGAAAGCATTAAATGTCTCTGCTTTGTCTATGTCCTTGTTTCTGAGGTGACTATGTTCAAGTAACAGGCCAATGTTATTTCTAGCTTGACTTTTGCTATTAACATATTTAAAAAGCCATATTTTTTTGTCCCTCACAGTATTGGCCAGCTTCAACTCTAATTGAGCTTTGGCCACAGGAATTTCCTCCCTACAGTGGCAAGCAGCATCTTTGTAGTCCTCCCATGACACCTGACCTTGCTTCCACTGACCATATACTTTCTTTTTTTGCTGTAGTTCTAGAAAAAGATCCCTGCTCAGCCAAGTCAGCCTTTTGCCTCACCTACTTAACTGTCAACATTTTCAAATTGCCTGCTCCTGTGCTTTTAGGAGGTGGTACTTAAAAAGTGACCTGCACCGATGGACCCCAGCACCTTCAAAAAAAGCTTCTTCCCAAGGGACCTTACTAAGCAGTTCTCTGAGCAACCTAAAGTCTGCTCTCCTCATATCCAGAGTTGAGGTCTTGCTGAAAGTTTTCCTCCCATTAGCAAAGTTTTTAAATCTTACTGTTTTGTTAGCTGTGGCCAAGGCAGTCACCAATTGCCACTTCGCTCACAAGACTTTCTCTGTTAGTGAGCAGCAAATCTAGGAAGGTACCTTTCCTGGTCAGTTATCCTAGTACCCGTATCAACAAATTATTGTCCAGATGGTTTAGGAATCTTCTGGATCTGTTGGTGCCAGCTGTGTGATATTCCCAGTTGATATCCGGCAAGTTGAAGTCCCCCATAAGGACAAGGGCAGATGACTTGGAGGCTTCCCTTAGTTCTTTAAAGAATAACTCATCAGTGTCATCATCCTGGCTGGGTGGCTTATAGTGGACTTCCACGACAACATTTATTTGTCTGTCCCTTAATCCTTACCCAGAGGATCTCAAATTTGTCATTACCAACTGCCAGCTCCATACATTTCAGTCCCTTTCCAACCTCTCCGCTACATAATGACACCCCTTTACCTCTCCTGACCTGCCTATCCTTTCTGAAGAGCCTGTAACCATCCATCATGGCACAGCAGTCAGATGACTCATCCCACCAGGTTTCACTAATGCCAATGATATCATATCTCTGGGACTGGGCCAAGGCTTCTAGCTTCTCTTGCTTGTTCCTCATGCTGTGCTCACGTTTACCCCAAACTAGGTGTAGGATCTTGCACTTTGCTTTGTTGAACCTCATGAGGAAGCTCATGAGGAACCTCATGGGCCCACTTCTTCAGCTTGTCAAGTTCCCTCTGGATGGCATCCTGTCCCTCAGGCGTGTCAACCACACCATGCAGCTTGGTGTCATCTGCAAACTTGCTGAGGGTGCACTCAATCCCACTGTCTGTGTCATTTATGAAGACAGTAAACAGTACTGGTCCCAATACAGACCCCTAAGGGACACCACCTGTCACCAGTGTCCATCCACACATTGAGCCATTGACCACTACCCTCTGGATGCGATCATCCAACCAGTTCCTCATCCACCAAACAGTCCAGCCATCAAATCCATATTTCTCCAATTTAGAGAGAAGGATGTTGTGGGGGACCATGTCAAAGGCTTTACAGAAGTCCAGGTAGATGACATCTGTAGCCCTTCCTTTGTTCACTGATGTAGTTACTCCATCGTAGAAGGCCATTAGGTTGGTCAGGCAGGACTTGCCCTTGATGAAGCCATGCTGACTGTCTCAAATCACATCCCTGTCCTTTATGTGCCTTAACATAGTTTCTAGGAGGATCTGTTCCATAATCTTCCCAGGCACAGAGGTGAGGCTGATAGGTTCCTGAGGTCCTCCTTTCTACCATTTTTAAAAAAGGGTGCAATGTTTCTCTTTTTCCATTCACCAGGGACTTCACCTGACTGCCATGACTTCTCAAACATCACGGAGAGTGGCTTGGCAACTACATCAGCCAATTCCTTCAGGATTCTGGGATGCATCTTATTGGGTCCTTTAGATTTATGTATGTTTTAGGTTCCTCAAGTGATCACAAACCTGATCTTCTCTTACAGTGGGAGAGACTTTGCTCCCCAAGTACCCATCTTGCAGTTCACCCATTCAGGAGGTGTGGAAAGACAGATTGCCAGAGAAGACCGAGGCAAAAATATTGTTGAGTACCTCAGCCTTCTCCTTGTCTGTTGTTATCAGTTTGCCAGTCTTGCTCATCAGGGGAATATGCTTTATTTGATCTTCATTTCTGGTTGACATAACTGTAGAAGCCCTTCTTACTATTCTTTGTATCCCTTGCCAAGTTCAGCTCCAGCTGCGCCTTGGCCCTCCTGACCCCATTCTATACAGCCAGGCAGTGTCCCTATATTCTTCCCAGGATACTTGTCCCTGCTTCCACTGCCTGTGCCTTTCCTTCTTGCTCTTTAGTTTGACCAGCAGGTCTTGACTCAGCCATGCTGGCCTCTTGCCCTCCTTACCTGATTTCTTACACCTGGGGATCACAAGGTCTTGTGCTATATGGAAAGCATTCTTAAAAATCTGCCAGCTCTGTTCTTCTCCCTTGTCCCTGAGGGCAGTTTCCCACAGGGTCTTGTTGACTAACTCCTTGAAGAGCTGGAAGTTGGCTTTCCTAAAATTCAGGGTCCTGACTTTACTCTTTGCCTGTCTCACATCCCTCAGGACTGCAAACTCCACAAGCACATGATCACTGCAGCCCAGGCTGCCTCCAATCTTGACATCACCAATTAGCTCACTTGCATTGGTGATCATCAGGTCCAGCATCACATCCTCCCTGGTAGGGAGTTATCCTCAATGCACTCCAGGAGTCTCTTGGATTGCCTATAGCTCACTGTGCTTCTTTTACAGCACATGTTGGGGTGATTGAAGTCCCCCATCAGGACAAGAGCTTCCAAGCGCTATGCCTCCTGTAGCTGGAGTAAGAAGGTTTCATCAGTAGTCTCCCCCTGATTGGGCAGCCTATAGTAGACACCAACCACAAGGTTTCCTTTGTTGCCTCAATCTCTGATTCTTACCCATAAGCTTTCAACCTGCTTGTGGCTATTCTTCAGAGAGAGCTCTTCACCCTCTACCCATCTATTGATATAGAGGGCAATCCCTCCACCCTTCCTTCCTTGCCTGTCCCTTGTGTACAGCCTGTAGCCATCGATAGCCACACTTCAGTCATGGGATCTGTCCCACCAAGTTTCAGTAATGGCCACTAGGTCACACCCTTCTAGCAGCACAGTGGCTGCCAACTCCTCCTGTTTGCTGCCCATGCTGCATGCTTTGGTGTAGAGGCACTTCAGCTGGGCTGTCAGCCATGTCACCTTCTTAGAGAAACAAACCCTAACTCCTTTGAATTCACTGGTGTTTCCCTGTTGGCTTCTCTTACCTCAGGAGTCTTTCACTTATCTCCATAAGACTTGAAGTGTGGTCCAGTGTGGCCAACATGTCTCAGGGCCACGGGCTGAGGGTCCTTGCTGGAACTCCACTCCTCTAACCTTGGTGTCTCGTCCTACAGCTTGTCACAGGCAAGCCTGATGTTTTCCCCCTCCCCCATCATGTCTATTTTTAAACTCTGTCAATGAGCCTCACTAGCTCATGAGCAAAGACCTTCTTCTTCCCTTGAGAAAGGTGAATCCCATCTGACGCCAGCAAACCTGGTGCCATGTAGGTCATCTCATTATCAAAAAACCCAAAATTGAGAGGTAGTGAAGCTAAGCAGTCCTTGGCATTTCTAAGAAGGAATTGCCCAAAGTCTCCACAGATAGGTAAATTGCCCTAAAATCTCCTTGTTTCTAATGCACAGGCAAACTCTCCATCTTAATGCTCATCCTGGATCAGAAGAGGTCTCTCTACTAGGGTTCAGTGCATAGCTATCCTTGGGTTGAGGGCAGGAGTGTGCCTTGCTTTGTCACTCCCTGTGCTGAACAGAAGACTGGAGGTGACAGTCTCAACGACTTCTTCTCTGTACATGGGTTCAGGTGATTTCAGTGGTGGTCTGCAGAGAGCAGAGAATACATGCCAAAAAAATTGAGAATTACCTTCAGTGAGGTGTGAAAAGAGAACTGCTAGGACGTAACTTTGTGCAGTTCTGTAAAAGGTCCCTTCTGTTCTTGCTGACCATCTTCCAAAAGCACTGGAGTAAATGGGAAGATTTATTTTGAATGCCCTGTTTTTTGTTCCAATTTGGGAACATGAGCTGGTTTCTCCATGTGAGTCATAAGTATAACTCTAAGTGCATGATCACCTCATCAGCTTTAGGTATTTAAAAGAATCACTGAAGAGTTTTGACTGAGACTACAGGTCAGCTGAGCTTTTGGGCAGTTCAGTCAGCTCCTACCTGATTCACGCTGCCTCAGTGTAATCATCCATACAATGAGGCCTTGCTTCAACTGACAAGAGTAAATTGATACCGTAAATCAGCTAATTGAAGAAACTTCTAAAACAAAATCAATTTATGATTTTAGAAGCAACCATCCTTTATTGATGTGTTGGCTCCCATGGGAATCATTTTCACCTAGTGGGGGAGACACAGGTTATATCCACACAGATCATACATATTAATTACATTTCCAAGAAATCCTTTGCATATGCATTACATCTCTTTGTTATTTGGCTTGTAACCAGCTCACGCTGGTGTCACCACCTTATATTCTGAGAGCAAGGGCTCCTAACCTTCTCCTGCTTATCTTAACAAATACCATTCTTGTGACTTAATGCCTAACAAGTGCCTAACATCTAACATCTGTGAACCTTATTCTTATTAACTTAATAAGTGCCTAAAATCTATGACCCTTATTCATATAGAATTATTTTATTACTAACTGCTGATTTTAAGTATCAAAATGATGAAAATCTTGGCATTTTACAAGAAAAAACTCTACATTTATACAATTCTAAAATTTCATTTGGTCCTTTGAAGGCAACCACGAGGCTGATGTGGCCCCTGGTGAAAATGAGTTTGACACCCCTGCTCTAAAGTGTTCCTGGAGATATTTGCTGTGAATTCATGCAAGAATTCACAAAGTTTAGTGTCAATTTTCTTTAGCTCTAAGCAACTTCTCAGATGTATTTCACTTGCGTTATAAGTGTAAAAGGCAGTAGCCACTCAATAAATGTGGAAGGTGGGGGCTTGGATTGTTTTTTTCTTTTCCCCCACTGCTAAAGAGAAGGGCTTCCTCATGTAAAATGGCCAAAAAACAGCTGAAAAAGAAAAGACAAAGACTATGGGACATGCCACAAAGAATCCTCTGAGAGGACTCAGTGGTTTAAGAAAGACCCTATGAATGATCAATTCCTTTATGTTGTTCATTAATTTTCTCTCAGTTTTCACTTATCTTTCCTGTTGATATCTCTTTTATTTATTCCTGATTACAGATTACACCAGTTACAAATTCACTACAAGAAAGACATTGAGGTGCTGGAGAGAGTTCAGAGAAGGGCAATGAACTGGGTGAAGGGTTTAGAGAACAAGTCCTATGAGGAGCAGCTGGGGGAACTGGGGCTGTTCAGTCTTGAGAAAAGGAGGCTGAGGGGAGACCTTATCGCTCTCTACAACTACCTGAAAGGAGGTTGTAGCATGGAGGGTGTTGGTCTCTTCTCCCAAGTAGCAAGTGATCAGATGAGAGGAAATGACCTCAAGTTGTGCCAGGGGAGGGTTAGTTTGCATATTAGGAAAAATTTATTCATGGAAAGGGCTGTCAAACACTGGAACGGGCTGCTCAGGGAAGTGGTGGAGTCACCATCCCTGGAGGTGTTTAAAAGATATATCAATGAGGTTCTTAAGTGTAATCATCCTGCATATATAAGGAGGCTTGTTTCTGTAATAAATGGCTTCACTTGAATTCATATTGGATTGTGTGGAGTCCATGAGTTTTCACCCTAGCAAGTGGTGACTCTGACGTGATCCATAAGGAGAATTTACGGCAGGCAGACAATTGCTGCCGGGAGCGAGCCCCAGCTGGTACAGCTCGGCTGGACCATGACCGGGATGTAGTCTGCGGGCTGCGTGACTCCTGATTGATCGCTACAGAAGCGACAGAGGAGGGATAAAGGATCCGATATCATTGCAACGGACACCCAAAGAGGTGAGCAGCTGGGGGCGAGAGGAGATGGGGCAGAATATTTTTAAAGAAGAAGAAATACTGCGGCTCCTCTCGCATATTCTCTCTAAGAGAGGGGTGAAGTATGAGGAGAGTAACCTCAAAAGACTACTAATTTGGTGCAGAGGCAATGGGTTTCCTGCTGATCTGTCAGGAGCTTTTCAAATAGAGACTTGGGAAAAAGTGGGAACTGTGTTGTGGAAGGCAATCAGTCACAGTGAAAAAGATATTCTCGGCCTTGTAACCGCCTGGAAACTGAAAATGACTACACTGAAGCAATTAAAACCTGAAAAGACTGTTATGAGCCTTAGTGACTCAAAACTTAAACTTGAACTTTGGGACGATATAGGGCAGAAATTATGGGATAAAGTCATCAATGGAGATAAAGAAGCTAAATCGTTAGCAACTACATGGAAGCTTATAATTACCACCTTAAAAGATCTTAAGGCTGAACGGTCTGCTGCTGCTGGAATTTTTGCAGTGTTACAGCCTAATAAGTATCTTGAAAGTCGCTGTGAAGTTCACCCGGTTCTTGTCTTTGATACCCTCCCTATTCCATCCCCTGCTGTGCCTTTGGCACCCCCGATAGTTCAGCAGTCCGGGGCGGGGGGAGGAAAAATGCCGAGCGGGTGGCCTCCTGTACCATTGCTCAACCCCGATGAGAACAGCAAGTCCAGAGGATTGGAGTCAGACAACTTGCCCAAAGAACCTGTGAAAGCTGAGAATGATAAAGTCATAAACAAGTGTACTGTCACTCCTTTTACCAATTTGTATCTGCATTTACCTCCTTTTAACCCTCCAAGTTCCATGAGAGAGCAGAAGGAGGCACTGGATAAGAACTGGACAAAAGAACAGCGTGACAGATTAGAACAGTCAACAGCAAGTGAATCCAGCAGTCGGCAATGCGGTCATGCTGATTGTGACAGGAAAGGGCATGCTCCTGGGGACTCAGGTTATACGAATAATTATGATGCTAGAAAGTATTGGCGAGAATGTGCACTGTTCCAAACCCCCCTGTTACTAATGATTCTCCAGCACCGTTCAAGTCCGCATTATCTGATGACTCGGATGAGGATGAGGGTCTGCAGCATTTTTTTTTTTTAAGTTAAAAGGAAAAGGAGTATGTGTATGTGTTGCCTCGAGATCAGATAAAAACCATGAAAGACTCAAGCAAAATTAGACCTGTGCAATGTAAAAGTTATAGATCATTTAGGATGGAATGATGGGGACTCGTTGAAGGGTGCCTGAAACCAACAAAGCAGCTAAATCATTTACAACTATTAATCAGGGTCCCAATGAGAATTATATGCAACTTATTGACCATCTTCAAGAGACCATCAATAAGCAGGTTGAAAACTTAGAAGCTAAGGTAGCACTAATGTTGAAATTAGCAGTAGAGAATGCTAATGTTTGCTATCAACGTGTTATCTGCAAGTGTAACAGTACAAATTACGTGCTTCTGTGTATTGCCTCTCTGAAAATCAAGCAGCTTGTCAGGAATGTGAGTTAATTGTTCTACTGGTTGTTGTTAGAATTGTTTCCTTGTGGTACAAGTACACCATAAAACCTTCTCCCCACTTTTCCCACTCGCGCTGCAAGCAGCCCTGTGCTTCCCTCTCCCCCCCTTCTCATGGTCTTTACTTATGAGATGGGGTCAGGAATGATTGTTTTCAGTCATGTTCCTAAGAAATCAGTATTGGGAGGTGTTTTAAAACATAGGAAAGCACTTGGAAATAGGAGGAAGGAAGATCTTGTGAAATATTGTAATTAATGGTGGCTGCTGTATAAGTTAACTGATTGGGATAAGTGCCCAGAGAATAGAATCTTGAAGTATAACACCTTGTTGCAATTAATGTTGTTTTTAAGGCCAGAAGAGCAGGACAAAATAAATCTCTACAAGAGATCATTAGATCATTTCAGGCAGTTTTACAGGCGGAATGGTTTGAACTTCAATGAGCTGAGAATTAACTGATAACACACGAGTCAGAAAACTTGCTGAAGTCTGCAAGATTCTTTCCTTATTAACCTGTTTTCTTTGTAGGAATCTATTTAAGCATATTACTCTTTAATAGGTCTTTGCCTGTTATATGGTACAGTAAGTTCATAGACTGTTAAATCATGAGAATCCATGGATTCAAAATGTGCGTTTTGTGATAATACAGAAGATCATGAGTAATTTAGTTCTTTACTGCGTGAATGTGATGGTAAAATTTTTTTATGTAGTAGCTGTTATTTTTCTTTCTAGCACGCTATCTTTATTCCAGTATCCAGACTTGTTCAACTCTGTGACAGGCTCTGTCTCACCTCGATGTGCTAGATTTGCCTCTTTTGTATGCACACCAGGTAAAGAATCCTGGTTTGGGGATAACAATTGTATCACACCAGATGAGACGCTAATAAAAGCCTTGCCCAGTCCAGCTTGCTGTGGCGGCGGGGGGGTGGATGCCGATTGGGCTCCAGCACACACTGAGCTGTTTTGTCAGGGAGACCCAGCGGTGCCTCCACCTGGCTGAACAGTAAGTGGTTCAAAGGTGCAATGCAAAAATCAAGATATTGTCTTGAATTAGTGTAACTGAGATCCATCTGCATATTTGAACTTGGTATTTGGTTTTCATATCTGAGCTCAGTATTTTAGTTTGCATATATATATATTTGGTACCAAAAGAATTTTGTTTGGGGAGATAACTACAAAATGGGAACAGGTTCCACTGCTAAAATACCACCTTGCTCCCCCTTAGGATGCATCCTTATACATTTGAGTAATTGCTTATATTGTTTTTGTCACGGAGGCACCCCGAGGCTAATTTAAGGGACAACAGGGTCCAAAACAACTTTTATTAAACCGGTGAGAAACAGGGTTTTAGCATTCCAAAAGTGACTTAAATATAGGTTCGGGTATCAGTTGAGGAAAATTATTAAGGGGCAGCAACTAGTACAACAGGCGGTCCACAGAGTGCATGCACGTGGCTTCACCCAAAACAATGCCGGAACCATCCCCGAGTCCCAGAGGAGTACACACTTGCCTGAACACGGTGCGGGATTATTCTTAAAGAGATACAGGTAAAGCGTACGCTCGCGATTCCGCGAGGGTAAATTTATAATACACTCGCAATTCTGCGAGGGTTAATTTACTTACACGTGCGAATGTGCATGGAATACTACACGTGCTTATGTGGAAGCACGGGAGGAAAATACACTCGCGATTGTGCAAGGATAAATTTATAATACACTCGCAATTGTGCGAGGAAATAATTTAAAGTACGTGTGCAAATGTGTACGGAATAAAGTTACACTCGCAATTGTGCGAGGATATAATTTAAAGTACGCGTGCAAATGTGCACAGAATATAAATACACTTGCGATTGTGCGAGGAAATAATTTTATACATGCTTGTATTAAGCACGGGAAGTTACACGTGCACATGTGCATGGAAAGGATAAATATACTCGCAATCCTGCGAGGGGTTTTACTCACACCCGTGGCGGCAAGGCAAGCGGGGTCTCCATCCCGGGGAGGGGGGGCTCTCGGCGGCAGCATCTTCAGCTCGCAGCTCCGAGAGACCGGCGACAATGGGCCCAGTCTCGACGAGAGAGTCCCGTTTTTATACTGGCTGATCAGACCTGACTGTAGGCATTCTAGAAGCTTCTCTGCACCCCCACACCGTTTGTGGGGTGCCCCTGAAGCCTCCAAACATCTCCCACACTGGTCACAGGTGCCCAGCGGCTCACTGGCGCCTCGGCAATCCCTTCTCCTAATGGCCCTGGCCAGGGTGCTCTGGGCCAAACAAAAGAAACTGTTAGCTTCAAGTAGCAGAGAGAGGGAGATGTGCCTACTCCCTCCATACTGAAGGAGGTGGGGGGAGAGAGGGGGGTTTGCATTCTGCCACAGTTTTCTAGTTAGAAACTTTGATGAATAAATTTATGACAACCTTACAAGCTAACTGCATTCAATTGGACTTGCAGAGTCCATGATAATTTTCCCTCGCAGGGAAAGGGCTGGAATGGGAAATTGTAATGCCTTGGGAAGATGACAGCAAACTGGTTCAGGGGATGTCTAAGCAAGACCCAAGATGCCCTTTAAAAAGGTGATCTAATGATTTAATATCCCTGTTCCTGGATAGTGGTGATGTGAAGCCCAAAATGGCAATCCTTGCTTTGACCACATAGCACAGTCTTCCAGGGAGCCAAGACCATCTCATTAGATGGCAAGATTTGTGCTCCCTGAAAGAATCTAGTCACCATCCAGTTCTGACAGTCTCAGCCAGCCTCAACCATCTGGCTAGGACAGCTCCCCAAACATACAGCAAAACCTTTCTCAGAGCCCCAGCCACATGGAGGGAATATTTCAGAAGACTGGAAAAGGTGGTCACTGTAAAGTGTGGTAGCTTTTGGCTCCAGTGACCACTTTGTCATAGATGTTGCTGAGGTCTGTTGTGATTTCCAGCCACTTCTGGAAAGCACAAAATGATTCAGTAATCACAAAATAAGAGCAGAAATAGAAAACTAGAATTGGTAACCACGCCCTTAATGATTAATGTTCTCCCCCTCCCCTGCCTCTGAATGCAAAATGCTCCTCTATATTGGCAGGATGACCTGCACCTGAGTTCCTCTGAAGTGAAGCTAGTTCCATTCATTATTACAGGAGAGTCTGGGCCCTGACTGCTGATGGCAAGTGCGATAATAGGGCCCTCAACAACTCACCCTCACCTTAACCTTGTCCACTGGGCAGGTGTGGGCTAATGCTTTTGTCTCCTATTGTTAAGTAAGTTGGGGTTATAAACATGATTTTCATTATTGGGTTTTAACATACGTAGAAATCACCCAACAGCAATAATAGTTTTGCACCAAAAGAACCTTAAGACAAAGGAGAACAGCTTGCCTGAAGTGTTAAGAATCCCAGAACATTTATCTTAATAAGTTTTATTACAGCTTGCCAATTTAAACCTAATGACTAATTTATTTTACGAAGTATCAGCAATATATTTTTTTATTTTGCTAATTATCTCAAACAAAGGTGATATTTATAAAACTGTCCAGAAATGGTATGTGCACTAAAATTGCCTTGCAGCAGGAGATGAAATTATCACTAATATAGGATCAAAATATTACTGCATTGACCTAATTACTTTATTACCTCATAATGGATTTCTTCATTATTTTCCCCAGGATTGTAGTATTCATGATTGCATTAAAGTCTGTTAATCTATCCAAATATCATTAGGAGCTACTAATAACCACAACAATTTTCTTCAATTTCAAGGAATGTCCTAAGTACTCTCAACACACTGTTGTGTTCTGTTAGTGGGATGGGATTAACCCAACTCATTGGGACAGTGGGTGGGCAGCAGATCCCTTTGAGCCTTTTCCTCCTTAAGGATAGATGAGGTGAAAGGTGAGAATTTGTTCTACTGCTTAGGAGGTGGGAAGATGGGCACCATTCTCAGCTCCACCACTCTAACCCTGCCTAATGTCAACTGAGTCACCTGTTAGTTTGCAAAAGGGTCATGTCATATAGCTTCCCTATTTTTTTCCAGTCCTGTTATTTATCCTTAAAAGCAGTAGCCCCCACATGAGCACGTGTTTTCAAAATACAGTGGGAACCAGTTGTTTTCCAAGGTCAGGTGATGAGGTGCTGGCTTTTCTACATGTAGGACAAGGCAGAAGTAAATAGAGTTGGTGAATTTTCAACCTTGGGCACAGCTTTTTAGTATCCTATGTGTGATATAATGCCTTCACACTGATGTTTCAGAGGTGCTCAATGGACCATTTTCAACACGGCTGAGTTTGCTGCAGAACTCTGTGTATGTCTGTGTGTAGTGGCAGAGCCCCCACCTGCCCTGGGGGGATGGGGTTGTCGCCAGCCTGGCTGAGAGGTGAAGCCAGAGACAAAAGAAACTAAAGGAGCACCATTAGAAGGTAACAATGAATGAGCAATCGCCGGACACACGTGTGCAGAGTGCGTGGACAGTACATGCAGCCTATCACGTTATTGTATAGCACGAGTTACAACCAATCACATTGTTGCAAGGTGTGTGGACAGGGCAGCTTTGGTATAAAGCTAGCCCAGTCCAACAATAAAGTGAACTCTGTGAACATCACATTGGTGTGTCAGGTTCCGTCTCGCATGGAAAAAGCAACATAGTCGGTTAATTGAAACAGCTTTAGTGGCGTATATTACATGCTAATACACAAAGCAGCGTTGCGGTCTCTGAAACATGCATAGAAGAATGTATATTTAAGACAATTCTAAACGTAAACGAGCATTATGGTTTTTATTGGGATCTTTTGGCATCTAAACTCTTAAATGGTGGAAAACATCTGTGAAGCTCCTGCTAAAACAGCTGCAGAGTGGTGAAGAATGAATGTGGGACAAATCACGTTTAGATGCTTCACTCCTGTCACTTTCAGTCAATAGAGGAGCCAAATAACATGCTTGTGATTTATAAATATTACTTTAATGTTCATGGCTTTTGCATGTTACACATCCCAGGGTCTCAACTGCTGTAGTTCATATAATATACAGTAAACAGGGAGGTGCTGAGTGTCCCTAAAGCACGCCTCAAATCTGTAGGATACTCTTACCTGAAAACCTCATTTGACATTTACCATCTTTGGTTTTCTGAGTGTATTCTTCACAACTATTATTTTTTATTCCAAAGGAATGGTCACATGCTTTTTGGTGTCCTGAATTATGCTGAAACTCCAGGTAGAAGTCAAATACTTAGATCCAGTATCCTGGAGCCACTAATTGATGCTGAAAACATTACCATGAGGTTGGACTGTGCTCAGAAATTACTCCAGGATGGGGAGCTCTTTTTTGGTCTTCAACTAGGTAGTAGTTTATTTTTAATGCATCGTATTAAATTTATTTTAAAACATTTTTTTTCTAATCTGTGAAAGTATGCAATGTGACTCAATATGTTTGATTTTTTTTTAATGATTTGTCAGGTGACACATAGTGGAAATAATCTTTATTATGATAGTGATATTTTTCTCAAGTATTTTGCTAAGAAAAGTGAATTTCTCAGATTAAATGGGTAGAAGTCAGCCAATACCTTTTTCAAAGAATTGGAGTTTGTCTCTACCTCTATGACTGGTTGGAAGTATTCGAGTGTACATAATGTATACATTAAAAACAAATAAAGGCATCACTGATGTTATACTTGTTGTGTATGGATATTTTTTCCTGTTGCTTCATGGTGGTCCAGACAAACTAAACAAAATACAATAGCAGAGTATGAGTCAGTCCACCTGAAACTGGATCATGTAATCTTGATCTTTATCACAAGAGACGTGTGATTCAATCAAACTAAAAGAATATTGCTGAATTGATATATGTCCACCTGTAAAATAATCACTACATGCTTTGGTACAGTCTGTATAGTTATGACAACATAATTCAGATAGCAGCAAATTTTAACCATTTTTTTTCCCTGGTAAATAATTTGTGAAGATAGAATGAAAGAAAAAGATTAGCAAAAGTTTCACTAATTGTGTTCATTAAAAAAAAAATAGATTTTATTACAATTTCCATTCAATTTCTGATCTGTTTACTTTTGTTTTACAGTTATCTCAAAATTCCTGGATACAGAACAACTACTTTCCATTTTGGCACAAGTTCCAAAGCAGGCTATGGTATGTTTTGAAATGCACCTTAGATGATCAGTTACCTGGCTATATATAAATGTGATACCTATGCATGATATGGTAGGAAAAAGACTGTGCCTTAAAAAGACACGGACTAATGTTATCATAGTCTAAGAGTATATCTTATTGTACAGCAGCAGGAGATTCTATAGGAGAACATT
Organism: Patagioenas fasciata; assembly: GCF_037038585.1. Taxonomy (NCBI): domain Eukaryota; kingdom Metazoa; phylum Chordata; class Aves; order Columbiformes; family Columbidae; genus Patagioenas; species Patagioenas fasciata. The sequence continues at coordinate 53,966,868 of NC_092559.1, forward strand.
AGAAACATTTGGGTTTGCTTCAATATCATGTTTATCTTAATTTATACAAACGAACTTCAAAAACTGTTGACTTTTTCATCACTCCCCACTTTCATTCTTTGTAAATGTTCATCCTATTTGACAGTACTAGGATGAGAGAGGAATTTTCTTCTCATCAGCATAAAAGGAAAAAGTGTGTTAACAGACATTTACTCTCTTATTTTTGGAGGTTAATACAATTTTTAAGAGCCAAAAGAAAATTAGGCATCTTTCTTACTAGAAATTAAATAATTTCTTAGCTTTTATGTAATACAAATTAAGAGAAATCAGTCTTTATTGTCTGAAAGATCATTTTGAAAAAGGTTCTTAAGAAGCACTCTTGGCCTTGCTCAGCTGTGCTTATAATACAGATAAATCTGTATCGATCACTGAGTCAATTGTGTAAACATACAAGGTCAGAAATGAGACGTGGCTGTTGGTTCCCATGACACAGACGTTGTTTGAGCCAAGTTCAGATTTTTCATGCAGATATTCAGTGTTCCCTCTGAACAGCACTGGACAGAAAACAATGCACGTCCTTGCAGAGCATCAGCCAGAATAGTGCCTGGAAGCCCCTTCTGCGGGTGGTTCTCACCTTGGCCCGTGCTTTTCTGCTGACCTGTGAATGCGAGGAACAGCAATGTAGTGAAGAATTGATTCCTGTGAAGTTTTCTCAGGGTCCTGTCTTATGGATTAAGAGTGCCCTGCTCTTATCTGTCACCTTAAATCACACATCTTACAAGGTGGACCAAAATGAAATGCAGATAAAAGCGCTTATTCATAAAAGCATAAGTAGACAATAAAGCTATAAATGCTTCTAACAACATAGTTTTGTTGAAGGACAAGCAATAGTTGGTGCGTTGATGGTAAGGCTTCAGCAGGAAGGCATTTGATCCCTCAGCCACAGGTTGTCTGTGAGCGCCTTGTGCCCCATGTTGCAGCCCCTGGAGCCTCAGGAGCTGGTGAACAGGGGAGGGTCCATCACAGAGCGCCCGGGAGAGCTACTGAATGTTCTTCAGGTTCACGTTCCTTACAACCCCCTCTTTCCTCCTCAGTATCTATAGAGAATTTACCCTTTGAAGTCTTCTGGGAGCTGGAGACAGATACAATCTTTGCCTTGAAAATCACTCCAATGTTTTTAACCAGGAGATAGTTGTGATTAACTGAACTGAGGTTTCTCTTCCTTCAGTGTACCCACCCATGTGTGTTCTTAACTAGTTTGTAAACAAAAATTGCTGGAGGGTATAAAAGCTCTCTTCCTCCCCCTAGTGACTATTAACATGTTTCAGAGAAAGTTTTTTTTCATCAGACCTTGTCTTGTATATTAATCTGTACATTAACACATGCACTACAAATATCAAACCAAGATAAATATGTGTAGCTCACTACAGGGTCTTGGTTGAGAGCAGACACAGCAGTAACCACTGTGAGCCTGAGGCAGCTGAACCTCAGCTTTTTTCTACTAAGTATATTGTAACCGTTCCATTATAAGTTGCATTTGTCTACTGTACCTGAGTAGGATATTTCTGCCAATGCATTGGAGGCTTCTGCTTGCCTGTGTTTATGCTGGTGTGCCCGCATCATAGGGACTTACAACTTTGTCACCTCTCCGTGTCTTCTCGCAAGCTGACATACCTGCTTAGTAAATGACTTGTCTAATGCCAGTTAAAGAAATCAGGTACAAGCTCCAGCAGGATTGTAGTAAATGCAGAAAAATCTCTTTAATGACATATCCAGAAAGCTGAATGTTTATTGCTCCCAGCTTTCATTGCAGAGATCTGTAACATGAAGGAAAGATCAGGTGTATGACTAAAGCTGGCTGGATGTCTTTGTGTATACATAGGACCGTGCACACCAAACTTGTAACTGCACTGTGTTCAACCACAATTGGTTGCAATATAGCAGAGCATGTTATTCATGCAACAGACATGTTAATTCAAGAGCTAACTCGGTTGCTTTTACTAAATGCTACATTGACCTATTCAGTATGTTCCACTCCCACTCTCCATAAAAGTTTTCATTGCAAATTGTTTCCCCAGCTGTCCCATCCCGCCAGAGGTGTGTGTGGGGAGGTGACTCAGACTCAGGGTCCCTTAGTTAGAAAAGAGTATATGAGATTGTGGCAGAATGCAAACTCCCCTCTCTCCCCCCACCTCCTTCAGTATGGAGGGAGTAGGTACATCTCCCTCTCTCTGCTACTTGAAGCTAACAGCTTCTTTTGTTTTTGGGCAGAGCACCCTGGCCAGGGCCATTAGGAGAAGGGATTGCCGAGGCGTCAGTGAGCCGCTGGGCACCTGTGACCAGTGTGGGGGATGTTTGGAGGCTTCAGGGGCGCCCCACACACGGTGTGGGGGTGCAGAGAAGCTTCTAGAATGCCTACAGTCAGATCTGATCAGCCAGTATAAAAACGGGACTCTCTCGTCGAGACTGGGCCCATTGTCGCCGGTCTCTCGGAGCACGAGGAAGATGCTGCCACCGAGACCCCCCCTCCCCGAGATGGAGACCCCGCTTGCCTTGCCGCCACGTGTGTGAGTAAAACCCCTCGCAGGATTGCGAGTATATTTATCCTTTCCATGCACATATGCACGTGTAACTTCCCGTGCTTAATACAAGCACGTATAAAATTATTCCCTCGCACAATTGCGAGTGTATTATAAATTTATCCTCGCACAATCGCAAGTGTATTTTCCTCCCGTGCTTCCACATAAGCACGTGTAGTATTCCGTGCACATTCGCACGTGTAAGTAAATTAACCCTCGCAGAATTGCGAGTGTATTATAAATTTACCCTCGCGGAATCGCGAGCGTACGCTTTACCTGTATCTCTTTAAGAATAATCCCGCACCGTGTTCAGGCAAGTGTGTACTCCTCTGGGACTCGGGGATGGTTCCGGCATTGTTTTGGGTGAAGCCACGTGCATGCACTCTGTGGACCGCCTGTTGTACTAGTTGCTGCCCCTTAATAATTTTCCTCAACTGATACCCGAACCTATATTTAAGTTAATGGGAAATGTGGGTCGGGGCGAGGGAGGGGAGGCTGTGGAGTGTTCGCTGAGGCCGGCTCCCGGGGATCTGAGGGCAGGCGGCTCGGGCAGCCCTTCGTGAGGTCCCCGGAGCCGGCAGAAGGGCAGAGGGGAAGGAGGCGACAGCCGGGAACCTCCCACCGCAGAGGTCTCTGGGGCGCAGCGGGTGTCAGTGCCTGCGGAGCCCGGAGGGACGGTGGGAGAGAGCGAGGGGAACGGAACGGCGAAATAGGCGGCAGGTGAGTGCGGCCGCGGCGAGAGTCACTGTGCCGTTGGAACCAGAGGAACAGGATGGGCCGACGCCATGAGGAGATGTTCGGTTACGTTTCCCCCCTGCCCTTATGGCTGAGCTCGCAAAGCTGGTGGGAGGCGTGTGACTCTGAGGGCAGGTGCGCTGAAGGCTTGCGGTCTGGAGCCATGTCTCCCTCCGGCGCAGCGCCCGTGCCCAGTACGGCAGTCTCTCCAGGAGCAGCGCAGCCCCCATTTGTCAGAGGGACATTTAAAACCAGAGCTAAGGGGCAGTTGCAGGCTCGGTAGCACGGCGAGTGGGATGTCGTGGTTGAGACGGGCAAACAACATGGACCAAGTTCTTCCAGGATGAAAGCAGTAGATGCCATTTATTGCCACAAGGGCATTTTTATACAGTTTTACCAATTCATGTGTCTCTTCACTATTGGTTACAAGTTACAGCAGTAACATCTCATTGGCTAATTTTGCTATGATCAATGTTACTCTTTTACTTCCTTCTCTCTCACGGGTACATCCTTAATATCTCCGGATACTCCTTTACTCCCATCTTTCTCACGGGTAGGCCTTCATATCTTCAAGGCTAATTTCTGTTCCCATGCCAGTTTAAAACTATAGACCGGTCAGCCTCACCTCCATCCCTGGGAAAGTGATGGAATGACTTATCCTTGGTGCCATCTCAAGGCATATCAGGGATAAGAGAGTCATTAGGGGCATTCAACATGGTTTCACCAAAGGGAAGTCGTGCTTGACCAACCTCATTGACTTTTATGAGGACATAACTAGATGGATGGATGATGGCAGAGCGGTGGATGTGGTCTGTCTTGACTTCAGTAAAGCATTTGACTCAGTCTCCCACAGCATCCTCACAGCTAAACTGAGGGAGTGCGGTCTGGATGATCGGGTAGTGAGGCGGACTGCGAACTGGCTGAAGGGAAGAAGCCAGAGAGTCGTAGTCAATGGGGCGGAGTCCAGTTGAGGCCTGTATCTAGTGCAGTGCCTCAAGGGTCAGTACTGGGGCCTATATTATTCAATATATTCATCAATGATTTGGATGAGGGAATAGAGTGTACTATCAGCAAGTTTACTGATGACACCAAGCTGGGAGGAGTAGCTGATACACTGGAAGGCTGTGCTGCCATCCAGAGAGACCTGGACAGGCTGGAGAGCTGGGCAGGGAAAAATTTAATGAAATATAACAAGGGCAAGTGTAGAGTCTTATATCTGGGTAGGAACAACCCCAGGTTCCAGTATAAGTTGGGGAATGACCTATTAGAGAGCAGCGTAGGGGAAAGGGACCTGGGGGTCCTGGTGGACAGCAGGGTGACCATGAGCCAGCACTGTGCCCTTGTGACCAGGAAGGCAAATGGCATCCTCAGGTGTATTAGAAGGGGGGTGGTTAGGAGGTTGAGAGAGGTTCTCCTTCCCCTCTACTCTGCCCTGGTGAGACCACACCTGGAATATTGTGTCCAGTTCTGGGCCCCTCAGTTCAAGAAGGGCAGGGAACTGCTGGAGACAGTCCAGTGTAGGGCAACAAAGATGATTAAGGGAGTGGAGCATCTCCATTATGAGGAAAGGCTGAGGGAGCTGGGTCTCTTTAGCTTGGAGAAGAGGAGACTGAGGGGTGACCTCATTAATGTTTACAGATATATAAAGGGTGAGTGTCAGGAGGATGGAGCCAGGCTCTTCTCGGTGAGAACCAATGATAGGACAAGGGGCAATGGGTACAAACTGGAACACAAAGGGTTCCACTTAAATTTGAGAAGAAACTTCTTCTCAGTGAGGGTGCCAGAGCCTGGCCCAGGCTTCCCAGGGAGCTTGTGGAGTCTCCTTCTCTGCAGACATTCAAACCCACCTGGACACCTTCCTGTGTAACCTCATCTGGGTGTTCCTGCTCTGGCAGGGGGATTGGACTGGATGATCTTTCGAGGTCCCTTCCAGTCCCTGTGATTCTGTGTGATTCTGTGATATTGAACTGCACATGCACAAGGGATGTTTACATATGCTAAGTAGTTTCAATAAATATAATGCATATGCAAAGAATTTCCAAGAAATGTAATGAATATGTATGATCTCTGTGGATATAACCTTTGTCTGGGAATTGTTTGGGGCCCCCACTAGGCGGAATGATCCTCATGGGAGCTGACGTGTCAATAAAGGATGCGTGCTTCTAAAATCATAAATTGATTTGCTTTTCTAAATTTCTTCATTTAGCCATTTTACGGTATCACCAGAAGTTTGGAGAAAATCAGTGTGTGTGTTGTAAACAAGAGGGACATTGGAAAAGAGATTGCCCTCAATTAAGAAAAAGGAGTGTCCAGAATCAAAACTCGGTGTTTGTTACTGTGCTTAAATTAATTTGATGAGCTTAATGAATGATGGGGACCAGGGAAATCTTCCCCAGCAGAAACCCTTGGTCCGAATTAAACTGGGGGAAAAAGATCAGAGGTTGAGTGTCTGGTAGATACTGAAGCCTTATATTTGGTTTTGAATACTAAGAATTCATACTTAGGTTTGGTATCCCAATTGGAATGTCCTCTGACCAAGGACCACATTTTGTTGCAAAAATTATTTCAGAAATAAGTAGAATCCTCCTTTCATAAAAGAAACTTTGATTCACACGGAATTTATATGCTAGTTGGAGATATGAGTGTGGCAGTTGCACGTCTCCCTCTGAAAACTGAAGCCTTCAGTGGGGCAGTTAATGGTTCTTTTGTGGGACCCTGAGTCGGTTAACAGGGTCGTTAGCAGAGGAGGGGCCCAGAGAAGCTGTGAAGCTTCTGGAATGCCCACAGCCAGATCTGAACAGACTATAAAATGGGGTTCCCAAAGAAGATTTTCTTTGTGTGATCTTCTCAGAGCAGTGGGTCTGCTGAACCGGAGTCCTCCCCTTAGAATGGAATGCCATCTAAGGAAACTTCCTGGTACTGAGAGTGCCTCACCTCCTTGTTTGGGTGAATGATAATTTACTGGATATATCCCTGAATAAGTCCTTGCCCAACCAGGTGAGTGTAAGTCCTTGCCTAACCCAGGCGAGTGATAATACCCTGGACTCAGAGGGCTCTGGTGTGTTTCTTGTGAGTGTGTGCATGTACGTTGTGGATCCTCATTATTCTCATTTTTCTGCACCCCAATAGTCTCCCCAACTGATATCCGAACCTTTATTCTATGTTGTCGGAGTGCTAACTAATTGTATAAACCCTGTTTCTAGTCTGTTTATTTGCTGCACTTTTTTGGCCAGAATAAAGTCTGTTTTGGAACTTGTTTTCTGCCTAAAACTGACTTTGGGGTGCCTCCATGACAATGAGAAAGAAAACTAAATGCTGTGATGAATGTGAACTTGGGAGAGGTTGTATTTAAAAGCTTCTAGAAAATGAACTGATTTGGATCCAGAAAATGAAAATAATAGATTGATGTTTAATATGTTGTTTATTGACATCTGTAAGAAATTGCAAAAGGTAAATGGAGCTGAAGGAATGCCTGTTGCTCAACTAATTGGAATTGCATATGAAGTGTATAATAGCAGGAAAGAAATGGAAAAAAAAAAAAAAAAGAAGCAAAAAGAGCCCAAGCCTGTGCTGTACAGTTTGAACAAAAATTTCAGGCTGTGCCAAGCTGTAAGATAAACTTGGCCAGCTCATTGTAACTGAGGAGCCTTCCAGGGCCCAGCAGCTCCCCACTTGGTACTAGTGATTACACCACCTGCATGGCCTTACCTGTGTCTAAACTGCAGCGAGAAGAATTAAAAAAAATGGGAAAAGCTGATTGCCCAGTGCTGAAGAGGCAAAAGCAGGGAGGGGGGGCTTTCCCCCCTGCCACAGTGATATTGCTGCTACAGAGGTGTAATACTGAATGAAGGAGGCTGGGGATGAATTTAAAGGTATCCTCAGCAGATCCCTGGTTCCAATAAGGCCAGGAAATTAACCCACAGATTTTTAAAAGACACAGGACCAACCTATTCTGTGGTAACTAGTTGTAAGGTATCTCTTAGTAAATTCACCATGCTAGTTGCTGGGGTCACTGGAAATAAAGAAAGGCCATTTTTGAAACCAATGGAATGCCAAATTGGGGACAAGTTTTAACACGTGAATTCTTGTATATGCCAGAAAGCCCTACACCTCTCTTAGGTTGAGATTTGTTAAGTAAATTGTAAGCTCAAATAATGTTTTCTGATAATTATGTCCTGTTCCATATCTCACAACAAAATGCTTGGAAGGTGCAGATCTGTTTGCTGCAATCAGAACAGCAAAGTGAGAAATCTCTCAGGAAATTTTGGATCCTGTATTTCTGTTAGTATGGGCAGCTGAAGTACCTGGTAAAGCCAACACTACACTGATAGAGGTAGAACTGAAACAGAACTTCAGGTCAGTCAGGAAAAACAATAGTCAATAAACATGAAAGCCAAAATGGGGTTAGAGACTTTAATGAACAAGTTTATGCACTATGGACTTTTGTAGGAATGCAAATCAGAATATAATACTCCCATTCTGCCAGCAAAGAAGCTGCATTCTATGGAATACCAGTTGGTACAAGATTTGAGAGCCATTAATCAGATTGTGCTAAATGTGCACTCGGTAATGCCAAAACCCATACACTCTTTGACTAATATAGCAGGAAATAATGTTTATTTTACTGTTTTAGTCTTGAAAGATGCTTTTTTCTGCATACCATCGGATTCAGAGAGCCAGAAGCTTTTTACCTTTGAATGGAAAAGACCTACCACTGGAAGAAAGATGCAACTTACTGGACCGTTTGCCAAAAGGACTTAAGAACAATCCTGTTTTGTCTGGTAACATACTGGCAAAGAAGCTTGGCAGGTATCTATGACTGTATGGTGACTGTGTTGCTGATGCAAGAGGCAAGGAAAATAACTTTGGGACAGCAGATTACTAGTTGTGCCACATGCTGTGGCCTCAGTGTTGCAACAAGGACACCACTGTCTGTCACTTAGCAGAATGGTACAGTACCAACCAGCATTACTGGAACAGAATGATGTAAGCTTAAAAACGACAAGATTTTTGAACTCTGTTACTTTATTGCCTTTACCTAATTTGGAGCAGATCATACACTAACTATTAAACAAGTCTTTTCTAGCAGACCAGACTCAAAGGATACTCCCCTGGAAGATCCTGTGTGAACTCTATGCAGATGGGAGCAGTTTGCTCTGAGTGGGGAATGACCATCTGGATATGCTGTGGTAACTTTAGAGAACTCGACAGACTACTACTCGCTGCTGGTCTTCCAGACAGATGGGGAGGAAGCTGCCACCCGTAGTCTGAGGGGAATGAAGAATGATTTCAAGGTCTTGGGAAGGATGGTGAAAGATTCAGGGGCTCAAGTGATCTCTTCGCTCCTTCCATCTTCAAGTGATGATGTGGGGTGGAATAGGAAAATTCAATCTCTAAATGGTTGGCTCCAAGACTGGCGCTACAGGCAGGGCTTTGGATTTTTTGATAATGGCTGGTTTTATAATACTCCAGTCCGGACAGTGTTACGCGGGAAAGGCTTATCTCGCAGGGGCAAAAGGATGCTGGGGAAGGAATTAGCTGGGCTCATTTGGAGAGCTTTAAACTAGGCTCGAAGGGGGATGGGGTTGTAGCTGGGTTTGTCCCAGTGGGACAGCATTCTAAAACTGATGAGGACCAGGTGGCCTCCTGTGCCCCTAGGGAGAAATTGGTGTGCTCTTCTCGCTCCCTGAAATGCCTGTACACCAATGCACACAGCATGGGGAATAAGCAGGAGGAGTTAACCTCCCGACCAAACATAGGATTCTATGATCTGGTGGCAATTACAGAAACATGGTGGGACAGTTCACATGACTGGAATGTGGTCATGGATAGCTATGTCCTTTTCAGGAAAGACAGGCCAGCCAGGCGTGGTGCTGGAGTTGCTCTCTATGTGAGAGAGCAACTACAATGTACTAAATTCTGCCCAGGAGCAGATGAGGAGCAAGTTGAGAGTCTGTGGGTGAGAATGAAGGGGCAGGCTGGCAGGGGTGATACTGTTGTGGGTGTCTATTATAGGCCACCAGATCAGGCTGAGGAAGTTGATGAGGCCTTCTATGCACAGCTGAGAGTGGCCTCACAGTCACAGGCCCTGGTTGTTGTGGGGGATTTTAACTTCCCTGATGTTTGCTGGAAGGACCATTCAGCCAGCCAGCCACAGTCCAGGAGGTTCCTCCAGTGCATTGATGATAACTTCCTCATGTAGATGGTGGAGGAGCCGACCAGGAGAGGTACACTGCTGGATCTCATCCTCACTAACAAGGAGGGTCTGGTCCAAGCAGTAAAGGTTGAGGGCTGCCTGGGTTGCAGTGGCCACGAGATGGTGGAGTTCAGCATCTTGTGTGGCAGGAACAGAATAGCAAGTAGAATTGCAACCCTGGACTTTAGCAGGGCTAACTTTGGCCTTTCCAAGCAATTGCTAGGGGAAATCCCATGGGCAAGACTGCTTGAAGGAAAAGGGGCTCAAGAGAGCTGGATTGCATTCAGAGATTGCTTCTTCCACGCTCAGGATCAGAGCATCCCCACATGCAGGAAGTCGAGGAAGGGAGCCAGGAGGCCTGTGTGGTTGAATAGGGATCTGTTTGGTATGCTCAAGCAGAAGAGGAGAGCTTACAGGTCATGGAAGCAGGGGCTGGCCACTTGGGAGGAATATAAGGCTGCTGTTCGAGGATGTAGGAAGGCAGCTAGGATAGCCAAGGCCTCCTTAGAATTACAGCTGGCGAGAGGGGTCAAGGACAGCAAAAAGAACTTTTTCAAATACATAGCAGATAAAACTAATACCAGAGGCAATGTAGGCCCACTGATGAATGAAGTGGGTGCCCTGGTGGCAGAAGACACAGAGAAGGCAGAATTGCTGAATGCCTTCTTTGTCTCTGTCTACTCTGCTGAAGGCTGTCCTGGGGAACCCTGTACCCCTGAGACCCCGGATGAAGCCAGGTCAATGGAGGAGTTTGCTTTAGTCGATGAGGACTGGGTTAGGGAACAATTAAATAGTCTGGACATCCATAAATCCATGGGTCCAGATGGGATACATCCGCGGGTGCTGAGGGAGCTGGCTGAAGTCATTGCTAGACCGCTCTCCATCATTTTTGCCAAGTCTTGGGAAATGGGAGAGGTGCCCGAGGATTGGAGGAAAGCAAATGTCACTCCAGTCTTCCAAAAGGGCAAGAAGGAGGACCTGCGTAATTATAGACCGGTCAGCCTCACCTCTGTCCCTGGGAAAGTAATGGAGCAGCTTATCCTTGGTGTCATCTCAAGGCATATCAGGGATAAGAGGGTCATTAGGGGCAGTCAGCATGGCTTCACCAAGAGTAAGTCATGCTTGACCAACCTCATAGCCTTTTATGAGAATGTAACAAGGTGGATGGATGTTGGAGAATGGCTTAGCAGTTGTACGAGCAGAAGCCTGTTCTGAAGGCCTTAGCATAAGTAGCAAGACTAGGCCGCAGTGGGAACCGCTGACTGTTTCAGTAAAATCAGCAAGGTCACTGAGACCTTGGCAGAGTTTCACAAACAGCTTTCAACAGCACTACAATGTAGAATAAGCATAGCTAGCAGCTGCAAGTAGGAGGACCATGCGAATCTACTGTTAGAGCTTAAGCCAATTAGTAGGTGACAGGTATGCATTATTATCGTGAACTGTATAAGTATATGCCATTCGGGCTAATAAATCGAACTATGCTTTATCACTCATATTGAGTCGACCTGCGTGTTCCTCTGCCGCTCAAAGATGGATGATGGCAGGGTGGTGGATGTGGTCTACCTTGACTTCAGTAAAGCCTTTGACACAGTCTCTCACAGCATCCTCACAGCTAAATTGAGGAGGTGTGGTCTAGACAATAGAGTAGTGATGTGGGTTGCAAACTGACTTAAGGAGAGAAGCCAGAGAGTGGTAGTCAATGGTGCGGAGTCTAGTTGGAGACCGGTATCTAGTGGAGTGCCTCAGGGGTCGCTACTGGGACCAATACTATTCAATATATTCATTAACGATTTGGACAAGAGAATTGAGTGTACTATCAGCAAGTTTGCTGATGACACCAACCTGTGAGGAGTGGCTGACACTGGAAGCTGTGCTGCCATCCAGCGGGACCTGGACAGGCTGGAGAGTTGGGTGGGGAATAACCTGATGAAATTTAACAAGGGCAAGTGTAGAGTCCTGCATCTGGGCAGGAACAACCCCAGGTTCCAGTATAGGTTGGGAAATTACATATTAGAGAGCAGTGTAGGGGAAAGGGACATGGGTGTCCTGGTGGACAACAGCATGACCATGAGCCAGCACTGTGCCCTTGTGGCCAGGAAGGCCAATGGCATCCTCGGGTGTATTACAAGGGGGGTGGTTAGTCGATCGAGAGAGGTCCTCCTTCCCCTCTACTCCGCCCTGGTGAGACCCCATCTGGAATATTGTGTCCAGTTCTGGACCCCTCAGTTCAAGAAGGACAGGGAACTGCTGGAGAGGGTCCAGCGTAGGGCAACAAAGATGATTAAGGGAGTGGAACACCTCCCTTATGAAGAAAGGCTGCGGGAGCTGGGTCTCTTTAGTTTGGAGAAGAGGAGACTGAGGGGTGACCTTATTAATGTTTATAAATATATAAAGGGTGAGTACCACGAGGATGGAACCAGGCTCTTCTTAGTGGCAAACAATGATAGGACAAGGGGTAATGGGATCAAGCTGAAACACAAGAGGTTCCACTTAAATTTTGAGAAAAAACTTCTCAGTGAGGGTGACAGAGCTGCCCAGGGAGATTGTGGAGTCTCCTTCCCTGGAGACATTCAAAGCCTTCCTGGACATGTTCCTGTGTGACCTCACCTAGGCGTTCCTGCTCCAGCAGGGGGATTGGACTAGATGATCTTTTGAGGTCCCTTCCAATCCCAAACATACTGTGATACTGTGATACTGTGAACATAACTGAATCACAACCATTACCATCAAATACCTCAGCACAGAAAACTGAGCTGATTGTTTTGACCAGAGCCTAAGAATTGTCACAAGATAAGCGAGTTAATACATACAGACTCTAAATATGCTTTTGGAATTGTACAGGCACATAGGACAATATGAAAAGAAAGAGGACTTCTGTCTTCACGAGTGTCACCTATCAAACATGAGCAAGGAATGTTGAAGCTATTAGAAGCTGTTCTAAAATGTAAAAAGGCATCAGTAATGCACTGTAAAGCTCACCAATTCGGACAAATGTTTAAAGATATGCAATTGGACCTAAAATGCAAAGTTGTAAGATAGTGTTAAAGCCTCCATCTAGAGAGGTAAAAAGAGGGAATTTTCTGGGATCATATTGGTAAATTGATGTTTTTGAATTTTCTAGATGGCCTGAAGCTTTCCATGCTGGGTCAACAAAGCTAGGGAAATAGAAGTAAAATCATACCAAGGTTTGACCATTCCCCATGTTCTACATTTTGTAGCAGAAATAATACAGACCATTTCTACTGTTCTGGGGATAAGGTAGGTTTGCATGCCCCTTAGAGACCTCAATCTGGTGGCAATCTATAAAAAGGCAGTTAGTTAAATTGTGTCAGGGAACTCATGTAAAATGAATAGATGTATTGCTAATTATTTTACTGAGAAATATTGTATGGGAGACCCTATTCAGTAAACTTGACAGGAAGAACTGATCTAAATGCATATTTTGGGGAACCAGATGCTCACTGAACATATGTTGTCTTTGGGAAAAAACTTTTTCATCATTACATAGATATATCCAGGAGAAAGCACCTGTGGCATTGCATGAGCCTGTACCTTCCTTCTGACCTGGAGATCCAGTCTATCCTTGGACCTGAAAGGAAAAACCTGGAAAGAGCGGTGGAAAAGACCCTGTATGGTATTGTTGGTAACTAACACAGCTGTTAAACACAAAGGAGTCAGTTCCTGGATTCACCACAGTAGATTAAAGAAAAGTACAGAGACTGGGTAGAAATCAGAAGAGATCACTTCTTTAAAACATCATGAACTGCACTTGGACTGAAATAGAATCTTATACTGAATTTGATTGTATTCAAGGAGGTTTGCTAATATTCATTGTAACATTAATATTAGCCTGTTTTCTTTGTAGATATCTGTTTAAACATATATTAGTTACATAAGTCTATGCCTGTTATATGGTATAGCAATTTCACTGTTAAATCAGGAGAATCCATGGAGCTAAAATGTACATTTTATGATGATCCAGAAAACCATGCAGATAGCTGGCAAGATCAATTGCCTGTAATGTATCTTGGAAAAGAATTATGACTGAGTTAGAGGAGATTTGGAAACATACTACAGTCTTTCATGAGGTACAGAAAAGCAATACCTCTTACAGATTTCAAGAAGTTTAGACAGGTTTAGTGTCCTGGATTCCTGATTTACAGACATAGATTAAGAAATTGATTGTCATTATTGTATTAGCAATTGTTATATCTGTATGTTTGTATGTTATGTTGCAATATGTGATTAAGTATTGTGCTGCAGTCACTAAGAGTTTAGAAAAGGTGAGACTTATTTGATACATATATAGATGAATTGTTGTCATCACTTCAAAGAGTGAGCAAATTCTGTCTGTAATTGCTAACCTAAAGATATATAAATCCTTTCAGTTTTAGTGCTCATAGAACAAAGAGTGGCTTGCAAAACACTATCATGAACTATAGATACTATTGACCTTGTAACTCAGACATTTTGAGGTCTACACAATTACTTGAGTCTTGCTTTAACACATATCCCAAGACTGTTGGATCAAGTGCCCTTTAAATGAATGTTGCTCATAGTAAACCTGGATTTTAATAAGGGTTGAAGACTAATGGCTACAAACCCTCAAGAAAAGAGGAGGGATTGATGATACCTAAAATCAACAACTAGTACTAAAATAAGTCTATATGAATAAGGGTCATAGATTTTAGGCATTTATTAAGTTAATAAGAATAAGGTTCACCGATGTTTTGGTTTAGGCACTTGTTAGGCGTTAAGTCACAAGAATGGTATTTGTTAAGATAAGCAGGAGAAGGTTAGGATATAATCTGTGTCTGGGAATTGTTCGGAGCCCCTCATTAGGTGGAGCCATCCCCATGAGAGTGCCCGACGCATGTCAATAAATTGAATACTGCTTTTAAAACCTTAAACCCTGGTTTTAGAAGTTTCTTCAATTTGCCAATTTGACAGTATCAGACACATTTCAAATTAGTCTCCTGATATAATTTCGCTAATTGTCTTTTGATTGTCTGGTTCATTTTCTCTATTTTTCCACTAGATTTTGGTCTCCAAGGGGTATGCAAGTCCCATTTGAATTTGAGGAATTTTAATACCCCCTGTACCACTTCTGATATAAAGTGGGGCCTATTATATGAGGATAACTCTTCTGGTATTCCAAATCTAGGAAATATTTCCTTCAAGTAAAACCCTTGTTACCTCTCTAGTTCAATTGGTACAAGAAGGGAAAGCCTTCAGTCAACCTGAAAAAGTACCTACCAAAACAAATAACTATTTATTATGTTCACATTAGGTAACTCAGATAAATCTATTTGCCGGTATTCCCCAGGGATGATTCCTCTTCTCACATCCCTTGCTGGTGGTTGCTTTTGAATCTTGGGGTTATTTATGCAACATGTCCAAGATTTCTTCACAGTGGTGTTAGCTAAAGTCTCCATTTTTTTCCCCTATAGAAAATATCTTAATGCTATCTACCATGGCTTCTGCTCCTAGGTGAGTCTCACCATGTAATTTTTGCATGAGTCTCTCCATCATTCTCACAGATATCTATATGTGATGATTTGGGATTATTTACCACCCTTCTGAATTCTTTATACATTTCAATGTTTCATCTAATTTGTCCTCCTTTTCTGTATACTTAGGCATCTTCTTAGGACCTCCCCGAGAATTCCTCGGTGCTGGCTGGAGATCTTTCGATCCCAGGAGTCAGTTGAAGATCAAGAGCGGTGTCCCTTCACGGTTGCCAGAACTGATACTGTAACTCAGCTAACTGAAGAAACTTAGAAAACCAAATAAATTTATGATTTTAGAAACAAGCACCCTTTATTGATCTGTCAGCTCCCACGGGAATCGTTTTTGCCTAGTGGGGGCCCTGAACAATTCCCAGACAAAGGTTATATCCACAGAGATCATACATATTCATTACACTTCTTGGAAATTCTTTGCATATGCATTACATTTCTTGGAAGTACTCAGCATATGTAAATGTCCCTTGTGCATGCGCAGTACAATATGTTGGTGGTCTTTCGAGGGTCCTGGGATGAAGTAAGAAGTCTTTCTCAAACTGTCCAATGCTTGACCCCAAGTTCTGGGCAGGTGCAGTCTCTTTGTTATTCATCTTGTAACTGCAGAGGTTGTAGTAATCGGTCTCAAGCTGGTCTCTGCACTGGTTTCACCACCTTATCTTCTATGAGAAAGTGCATTGTCTCCTAACCTTTACCTGCTTATCTTAACAAGTACCATTCTTGTGAATGTCAAATTGCTCCATGAGCATGCAACACTCCAAAGCCATACTTGGAATCTGTCCATATGTTTACACGCTTGTCCTTGCTGAGTTGCAATGCTCGAGTCAAAGCTATTAGTTTTGCTTTTTGAGCAGATGTGCAGTCCAGCAGAGCTTTGGATTCTATTATTTGCGTAACAGTTGTCACTGCATATGTAGACATTCACTTGCCTCTTTGTATAAAACTACTACCATCAGTATACAGTTCCCAGTTGGGGTCAGATAATGGCATGTCCTTCAAATCCAAGTGGCTAGAGAAAACTTCTTCAACAGTTTGAAGGCAATTGTGAGACAAAGTTCCTTCTTCCATTTTAGCAGACAAAAACATAGCTGTATTTACCAGATTTGTCATTTTAAGACTCACCTCATCTTGTTCTAACAGCACAGCTTGATATTTTACCATTCGGCTGGGGGACAATCAGTGACTCCCTTTCTGTTCCAAACTGTTGTCACCATGAGGAACAAATACAGTAATTTTCTGTCCAAGGGTAAATATACAGCCGCCTTCATTGAATAAAACAGTTACTGCTACAGCTGTCAGGCATCCTGGCCATCCTTTGCTTACTGAATCAAGTTGTTTAGAAAGATATGCGACAGACCTTTTAAATTCACCTAACTTCTGGGCCAAGACTCCCAAGACAACCACTTGTCTCTCATGAGTGAATAATCCAAATGGCTTTTCCAGATCGGGTAATCCCAATGCAGGGGCTTTCATCAATGCTCTTTTTAACTGCAAATAAGAATTTTGGTTATCAGCTGTCCATTGTAGAGAATTCACAGATGGTTTTGATAACTCGTATAAAGGTTTAACTAAGAGTCCATAATTAGCAATCCACAGGCAACACCATCTAGTCATTCCTAGAAAGGTTCTCAGCTCACGAACAGTCCTGGGCTCCGTCAGCTGACAAATAGCTTCTTTCCTTTACCTGCTTAGTTGACAATGTCCTTTCAATATTTTAAACTCTAAATAAATCACCTTCTGCTGAACAACTTGCACCTTTTCTTTTGAGACTCTGTATCCACTCATTTCAAGAAAGTTAAGCAGTTTTATGGTCAGTTCAAGACAGTGCAAGTCTCTGCAGCCAGGAGTATGTTATCTACATCTTGTAGCATCTTCATTTTCTGATCTCCACATTTCTAGTTCTTTTGCCAATTGATTACCAAAAATTGTTGGACTATTTTTAAATCCTTGCGGGAGCACTGTCCAAGTCAGTTGTGTTTTACAACCAGTTTCAGGATTTTCCCATTCAAAAGCAAAAAACTCTTGACTCCTTTCATCAAGAGGAATGCAGAAAAAGGCATCTTTTAAGTCTAAAACAGTAAACCATTCTTGTTCATCAGTAAGTGTTGTTAGTAATGTATAGGGGTTCGCCACTACAGGATGTATGTTTGGGACAATCTGATTTATTGCCCTTAGATCTTATACTAACCTGTAAGATTTCCCATCTGCCTTTTTCACAGGCAGTATGGAAGCATTATACTTAGATTCACTTCTCTTAAAATCTTAAATTCTAAAAAGTTTTGTATAATAGGTAAAAGTCCTACCTTAGATTCTGTCTTAATGGGTGTCCTGGTTTTGTTAAAAAACAAGTTTCTCTTTTAGTGAATTTTGTCTGTCAGCTAAAGCCTTCATATTAGCTGCATTTTCCTGGAGAACCAGACACATGTTTTGGTAAACCTAGCAATGGAATGCAAACTTATTGATAAGTACGGATGGACATCTCGCGAGAGGGGCAACGAGAAACCAGTGACCGAGAGACTGACCAACTGTGTATAACGTGCCATTCACGTGAATACTTCATATAAAAGTGGGAGATCACGAGGATCTCGTCCCTTTTGCCCTTTTTCCTTCCCTTCTGCTTATGACCGACATTAGGAGAGGACCTTGCTAGTCGTCCCTGCGAACTGAGGCCTAGTGAGAGACTGAATCCAGCTCCGGTTGGCTACAGAGTCCAATCCAGGACTTTGGGTGCTGGCTCTGCAGTTGCTGAGGCTTTCAAGATTGGTTTTGTATATTTTGTATTATTTTCTCTATTCTTATTAGTAGCATTAGTAAAACATCTTTAATTTTTCCAACTCTCTTCTCTCTGTCCTTCTTTCCCTCCCGATCGCCTGTCCTGAGTGGGAAGGGGGGAGAGGGAGGGGCAAAAGGGGGAAGTGGAGGGGAGAGGAGATTAACAATACATTTGCCAGGGTTTGATTGTCACCCCGCAATCTTAACCCTCGACAATGGGCTATAGTTTAAACCTCACTGGAGATGATCCAGGTTCAACATCAATTTAAAATGGTTTCACTCATTTTGATTTTCCTGGAACCTTTTCTGCCCAAACCACTGGAATCACTGCATCTTCCACTTCTGACAAAGCATCGCTGCGGGATTCAGAGCTTGTTAAATCCTGTAACAAGAGAACTGAAGCTTAAACATATTTAGATTCAGGAATCAAAACTTCAGCCTCTCCATTTCAAAATTTGATTTCTGCTTCTGTTTTTTTCTAATAAATTCCTACCAATTAAGGGGAGTTTGGCAAATATAAAAACTGATGTGTTACTCACTGCTTTTCAGTCTTAAATTTTAGAGGTTTGAAAAATGGTCGAACTTCTGATATCCCTGTCGCACAAAGAATCCTTATCATATTACGGCCTAAAGGATGATTCTTAGTATTTAAAACCGAATATGAAACTCCAGTATCTACCAGGCATTCAGTCTCTGATCCCTCCTCCAGCTTAATTTGGACCAAGGGTTCTGCTGGGGAAGATTTCCCCGGTCCCCATCATTCATTAAGCTCAGCAACATACACCAGATTTCAATTTTGAATTTTTCTCCTTAACTGAGGACAGTCTCCTTTCCAGTGTCCTCCTTGTTTACAAAATGTACATTGATTTTCTTGGAGCTTCTGGGGTCCAATGCTAACACTCTGTCCTCTTCCTCTACTTCCTTCTCGAATCAGACCCTGACCACGATCTGCTCCCTGATTTTTACCAGAAATCCCCTCCAGAGTTGCAATCAATCGGGCTTCTTGCTTCTCTTTTTGCTGACCACTATTATGATACACAATCCAAGAAACATCTAACATTTTTGCCAAGTTCTTAGCATCATCCCCCTGCAATTTTTGCAATTTACATCTTATGCCATCTTCTGACTGCCCCATAAACAGTGTGGTCAACTGTAATTTCCCTTCTTCTGATTCAAGATCTAAAGTTGTATATTTTCTGACTGCTTCCTTAAGCTTATTTAGAAAGTCAGTAGGGGCCTCTTTCCTGTCTTGTATAAACTCATATAATTTAGACCAATTAATTGCTTTAGGCACCGCATTTCATATCCCGTACAAAACTTTCTTCTGGTACTCCGTTATCACAAGCCTGCCCGCTGTAGTATTTGGATCCCAATGTGGATCCGTAAGGGGAAAATGGTCATCTATTGCTCCCTGCAATGTATTAGTTGCAATCTGACCCTCTGCATGCTTCCAGGCTGGTCTCCATATCCTGATTGGTACTATCAAACATTTCCCCTGTTATTGCCTCTATATCATTCCAGTCAGTGTCCTGCATCTGAATCATAGTTGTAAAAGCCCTAGCCACCCTTTCTGGATCATCCCTATACCTTCCCACAGCCAACCTCCAATAATTCAAATCTCCGACTGAAAACAGTACCTTAACCATTACCAGCTCTCCCCACGGCCCAACCGGTTCTCTCAGTGGGGCTATCAAAACACCACCTTTCTGCTTGCTATGAGTTGTCCCTGCCACTGGAGTTTCTTTTTCTACCATAATTTCTTCCTTTTCTACCTCTTCCTTGTTAAAAATCCATCCTCTATTATCCTCCCCTCTCTTTCACTCCAAGTCCCTTTTGGGCACAGCTGCTCCTGCAACCCCCCTTTCTGTTCCCACTGTCCTTAACCTTTCTCGAGCTACTAATAACTCAAGATCTTCCTCTTCTAGTTCTCTCTGTCTCAACTTTAAACACAGTTGCCCTATGCCAAATGCCAAGCAACACTTTTCCAGACTTTTCATTCTTCTTTTCCCTTTTTCACATATATCCCTTTCCAAAGCCAACATGAACTGATTGCTCAAAAGCAAATTAATAACACATTCTTTCTGCCATTCTGAATTCCTGTGTAAACTAAAAAACATTTCTGCACACATGACTTCATCCCATTTCCCTTCTCACCTTAAAAACATCAACTGCAACAAAGTAGTATAATTCAAGGTTCCATTCTCTGGCCACTTCTCTCCATCATCTAACTTATACAGTGGCCACAGAATCACAGAATGGTTAGGGTTGGAAGGGACCTCTGGAGATCATCTGCATATACATTACATTTCTTGGAACTACTTAGCATATGTAAATGTCCCTTGCGCATGTGCAGTTCAATATGTTGGTGGTCTTTCAAGGGTCCTGGGATGAAGTAAAAAGTCTTTCTCAAACTGTCCATTGCTTGATCCCAGGTACTGGGCAGGCACAGTCCCTTTGTTATTCGGTTCAAAATTGCAGAGATTGTAGTAACCAGTCTCTGCACTGGTCTTGCCACCTTATCTTCTAGGAGCAAGCACATTGTCTCCTAACCTTCTCCTGCTTATCTTAACAAATACCATTCTTGCTACTTAATGCCTAACAAGTGTCTAACACCTAACATCTGTGAAGCTTATGAATTTAGCAAGTACTTAAAATCTACAACCCTTATTCTTAATAACTAATTTTATTAATATTATTGCTATTTATTACTAATCGTTAATTTTAGGTATCATGATCCACGTACTCCATGTAGCACCAGTTGCATGATGCATAGAGGGAACCTTCCCTTTGAATATCCAGCTCAGCATGGGTAGTCTTGGTGCCAGGAGAAGCTGTACTTTAGTACCAATCACTTCTGAAGCAGCTCGGACCCCTTCATATGCTGCTAGTATCTCTTTTTCAGTTGGAATACAGTTGGCTTTGGATCATCTGTATCCTTGACTCCAAAACTCTAAGGGTCAACCTTCTGTCTCGCCTGATGTTTTCTGCCAGAGACTCCAGGAAAGGCCATTATCTCTGGCTGCAAGAGCACATTTTTAACATCTAGGCCTGTCCGGTCCAGCCAAAGGGCTACTGCATGAACTATCTCCTGTTTAATTTGTTCAAAGGATTGTCATTGTTCAGGGGCCCACTCAAAATTATTTTTCTTTTGAGTTACTCAATATAGAGGGCTGACAATCTGACTGTAGTCTGGAATGTGCGTTTTCCAAAAACCTACAATGCCCAAGGAAGTCTGTGTCTCCTTTTTCTTAATAGGTAGAGACATAGTTGCTGTTTTGTTGATCACATCCGTTGGGATCTGATGACACCCATCTTACCATTTTATTCCTCAAAACTGGATCTCTTGTGCAGGTCCCTTGACCTTGTTTCATTTTATGGCAAAACTGACTTTCAAAGGACTTTGAATTATTCTCTCACCTTTCTCAAAAACTTATTTTGTTGTGTCACCTGGTGCGATTTCATCAGTGTTCTGGAACTGTACCTTGTTCCAGCGTGGTTTGGATCAGTCCATGGCAGATGGTAGGGCTAGTTCCATGACTCAGCACTAGATCAGGGTGGACAGCTGTGGCGGATGCACTTGCCCCCCCCCCCCCCCAACACCAGCAGCAGTTTGGTCCAGGCTCCAGAGGAGGGAAAGGCCTGAACTGCAGCCAGGACAAGAACTCCTTCCAGGGAATCTACAAGGAAGCAGAATAGCACACTGAACACCAGTAACTTGTGGGCGCAGGGAGTCTCATGCAGACTTTTCCTACTGTATGCAATTCGGCTACAAGTCAACCACTTCATTCTATAAACATGGCAGCCTGGGTGAGCCCACTGTGAGCTCTCCCTGCTACATAAGTGAGCTGTATGGTGATGGTTTTACTACTCACAGGTCAGTGGATCAGCCCAATTCAAGTCCAATATTAATCATTAACTTAAGTAGATGCAGAACAAATGTAATCGATTATTTAGAGATATAAAGATATATGATTTTTAATATACTCTTTGATTCATGTTATTGGTAAACTAGATTTCCTAAAATTTTAATCTGTAAAGTCCTGCTCATATTTACCAAAAGCAACTACAAACTACACTGAACACTTGCAAGATAAGGTCTAGTTCACACTTTGCTGGGAAAAATGGAACTGACTGGGAAAACAATGATCCAAGGCTAATGCAAGGCATCTACAAAATGGGGCCTATTTTGCACTTTGTTGAGAAGAAAGGATTTATCCAGACAAAACAGCACCTGCAAGGCTATAGACCATAAACAATGTCTACAGCTGAACAAAACAAAGGCCCACGTGGAATCAGATAAAAAAGATCTAATATGAAAAGCAAGAAGACCTATGTCGAGGGTTAAGATTGCGGGGTGACAATAAAACCCTGGCAGATGTATTGTTAATCTCCTCTCCCCTCCACTTCCCCCTTTTGCCCCTCCCTCTCCCCCCTTCCCACTAAGAACAGGCGATTGGGAGGAAAAGAAAGACAGAGAGAAGAGAGTTGGAAAAATTAAAGATGTTTTACTAATGCTACTAATAAGAATAGAGAAAATAATACAAAATATACAAAACCAATCTTGAAAGTCTCAACAACTGCAGAGCCAGCACCCAAAGTCCTGGAATGGACTCTGTAGCCAACCGGAGCTGGATTCAGTCTCTCACTAGGCCTCAGTTCGCAGGGACGACTAGCAAGGTCCTCTCCTAATGTTGGCCATAAGCAAAAGGGAAAAGAAGGGATGAGATCCTTGTGATCTCCCACTTTTAAATGAAGTATTCACGTGAATGGAATGTTATAGACAGTTGGTCAGTTTCTTGGTCACCGGTTTCTCGTTGCCCCTCTTGCGAGATGTGAATCTGTCCTTATCAATAAGTTTGCATTCCAAAATTTAAGCGGTGGAGGAACACGCAGGTCGACTCAATATGAGTGATAAAGCATAGTTCAATTTATTAGCCCGAATAGCATATACTTATACAGTTCACGATAATTATGCATACCTGTCACCTACTAATTGGCTTAAGCTCTAACAGTCACATTTGCATGGTCCTCCTACTTGCAGCTGCTAGCTATGCTTATTCTACATTGTAGTGCTGTTGAAAGCTGTTTGTAAAACTCTGCCAAGGTCTCAGTGACCTTGCTGATTTTACTGAAACAGTCAGTGGTTCCCACTGCGGCCTAACCTTACTAATTGTGCTAACGTCTTCAGAATGGGCTCTGCTCGTACAACCGGTCCGCAGATCCATGTCCCCCATTTCCAAGCCATTCTCCAACACCAAAACATGTATCTGGTTCTCCAGGAAAATGCAGCTAATATGAAGGCTTTAGCTGACAGGCATATTCACTAAAAGAGAAACTTGTTTTTTAACAAAACCATGACAACCTAAAAGTGAAATATTGCTATTGGACTGAATCATGGTATGAATGGTCTGTAAAGATATAAAAGTCTATGGTTTTCTATGCTTGGGTTGGACCTCTGTGCAGGTACCCAACTTGAGCCAGCCCTCCTGCTATTCTACTCCATTAAAATTTCTTTTCTTTTTCCCTAAGAATTTTGTTTCCTGAAAGTCTGCTCTGCATACAGTTATCAGGCTTTGCCTGAAAGTTTGCCACTGGAACTTTAAACTTAGACTCCAGAGCATAAGGCTATCAGGGAGGGCATGCCTGAAAGTTTGCTTCTGTGAACAGATACAGGCCTCCCCTGAAAGTTTGCCTGCGGAGCCCTAAATACAGACTCTGGAGCAAACAGTTATCAGGGAGAGAAGAATCTTGAAAGTTTGCATCACAATGGATACAGGCCTCACCTGAAAGTTTGTCTCCAGAGCTCCAAGACAAAGACTTCAGAGCGAACTGTTATCAGGAAGAGAAGACGTCTGAAAGTTTGCTTTGTGAATGGATACAGGCACCTAGAGAGAAGGCAAGCATCATTTGACTTGGCATATCTCCCCCATGCAGTAAATAATAGAGTAAACCTGCCACCAAACTTTAAGTCGCATTTCTCTTTAAGAAATCTAAACATTGTTCTGCAGCAAGCAGAACCCTAAATTACTCCCCCGTGACAACACCAGGGTTCTTGGAACCAGGGAAGCCCAAGGAAGAGTCTGCCGTGGTATTTGTGCTGTGAAGCAGCAGCTCTCACGAGAGAGGCTGATGAGGCTTGGGTGTTGCCAAGAGTGTGGGGGACTATGGTGGGTCCTTGGATTCCCTGACGGAGGGCATGGGAACAGAAATTTGCCTTGAAGATATGAAGGCCTATCCATGAGAAAGATGGGAGTAAAGGAGTATCCAGAGATGTTAAGGATGTACCCATGAGAGAGAAGGGAGTAAAAGAGTAACATTAATGATAACAAAATTAGCCAATGAGATGTTACTACTGCAACTTGTAACCAATAGCAAAAAGACACTTGAGCTGGTAAAGACTATATAAAAAGGCATTTGTGGCAATAAATGGAGACTGCTGTTTGTACTTAGTCATTTGTCTGTCTCAACTGCGACACCAAGAGCCATTGTGGGAAATTTAAATGCAGTTCTAGGGAGCAGAGGTAACCAGGAGTGCAGCAAACAGGGTGAGCAAACAGGGGTGTGGCAGCTCTTCATGCAGGCAGGGCATGCAGGAAGGGTGCTGCAGGTTACTCATAGGTCCACAGCCCAAGGTCATACTCTAGTCCTCTGCCATAGTGATGAGTACTCACATCCATCTTAAAAACAGTGCTCCCACAGGGAAAGCCCCTAAGATGACTCATGCTTCCACTCAGATGGAACCAGTAAGGAAGGAGACTTCACTAGAAGCTGTAGGTTGCAAGGAGTGACAACACCCTACTCCTGGAGAAAAGTACCTGCACAAGGTGTGCACAGGTGGATGACCTGCTACATCAGGTGGCTGAGCTGCAAGAAACAGTCAAAAGACTACACAGTATTAGAGGAGCTAAGATGGAGATAGGTGGTTTCAGAACCATGCTCCTGTAGCAGACATCACTGAAAATGTAGCAGACAGCACTGAGATTGAGGTACCTTGGACCCTGGTGACCTGCAAAAATCAGGGATCCACCTTAGTCTCCACTCTCCAGCATCACAACCGTAAACAGATATGAAGCTTTAACAGCTGCAGACAGTTATGAGCAAGGTCTGCAAAGAGAATCTGTACCAGCAGCAAGCTGTGGTTACCATAAAAAGAAACTGAGTGCTCATAGTGGGTGACACTCTGTTAAAGGGCACTGAATTGCCTATCTCCCAGCCTGACAGAGGGTCACTCCAGTTCCCTCAACCGCTTGTCATCAGACTTGTCCTCCAGGCCCCTTACCAGCTTCTTCCCCCTCTGCACTTTCTCTAGTATCTCTATGTCTTTCTTATGATGAGCGGCCCAAAACTATTCTATTCCTTGCTGCCAGAAGTTGCAAAAAACAGATGTTTAAGGCATAACATGGTGCATACTGTGTCCATCACACCAGTGTCTACTAAAACTCTATACTCCTGGAGGTCTGTTGTACCAGGCCATCGAATCTGCACAGTCCAGTAAACTCTGTTGTCCCTTTCCTCCACTAGAGTGGAGGCAGGACCCCTCAAATAGGCATCAAGGAATGGATTCGTGTTATTCACGTTTTGTGGATATGAATTAGAAGTTCCTTCAAGAGGATCAGAATGTCTCCTAACCCTTCTGGAAACAATTTTCCTCAGAGTTTTTCCTTTAAATTCACATACCTGTTCCTGAAGTGCTGAGGTAGGTTTTCCATCCCACCTCCTCATGTCTTCTCTACTATCTATCACACAGAAAAAACCCACAGTGTGCCCTGTTTTGTGTACTTTTTCTATCCTCTCTTTTGAGATTGGAAACGCCTATTCTTAGTAGCTGAAATATTGGTTTGTGCAGGTGGTGATTGGAATCTGTCCTCTCAGAGTGCTTTGATTTCCAGTAACAGTTTTTTGAACCAGTCATTGGATTTTTTGGATGGTTTCTTCACAGTCAAAACAGGGGCCCATAGAGAGGCAAGGAGATTGTCCTCGAAGTCACAAAGCTGGTCAGCCACATCATTCAAACTTTGTATACCTGTATTTGTTGCCAGGAGCAACCGTGGGAGGTTTAAATGGCCCCTAGGGAGCATGAGCAACCAGGAGCATGGCAAAAAGGGTGTGGCATGCCAGTCAGGGCATGGCATGGCATGGCATGGCATGGCATGGCATGGCATGGCAGTTCGTGCAGCAGTTCACACAGGCAGGGTGCTGAAGGCTGCTCATAGGTCCACAGCCCAAGGAAGTGCTTTAGGTCTCTGCCATAATGGTGGGCACTCACCTCAGAGTTAATAAGAGTGCTCCTGCAGAGAAAGCCCATGAGATGTCTTGTGTTTCCATCCAGACAAAACCAGTAAGGAAGATTTCAGTACAGGTGGTAGGTTGCAATGAGTGACCAGACCCTTCTCCTGGAGAAAAGATAAATGCCTGCATAAGGTGTGCACAGGCTGATGATGTGTTACATCAGGTGCCTGAGTTTCAGGAAACAGTTAAAAGGTTGCACAGTATTAGAGGAGCTGAGATGGAGATAGGTGGTTTCAGAACTGTACTCGTATAGCAGACAGCACTGAGAATGAGACTCTGGCAACCCGCAAAAGCAGGGTTCCATCTCAGTCTCCACCCTCCAGTATCACTATCAAAAACACCCTCCACTATCACTATCAAAAACAGATATGAAGCTTTAAAAGCTAAAGATACCAACGAGCAAGGTCTACAAGGAAAAACTACCAGCAGCACACAGTGGATACCATAAAAAGAAATGCAGGGTGCTCATAGAGGGTGACACTCTGTTAAAGGGCACTGAAGCGCCCATCTGCCAGCCTGACAGTCACATGAGGTATGCTGCCTTCCAGGAGCTAAGATCCAAGATGTTGCCCAGATGATGGCACAACTTGTCAAGAGCACAGACTACTATCTACTGCTACTCTTTCACATGGGCAAGAATGACACTGCAAGCCAGAACCTGGGCAGAATCAAGGAAGACTATAAAGCCTTGGGGGTAAGTGAAAAGTACTGGTGCTCAAGTCATCTTTTCCTCCATTCCTCCATTTTCCTCCAGTTGGAGGAAAGGGGGCAGCCAGAAATAAACGCATAATGCATGTTAATTCTTAGCTTCATGGCTGGTGCCATCATGAGGGTTTTGGCTTTTATGACAATTGGACATTCATAGATGACTATAACTTGTTAGGGAGGGAGGGAATCCACCTGTCTAGAAGAGCCAAGGGAATCTCTGGCAGTAGGCTGGCCAACTTAGTAAGGCAGGTTTTAAAATGAAGGACTTAGGGGGGTGGGGTCCAAAGTGTCAGTGCTCATGGAATCACATCCAACTGGAGAATAAGCCAGGCCAACCAGAGCAGCAGCAAATATTCCTTAGCTGCCTCCCAAGATGAGAACCAGAAGGCCAATCGCCTCAAGGGTATGTATGGTTATGGTGGATCCTTATGCACTCCTCATGGGAAAACCACATGCTTGATTACTTCTCTGAAGTACCTGCACACCACTGCATGCAGAATGGGGAATAAACCAAAAGAATTAGGGATCTATGTGCAGTTGCAGGGCCATGATCTCATTACTATTACAGAGATGTGGTGGGACAGCTCACATGACTGGAATTTTGTCATGGAAAACTATGTACTTTTTATGAAAGTTAGACCAGCAAGGCAAGGTGGAGGAATTGCACTTTATGTGAGAGAGCAACTGGAATCTATCAAACTCGGGGTGGGGTGGGGGAGAATGAACAATGAGTCAAGAGTTTATGGGTAAAAATGAAGGGGCAGGCTAACAAGGGTGACACTGTTGTGGGAGTGTGTCCTGGTTTTGTTAAAAACAAGACCAATTTCTCTTTCAGTGAATTTTTCTTTTAGTTAAGTGCCTTCTAAGTAACTGCACTTTTCTGAATTTTTTGCCTGCATGTTTTTCTCGGACGCTGTGCTTGGTGCTGATGTTGCCAAGGTCAAGACCAATGGAATGCTGAAGAAGCCTCATGTTTGGATTTATTGCTATGACAGCCAAGAATTCTACACATCCCATAATTGAGAGGGGTGTGTTTGAAGAGGGGCGGACAAAACAGGTGACTAAAACTGACCAACTGAGTATTCCATCCCATAATCATCATACCCCCTTGTCACGGAGGCACCCTGAGGTTAGTTTAAGGGAAAAGAGGGTCCAAAACAACTTTTATTAAACTGGTGAGAAACAGGGTTTTAGCACTTCAAAAGTGACTTAAATACAGGTTCGGATATCAGTTGAGGAAAATTATTAAGGGGCAACAACTAATACAACAGACGGTCCACAGAGTGCATGCACGTGGCTTCACCAAAACAATGCCGGAACCGTCCCTGAGTCTGGGAGGAGTACACACTTGCCTGAACACGGTGTGGGATTATTTTAAAGGGATACACATACTTGTAGTGAGTACAGAAAGTGTACACTCGCGATTCTGCGAGGGTAAATTTATAATACATTCGCAATCCTGCAAGGGTTAATACACGTGCAAATGTGCACGGAATATTACACGTGCTTATGTGGAAGCACGGTAGGAAAATACACTCGCGATTGTGTGAGGAAATAATTTATACACGTGCTCGTATTGAGCACGTAAAGTTACACGTGCAAATGTGCATGGAAAGTACACGTGCTTGTATTAAGCATGGAAAGTACGCGTGCAAATGTGCACGGAAAGTTACACGTGCTTATGTGGAAGCACGGGAGGAAAATACACCCGCGATTATGCGAGGGTTAATTTTATACGTGCTCATTGAGCACGGAAAGTTACATGTGCATATGTGCACGGAAAGTATAAATACACTCGCAATCCTGCGAGGAGAAATTTTACTCACACACGTGGCGGGAAGGCAAGTGGAGTCTCCATCCTGGGGAGGGGGGCTCTTGGTGGCAGCATCTTGCACGTGCTCTGAGAGACCCACAACAATGGGCGGAGTCTCGACGAGAGTCCCGTTTTTTATATTGGCTGATCAGATCTGACTGTAGGCATTCCAGAAGCTTCTCTGCACCCCCACACTGGCTGTGGGGTGCCCCTGAAGCCTCCAAACATCCCCCACACTGGCCGCGGGCACCCAGCGGCTTACTGGCGCCTCGGCACTCCCTTCTCCTAATGGCCCTGGCCAGGGTGCTCTGGGGCCAAACAAAAGAAGCTGTTAGCCCCAAACAGCAGAGAGAGAGGGAGATGTGTCTACTCCTTCCATGATGAAGGAGGGAGGGGAAGAAAGGGGGGTTTGCATCCTGCCACACCCCTATATAAGAGGGTCATCATAGGAGCCAAGCTCTCTTCAACCATGGCCGGCATCTAAAGAGGACCCTCCTTGCGTGTCTGTGATACTAGGACCAAGGCCCTGCAATCCCTGCATCCAGTTTCTGGTTTGCTGTGAAGTCCTGCCCATGACTTCCGGATACCTGCCTTACAGCTACTGGAGCTACACCAGCTCCACCCACCCAGCTCTGCTGCTGCTGGAATGATGCCAACTCCATATCGAGCATTCCAGATTGGTTTTGTATATTTTGTATATATTCTCTATTTATTAGTAGCATTAGTAAACCCCTTTAAAACCTTCCAACTTGAAGTCTAAGTCTCTCTTCCTTCCTTTTTATCTTCCTTATCATCTTTCTGATCTAAAGGAGAGGGTGGAGGGAGGGTAAAGGGGGTAACAGAGAGCATCTGCCACAGTTTATTGTCGCCTTGCATTAAACCTTGACAGGGTGTTTACTACAGGCCACCTGATCAGGAAGAGGAAGTTGATGAGGCTTTCTACAGACAGCTGGAAGAAGCTTCACAAGCACTACCCCTGGTTCTCATGGGGGACTTCAAACACTCTGACATCTGCTGGGAAGACAACACAGCTAAGCACGCACAGTCCAGGAGGTTCCTTCAGGTCACTGATGACAACTTTTTGACACAGGTAGTGGAGGAGCCAATAAGGAGAGGTGTGCTGCTGGACCTTGTCCTAACAAAGTTAGAAGGACTGGTTGGAGATGTGAGAGCTGGGAACAGCCTTGGCTGCAGTGACCATAAGATAGTGGAGTTCAGGATCCTGCGTGGAGGAAATAGGGCAATAAGTAGGACTAAAACCATGGACTTCAGCAAGGCAAACTTTGGTCTCTTCAAGGTTCTACTTGGAAGAATCCTATGGGATAGGACTCTAGAAGGTAGGGGGTCCAGAGAGCTGGCGAATATTCAAATATCACTTCCTCCAAGTACAAGATTAATGCCTTCCTATGTGAAAGAAATCAAGTAAAGGCAGCAGGAGGCCAGCATGGATGAGTAAGGAGCTTCTGTCAAAACTCAGATGGAAGAAGGATGTTTATGTAACATGGAAAAAGGGACAGACCACCTGGGAGGAATACAAGGAGGCCATTCGAGTATGCAGGGATGCAGTGAGAAAGGCCAAGCTCCACTTGGAAGCAAATCTGGCCAGGGATGTCAAGCACAAGAAGGGCTTCTTCAAGAACATCAGCAGCAAAAGGCAGATTACAGAAAATGTAGGTCTGCTGCTGAATGTGGTGGGTACCCTGGTGATGGATGATACAGAGAAGACGGAGTTACTGAATGCCTTCTTTGCTTCTGTCTTTAACACTAAGTCTGGGCCTCAAGAAGAGAGAAAGTCTGGACAAAGGAAGACTTTCCCTTAGAATCATAGAATAGTTTGGGTTGGAAAGGACCTTCAGAGGTCATCTAGTTCAACCCCCTGCTAAAGCAGGTTCACCTAGAACAGATAGCACAGGAATGTGTCCAGGTGGGTTTTGAATGTCTCCAGTGAACGAGACTCCAGAACCTCTCTGGGCAGCCTGTTCCAGTGCTCTGGCACCCTCAAAGTAGTTTCTTCTCATGTTTAGATGGATCCGCCTATGCTTCAGTCTGTGCCCATTGCCTCTCACCCTATCACTGGGTACCACTGAAAATAGTCTGGTCCCCTTCTCTTGACATCCGCCCTTGAGATATTTTTAAGCAGTGATAAGATTCCCCTCTCAGCCTTCTCCAGGTTGAACAGACCCAGCTCTCTCAGCCTTTCCTCATAAGAAAGATGCTCAAGACCCTTAATCATCTTTGTAGACCTCTGATGGACTCCCTTCAGTAATTCCTTGTCCTTCTTAAACTGAAGAGCACAGAATTGGGCACAGTACTCCACATGCAGCCTCACCAGGGCAAAGGGGGAGGACAATCACCCTCAACCTGTTGATCACACTCTTCTTAATCCACACCAGGATACCATTGGCCTTCTTGACCACAAGGCCTTCTCCTTGTCTGTTGTTAACAGTCTTGCTCATCGGGGGTGATACACTTTCTTTGACTTTTCTGGTTGACGTACCTGTAGAAGCTCTTCTTGTTATTCTTTGTGTCCCTTGCCAAGTTCAGCTCTAGCTGCCCCTTGGCCTTCCTGAACCCATCTCTGCACAACCGGGCAGTGTCCCTATACTCTTCCCAGGATATCTGTCCCTTCTTCTACCACCTGTGCATTTCCCTTTTGCCCATTAGTTTGACCAACAGGTCTTGACTCAGCCATGCAGGCCTCTTGCCTTCTTTGCCTGATTTCTTACACCTGGGGATCAAGAGCTCTTGTGCTCTATGGAAAGCATCCTTAAAGATCTGCCAGCTCTGTTCTGCTCCCTTGTCCCTGAGGGCAGTTTCCCAGGGGGTCCTGTTGACTAACTACTCAAAGAGCTGGAAGTTGGCTTTCCTGAAATTCAGGGTCCTGACTTTACTCTTTGCCTGTCCCACATCCCTCAGGACTGCGAACTCCACAAGCCCATGATCACTGCAGCCCAGGTTGCCTCCAATCTTGACATCACCAATTAGCTCACTTGCATTAGTGACCATCAGGTCCAGTAACACATCCCCCCTGGTAGGGCTGTCTATTACCTGGCTTAAGAAGTTATCCTCAGTGCACTCCAGGAGTGTCCTGGATTGCCTACAGCTCACTGTGCTACTTCTCCAGCAATTTTTATGGTGGTTGAAGTCCCCCAGCAGGAGAAGAGCCTGCGAGTGCGATGCCTCCTGTAGCTGAAGTAAGAAGGCTTCATCAATAGTCTCCCCCTGATTGAGTGGCCTGTAGCAGACACCAACCACAAGGTTTCCTTTGCTGCCTCTGTCTCTGATTCTTACCCATAAGCTTTCAACCTGTTCATGGCTATTCTTCAGAGACAGCTCTTCACACTCTGTCCATCTCTTGGTGTAGAGGGCAAATCCTAAACCCTTCCTTCCTTGCCTGTCCCTTATGAGCTGTCTGTAGCCATAAATATCTGCACTCCAGTCATGGGATCTGTCCCATTGAGTTTCAGTAATGGCCACTAGGTTGTAGCCTTCTAGCAGCACAGTGGCTTCCAACACCTCCTGTTTGTTGCCCATGCTGCATGCATTCATGTGGAGGCACTTCAGCTGAGCTCTCAGCCATGTCACCTCCTTAGGGGAACGCCCTCTAATTCCTTTGAAGTATTTCACTAGTGTTTCCTTTTGGCTTCTATTACCTCAGGTCCCCCTAGCTCATCTCCATAAGACTTCAAGTGTACTCCGGTGTGGCCAACACATCTTAAGGACACCTTGGTTGAGGAAGATCAGGTTAGAGATAATTTAAGCAAACTGGACACCCACAAATACATGAACCCTGATGGGATGCACACACAGGTGCTGAGAGAGCTGGCAGATGTTATTGCTAAACTGTTCTCCATCATCTTTGAAAGGTCTTGGAGAATAGGAGAGCTGCCTGAGGACTGGAAGAAAGCTAATGTCACTCCAGTCTTCAAAAAGGGCAAGAAGAAGAACCCAGGAAACTACAGGCCAGTCAGTCTCACCTCCATCCCTTGAAAGCTGATGGAACAATTCATTCTGGATGTCATTTCTGAGCATGTGGAGGAAAAGAAGGTAATCAGTATGGGTTCACCAAGGGGAAATCATGTTTGACCAACCTGATAGCCTTCTATGATGGTATGACTGGCTCAGTAGTTCAGGAGAGAGCAGTGGACGTTGTCTACCTTGACATCAGCAAGGCTTTTGGGACTGTCTCCCATAACATCCTCATAGGTAAACTCCAGAAATGCAGGTTGGATGAGAGCACTGTGAGATGGATTGAGAATTGGCTGGATGGCAGAGCTCAGAGGGTTGTGATCAACGGTGCAGAGTCTGGTTGGAGGTTTGTATTTAGTGGGGTTCCCCAGAGGTCAGCAATGGGTCCAGTCTTTTTCAACCTGTTCATCAATGACCTGGATGAAGAGACTGAGTGCACCCTCAGCAAGTTTGCTGATGATACCAAACTGGGAGGAAGGGCTGACACACCAGAAGGCTGTGCTACCATTCAGTGAGACCTGGACAGGCTGGAGGAGTGGGCAGAGAAGAACCTGATGAAGTGCAACAAGGGCAAATGCAGGGTCCTGCACCTGGGGAGGAATAACCCCAGGCACCAGTACAGGTTAGGGGTGGACCTACTGGAAAGCAGCATTGCAGAGAAGGACCTGGGAGTCCTGGTGGACAACAGGTTGACCATGAACCAGCAGTGTGCCCTTGTGGCCAAGAAGGCCAATAGTGTGTGTGGGGTGTGTGAGGAAAAGTGTGACCAGCTGTTGAGCATTGATAAGGATCATGGCTGAAAACATTGTGACTAGTTCAGCCAGAAGATGACACATTCAGAGCAGGAGGCACTGCGATCTGCGAGCTAACGAGCCACAGATCAGGCTGGCTGACCGACAGGAGATGGAGGATGTGCTGGAGGGCACATAGCCCCATCTCCTGATATGCCCAGCTTGGCAAACAAAGGGGAAAAGTTGAGATCCCTTTACCATGGCCCAGGGCTTGTCGAAACTTGTTGATCTTTTGCAGTCACCATTTCCCCCTGGATTTTTGCATGACACAAGGCGGAGACCCTCAACGTGGCCCAGGACTTGTCCAGACTTGTCCCTCTTTCGCAATCACTGCTTTTGCTCCCCCCCCCCCCGACTTTCCTCTACTCTGGGAGTTATAAAAAGCCCGGCTGAGACAGTACAGTAGTGGGGGGAATACCAGTCTCGCCAAGGGAACAACAGCTTCACCAGGGCCTACCAGTCTTCACCAAGGGAATACCAGCTCGGCCTCACCAAGAGAATACCAGCACCCTGAGAACCCTCACTCTGAACCAGCCATCGGAGGATGCTGCGCTCCTGATCCCAACATCCTCGCCGTGGAACACCAAGGCCACACATCATCGTGCAAGTCCTGTCATCCACACTGTGGGGCCATAAGAGATTGGATCCCTCACTCTTTTCTTTCTTCTAATCTTCCTTTCTCTCCACTCTTTCCTTCTCTCCTTTTTTCTATACCCCCACTTCTCTCTCTCTCCTTCAATATATATATATATTACTCTCTTTCTCCCTTATACCTTAGTTTCCTTCCTTCCCTACCACTCTCTTCCTCTCTTTCCCTTTTGAACATATAAGGATAACATCTTTAAGCTCTGCTGTTGATTTCTGATTAAATTTCATATTATAGCTACTGATGGTTGCCAATATATCGCTCATAGTAGGACTTTCGCTGTTAATGTGTTGATAAGTTCTGTTACGCTTTTGCCAAGTCACCATTCGCTGTAACCAATATTCCAACAAGTACTTTTAGTAAAACTCACAACTGAATTGGATCCCGGAGGTGATTGTCATTCACTTCACATAATCGCGCAGAATTAACCCAGAATTAACTCACACCTGGTCTCATCTGTTGAGCCAGGGCGCATGTCGCGTCTAGAGTTAACTCATCCCTCATCCCATCTGTTGGGACGGGACACCAGCAGGTCGAGGGAGGTTGTTCTTCCCCCTCTACTCTGTCCTGGTGAGGATGCGTCTTGAGTACTGTGTCAAGTTTTGGGCTCCCCAGTTTAAGAATGACCAGAAATTACTGGAGGGAGTCCAGCGACAGGACACAAAGAT
The DNA here is from genome assembly GCF_037038585.1 of Patagioenas fasciata. Classification (NCBI taxonomy): domain Eukaryota; kingdom Metazoa; phylum Chordata; class Aves; order Columbiformes; family Columbidae; genus Patagioenas; species Patagioenas fasciata. The sequence continues at coordinate 54,001,535 of NC_092559.1, forward strand.
GATGAGGAGTCTGGAGCATCTTTCTTATGAAGAGAGACTGAGAGACCTGGGGCTTTTCAACCTGTTGAAGAGAAGCTGAGAGGGGACCTTATCAATGCTTATCAATGCTCGAGAGTGGATGTCAAGAGAATGGGACCAGACTCTTTTCAGTGATGCTCAACAACAGGATGAGGGGCAACGGGCACAGACTGAAACACAGGAGGTTCCATCTGAATATGAGGAGAAACTTCTTTACTTTGAGGGTGCCAGAGCCCTGGAACAGGCTACCCAGAGCAGGTGTGGAGTCTCCTTCTCTGGAGACATTCAAAACCCACCTGGACACATTTCTGTGCAATCTACTCTAGGTGAACTTGTTTTAGCAGGTGGGTTGGATGAGATGATCTCCAGAGTTCCCTTCCAAACCTAACCATTCTGTCATCATCCAGCTCATTCCTGCCAACAATGGCATATGCCAGTGGTGCACTTTGTACCAACTTCCACAACATGGGTCCTCCCATGGGTGGGGAGGTGGGTGAGTGGCTATCGTGGTTGTATTGCTAGCTCGGGTTAAACCACAACAATGGATTTACATGGTTTATACTGGAACAGGCTGCCCAGAGAGGTGGTGGATGCCCCATCCCTGGAGACATCCCAGGTCAGGATGGACGGGGCTCTGAGCAACCTGAGCTGGGTGAAGATGTCCCTGCTCATGGCAGGTGTGGCACTGGGTGAGCTTGGAAGGTCCCTTCCAGCCCAAACTATTCTGTTATACTATTCTATGATTCTGTTCTGCTATCCAGACCCACTGGGAGGGCTGAGATGACTGAAACTTTAGAACAAGAAAACAACTAAGTGACAAAAATTACCTGGCTGCTAATACTTCACCACCCAGGAGTAGATCCTGTTTAGCAGTGCTCATCACAGCTCTAGAGCTGAGTGTCAAAACAAATAGGGGTGTGCAGGGAAGATAAACAAGAATTCATAAAGCTTTTATTCCAAGAGGTGATGCCTGTGGTGGAAGAAGGGAGCTCGGCACCTGCCCTGGCTCCACCTAGCAGATCCCACAACCCCAAGACATCTTGCTGTGCACCCTTGGGAGAAAGCAGTAAAAGGGTTGTCCCACAAGTGCAGACCTAAAATCTGACACTCAGTACCACATAGTATTTCTGAGGCCAACAATATAAAGTGGCGATACCAGTTTGAGGAATACCAGCACAAGGACCATTTATTACTTTCCCCCCAGGGAGATGGTCATGGCTCCAAGCCTGACAGTGTTCAAGAAGCGATTGGAGAATGCCCTCAGATACATGGTGTGAATTTTGGGGTTGTCCTGTGCAGGGACAGGAGTTGGACCCTTGTTGGTCACTTCCAACTCAGGACATTCTGTGATTCTATGATTCAATTTCTTCTGCTCTTTGCCTAAGTATCCTCTCCTGGGCACTGGCAGAGACAGGCTGTGGTGAAACATCTCTGTAACTCACTATGGCTTTTTGTTGAGACTTTTGCAGAGGAAAGGCTGCAAACGCCACTACAGAAAAGGATGGATGCTGCAGTCCTTAGGAAAAGAACCCTTCTTTGATTGCTTACTTAGTTGAGCAATTTGCAGGCTGATAGACAGCAATTATATCATCCCATGTCAATTTGTCTATTCATTTTGCCCTCTCCACATGCTTCCTCTTCCTGATTGAATAATCACTAACAATAATCACAGAAGGCTGGGGGAAGGAAGTGCATCCATCACTTTTAATGTCAGCAAGAATGAGAACTGATTCCTCCAGCACTTGCCACAGCTCTGTATCTTCAAAGTTATTTACATTTTCCTTATACCAGTGCTAATATCAAGATCATATTATTTCCATTGCCTACTCCTATTTCACTTTATAATCTGAGAACAACAGAATGCCACAGGAAATACCCAATTTAAAAAAAATATATGGTTGTTTCATTTGCTCTTCTGTATTCCCACAAATATTTTGACATTTATGTTTTAATTCTCCTTATACTGAGAAGATTGATAGAAGTGTGTCAAGGTTTAAAGCAAGGCTTAAAAGTGTTAAGCTTTAAGACTGCTGTGACTAGATAGACCAGACCCAAGGAAGATGAGTTTATGTAAAGGGTGAGGAAAGTAAAGGAAAGAGCTGTTAGGAAGGCCTAAGTAGGCAAAAACCCAGGGACTGCAGAGGCTTTTCAAACTTGTCTGTGTGCAGATTGCTACTTCTAGTAATAAATTACTTTACTGTGTCCATATATAATGTAGGCTACAAAACAGAATGTAACACTGAACATCCAGTGATCAAAATCACAGTATCACAGTATGTTTGGGATTGGAAGGGACCTCAAAAGATTATCTAGTCCAATCCCCCTGCTGGAGCAGGAACGCCTAGGTGAGGTCGCACAGGAATGTGTCCAGGCGGGCTTTGAATGTCTCCAGGGAAGGAGACTCCACAACCTCCCTGGGTAGCCTGTTCCAGTGCTCTGTTACCCTCACTGAGAAGAAGTTCTTTCTCAATTTTAAGTGGAACCTCTTGTGTTCCAGCTTGATCCCATTGCCCCTTGTCCTATCATTGTTTGCCACTGAGAAGAGCCTGACTCCATCCTCGTGGCACTCACCCTTTATATATTTATAAACATTAATAAGGTCACCCCTCAGTCTCCTCTTCTCCAAACTAAAGAGCCCCAGCTCCCTCAGCCTTTCTTCATAAGGGAGGTGCTCCACTCCCTTAATCATCTTTGTTGCCCTACGCTGGACCCTCTCCAGCAGTTCCCTGTCCTTCTTGAACTGAGGGGCCCAGAACTGGACACAATATTCCAGATGGGGTCTCACCAGGGCGGAGTAGAGGGGAAGGAGGACCTCTCTCGATCTACTGACCACCCCCCTTGTAATACACCCAAGGATGCCATTAGCCTTCCTGGCCACAAGGGCACAGTGCTGGCTCATGGTCATCCTGTTGTCCACCAGGACCCCCAGGTCCCTTTCCCCTACACTGCTCTCTAATAGGTCATTCCCCAACCTATACTGGAACCAAATTCTCATTTATATCATCATATAGCCCTACCTATACTTGTATATACCTGTATACATATATATTATATCATCATATAATTCTAGAGTGGTATTCTTTAGTTATACGAACTAATTTCTATTAGTCGAGATTCCAACTCTGTTCAGAGACACAGAACAGCAGAATATACAAAATTAGTTTGAAGGCACAAAAAGCGGCCCAAAGACAATCTTTCCCATAAAACTGTTAAAGTGGTTGATTCAATAGAATTAAATCATCTTTCAAATACAGTGCCACAGACAAAAAAAAAAAAATAATATACCCTGATTACTGGTTTAGTTATGGCTTACATCAATTGATAGGCTTTCTATTACAACCATAACACAGCTACAGAAACAATAAGCAAAAATTACATGGTGGAAGGTTGCAAAAAAGAAAGGTGTGTCAATGGACCCAAGGAATTAACATCAGCATGAAACTACCATGACTCCACTTGGACTTCTCCACCTCCACCATCACCATCAGACAGAAATAACAAGCATGAAACTAATTTTATTTTTGTAATAGCCCAAGCTCCCCTAGCATGAAGACACACAATTTTCCTTCAGTATTTCCAAATTAAGCATTTGTTTTCCAAGTGAAAATGGGGAACATAGTCAACAGGCAGCAGATGTTCAATACAATTTACATGGGCTGAACATAGAGAATAAGGAGGACCCAGAAATGAAGCAAAAATCACCATGTCCTGTCCCAGATAGAGTGGGTACAAACAGTTTTCCTCATCTTTAAGGGGACAGGCTCTAGTGTCACACATAAGTGGGTAACACTTGGCCAACAGAAGGTTAATAAATAGGAATTAATTCAATTCTGCTAATATGAGTAATAACCAGAGTCTTCATAAGCCGTATGGAGCACTAGCGACACTTCAGTAGTGTCTTGGTCTACCAGTTAGTTTCTGGTAGAACAGACATTTTGAGAACTAGCCAATGCAGTATCTGATTTTGCTGGCTTAATTTGTCATCATTTTACATGATAACACATTGTATAGTGATTAATACAGTTAAAAATGTACATCAACTTACCCAAAGATCAAACACCAAGAGCACTTATGGGAAAGTCAGACATGTCAGTAATATATTTACAGCTTTCAATCCCTGAAGCACTGAGCAGATTTGTCTTTATTTTCCCAGTATGGCCCAATCTCATATTTCTGATGTTTCTTAGATGCTCAGGGCTTTGAGGAGCATTGGAGGTGCCGATGGCCTGGGACTCAAGCTCTCTAATGCCTAGCACACATTTGGATTTCCCTGAAATTTATTTTTAAAAGCACTTAAGTACAATTGTTTGTTGATTTTGAATACAATACAGACAACACAGGGATGCCCAGCAGCCTCATTCACATTAGACAGGATGATAATAAGACATAAAATGGTAATAAGACATAAAATGATAATAGTCTGGGAGGGTTTTTTGGGAGATGCAGGTTATTGGCTTGATTACAAGCATTGGATCTGATTTTTTTTTTTCTATTGAAGCCAGATGTGAATGTCATGCTGGCTTCAAAGGGAATGGGATGAATCCTGACTCGAACATTCATATCAGCAATGAATTCCACCCTGGTATTTTAAAGCAAGCAGAAAAACACCTATTTTCTTGAGGCATGTGATTCAAGTACACACAGTTATGTACAAAAAGGTTTGTTTGTCACTTGATATGGCAATTTACACTACCACGATGAAATGTTTTGCATAGATGAGTTTGAAGAGATGAAAAGTGCTGAAATCTGGAAGGGGGAGTGACAGTCACTGTGGGAGAGTTGAGGGATTTTCTTGAGGTTGTTGTGTGGATGGGTTTCTATTAGATGGAGATTTGTTATTGAACTAGTCAGGCCCAAAGGAATTTCAAGGCCACCTCGTCAAGCTGAAAATAGGATCTGCTGGGGGAGTGGGGTAGTTCGGCAGCTGCAGCAACACAACGTAAATCAACAGACCTATTAGCAGCGAGACTCGGGCGCATGGACAGCTCATGACCATGGACAATATTCAATCAGCTAATGCATGCTTGGAGCGTGGACGTGTGATCAGGAAATAATTGCATATATAAGGAGGCTTGTTTCTGTAATAAATGGCTTCGCTTGAATTCATATTGGATTGTGTGGAGTCCATGAAAATTCGCCCTCGCAAGTCACAACACTTCTGCTTCCAGATAAGTTTGTTCTTTATGCACACCGCTAAAAACACAGTATTGCTACTGCACCGTACCTACAATATATTAAAAAATGTATCTGAAATCAAGTGGCTGCTCTTTCTGCCCATGATCAGGGCCCATTTCTGGAGACTTGCTCTGAAGTACACCCAACGCTCCACAGACTTCACTGGATTTTGGAAAAGGCCCTAAGCATAAATACTAACTCTTTTATTCCTAAAACCTCATCTCACTCTTGAACTTCCCAGGGAATTTGGCCCTTAGGGATTGCTGAATTTTGCTATGTTTCCTTCTTCATATACATGTAAAAGCTCCAAAGTTTGCCGAGATGCAAGCAAGATGGGGGAAAGGGCCATTTTCACCACCAAGTTTGTGCTATCTACAATCAGAGCTTTGCGGACAAGCCACAGAAGATTAAAAAGGACAGATTCCCTCTCACTTGACATCTCAGTGTTTATCCACCCTGTTTTCCCTCACATGCAAAACAGAGACTGATCCTTCACTCCATGTAAAGCTGAGCACGGGCAGTCTGCCCACAGAGCTGCATCACCACCAGCGTTTTTGCTTTCAAGGTCAGAGCAACATTTCTCCTGATTCACCAAATCCCCACAGAGTGGACTATACTTAGGGTTGATTTCTTTCCATCTACTGCACCTAACCACCTCAAGTGAACATCACCTGTGTCATCAGTCAAGCCTGCATGGAGGTAGCTTTTGTCAGGGACTAGGGGAGCTGCTCCTGGCCACTGCAAGCTGTGAAGCTTCATAGAATCATAGAATCATTTTGGTTGGAAGAGACCCTCAAGATCATAGAGTCCAACCATAACCCAACCCTGGCACTACCCCATGTCCCTGAGAACCTCATCTTCATGTCTGTCCAACACTCCAGGGATGGTGACTCCAGCACTGCCCTGGGCAGCCTGTTTCAATGCCCGACAGCCCTTTGGGGAAAAAATTGTTTCCCAGATCCAACCTCAACCTCCTCTGGCACAACTTGAGGCCATTTCTTCTCAGCCTGTGGCTTGTTCCTTGGGAGCAGAGCCCAACCTCCCTGGCTCCGAGCTCCTTTCAGGCAGTTGCAGAGAGTGAGAAGGTCTCCCCTCAGCTCCTGTTCTCCAGATGAACCCCCCAGGTCCCTCAGCCACTTCCATCACACTTGTGCTCCAGCCCCTTCACCAGCTCCCTTCCCTTCTCTGAATCCAAACACCTATCACCATCATCATGTTACTCCACAGCAGAAAGGCTCTGGATCAGAGATATGGTTGCAATTTCCTACATTCACTTTACATTGCTTTTCCAGGCAACCATGAACTGTGGTGTCTCTCCTCCCTGAGGAGATGCCACAGAATTGCTCTCCCTTTGCAATTAATGAACCAGCTTTGATAACTCCGTTGACATCTGTCCTGGTTTTGTTAAAAACAAGACCAGTTCTGTCGTGGTTGAGACGGACAAACGACATGGATCAAGTTCTTCCAGGATGAAAGCAGTAGATGCCATTTATTGCCACAAGTGCATTTTTATACAGTTTTACCAATTCATGTGTCTCTTCACTCTTGGTTACAAGTTACAGCAGTAACATCTCATTGGCTAATTTTGCTATCATCAGTGTTACTCTTCTACTCCCTTCTCTCTCACGGGTACATCCTTAATATCTCCGGATACTCCTTTACTCCCATCTTTCTCATGGGTAGGCCTTCATATCTTCAAGGCTAATTTCTGTTCCCATGCCCTCCGTCAGGGAATCCACGGACCCACCGTAGTCCCCCACAATTCCCCCTTCTTGTTTTTGTGCTAAAAAAATTGCCTTCATTGTCCACTGCAGGGCCCTTTGCAGCAGAGAAATCATGCATGGCAACATTAGTAACACAACCACAACAATCATCAAAACAATCAGTCCCGTTTTCACTACTGATAGCAACCATCCTAAAAACCCCCAACCACTAAGCAATGCTAATAACAAAAAGTCTATCGCGGCTCTACTCTGCCATGTGGCATGTCTTACAGAATCTACATCTAACAAAAGTCCACTTAAAGCCTTAGAAGTTCTGTTAGTTTGCTTAACTAACCAGCATCCTAATTTTTCTAAAGTATTTAAAGCTTTAGCTGTGCCAACACCAGATACATGAGATCCTAAAACCCTTAATCCTAATCCCCAAGAATCTATTCTGTCATCACATTTTGACTTATATGCATGCAAAAAACGTTTTTCCCGTGTCGCTTTTCTGTGATCTACTATCATAGATACACTGGGCATTAAGAGAGTTAATCGTCCGAAACTACATGGTCCTCCAACAGCATTAGAAGGAATTCCTGGCCAGGCTCTATCTCCGCAGATCAAGAATACACCATACGGAAGTTTTCGGGGTCGCTGTCCCACATTATCAATGACACCCCTTGGATTCTTCTGCGAGGCGTTACACCATCGAGTTTCATTTCTATAGTCACCAAGGGTAGCATTAACATTTTGCAGTCTTATCCATTCATGTTCTCGTGTGTTGTTCTGACACTTTTCACAAACCAGGTTGATACAAGCGTCCATGGACATAGATGCCAGCAATTCCAGTTCCTGTGGTTCAATATCTGCTTCCAGGAGGCAATTAATCCAAAGTGCCATGCTGGTATTATTACAGTTTGTTGCAATGCCTCTGGATCAACCACTATTTTGAAACAGTTGTGTGATGCTGCTGTAGTCATCAAGGGGGATGCCAACCAAGCATGTGTGGAACGGGTTTTCCGGAGATGCCATAGCTAGGCATATGGAGTCCTGGCCAGTCATGTTGGCTAAAGTAATCCACATGTTAGTTTTCGTCTGTGCAGGCATCCAAGATGCAGCAGCTGCAGCAATCATCATTAGGAAGGCAACACAGGTTTCACATTTCGCGCAGGTAACCATTGTGGTCCTTGATCTGTAGAGACACAAGGATAGCCTCTCCCCCAGGTTAATAATTCATGTGGACCCATCCATTGTCCTGTGCGCAAATCCCGCACCAACACTTTTGCCCCTGGACCCACCCTTTCTTGAGCCACTAAAGAGGAAAAGTGATGTAGAATGGGCGGCATCTGGGCATCATCAGAAACCTGCAAAAAGTTTAAAACATATGTGGCTTTAGCCAAGCGTGCATCAGGTGGTTCACCCAACATTCCCCCTTTTTGTTTTTGAAGAAAACGCTTGAGTGTTCCATGGGCGCGTTCCACAATACCTTGCCCTGTGGGAGAGTGAGGAATACCTGTAACATGAGATATTCCCCAGAGCTGTAGAAATGAAGCAACTTTCCGGGATACATATGCTGAGCCATTGTCTGTCTTTACTTGTTGCGGAATGCCCAAGAACGAAAATGCACGCTGCCAATGACGTATTACATCTCGTGCAGACTCTGTAGTATGAGCAGTGGCAACGATAGCAGAAGAGAAGGTATCTATAGAGACATGAACATACTTCAAGCGCCCAAATTCAGGTACATGTGTAACATCAGTTTGCCAAATTTGCAAGGCTCGAAGGCCACGGGGATTGGTACCATAATAAGTAAGAATATGCTGACCTTGACAGTCAGGGCATGCAGCAACAATAGCACGTGCCTCAGAATTCGAAATGCCAAATTGTCATCTCAGGGCACAATAGCCTTGATGATAGAAATGATGTGAGGCTATTGCCTGTTGTTTAACATCAGGAACAGGTCCTAAAGTCACTGCTGAAACTAGAGAATCTGCTTTTGCATTTCCTTCTATTATGAAACCTGGTAACGTAGTATGACTTTTAACATGCATGACATAATATTCATGATGACGCTTTTGAATTTCAAGCCATAATAGTTTTAAAATACCAAATAACTTTTCATTAGACACATGTCCCAATACAGCTTTATCCAACTGTTGTACAAGCCCAGCCACATAAGCAGAATCTGTCACAATATTCACAGGGCCAGGAAAGGCCTGAAACGCCATGGTCATTGCTCTAAGTTCGACCACTTGTGGTGATCCGTCCTGATATTCTACTTGATGCTGCCACTGTGGCCCATCCTTCCAAACAATGGCTGCCTTGCCCGTCCTTCCTGATCCATCTGTAAATACTGTAGGTCCATTTACTGGGCTTGATTGATTCAATTGCTTCTGACCAAATCTTACCTGACTGCCTAATTTAATCACTGGATGTGAGGGCAAATGATAACTGATTTGACCCATATAATTCATCATAGCTGCTTGTAGTGCAGAACTATTAGCCATACACCATTCAAAATAATGACTTTGCACAGGAAGCATGATTGTTTCTGGGTCTCTTGCCATTCATTCCATGCAGCGTGATCTGATTTTAATAATTACCTGAGCCACCAGTTCAAAAAGACCTGGGACTGTCTTTTTTGACTTGGCTGGCAAAAAGACCCACTCTAAGATATGTAAAGGATCTCCCCACTTCTCATGCCATTGTGCAATCATAGCAAAAGGAATGCATTGATCAATCAAAACAATTGCTTGTACAGGCACTGTCAAATCAATTCTCCATACGTGCTTACTACTGATTGTTTGTTCAATTTTTGTAATTACCTGTTGTGCTTCTGTTGTCAAAGTGCAAGGGGCAGAAATATCAGTGTCTCCTCGCAAAAGATCGAACAATGGCTGCAATTGAGAAGAGGGGATTCCTACATAAGGCCTTACCCAATTGATCATTCCTGCCAATTTTTGCACATCATTCAGTGTTTTGATTTTTACTTGCAGTTTTATAGGTTGTGGTATCACTGTCTGATCCAAAATTTTCATGCCCAAATAAAGCCATGGCTGTTGTCGTTGCACCTTCTCAGGTGCAACAATCAGCCCATACTGATTTAATGACTCACGTGCTTTATTTTCCATTTCATTCAATTCTTGTGGCGTTGCTGCGGCCAACAAAATGTCATCCATATAATGATAGCAATACCGTGATGGAAACAAAGCACGTACCGGACTCAGAGCTTTTGCCACATACCATTGACATATGGTAGGTGAATTTTTCATCCCTTGTGGCAGCACTTTCCAATTATACCTTTTTGCTGGCTCTCCATTATTTACAGATGGAACAGTGAAGGCAAACTTTTCCATGTCTTGTTCTGCTAAAGGAATAGTAAAGAAACAATCCTTCAAATCTATTACAACAATTTCCCATTGCACTGGAATCATTGTAGGAGAAGGTAAACCTGGTTGCAAAGCTCCCATAGTTGCCATAACCTCATTAACTTTTCGTAGGTCATGTAATAATCTCCATTTTCCAGATTTCTTTTTGATAACAAACACAGGAGTATTCCAAGGGCTATGTGAGATCTCTATGTGTCCCGCAGCTAGTTGTTCCATCACAAGAGATTGCAGGGCTGTAAGTTTTTCCTGAGCAAGGGGCCACTGATTGACCCATACCGGTCTTTCAGTTAACCATTTTAGTGCTAAAGTGGGTCGAGAAACACCCTGCATCACAGTGACCCCTGCTAAAAATTCGTAGTTATCCGTACTCCCCACTGCCCTAAGCAATCCCTCCCCCATAAGTTCAGCGGGGCTGGGGCCACATAAGGTCTCACTGTAGCCCTTTGGTTTTCAGGATTAGCAATCACTATCGGTTTAGCTGACATCAAACTGTTTGCGACTCCACCCAGTCCCATCACCCCCACAGTATTTGAAACCAAGGGCCAAGAAGGAGGCCAGTCCTGTTGTGAAATTATAGTGACATCTGCTCCTGTATCAAGCAGTCCAGTCAGTTTCACCTGGCTGGGAACAAAAGCATTCATTATGAGTGTACAAACCATTTGTGGCCTTTTCTCTGACACTGTTTGAGACCAAAAAATAAGTGGCTTTCCCGTTGAACCAGGTCCACTGTCCCCACGAAGAACTTGCTCAGTCCTAGGAACAGAACTCAAAAAGGGCACAAGTTGAGCTAAGCGTGTTCCTTTTTGTATTGTTACAGGTGGTGTCGCTGTGGAAACCAAGGCACAAATTTGTCCTGTATAGTCCGCATGAATAACCCCCACATGTACCATTAATCCTTGCAGGGTACTACTTGATCGTCCTATTAACAAAGCACTCAGTCCCCTGCCAATTGGCCCCCAAGCATCCAGGGACACTTTATGCACCTCTTGAGTTGTTATAGTTACTGTGTGGGCGGTGGATACATCCATCCCGGCTGCTCCGCTGGTTTTTCCTGATAGTGTGTCACAGAGGGCTGCATGTGCACTGACCCCAGAAATGGATTGCCAGGGTTGCAAAGCGTTGTTGAAGGAGGCATTTGTGTCTGCGCGCGCCCCTTCGCCCCTTCTTGTCGTTTCCCTGTTGCAGTAGGTGTCCGTTAGAATGATACTTACAATGACACTGCTTAGAAAAATGTCCCTTTTTTCCACATTTGAAGCAAGTTACTGAGGCTGTATCATAGACAGGTGTGTTTACAGCTTTTGAAGCCTGTTTGTTTTTACGTGAACAGACAAGTCTTACATGACCATTCCGACCGCGTTCATAGTACTTTTGATCTTGTATTTTTGCTGCTGCCATAGCAGCAGCAAGTGCAGTCATTTTATGTTCCACTGAACCGACCTTGGCACAAGCAGTAATCATTGCTTCTAAAGTTGGATCCCCTGGCAAAGTTTCAATCAGTTTCTGGCAATCTGTATTAGCATTATCACGAGCTAGCTGTTTTACCAGCAGTCCCCGGACATTCACATCGAACACCTGACGTTCGACAGCCGCTTGTAATTTTTCAACGAAGGAAAGAAACGGCTCTTTAGGACCCTGCCTGATAGCAGTGTATCTCTGTTTGGGTTCTGCCAGCTCCGCTGTTCTAATTATAGCCTCGATCCCTGTGGCCTTCACTTGCTCAAGCACGAGAGGAGGCCATTGCGCTTGAAGTTGCGGATTAATATACTGCCCCGAGCCCATCAATACATTTACACCAGTAACAGAACGGGGATCAGTATCTGGGTATTGTATGTTTATTACTGCTTGTGCCTCAGCCCTGTGCTGCCAAATACTTCGAAACATTGAGAGCTGTACAGGTTGAAAAATAACCTGAGCTAACTGAGAAATATCATAGGGAGTCATAGCTTCCATAGATAACAAACGTAACAGCTGCATAACCGCAGGGGAGTTAGGCCTGTACTGAGTAGTGGCTTTTTGCAAATCTTTAATTACTTTCCAGGAATAAGAAACGTGCTCATGGGGCTCCCCCCCTGCAGGATTATGGTATATGACAGGAAATGCCATAGATCGAACAGGTTCAACGGGTGGCAGCTCAGTAACAGGGGAAGGAACCGATATAGTTTCTGATAGATCCCAGTCCCCTATTTCCATAGCTTTAGCCTTCACCCTCTTCCAGAAACGCACAGGGTCCCGTGGTCTAACTGTAATTGAAGCTGGGGGTAAATCCCAGCTTTTTGGTAAGTTCGGTCTACGCTCTGGAACTCTACCCCCACCCTCAGGAATTTGTTCCGCAGCAGCGTGGGAGGGGGGCGGGGGCAGGCTGGGGGGACCCAAATCTATAGGAATTACGTTATTTGGCTCTGCCTGGCTCACCACGGGAGGATCCTCCCCACCTAAATCTCCAGGCAAGGGGGGATAGGAAAAAAACTGTCCATTTTTTCCTTCCGCGACTGATAGCGGCAGGGCAGAAGGTTGAACTGTGATTAATGGCGGTGATGCAGACGGCGGAACCACGATTGATGTTGGTGGAGCAGACGTTTGAGCCGTGATTGATGACAGCGGAGCAGTCGGTTGAACACACTGCTCTGACCGGTGCTCCGGGGGCCCCTCCCGAGATCGTATATGACCCAACACTGTTTTTTCATGTGAGTCTTTCATAGCTTTTATCTGATCTCGAGGCCACACATATGTATACGACTTTTTCATCATTTTTGTCTGATCTCGGGGCCACACATACGTACACTCCTCCTCTATTCCTTTTAACTTTCCAAGAAAGTGTCGCGGATCCTTATCCGTATCAGATAATATGGACTTAGGCGGTTTTGACGAACCTTTAGTAACAGGGGGGCTCGGAGTAGTACTTAATCTCGCCTTTTCCTCCGAATCTGGCCCAGGAGAGCCAGGAAGACCATCCCTCCCCGCTGTCTCTGCATGTTCCCGTTGCTCTTTTAATCCTCTCAAAGTCTCTAGCAAAAAGTGACATGTTGTTAACAGTTCAGTTGTTTCTTTGCATCTTTCACTAGTGCTTTGCCCCATAGTAACACAGTCCTTCCTTCGTAAAGCCAGTTCCAGAGGGCTAATACCCTGCTTCTTCAGAAGCAACTTTCATGTAGATAATATAATACCCTCTTCTTTAGATAAGTTCCACCCCCTCCTGTTCCCAGTAGCTCACCTATTCCTTAGCAAGGTGTCTTTTCAACGATCCGGATCTTCGGCATCTCTTCTCGGCTGCTCTATCAGCTGTACCGGGCTCCGTCTCCACAGTTCTTCTTCGGCTGTCACAGCTTCACGCTGTCTCCTCTTCATGCGAGATCCTCTTCCGGCAGGATCACGTCGGGGTCACCATATGTCGTGGTTGAGACGGACAAACGACATGGACCAAGTTCTTCCAGGATGAAAGTAGTAGATGCCATTTATTGCCACAAGTGCATTTTTATACAGTTTTACCAATTCATGTGTCTCTTCACTCTTGGTTACAAGTTACAGCAGTAACATCTCATTGGCTAATTTTGCTATCATCAGTGTTCATCTTCTACTCCCTTCTCTCTCACGGGTACATCCTTAATATCTCCGGATACTCCTTTACTCCCATCTTTCTCATGGATAGGCCTTCATATCTTCAAGGCTAATTTCTGTTCCCATGTCCTCCGTCAGGGAATCCACGGACACACCGTAGTCCCCCATACAGTTCTCTTTTAGTGATTTTCCTTTCAGCTAAGTTCTTTTAGGTGACTGTACTTTTCTGAGTTTTAGCCTGCATATTTTTCCTAGGATGCTGTACTCGGTGCTGAAAAGAGACCAACGGAATGCTGAAGAAGTTCGTGTTTAGATTTATTACTATGGTAGCCAACTGATAAGTTTTCCCACGTTGCGTTGTGAGAGGGGCATGTTTGAGGAGGGGTGGATGGAACAGGTGACTAGAACTGACCAAAGGAAGTATTCCATCCCATAATCATCATACCCCCTGTATAAGAGGGTGATCACGAGGGTCACTCTCTCTTTGACCATGGCCGGCATCTAGAGAGGACCCTGTCTGTCTGCCTGTGATCCACAGGCCTCAGGCCTTACATCCCTGCAACCAGGTTCCGGTTTGCTGTCAAGTCCCGTCCATGACAGCCGGGGGCCTGAGCTGCACCTGCTGGAGCCACCAGCTCCGCACACCCAGCTCCGCTGCTGCTGGAGTGACGCCAACTCCACATCGAGCACTGCAGATTGGTTTTGTATATTTTGTATATATATACTCTATTTATTAGTAGTATTAGTAAACCCTTTAAAACTCTCCAACTTGAAGTCTAAGTCTCTCTTCCTTTCCCTTATCTTTCCTATCATCTTTCCGATCTAAAGGAAAGGGGTGGTGGGAAGTGAGGGGATAACAGGGAGCGTCTGCCACAGTTTATTGCCACCTTGCCTTAAACCTTGACAACATCACAGAAAATATGCTAAAATATTATAATGGCCCTATCACCATTTAATCTATCCTGTCCAACAGCAAAGTTGGATTTCATAAATCAAAAGCAAGCAGCTAAACTGTTTCGACTAAATACTGCTTTCCCTTTGATGAAAGCTCTGGCAGATTCATAAGCCTCCTCTGTTGACCTGACAATAAAGGAGAAGCAGTCCTAGCTACGTTTTTCCAAGTGAATTTGCTTTGCCAGTGTATGCAGATGTCAGGAACTTCTTTAGAGATTCTCCTGAATAATACGGGGAGTTGGTGATTATACCGTCATATTATAATTTTCTCTCTCCTTGTCTCAGATTTCACATCCTCAGCATCAAGCTGGGATTACAGCCTGAGCTCAGGATGTGCTACCAGAGAGATGACAGCGTTTCTTCTCAGACAGATCAGATTTTTTTATCGAGAGATTTCTCTGGGGCCTGCAGTCTTTTCTGTGGGAAAACACGACATGCTCTGTGCATCTTTTACTTGCCATAACAATGTGCAACAAACACACCCGGCTTCCTGACCATCACTTCTTATCACTCAGTTATCCCATTGTTCAAAGAAGGTTAAAGTTGGACATTTGGAGATTTGACCATGTGGGAGAAGGGAAAACAAAATACCTTCAAACTCAGAAAAAATTATGTCAGAAGAGTATTTTTTTATGCTCAATAGACAATAGAATGATAGCAGAAAACAAGGAGGGTCCTTCTTTCTGCAACAGCCCTTCTTTTCATCCATTAAAGTAGGACTGGTAGAAGCTCAGGTTGGTCAATGCTGGCTCACCCAGCCCACCATGATATTGCATGGGTAGTGACCTCCACATAGTTAAAATCTCCTGGGCAGGAGATTTATTTGCTATCCATGGAGAACAGAGCAGCAGGTTAGATCCATCCTCAGCCCCTGATCCAGCAAGCTGCTACCACGCCATTTCCAATTGGTCCCATGGACATCATGGTATGGTAGTAGAAATCTGATTTTTCAGCACCCAGTGCAAGATGAGGCCAAAAAAAAATATCTTAAAAGCTTCTGCATATGGTATTTCTAACAAATGCCATAGTTTTTCAATCATTTTTTGAGCAACACCTGAAAAATTAATCACAAAGTAAACATGTTGCAACATGCATTTCATGTCAACTGTTTTATATGTATTTAAGTATCTTTCTGGTTTGCAGATCACTGCTTATATCTAACTATACACCTATGTACACCTTCACAGACATGTCAGGGCCTGCTTCCATAGTCCCTACACAAATAAAATACCCATCCACTTGAATGGGAGCTCTTTTCAGATAAATATGACAAAACTGGATCTTTGGTGCATACGTGAGAGTATCCTGCATACATTTAAAAATCATTAAAAAATATAGTAACTATAGATTTACAGCTGATCAAAATCTAAACACAGTAAAACTGCACTTATTACAGTATAGCCTAGGTGAATTTACATTGTTCATTTATATGAAGCAAACAAAGGAAATGTCTGTGACCCTGTAATTACAGTTTAGTTGTAATTACAGTTCTGCTTATCCTTTTGTCTGTCGAAAAAGTCCAAAAGGATTTTTGTAACTAAAAAGAGGGATTTCTGTCATTTCTTTCCAACATACAGATGCTTCTCAAGTGCTTTTCCATCTTTTTTGAAGTGTCTTTTGCAACATATCAGACTCCTTTCAGTTGCTTTTGTTCACTTCAATCACCATAGTAAAGAAAAATCCCTTACTAAAGGTGATATCCTTAGCAAAGCAGCAGCAAAGCAGTACTGAAGTCACTACTAGTCCTGTACTCATGTAGAATAAGGAGTAAGGGTTATAGGTACCGGCTTCAGCGTCATTCCTGTTACATCACTCTCTAAATAGCACTTTCATGACAGCACTTCATTATCAAAGCCCTTTGCACGTAAATTTACAAAACACGGCAAAGATCTCTTTTGCATATTAAATCAAGGAAACCATTTCATCTACAAGTTCATTCTTAGTGTGTTGCATATTTCGCAGCTGGTCAATGCAAGGTGGTGCTCACTAATACATGCTATAACTCTAAGATCAAAAACACAACAATGCAAATATATAAAGCTTAAGCACAGGTCCTACTTACCCCTGGCTGGTATTTCCCAAGTGAGCTCTGACACCTTTATGAAGGATATGGGTTGCTTTTAAAGTAATCCAACCTCTGGAGTCTAGTGTAAAGTTAAGGAAATACACTCATGTACTATCCAGGTCACTGCTGGTCAGTGGGGACTTTGGAAACGGCAACCATTGTGCTTCACTTCTTTTTGGAGCATTTTATCTGTAGCATGAGCAACTTTCACAGCTCTCAACATAGCACAGAGGCTTTTAAAAGAAGCTTTGTGCATTCATGCATCACAAAATGAAAGTCCAAGTCTAGATTTGGATTTAAATTGTCTCCCCATCTCAAAAAAATAAAAAAGTATCCTTCATATAGAACTAGTACTTTAAACTCCAAATCATTGACCAAAGATCTTGTAATCTAAGACAAGACAAGGCACTGGACAACATCCCCAGTGCTTCAGACTAAAAACTTACATGAGGAAACTGTTAATTTGACTACGCCAGTCCAGCTGAAACAGCAAATCTCACCCTCCTGTGTACACAGTGATACCAGAATGCAAGTTCATATACCAGTAGCCTGCTATACTATGGTTCAGCAGTCAAAATAAATTCCAGCAAGATGTGTCATCTTTTCTGCATCAGGATTTTGTCATTTTCACTTTATCAGGTGAAAAATTAAGCTTGGCATAACTGGCAGAGTTACATTGGTAACTTTTTAAAGAACACACCAGCCCTTCTATTATCCTAGTAACATTCTCAACATACAAAAAAGCCACGTTAAGACATGTGACATCTTGAGATGCTTAGTTTTAAAGTAAACATCATAATCCAACCCACTGTATTTTAAATTCATTTCCTGCCAGTACTAACCATGACCTGCACAACAGCGAATCAACATTCAAACACTCTTACAAAGTCTTTCATAAAAATTGATGAGGAAATGCTTTTTTCTGTCTTAATGTTGTGATACTCGAACAAAAAAAATCAACTCAGAAAATAGAATTATGTAATCTCCTTGCTATTCAACCCAAAAAAAGTTTGCGGAAGTGTGAAGGAGTATATTTCTTCAACAAGGACTCCTGTCTGAAGCTGAGATGGTCACTGTAGGAGGAACTACATAGATTGCTCATGCATTAGCTAGGATTGCTTTACAGACAATGGGAAAAAAAAAAAAACCTCATGATCAGCAGAGGAGACTAGAAATATAAGACACAAGAAGGAAGAAGAAAGAAGCTCTAAAACAATTGCATACCATGATCAACACAGTTACCTGTTACTGTGAACGGGACTTTAACATTCTCTTCTATCCCGGCTGAAAAAATTCATAAAGCAATCTTGTTTATTCCTGTCACATCTATCTGCTATTTTTCACGAAAACTTTGTGACATTACAGAACAAAGACCTCAAGTTATATACTTCCTCTTAAAACTATAATGCTAAAGAGTATTTTCAAAAACCCAAATGTCAAAGAACAGTACTTTCAATAAAATCTAACAATGCCCCAACATACTCGATTCAGAAACCTACGTAAAGTCAGTCTATGCTAAAATTCTCTATCACTGATTCTCCTTAAACATTTGGTGCTTTTCTTTGTAGTGAAATGATAATTATATTAATGTGCTCTGTTTATCCCTAAATCTATTTGAAATGTACTTATCTGACTTGCTTTCCAGGGCAGAGTATACCCTGGGACACAGGAGTCTTGTTTCTCCTACACTATTATGGACCCAACTCTGATAGCAGGAAAGATGCTGGTGTCCTGGATCCTATGGTATTCAATGCCTTGAGGAAATTTATATCAAACAATTATTGCATAATCTCAGGGTGTAATAAAACCTCTTACATCATACACAGGCATCGAGTTCCTGTTACACTTTTGCGTCAGAGGAAGAGCTGTCCCCGTCAAGAGCAGCTACAGGTCCCTGTGTGAACCTGCAGAATCCCCTTGCTGTGCATGTGGAGGAAGTTGAAGTTTTCTGAGGGCATGGCATGAAAACCAGGGCAAGGTTTCACATTGTCATAGTAGTGGTGAGTTATAAAAATCCCTGAGGGGTTCATGGGGAAGGCCCAAAAGCCAAAAAGATTAACCTCTTCACAGAGCTCCAGGGCAGCAGTCACCAGGATCAGTCCGGTGCTAACCCGCTTGGCCCGTACCCCTTGGCCGAGCCAGTAGCACGAGACATTGGTGAGATATTGGGGATGAAAGTAATAAACAGCTTGCTGGGATTCAAAATCGTCCAGGACATATTTGACTCGAATCGAGATGTCTGTGTTGCGAGTGTTGTAGAAAGCTGGCAGCAGCACGGAAGCGTTCTCGTAGACCTGGAGCATGTCATAGAAGGGTTTTCTCCATTTTTCCAGCTTCTGGAATCTAAAGGGAAAAGGATTAAGGTAATGGTCAGATCAGCATGGACTTAGTCTGGACCCAGTAGACAGGATACCTCCAACGAGCTTTTACTAAAACATTTCTGATACAGAGATAATTGAAATGACATTTCAGTTAAGAAAGGGCATATATCTTAATTTTTAGCTAAAGCATCAGTATAAAATGTAGGGCAAAAACGCAGGGGATAAAAAAAATAGATACTCTCCCCTCTTTTGGAAATACATTCATTTAACAGACGACAAACTTCATAGACATTTCTGAGCATGTCTCACTTTGCATTTCATTATGAGAAGTATGTCATTTTTCCAAGGTTTGGTCAGCTGTATAGTGCACTGTGCACTGCAGAACTGTATAAAAAAAAGTGGCAAATACCAAAGCAGAGCAAAAAATTTCTAAAATGTCTAACTGTAACATTTAAAAGAAATTCATGATGCAAGCAAATTATTTTATGTTGCTTGAGAAAATAAACACATTCCCCCTCCTAGAAAACAGTAATTAGCTCCATGGTTCCAAACCTGTGTTGTGTATTGATAAGGATCAGGGCTGAAAACATTGTGGCGAAACTAGTTCAGCCAGGAGAAGACACATTCAGTGCAGGGGGAACTGCGATCTACATATCAACAAGCTAATGAGCCACAGATCAGGCCGACTGACCAATACCAGAGGTGGAGGATGTGCTGGAGGGTATATAGCCCCATCTTCTGATATACCCAGTTGGGCAAAGGGGAAAAGCTGAGACCCTTCAACGTGGCGCAGGACTTGTCCAGACTTGTCCATCTTTCGCAATCACCCCTTTCAACCCCAGACTTTACTTTGGGAGCTATAAAAAAGCTCACCAAAAACAGCACAGGTTAGGGAATACCAGCCTACCAGCCTCACCGAAGGGAATACCAGCTCAGCCTCATCAAGGGAATCCAACATCCTGAGGACCCTCAGCCTACTGGCCTCACCGAAGGGAATCCACCCTCAGGACTCTGAACCAGACATCGGAGGACGCTGCACTCCTGAACTGCGAACCCCAGCATCCTCGCCGTGGAACACCGAGGCCATACATCATCATACAAGTCCTGTCATCCACACTGTGGGGCCGTAAGAGATTGGATCCCTCACTCTTTTCTTTCTTCCTTTCTCTTTGCTCTTTCCTTCTCTCTCCTTTTTTTTTCTATACCCCATTTCTTTGTCTCTCCTTCCGTGTATATATATTACTCTTGTAAGGAACATTTAATGAAGAACTGTTGTTTTTACATAACTGAGAACCTGGCACCTGACCCTAGCAGGGGGGAAGGACCGAGAGACATCGGACTATGAATCCTTAATGTAATACACAGTCTCTTCCTGGAATATATACTGATACCTGTATACATACTGATACCTGTATTGATAAGTTAATTTAGGGGGAAGCGTAGCCAAAGTACCAGGAATCCATATCTTAAATAGACTGATAAGGAGAAGGGTATTGTGTGCGTCGGGATAGTCTGTAAACCCTGAAGTACCCAACCAATGGGGAACAGGGGAGGGAAATTGCGGCCAGGATTTTGGGGAGATATAAGCAGGGGCTTTTTACCCTATTCGGTGTGCCTACCTTTAGGTAGAACACCCGGTCTTGCAAAATCGTTATTAAAATATGCTTTGCCAAGAGATCCTGCCTGAGCATATTATATTTGCAAAAGAATTGTTTCCTACACTCTCTTTCTCTCTCCTTTATATCTTAGTTTTTCTTCCCTCTCTACCACTCTCTTTCTTTCTTTCCCTTTTGAACATATAAGGATAACACCATCTTTAAGCTCTGCTGTTGGATTCTGGTTAAATTTCATATTATAGCTACTGATGGTTGCCAATACATTGCTTGTAGTAGGACTTTCGCTGTTAATGTGTTGATAAGTTCTGTTATGCTTTTGCCAAGTCACCATTTGCTGTAACCAATAATCCAACAAGTACTTTTAGTAAAACTCACAACTGAATTGGACCCCGAGGGTGATTGTCTGTCATTCACTTCACATAACCGTGCAGAATTAACCCAGAGATAACTCACACCTGGTCTCATCTGTTGAGTCAGGGTGCGTGTCACGTCTAGAGTTAACTCATCCCTCATCCCATCTGTTGGGACGGGACAACCTGACAGCAAGGTGACATTAAAGTATCAACAAAATTAAAATTAAAATCACTCAGTCAAATCTGACTGCAAAATTTACCTGGCTTCTTAAAAAAAAAAAAAGTCTGAATATATGGGTTACTTTATTTAAGCATTTAGGGTGGGGACCAGTGGCTTCCACCCTAATGTGTCTAATACATTTGCCTGGGGATTGCCAGCACAGTACAGGACTTCCAGGGAAAGGATGGCTCTGGTGTTATGATTTTAGCTCATCAGCTTCCTACTTTCTGTTATCAATGTGCAGGTGTAAGTGTTTAACACATTTATATAAGTTGTTACAGATTCCATACACTGAATAACTTCAATTCAGAATGAAATGTATGATTTATAGTGTCAGTGTAAAGTAATATTGGAAAAAAAAAAAATCTCTGTAACAGAATTTAGTGAAAGGTAGATTTGGAAAAGCAATAGGAGATGAAAATACAAAAAAAAAAGAAATGACCTCTCAGTAATTATACTGGGATTGACAGTCACGACATCCGTCTTTACCCCAACGTCTGTGAAGTATTTCTCAGATATAGGAGGCAAATTGCATCTATAAAGGAAAGAAATTCGCAAGAAAGTTAAACAATTCCTTGCACCTTTTCAGGACTAAAAGGTAGAATTGATTTAAGCATTTCTTCCAAGCAACAAATCTAGAAACAGACTGAGAATTTAAAACCGGAACACAGGAGGTTCCACTTAAATTTGAGAAGAAACTTCTTCTCAGTGAGGGTGACAGAACACTGGCCCAGGCTGCCCAGGGAGATTGTGGAGTCTCCTTCTCTGCAGACATTCAAACCCGCCTGGACACCTTCCTGTGGAACCTCATCTGGGTGTTCCTGCTCCATGGGGGGATTGCACTGGATGAGCTTTCCAGGGCCCTTCCAATCCCTGACATTCTGGGATTCTGTGACCTAGATTCACCATCTCAAAAAAATTGAGAGCATTCCTCAAGAGATGCTGAAGTTACTGAAAAACACACACATACACACAAGCGATCACATAAGCTTTACTTCCAATAGAAAACCCAGCTTAAAAAAAGCTTCAGCATGTGTTGAGGCAAGATAAGTGGCCTTGCAATTAGTCTTACACTCAGTTTAAGCTAGCGTTAGGTATCTTTTTGAAGTGATCTATAAGCTGCAATAAAAGCCATCACTGTTGAGATCCCCACATCTCAAAAAATACTGCTGTGCCTAATTCCCAAACATTTGAAGATCAGGACTAAACAGGAGAAACCCATAAATTTATTTAGGGTGATGCTCAGTGTTTTCACAATACTACATACTGTTCAGCTGCTGTCATAACTTCTCAGTGACAGGGAGAGCGTGAGTGAGGGAGCAGAGGAACAGACAAAAATCTTTCAAAGTCTTTTCTCAGACTCAGGAGGTTCATATCAACCTTCCATAGAGTCCCTTTTTATCAGGTCAGAGAACTTTTTTTAACCACCTTGTTCTTCTCATGGGCAATGTTATTTCCAGCACTTTTCCAGGTCATGCAACATCCTTTGGAAGTCCTCTAGCATTCTCAGTTCCACCTAGCACTGGGCACTGTACTCATCAAAAGGGTTTTCAAATATCCAGTTTCAATATTTTTAAACAGTAAACTCCCACCAAGATTACAAAAGGCTGAATTTGTTGAAAGTGATAATTCCTTATAAAAATTACATTTGCATAAACTGTGCTTTGTCATAGGACATAGTTTTAAACTTCATGCCTGCAAAGAGAGTAGTCCCATTTCTAAATGCACCCCATGTTTCATCACAAATCTGCACTCTGGCCAGTAGATGGAGATAGACAATAACAACTAGTAAATGCAATTCATGTGTGGGTATTTTCTATGTTCTGTCATACTATAATTAATTGTTATCAGAATTTATTAAATAGAAGAAGCTTGGTTTCATGCAGCTGGCCAGAAGTTCCCTGACAATAAGAGATTTTCTCGGGTGTCCTGAAGGCATCACTGAATGTTAGCAGTGCTCTACTGGCAGTTTTTGAAGTATTTTGAATCATTTTTGTCTTCATGACCGAGATGGTGATTCCTGACAGTTTGGTGAACTGGTGTCAGAGTGGAAAGTGGATGTGTTCAGACCTGACCTTAAACACAAACTTTACTTTCAATTTGATGTCAGCGGACCTTAAGCTCTTCAACACCAGCAGGTCTTTTTGTATAACACTGGTCCCATACATTTTGGAGACAGTGAACCAGGGTGGGGTTTTTTGCACAAATGTTGATGTACTTATTCATATTTCAGTTATATTTAAGCCTCTTTTTAATTAATTACTGGTACCAAAAGCAACCCAGTTTCTAAGTCACATACTGATCTGCCCTTTTGAATTGGTTGTGGCAAGGAAGAGTAAGTGGTAAAAAGAGACCTCCACTGAAAGTTCTCATACATAAATTATGACATTTGCTGCCCATATTTCTACTTCCACTGGCCAGTTTGCCACCTCCATGCATAACATGTACCTTTCATTTCAACCATACTGATAGATGTGATCCAGCATAATAGAAGGGAATCTACTATAACTATTTAATCTATATGGGGTACACTTGGCTTTTAAGAAGCAAATTATGTGAAGCCTGGACTGTTTCACAGGTTAAAACAAGGTAATATTTTTCTATAAAGTGGTCACAAGAGGAAAACATAAGGGGTCTGAAAATAATGGATAGTGAAGGTAGGACAAGTAAAATTTTATTTCTCATTTGATACCAAATTCAATGAGCCAAAATCTGATCTTATTTTTGCTGGTATGACATCAGAAAAACTAATTGATTTATGCAGACTTGTTCTAAATTGACAGCAACATAACCAAGATCAGAAAATAGGACAACAGAAGTAAAAAGCTTTTTCTTTTCTGCAGAACAGGTCATGAATCTCTGAGCTAGCTGTCATATTCCATGACCCAGGAAAAGTGCTTAACAGGATTTAGAGAGGGATTAGTCATGCATATGAATAATAAAAAAAAATCTTTCTCATATATATTAAGGATGGTAAAAGTGATGATAAATTCCATTATTCACAGACGCAAGTTGTGGAACATCCCAGTCTATACAAAACCTGGATAACTCCACATATGGCGGGGAGCAAAATATGAAGACACCCAATCTTCAAAGTCATATGGGTGTCTCTGCACACCCTGGAGTCTACAGTGCTGATGACTGCAACTCCCATTATCCAGAAACAGAGATTTGGAGATTTGCACCAATTCAGAAACATCCCTCCAAGGGGTGTGAGCTGCACAGCGGACAGTTATTAATATCTTGTCAAGCTGCTTGTCTTGTAATAGAGGTTCTACCTCTGGTTCAGAACTGCCCCAGAAAATCATGGCTACCTTCACAGGACACTGCTCCTGAGGTAACATCCATGGAAGGATAAATCCACAACCTGAGGACATCGAACTTTGTCAGTAAGTCAGTGATTACCCACATGGAGTCAGGGAGAAATAACTCCTAAAAGCATAATTTTAAAATAAATATTATACAATGAGGTGGGGTTTTTTTTGAAATATCACTTCCTGTGCAAAAAGCAGGCTTGATATGACTAGTGTGGCAAGTCCCATGTTTCCATGGGAAAGAGAATAGTTTTACATTCCTTAATTTGTCATTAAAATAGGCAAAAAGAAAAATGGCGTTGTGATTACCGAAACACAAAGTCTGCACTGCCAATCTCCCGACCACATCTGCTGTTCTTCAGAATTCCTCCGTTCCCAACCACTGCACATTTCTTAAACTGGGAGCGGTGGTACAGCATATCCTGCAACATCACGGCAACAAAACAGTTAAATATCCCGAAATATGGAGGCAACAAGTCTCTTTTTTACTTTTTCCTTTTTTTTTTTTGTGCAGTTGCATCTTGCTGCAGATGCACTAATCATAGGAACTTGACACTCGTTCTTGCCTGCGATATTCCCATGGCGTACATAAATGTATAGGATTGTTTTCTGTGCAATTAGAGATGTTATAGACAGCTAACTCTGAGAGAGAAAAGCATTAATCTCTTTTTGTCCAGACTTAATAATGGAAGAATCATTTTAGAAACTTGCTTTCCTTTCTGATTGCCACATGAGGGCATGAACCGCATATTCCAGGTGTTGTCTTCTGAGCTGTCTGCAAACTATTTGCTCCTCAGTCCCAATGTCCTGCTTTTGAGACATCTGAGCACAGTTCCAGAGCAGCTACTGAAGTCCAGGAACTCTCTCAGAAAGCACATTACACCTATTTATCAGAACCTAGCCCAAATGTTGGTGCTTGCTGCTACTAATTGTACTCATAGTATTTGTGATTATTAATTAGCACTCATACTACTAAAGTGTTTTGTCAGGCACCTTTCTGGATGTGTGTAGGGTGTATCTTTCTGTAATCTTTGGGCAATATTCTGTCTTCATATGCAGACAAGCAGCTGTTGCCAAAGCCAGAGAGCAAAAATCACGTCTCCAAGAAGAGAATTGGGCCATGAGTGTGAGAGGGTTGTGATGCAGAACTGAGCCACACTACACCTTATGACTATGTAGAGATGAGCTTATATAAGCTTGTTTCAGTACATACATATTTTATCAAGAATTTCATACTGCAAACTACAGAGAGATGCAATTAGTGGCATGACATTTCTAGCTGATTATTCCCAGGATCTTTCCATGGCATTCATAAGCCATGAGGCAAAAGGAGAGGCAATTACACCTGTTTGAGAAAAGCAGCAGCTAAGAGAGAAGCAATACAGAGTTGTCTGTGCTTTATCCAGCAATTTCTTAACAGAAAATGCCTTGGCAGTCCCTTTCAGGGAGATCAGAAACCAGGACTCTGTGCTCAGCACAAGATTCTTGCCTTTACAGTCTGCTCCAATGCTCTCATCCCTTTATCTCCTACATTTGCCATGCTACAGCCTTGCTCCTGGACAGAGGGTGGCATTGGCTGTGTAGGTGCTGCCCAGTGAACCCCAAAGGTACTTAGGCAGGGGACAGAGCCTGAAAAACATCCTCAGAGCACACCTGGTTAAATGCAACAGCAGTAATGGACACTCCTAGCAAAATTAAGTTTGTTGATGAAATTCAACAAAGGCAAGTGTAGGGTCCTGTACCTGGGGAGGAATAATCCCAGGCACCAGCACAGGTGAGGGATTGACCTGCTGGAAAGCAGCTTTGCAAAGAAGGACCTGGGAGTCCTGGTGGACAACAGGTTGACCATGAGCCAGCAATGTCCCCTTGTGGCCAAGAAGGCCAATGGTACAGAATTATGCAAATATTTCAGTGATATCCAATTACTGTTATATACTTGACCCATGCAGAATGACACAGGATAATGATCAGACCAAGGCAGCAATTGAGACTGAATAAGTCAATGAATGATTTCTAATAGCAAAATCATTAAATAACTACAAGCAGGTAGAGGGATTCAATTGAGATATGAAAAAAGCTCTTCATTAGTTCTGTATTAAGGAATGGAAAGCATTGTTTTTTCATCTAATGTCCAACTGTTTTTGCAGAGGTAGGTTCCTTAATAAAAACATCTGGTATCGGATGGAGGAAGATGGACAAGGAAATTGTTTTCCTCAGTCTCCAGATACAAAAGCTAGCGTGATTTTTGTACTTCCTCCCTCCCTGCTGCCTAAGCAGCTGCCGTTTAACTTTTGCTAGATTTTCCCTGTCTCACCTGATGGCCCAGAACTGGCAAAGCTTAAAATCCCACAACTCAGTGTTGTCAGGCCACCTCATTTTAACCTCCCGCTAGTCTATGTCCAAACTCAGAGACTTTGCTCTGCTTTTATGAGACCACAGTTTTCCCACACACTCACACACTGAAGTCTCTGTCCCATAAGGCAAAAATGAAACAGACTTTTTTTTTTCTTTTTTTCATTACTAGCATGATTATTGTTCCTAGAAGCAGTTAACAAAGGTTAGATTACATCTAAGTGCCAGTGGGAGGTTTTTAAGCAGTGATATTTCAGTCAGGCGGGTACAACCAGAGACATGGTTTAGTGCTAGATTTAGGTTATGGTTGGACTCGATGATCTTAAGGGTCTCCTCCAACCAAAATGATTGTATGATTAGTTCTCTTACTCCAAGTAGTCTTTAAGATAGTAGGTTCTAATCCCAAATGACTCGTCTTCAAAACAGGCTCTGATAATTGTCATCGAGTAATTTCCAGGAAAAAAAAAAAAAAAAAAGAACAAAAAAGCCCTAAAAAAACTTATGTGTGGAGTTCATGTTGGAAAAACTGCTATGAGTCTGGGACTAACAATTAGTTGTTTTTAAAGATGTTAATGACTAACTTAACACATGCATTCCCACATTTTCTCATTAACTCGTGGTGGCCATTTGCTGGAATCATGTAAGAGAATTTGGGAGAAAATTTTGGGACCTTATTCTAAACCAGAGCTCCAAACCATGCCAGTGACTTACAGACTTAACCAGTCTAGATTCCAGTTACTCTGAAATATGGTGTTTTCCCTAGACCTACACAAATATGGCCCTCGAATATACCAATATACAACATTCAAATATTGTTTTGGCTTCATTCTACTATTGCCTTCACAAGATGAATTTCAAAAGTTGTATCTTGAAAGGGCCATGGAGGACCTTCAAAGAAGAGGAAGTCACATGAAGAAAGACAGAGTACAACAGAAACAGACTGCAGATGTCTGCAAAGACCAGAAAAAATATCTAGATAGGCAGGGAGTGATGGCTGAGAAGCCATTAAAAAAAGAGGAATTAATAAACAAGGTAAGACAGTAAATAATAATACCACAGGAAAAATGCAGTTTCAGTATTTTGTAGGCTAAATTTGTGGTGTCACCCATGGTATTAACATTTTATACCACCAGAGACTTAGGTTGATGTATTAGGTGTAACCATTAAGTCTTGGCTTTATTTATAAGTCTGATGGAATCTGTCCTGGTTTTGTTAAAAAACAAGTTTCTCTTTTAGTGAATTTGCCTGTCAGCTAAAGCCTTCATATTAGTTGCATTTTCCTGGAGAACCAGATACATGTTTTGGAATGCAAACTTATTGATAAGGACAGATTCACATCTCGCAAGAGAAACTGGTGACCGAGAAACTGGTGACCAAGAAACTGACCAACTGTGTATAACATTCCATTCACGTGAATACTTCATATAAAAGTGGGAGATCACGAGGATCTCGTCCCTTCTTTTCCCTTTTGCTTATGGTCAACATTAGGAGAGGACCTTGTGAGTCGTCCCTGCGAACTGAGGCCTAGTGACAGACCGAATTCAGCTCCAGTTGGCTGCAGAGTCTAATCCAGGACTTTGGGTGCCGGCTCTGCAGTTGCTGAGACTTTCAAGATTGGTTTTGTATATTTTGTATTGTTTTCTCTATTCTTATTAATAGCATTAGTAAAACATTTTTAATTTTTCCAACTCTCTTCTCTCTGTCCTTCTTTCCCTCCCGATGGTCTGTTCTTAGTGGGAAGGGGGGAGAGGGAGGGCCAAAATGGGGAAGTGGGGGGAGGAGGTTAACAATACATCTGCCAGGGTTTTATTATCACCCCCCAATCTAAACCCTTGACGGATAATTGGCGCCCAACGTGAGGCAAGAGAAAGGGGTAAATATGGAGATTTTTGGCTTTTCTACTGCTCTGACGTACCTTTCGATTTTCTTGGCACGGTGCCAACTCATAGAGTTCTGATACTTGCGCGTCTGTTTGCTTTGGACATTATTTAGTGGTATTAAGGCAAAGTGAATTACATTGATTTAAAGATGTTATGGCATAAGTTACATCAGTTATTTTCTACATTGTGCTCAGTGATCCCATATCTGTGCTGGGCCTTCTTTCTGATTCGAAGTATTCATTAAATAACAACAAGAAACTGGACTATGGTTATGATGATACTGTGTGGTTTGGCACTGGTTTATTTCATTATACTGCAGCCGCTAATGAATTTCTACTCGTTTCTGCTTTACCTTGAAAAGCCTCCAGGAGAGATTAAAGAGCAGCATGACTCTGTGTTTGCTAATTGGTCAAGCGAATCTTTAGAAAGGCTGACTAACAATATTTTAGCTTTTTCTCTAGGACAGTTTGCAAATGTTTTAGAGAGCTTTGAATATCCTTGGAGCTTTGATAGAACTGTGATGGTGTTATCTGGTTTGCTGAATGTGTGTCAGTTTGTGTTACTGTTAAGAGAAATGAGGTTCAATAGGAGGTTTGCGTCTCTTTTTAGTCCTGAGATTTGCGGTGCGTCTTCGGAAGCTTTAGCAAAAAGCACTCCTAGCCACTGGAGAAAAAGCAAAACAGCAAAAGCTGCCGCTGCAGCCACTGCCCCCCCAACCACGGCTTCACAGGCTGAAGCTACATCTCCTCCGCAGAGCTCCTCTGCCAAGGTCGCTGCAGATAACATTACTTCTCCAGCCTCAAAGGCTAACAAGGCAGCCCCTCCTTCCTCACACACTGCTCACTGTTGCTGCTGTAACCACAGCAATCACTGTGACAGTCATTCAGACTCTGGAAATGAATCCAATGATGGTGAACCCGTATCAGCATCACTTGCCGGTTGTAAGAAAGTCACTAGAAAGACTACCCGTGCAGCAGGTGATGGCACAGGGCCAACATCAACCCAAGGGGCATCATCAGGACAGGAAGGAGATGAAGTGACCACCACTCGGTCCTTTTCTCCAGGTGAGCTGAGAGATCTGCGAAAAGACCTCAGTCGTCGTGAAGGCGAAAATATTTTAACCTGGCTGCTCCGATGCTGGGACAATGGGGCAGAAACAATTGAATTGGAAGGTGGTGAAGCCAGGCAGCTGGGATCTCTGTCAAAAGATTCCACCATTGATAGGGCAATTTCAAGAGAGTCTAACGCCACTACATGTTGGAGAATGGCTAAATGAGAAAGGCCATGGATCATGGGAACATTTGTACGGGCAGAGCCAATTCTAAATAGTATCTTAGCAAGACTAGGCCTCAGGCCTTGGCTGAAACTGCTAGTCATGCTGACAGCAGCAGAACAGCAGGGACACCGAGACCCTGGAGTATCATAAACAACTTTAAGGAGGTGAGAGCCGTAAGAATGAGGGGGGTGCACAACTAGCAAATCTCAAGCAGGAGGACTATGTAAATGATTAATTAGTGACTTAAACCAATCATAGACTGACTAGTAGGCATAATTAGTGTGAACTGTATAAATGAGCGCTATTCGGGCTAATAAATTGAATCATGCTTTATCACTCACACTGAGTCGGCTGCATGTTATTCCCCGCCACGCGCAACTACCCTCTGGACCCAACTTCTGGCAGCTATGAAAGTAAGATCTCCCTACAAGGAAGATTGTATATGCACACTAGGGAAATGGAATACTATGGAGAGAGGTATCCAGTTCCTGAGAGAATTAGCTGTGCGAGAGATCATCTATTTTGGACCAAACAGCCAAGAGGGGACAGACCCAGACAGAATCAATTGTACACAACCTCTGTGGCGCAGATTTGTACAAAGTGCACCACCTGCATATGCTAAGTCATTGGCAGGAATGGTCTGGTCAGCTGGAGGTGTACAAAATATTACTGAAGTGATTGAGCAGCTCCGGAACTTTGAGGACAGCCTTGCTGGTTCTCTACGGGCTTGTGTCTCTGCTGTGGAGAAACTGTGTGAAAAATCTGATGACCGGTTTCAAAAGCTGTTGCAAGAAATCAAAGAACTCAGAGAAGACTCGTACCATTCACGACCTGCACAAATCTATGTTTCAGCTATTAGGAGAAGGCATTTCCAATCTCAAGAGAGAGGACAGAGGCAGCCCACAAAAAGAGGTTCACTGTGGTTCTTCCTACGTGAGCAGGGAGAAAACATGAATAAGTGGCATGGAAGGCCTACCTCAGAACTTCAAGAACGAGTACGTGAGATAAAAGGAAAAACTCCTAGGAAGGTGGCTGCTCCAGTTTACAAAAGGGGCAGAAGAGATTCTGATGCTCTTGAAGGAACCTCTAATTCACACCCAGAGACTGTGCAAAACAGGAATTAGAGGTGCCCTGCCTCCAACCAGGTGGAGGAAAGGGATAACAGAGTTTATTGGACTGTACAAATACAATGGCCTGGTACAACACAACCCCAGGAGTACAAAGCTGTAGTGGACACTGGTGCTCAGTGCACAATAATTCCTTCTAATTATAAAGGAACGCAATCCATCAATATTGTTGGAGTGACTGGGGGATCCCAGGAGCTGACTGTTGTAGAGGCTGAAATGAGCCTAACTGGAAAAAACTGGCAAAAGCATCCCATTGTGACTGGTCCAGATGCTCCCTGCATCCTTGGCATAGACTACCTCAGGAGAGGGTATTTTAAGGACCCAAAAGGGTATAGGTGGGCATTTGGTATAGCAGCTGTGGACACTGAGGAAATTGAACAGCTGTCTGATTTGCCTGGTCTTTCAGATGACCCTTCTGTTGTAGGACTGCTGATGGTTGACGATCAGCAGGTGCCAATTGCTACCACGACGGTGCATCGCCAGCAATATCGCACCAATCGAGACTCTTTGATTCCTATCCAGAAGCTGATCCGTCAATTGGAAAGCCAGGGTGTGATCAGTAAGACTCGCTCACCTTTTAACAGCCCAATCTGGCCAGTGCATAAGTCTAGTGACAAGTGGAGACTAAATCTAGACTATCGTGGCCTGAATGAAGTTACACCACCACTGAGTGCTGCTGTGCCTGACATGCTAGAACTGCAATTTGAACTGGAGTCAAAGGCAGCCAAGTGGTATGCTACAATTGACATTGCTAATGCATTTTTCTCTATTCCTGTAGCAGCAGAGTGCAGGCCGCAGTTTGCTTTCACCTGGAGGGGCGTCCAGTACACGTGGAATTGTTTGCCCCAGGGGTGGAAACACAGTCCTACCATCTGCCATGGACTGATCCAGATCACACTGGAGCAAGGTAAAGCTCCAGAACACTTGCAATATATTGATGACATCATCATATGGGGCAACACAGAGAAAGAAGTCTTTGAGAAAGGTGAGAGAATAATTCAGATTCTTTTGGATGCTGGTTTTGCCATAAAACGAAGCAAGGTCAAGGGACCTGCACGAGAGATCCAGTTCTTAGGAATAAAATGGCAAGATGGCTGTTGTCAGATCCCAATGGATGTGGTCAACAAAATTGCAGCAATGTCTCCACCTACTAATAAAAAGGAGACACAGACTTTCTTGGGCGTTGTAGGTTTTTGGAGAATGCATATTCCTGACTACAGCCACATTGTGAGCCCTCTCTATCGAGTGACTTGTAAAAAGAACCAATTTGAGTGGGGCCCTGAACAACAACAAGCCTTTGAACAAATTAAGCGTGAGATAACTCATGCGGTGGCCCTTGGACCAGTTCGAACTGGACTAGATGTTAAAAATGTGCTCTACACCGCAGCCGAAGATAATGGACTTAGCTGGAGCCTCTGGCAGAAAGCACCAGGAGAAACCTGAGGTCAACCATTAGGTGTTTGGAGTGGAGGATACAAAGGATCTGAAGCCAACTATACTCCAACTGAAAAAGAGATACTAGCAGCATATGAAGGAGTCCGAGCTGCTTCAGAAGTGGTGATTGGTGCTGAAGCACAGCTCCTCCTGGCACCTCGACTGCCGGTGCTGAGCTGGATGTTCAAAGGGATGGTTCCCTCTACACATCATGCCACCGATGTTACGTGGAGTCAATGAATTGAATTGATCATGCAACGAGCTCGAATTGGAAGTCCCAATCACCCAGGGATCTTAGAAGTGATTACAGACTGGCCAGAAAGCAAAGACTTTGGGATGTCTCCAGATGAGGAGGAAGTAACACGTGCTGAAGAAGCACCACCGTATAATACTCTTTCAGAGACTGATAAGCAGTATGCACTGTTCACAGATGGATCCTGCCGTCTTGTAGGAAAACATCGAAGGTGGAAAGCTGCTGTGTGGAGTCCCACACGACAAGTTACAGAAGCCACTGAAGGACAAGGTGAATCAAGTCAATTTGCAGAAGTGAAAGCCATCCAGCTGGCTTTGGACATTGCTGAACGAGAAAAGTGGCCAGTACTTTATCTCTATACTGACCCATGGATGGTAGCAAATGCCTTGTGGGGGTGGCTACAGCAATGGAAGAAAAGCAACTGGCAGCGCAGAGGTAAACCCATTTGGACTGCCACACTGTGGCAAGACATTGCTGCTCAGCTAGAGAGCCTGCCTGTGAAAGTTCGTCATGTAGATGCTCATGTGCCTAAAAGTCAAGCCACCGAGGAACATCTAAACAACCAACAAGCAGATCAAGCTGCTAAGATTAAAGTAGCTGAGGTGGACTTGGACTGGCAACATAAAGGTGAACTTTTCCTAGCTCGGTGGGCCCATGATGCTTTAGGGCATCAAGGTAGAGATGCAACATATAAATGGGCTCGCAATCGAGGGGTGGATTTAACTATGGACACTATTTCACAGGTTATTCATGAATGTGAAACTTGCGCCGAAATCAAACAAGCGAAACGGTTAAAACCTGTATGGTATGGGGGGCGATGGTTAAAGTATAAGTATGGAGAAGCTTGGCAGATTGATTATATTACACTTCCACAAACACGTCAAGGTAAGCGTTATGTACTTACAATGGCGGAAGCAACCACTGGAATGTTGGAAACATATGCCGTACCTCATGCTACAGCCTGAAATACTATCTTGGGCCTTGAAAAGCAAGTGTTTTGGCAACACAGTACGCCAGAAAGAATTGAATCAGACAATGGTACTCATTTCAAAAACGGTATTATAGACAATTGGGCCAAAGAACATGGTATTGAGTGGGTATATCATGTTTCATATCACGCACCAGCCTCTGGGAAAATTGAAAGGTAAAATGGTTTGTTAAAAACTACACTAAAGGCACTGGGTGGTGGAACCTTTAAAAACTGTGATTCACATTTAGCAAAAGCCACTTGTTTGGTCAATACTAGGGGATCAACCAATCGAGCTGGGCCTGCCCAATCAGAAATTCTTCATACTGTGGAAGGAAATAAAGTCCCTGTAGTACACATGAAAAATATGTTAGGAAAGGCAGTCTGGGTTCCTCCTGCCTCAGGCAAAGGCAAGCCCATTCGTGGGATTGTTTTTGCCCAGGGACCTGGCAGCACCTGGTGGATGATGCTTAAGGATGGAGAAGTTCGGTGTGTACCTCAAGGGGATTTGATTTTAGGTGAAAATATGCTTGATGTGAATTGCCATACTAACAGTGTTTAATAAGTGTCTTTCAGATCAAGACAGTGATGATGAAACCAGAGCTAGCTTCTTTGAGTGGCGCCTGACAACTTCTTTGAAGTTGATGTCTTTAACCCACAAACATTGGTCATGAGATGCACTTGTACCATTTTTTCCTGCCCTGGGAGACTGTTGTGACAAAATGAACTTAATGAACTTTTCAAAGGATGGTCCACTGATTAAGATAAATTACTCCTGTGTATATATGTACATATGTGTGTGTATATATATATAGTAGTAGTGATTAATTAGATTGTATTGATAGATTGTATTGATAAGGTTTAAGTATTCTGTGAATGGTATATTATAAGGGGTGGAATCTGTCCTGGTTTTGTTAAAAACCAAGTTTCTCTTTTAGTGAATTTTGCCTGTTAGCTAAAGCTTCATATTAGCTGCATTTTCCTGGAGAACCAGATACATGTTTTGGTAAACCTAGCAATGGAATGCGAAGTTATTGATAAGCATGGACGGACATCTCGTGAGAGGGGCAACAAGAAACAGGTGACCAAGAAACTGACCAACTGTGTATCACATTCCATTCATGTGAATACTTCCTATAAAAGTGGGAGATCATGAGGATCTCGTCCCTTCTTTTCCCTTTTGCTTATGGCTGACATTAGGAGAGGATCTTGCTGGTTATCCCTGCAAACTGAGGCCTAGTGAGAGACTGAATCCAGCTCCGGTTGGCTGCAGAGTCCAGTCCAGGACTTTGGGTGCCGGCTCTGCAGTTGCTGAGACTTTCAAGATTGGTTTTGTATATTTTGTATTGTTTTCTCTATTCTTATTAGTAGCATTAGTAAAACATTTTTAATTTTTCCAACTCTCTTCTCTCTGTCCTTCTTTTCCTCCCGATTGCCTGTCCTTAGTGGGAAGGGGGGAGAGGGAAGGGCAAAAGGGGGAAGTGGGGGAGGAGAGGAGGTTAACAATACATCTGCCAGGGTTTGATTGTCACCCCACAATCTAAACCCTCAGCAGAATCATACCTGGAAAAGTCTTTCCCATACCCAGTTCTCTGCCCTTCCTGGAAGACTGTCCCACATGCCAGAAGAGCTCTCTTTCCCTCTTGCTGTTGACTTTTGTAAAGTAGAAAAAAAGTCCACATGTTTTCAAAAGGATGGTATCCTAACAGTAACAGTTTTATGATGCTTACTTCTGCTATCCATATGAAAGTTTGAGTTCTCTACAGGAAGCGAAACTCAAGCTAAGGTAAATCTTACTCAGTCTTATTAATGTGGACCATTCTTACTTGAATAAATTAGCTTCTGTGACATTCATCTCCCATTTGCACATCTGTAGGCTCTTCCATCTCTCAAACAATTCTGTTTGTTTCACCCTAAAAGATAAAAAGAAAGAAAATAAAAATTCATTTTCTTACAAGGGCTTTGTTTCTTAAAGCAGCTGCAGGCAGGGTACCATGCAGTAGGCTTTTCACAGGGCAAACCAGTCTATCTGGTGTAAAATTTATTATTTTTACTTCTTTTTCTCTTCAGATACCATTATATTTTGGGGAGGTTATCTTGATCTATGAGATCATACAGAACAGCACTGTTGGTAAATCCATTTAATAAACTGCAAGAGCATATGTGTATGGATTAGCATCTGTGATGGTAAAAGGACATGAAATGCTCTTTACATAAGGATCTCTCCCTCCCTCTCTGTTAATCTACTTTTAGTTATATCAAAAAATGACACTCTTACTTCCACTAGGCTGATACAGGATGACACATTTTTGGTGACATAATCAATTCCAACCACTTCTACCTTAGAGTTCATACATATTCTTCTGTATTTGGACAATGGAGATCATGAAGGCCTTGCGACAACCTAGAGCTAGGGACCAATGTCATAATTTGCTTAGGAAATGTTGAAGTCTGAGATTTTTTTCAAGATTGGTAGGTCTTAATGAGTTCTTTTCAGTCTTGAGGGCTTCGAATGTTTGAATAAAGCAAAGATTTCTAAGATAATTATATATTTAAAGTGAATAGAACTTAGGATTTCCCAGGCTGTGGAAGTTACAGGGAGGAATTAGGTCATGCACTTTATACCATTGGATAAGATGTAAAGAAATTAGTAATTCTCTGTACCATCTGACAAAGTATGCAGAAAAGCAATTTAAAACTCCCCATCTTCAGCAGAACATTGTCAGAAGTGTCACATTCTCACCCCTTCTATTTATTTTTAAGCACTGCAAGTCAGCAAGCAGTGCAAAGTTGTTACTCGTGTATCCTTCACGCAGTACCAAATGCAGGACACGAGGACATAACCCACACTGTTTTGTGCACAAAGTGAGCAGTGGAGACATGCTCAGAATTAATGCAGGTCTACAGTAAAAAATTGTATTTGCTCTAGGCTTGGTTGCTTAATGGTATGCACTTGTACAGCTGCACTTTCATTTGAGATTCTCAGTGCACTTTACAGACCTTAATAAGCCTTGCGGATTGTCAGTAAGATCACTAAACCACTGGTTTTAGATACTGTAAGGGATTAGGCACAATCTAAGCACCTAAATTCAGTGCAACGCTGAAAATGTAAAAGGGCAACACAAAAAATCCTGCTTTGCTCTGTCTTTTGAGTTTGCCCCACCTTTTTGCCTGATTCCATCTCTATGACTTCATGGATACATCTCATTCAACCCATTAGCTCACTGATGTGCATACAGGATCACAAAAGAAAGTCTATTGTTTCTCAGAATCACGTTTTCCTACTTTTCACTGAGTGTTATTAACTTGTGAAACTCACATCTAATTGAGGAGGTCAAAAATACCAATGGGCTCAGAAAAGATCTAAACAAATTAACAGAGAGGTCTATTGTCCACTCTGATTACTGTAGTCTTAGTGACCATCCACCACTCACCAAGTGCCCACACCAGTATTTGTTATCAGGAAGGAATAACCTTTTTCCTTCATTTCTTGCCTTTCACTACTGACCACTGTCAATGATAGAGCCTTAAGCTAGATGGACACTTGCTATGAGTCAGTTTGGTTGTTATTACTCTTCAGTTACCGTGAGGAGAGGACTTGGAATATAATATTGCAAATAATATTACATACACTGTATTTAATTCCAAACACTGACCAAAATGCCTCCATCTATATGAAAAGCCTCCATTTTTTTCAAATGGACCTTAGATGAAATTCAAATATCACTACTTGAGCATAAAAAAGAACCTCAGGAACCTCTGATGACATCCCTACTGATGGGATCTTTGAGCCTTGCATCTTTGGCAATCTTATTGTAGGTTATAATTTTCATCCTGCCTGAAAAGTAGCTTTTTATCAAACATTCATTCATACTTACATAGATAAAACCTTCACCACAATGATGTCCTGCCGTAATTCCAGGCATTTGGTAGAGTTGTATTCCAAAGGCCCTTCATAAAACTCAAAATACCCGAAGAACAGGAAAAAAGATTATAAAAAAAGCTTTAGACTAGAATACTTGTCTTACACATCAACAGAAATTTGCTTAAAACTGTCATTTATGATTTCTGCCTAACTTAAGTCTACACTTAGTCTGGCCCATAGGCAGGTTATAATTTCACAGGAAAACATAGATGTGGTTGTTGATTGTAGAACTGTCACCCATGTCCAGTTTTTCTATCCCTACTAGAGATCATCTATCTTGTAGGTACCAACAAGGACTAGCTCCCTTTACTAGCAGTCAGCACGTAGCTGAAAGTCAGGGGAAAAGCTCTGATCACTTGAGGAACACTGTTCCCATCCACTGGGTGCCTGGATGTGCTGAGAGTTTAAAAACCAGTTCCTTAAATTTTGCTCTGAGGTAGAAAACAAAGTTCTGGAGGTTGCATCTTGTCTGTGGAGACTTGGATAGCTCTACACAACTGAGCTTTTTGTTGGGATTTACTCTTTTGGTATAGTCAAATTTTATTCTCAAAAAAAATGAGATGGTTTTGACAACGAAGGGATTTGAATGCTCAGACACATCGCAAGTGTCAGTGCTATTCTTAATTAAAATATGGACATAAATGTTTGGGTTTTTTTCATTAAATTCCCTCGCCTTAACCATCAGACTGCAGTGAAAGGGAAACAAAACACAATGGTAGTTGCTTATGTTTAGGGGCCAGAGAAAGCCCAGATTGTCCAGGGAGTTGAACGAGACTGTATTGAAATGACAAAAAAGATTTTGGGGTTTAAACCAAGCTTTGTATTTATCATTAGAAGTCTGTATTAAAACCTAACACCTAATAACTGCTCATACTCACACACAGCAGTTGTGAGCATGATGAAGAAATACTAGTAGACAACCTGGAGGAATAGGTATTATGACAAAGACTAGAGCAAGTTATTTTGACGGATCCTTTAAAATTG
The DNA here is from genome assembly GCF_037038585.1 of Patagioenas fasciata. NCBI lineage: Eukaryota > Metazoa > Chordata > Aves > Columbiformes > Columbidae > Patagioenas > Patagioenas fasciata. Next base: position 54,040,419 of record NC_092559.1, read on the forward strand.
CAGAATTCATAAGGCTGTAACTCCAAGTTATCTTTTGAATTTTCAATATGAAAGAAAAATACAAGATTCCTGGGAGAACTTTATTTAAACCATCATTGGAAATATAATGTTTTGGTTTTGTGTCATTTTAAAATAATATCAACATTCATGTTTGACCCGATGTCTCTTCAGTTCTGAATAAATAATCCTTAAGTAGGAAAAGCCTTGTTAGTTTTCTTAGTAGTTCATGTTTATAGTTAATATCAAAATTTGGGGGGATCCAAAGTTTGATCTGTTCTGGAGAAGTACTAAGAGCTCACACCTCCCAGGGAAACTGTAGGAAGTGAGAGTGTCCAGAAAACATCCTCAGGTTTCTTCAAAAGTGCCTCCAAAGGCCAGAAGCATCTAAAAGCCAGAAGCTTCTGAATTTTGCCATTTAAGCACATGCAGAGGTGAATCAAAGCGGGGAAGAGAGAAACCCATAGAAGGGAGAAAAGGACTATAGTATGTGACTGAAAAAAAGACCAAGAGCTTCCCAAAACAACCTGCTATCAACTGGGAATGGTTCTATGCTGTCAAACACTGCTCTAAGAAATATTTCCTTCAGCTCTCCCTGAGGTTTTCACCACCTCAGCTTTGCCAAATCCCAATTCTGTGATCCAGTGAGAGGCACAAACCTTGAGACTGAAAAGAAGGCCATGCCTAGAAGAACATCATAAATTCCTAATAAAGAAGTAAACTGATTACTGTCAGAAAAAAAAAATAGCTCAGCAATCTTGAAAAAATATGACTATTTGGAAATGTGTTTGCATAGTCTTCAAGGCAACAAATATATTTTCATGGGTTTTGTAGAAGAAACTATGTATTTAAAGCACTTCATAATCAGTGACAAACCTGTGAAAACATTTCCTCAGCCTCCAGAAGGGAGATAAAGTTAATGTAACATGAACCTTCATCTGGTCTCTCACCAAAGGCTTGGGCTCTCCTTCCAACTCAGCCATTCACCTGGACATTCAACCTTTTTAAAGAACAGCTGAAATCCATTGCACTGGCACATCTCCTGCATCCTCGGCTTGTTGAGCTGGAGATGAGCAACTTGTGCATTTTGAAAGCTGCTCCAAATACAACTGGATTACGAACTCACCTGGTTGCACCAGGCCAAAGCCCTGGGTGGATGTAAATTTCCCAAATTTAACTGAAATCTCTCTCTGTGGAGGCAACACCACAGGACTTATTACTGGTCACAGAATTTTACAGGGGTGAAGGAGTCCCCTCTAGCTATCAGTCCAATTTTTTCATCCTTCTGCAACAGTCCTTTTTCTTACTGTATTTCGCAGTATCCGTTCTTTACTTTGCTTCTTTGAGACTGGGACTATGAATGTGTATGTTCCACACAATAGCCAGAGGCAGGAATACATCCCCATGCAACACTCAGCATGTTACATACCACTCCTACCTCTCTGGAAGAAGGGGGAGAGCAATGGCCATCAGCCTCATCCTTACCTGTCACCTAACACTGGATTTCAGTACCTTGCATGTGCCTCAAGAATGGCAAAAATCTAAATTAACAGGTATTTTTATCTTTCCTGTGCACTTTTGGCTCTGCTGCCAAGTCAAAGAACTGCAGTTCGGATGTCAAACAGCACATGTTCTAACGTGGGAACGTCACAGCAGGGGAGAGCTGGCTTCAGCCCCTAGCACTGGAGACAAAGATGAAACAGAGGTGAAAATTCCCAAGACCCAGCCATCCCTTTAATCATTGCCCATTTACCCAATCCACAAATGAAAAATAGAAATGAAAAAGGATGCATTACTAAAGAGGCAGAAGGGCAAGGAGGAAAGGTTTAGGTAAAAAATAAGGAAAAAGGAAATCCATGAGGCAGCATTGTGTTTATAGCCTATAGCTTGGAAAAGCACGGGACTGTCCTGCAAGTCACTGACTCCCACGATAGCTCCAGTGTTTCCAGCAAAGTCACTGGGAGTGGTGAATTCACCATTTGGCACCTTGGAGGACCTGTGACACATGCCGGGTGACATGCTGCTGGTGGGACAGCTATGTACCTCCCGCAGCAAAGGCAGGGGACACTGACAGCGGTGTCACTTCTGCACCAAGTGAGGAAAAGATGCTATTGGCCATGGGGTGAGCTCAACTGAAACAAACTCATCCAGCCTGAGCTGCTGTCATTCATAAGCCCTGAACCACATCTGAAGCAGGTAGTCAGACACTAAAGCCTCGTAAGTGTAAATGTCACTGATGCACTTAGGTTGCAAGTATTAATGATGCTACAACAAACAGCATTAAGGACTTTGCAAGACAGTATCTGGTCAATAGACTAAAAAAAAAAAAAATGTTTTCTCTCTGCTGGGAGAATCACAGAATCACAGAACAGTTTGGGTTGAAGGGACCTTCCCAGCTCCCCCAGTTCCCCCCTGCCATGAGCAGGGATATCTTCACCAGCTCAGGTTGCTCGGAGCCCTGTCCAGCCTGGTCTGGGATGTGTCCAGGCTCTCACCACCCTCAGTGTAAAAAAATTTCTTTTTCATGTATAGCCTGAGTGTTCATGCTATGTATTTATTTATTTGCTTCACAGTGATCCCCCTCCTGCTTCAGACACTGAGGCAAATTAGCAAAGATAACTGCATGGAGCATTGTCCATCCTCTTCCCACAGAAATGCTTCACATTGTACTTTTCCAGAATAGAGCCTTTATACAACACTGGGCTCTAGGACAAGGAACACTGGTTCTCTCTACCCCCCCCCCCCTGCCGGATGTGTTTTAAACCCAGTTCCTCCACTCAGAAGGGCCTGGCCACAGAATCACAGACTGGCTGGGGTTGGAAGGGACCTCTGGAGATCCCCCAGCCCAACCCACCTGCTAAAGCAGGTTCAGCCAGAGCAGATCACACAGGGTCACATCCAGGCAGGTTTTAAATGTCTCCAGAGAAGGAGACTCCACAACCTCTCTGGGCAGCCTGTTCCAGGGCTCTGGCACGTCAGAACAGGTTCTCATCATATTCAGATGGAACCTCCTGTGTTTCAGTCTGTGCCCATTGTCCCTCATCCTGTTGCTGGGCACCACTGAACAGAGTCTGGTCCATCCTCTTGACACCCACCCTGCAGATGTTTATCAACATTGATAAAATCCCCTCTCAGCTTCTCTTCTCCAGGCTGAGCAGCCCCAGCTCTCTCAGTCTCTCCTCATAAGAAAGATGCTCCAGACCCCTCATCAGCTTTGTGTCCCTCTGCTGGACTCTCTCCAGTAACGGTCTTGCTGGGAGTGCTTGGCGTGCCCCCCATGTTCTCCCAGAGGAAGCATGTCTCACCCACTCCCTGGGGTCTAAGTGCTGCTTCTGCCTATTAGTTCCCACTCTATGCCATGTAGTTCCCTGTGAATGAAGATATATTTGCCTGTTGGAAAGCTTATTTAGCACAAATGGAGACCGTCTTCCCCATCATCTTCCTCAGTCTAATATCCAGCTAAGAAGCAAGGGTATAGGTGTCCTGGTTTTGTTAAAAACAAAACCAGTTCTCTTTTAGTGATTTTTCTTTCAGCTAAGTTCTTCTAGGTGGTTGTACTTTTCTGAGTTTTAGCCTGCATATTTTTCCTTGGATGCTGTACTCGGTGCTGATAAGAGACCAACAGAATGCTGAAGAAGTTTGTGTTTAGATTTATTACTATGGTAGCCAAGAAAGACTGATAAGTTTTCCCATGTTCTGTTGTGAGAGGGGTGTGTTTGAGGAGGGGTGGATGGAACAGGTGACTAGAACTGACCAACTGAGGATCAGCTGAGTATCCCATCCCATAATCGTCATACCCCCTATATAAGAGGGTGATCACGAGGGTCACTCCCTCTTTGACCATGGCCGGCATCCAGAGAGGACCCTGTCTGTCTGCCTGTGATCTACAGGTCTCAGGCCCTGCATCCTGCAACCAGGTTCTGGTTTGCTGTGAAGTCCCGCTGTGGCAGGATGCAAACCCCCCTCTCTCCCCCTCCCTCCTTCAGTATGGAAGGAGTAGGCACATCTCCCTCTCTCTCTGCTACTTGAGGCTAACAGATTCTTTTGTTTGGCCCCAGAGCACTCTGGCCAGGGCCATTAGGAGAAGGGAGCACCGAGGCGCTAGTGAGCCGCTGTGCACCTGTGACCAGTGTGGGGGTGCAGAGAAGCTTCTCGAATGCCTACAGTCAGGTCTGATCAGTCAGTATAAAAACGGGACTCTCGTCGAGACTCCACCCATTGTCGCGGGTCTCTCGGAGCACAAGCAAGATGCTGCCGCCGAAAGTCCCCCTCCCCGGGATGGAGACTCCGCTTGCCTTGCCGCCACTGTGTGAGTAAAACTTCTCGCAGGATTGCGAGTATATTTATAATTTCCGTGCACATATGCACATGTAACTTTCCGTGTTTAATACAAGCACGTGTACTTTCCATGCACATTTGCACGTGTAAGTAAATTAACCCTCGCAGGATTGCGAGTGTACTATAAATTTACCCTCGCGGAATCGCGAGTGTACACTTTCCGTACTCATTACGTGTCGTGGTTGAGACGGACAAATGACATGGACCAAGTTCTTCCAGGATGAAAGTAGTAGATGCCATTTATTGCCACAAGTGCATTTTTATACAGTTTTACCAATTCATGTGTCTCTTCACTATTGGTTACAAGTTACAGCAGTAACATCTCATTGGCTAATTTTGCTACCATCAGTGTTACTCTTCTACTCCCTTCTCTCTCACGGGTACATCCTTAATATCTCCAGATACTCCTTTACTCCCATCTTTCTCACGGGTAGGCCTTCATATCTTCAAGGCTAATTTCTGTTCCCATGCCCTCCGTCAGGGAATCCACGGACCCACCGTAGTCCCCCACAATTACGAGTACGTGTATCTCTTTAAAAATAATCCCGCACTGTGTTCAGGCAAGTGTGTACGCCTCCGGGACACAGGGACGGTTCCGGCATTGTTTTGGTGAAGCCACGTGCATGCACTCTGTGGACCGCCTGTTGTATTAGTTGCTGCCCCTTAATAGTTTTCCTCAGCTGATATCCGAACCTGTATTTAAGTCACTTTGGAGTGCTAAAACCCTGTTTCTCACTAGTTTAATACAAGTTGTTTTGGACCCTGTTGTCCCTTAAACTAACCTCGGGGTGCCTCTGTGACACCTGCCCATGACTTCCGGGGGCCTGAGCTGCACCTGCTGGAGCTGCCAGCTCCGCACACCCAGCTCTGCTGCTGGAGTGACGCCAACTCAACATCGAGCATTCAAGATTGGTTTTGTATATTTTGTATATTTTGTATATTTTGTAGATATATTCTCTATTTATTAGTAGCATTAGTAAAACCCTTTAAAACTCTCCAACTTGAAGTCTAAGTCTCTCTTCCTTTTCCCTTATCTTTCCTATCATCTTTCCAGTCTAAAGAAAAGGGGTGATGGGAAGTGAGGGGTTAACAGGGAGCGTCTGCCATGGTTTATTGTCGCCTTGCCTTAAACCTTGACAGTAGGGCAGTTTATTTTGATTTATGCTCTTGATTAATGACGAGTGACACACCTGACTACGATACTCATTTTGCTACAGAAAAAGTGCTGTGTTTCAGCTTTAGAAGAATTACGGTCATTTTTCACCATTCCTGGAAGTGTTTAACAAATGCAGAGATGAGGTTCATAGGGACATAGTTTAGTGACTGTGTTAGGTTATGCCTGGACCCGATGATCTTGAGTGTCTCTTACAACCAAAATGATTCCATGTTTTGATGATTCTATGTTTTATATCCATAAAAGAGAGTTGATATACATCACCGCTAGAATGTTCTCTCCATGCTTTGCCTTCACTTCCCCTTCTGAAATCGAAAAAACTTTTATCCCTCAAAGGTCACAAGTCTGCAGGAAAACCAACAGAGGAAGTCATTATTCTTTACCACAGGGAACACAACAACAACTGAATCACAACAAAATGCATAGTTGCACACGGGATCACATTTTTCCAGGGTACCAGGCACTACACTTGACCCACTGTTCTGTGTCCCTTCAGGTCAATTGTAGCTTTCAAATCTACATTTTTCCCAGATCAAATCCTGTACCTGAACTCCACACAAGCTGCAAGTGCTCAGAGAGAACTCTTTTTTTAATGCCTCTCAGTACTGAATGCCCAGAAACGAGATGCTATTCACTCTGTAATTTTCCTTTTTTGATTAACTGAGACTTTCTTATTTTGTAGCCTTCATGTCTCCCATCGCAGCTTCACTTCCAGCCAAGCAGCTTGCTGAGCTCACTAGTGAGAGACAGATTTGATTTCCCAGTACCCCAGCTAAATCTTAGGTCATCTGCAGTTGGGCTGCTCCTGCTTTGATCAAAAGTCAGTTTTTCTTGATCATGCTACATGAATTAAAAAGCCTGAGACTTCAATCCTGCCTTCATGTGACACTTGGATTGAGGCACTGATTTGTCTGATATACTGAACACAGGTTTTAAAATATAATTGAGTGTAACTGTCAGGCATCTTTTAAACTAGGCCATTTTCTCCTGCAAAAAACTCCTTCTTGTTTGCTCACTCCTGCAGTGCTGGTTCTGCACTGTTTGCAGTGAGGCTACAGTGCTTATGCTGCAACAGAGCAGGGTATTGTGGGAAGAATTCCACCTACCCTGCAGGAAAAACAAAGATCTTTCAAAAAATATACATCATCCAGTGACTAAGAAATGAGAATAAACGAACCAAGCCCTGCAGGCTTCTACTAAGCACTTATTAAAAGAACTGTTCAATTAGCAGTGCCTGCACTCATCAGGATGGGCAGATCCACAGCCAGTCTTGGGTCTAAATGACCTTCCCTATTCAGGAACCTTGCAAGGGTTCGAGAGCACACTCCCTAAAGCACATGGGGACTCGAGATCATCTAGCAGGGCCAGCATGGGATCTTCAGATCCTTGTAACAAAAATACTGCTGAGGTGGAGGATATCATGGCTATAGGGGCTCTGGAAAACTCATCCAGAGCAGAGCAAACTAGGTGTTGACTTCATCAGAGAGTCCATTGTGAGTGAGCAACCAAATCCCACTGGCCTTTGCTGCTATTAATATTTCTATGAAACACCATTGGTCTGTTCTGTCAAGTAACAAGTGATTGGATGAGAGGAAATAGTCTCAAGTTGCACCAGGAGAGGTTTAGATCGGATATGAGGAAAAATTTATTCCTGGAAAGGGTTGTTGGGCATTGGAACAGGCTGCCCAGGGCAGTGGTGGAGTCACCATCCCTGGAGATGCTTAAAAGACACGGAGATGAGGTTCTTAGGGACATGGGTTAGTGCCAGAGTTAGGTTAAGGGTTGTACTGAATGATCTTAAAGGTCTTCTCCAACCAAAATGATTCTATAATATGATTCTATGCTTCCACGAAGATTCAGTCAAAAGGTTTAAGGGCCTGACATCAATACAGTGACTTTTTCCCTCAAAGAGTGCGTTCTACCACTTCGCATGGCATATTCTCCTAAGTTTACTTTGACCCCATTTGGAAGACATGATCCCTGTTTGTCAGATAAAGGAGCTGATGTAGAGGCTGATCGACAAGTAAGTCCATGGCAGGCAAGAACGGGGACCTTTGGCTCTGCTCTCATAGACACTGCCTAGACTACACAATTGTCACCAAGAACAAGAACAACCTCTGAAGTTGATGGAAATAATAATGACCTTCCATACTACACCTAACAAAACACCTGTGGACATACTGATGTTAGAATCATAGAACCATTTTGGTTGGAAGATACTTTCAAGATCATTGAGTCCAACCATTAACCCAACACTGTCACCACTAAACCATGTCCCTAAGAACCTCATCTATGCATCTTTTAAACCCCTCCAGGGATAGTAACTCCACCACTTCCCTGGGCAGCCTGTTCCAATGCCCAACAACCCTTTCTGGGAAGAATTTTTTCAACCTATTCAATCTAAACCTCCTCTGGTGCAACTTGAGGCCATTTCATTTAAATGAGATCACCCTACTCTGAGACTTGGCAAGTGAAGCAGAAATATTTGATGCTGGTTTTCTTTTTAGAAATTAAAGTTGTTGGGGGAGAGGAAACTCAATCCATCCCACTCCTACCAGTTTGATGCCAGTACCAGCAGTAGATGTCCAGGGCCTGGAGAAGGATACCAGGTCAGCAGGAGAACACCTGAAGAGCAACACAAAGGAATTCCAGTCACTCCAGCCTGTATGTCAGCTTCGTCAGAGTTCCAACTTAAACACCTCTGTGCAAACACACGTAGTATGGGTTGGACTCAATGATCTTGAGGGTCTCTTCTAACCAGAATGATTCTAATAAAGCAGAGGAGATAGATAGACACGTGCATACCAGCAGGGCTGTGGTCTTATAGGTATCACGGAGACATGGTGGGATGTCTCCTGTGATTGGAGTGTTGGAACAGAAGGATACAGAACTTTTAGGAAGGACAGACGGGGAGAAGAGGATGGGTGTGACCCTCTATGTCAATGACCAGCTGGAGTGCATGGAGCTGCACCTGGGGATGGAGGAGCCGCCAACTGAGAGTTTATGGGTCAGGACTAAAGGGAGAGTGGGGACAGGTGACATTATAGAGGAGGTTTGCTACAGGCCACCCGACCAGGAAGACCAAATCGATGAAGTCTTCCATAAACAGATAGAAGCAGCCTCATGTTCACAAGCCTGGGACCTCATAGGGTACTGCAACCACCCCAATATCTGTTGGAGGGACAACACAGCAGGGCAGAAGCAATCCAGGAGGTTGCTGGAATGCATTGACAATAATTTCCTTCTCCAAGTAATAGAGGAGCCAATGTTAGACCTTGTTCTCACCAACAAGGAAGGGGAATGGGAAGCTCAAGGGCAGCCTTGGCTGCAGTGACTGTGAAATGGTGAAGTTCAAGACCCTTAGGGCAGTGAGGAGGACGCACAGCAAGCTTGCTACCCTGAACTTCAGGAGAGCAGACTTGGGCCTCTTCAGGGATCTGCTTGGTAGAGTACTGTGGGACAAAGCCCTGGAGGGAAGAGGAGCCCAAGAGAACTGGTTATTATTCAAGGATCACCTCCTCCAAGCTCAGGAGCGATGCATCCCAACAAAGAGGATGTCAGGTGGAAACACCAGAAAGCTGCATGGATGAACAAGGAGCTCCTGGACAAACTCAAACACAAAAAGGAAGCCTACAGAGGGTAGAAGCAAGGACAGGAAGCCTGGGAGGAATACAGAGAAACTGAGCATCCAGGGATCAGGTTAGGAAAGCTAAAGCCCTGATAGAGTTAAATCTGGACAGGGACATCAAGGGCAACAAGAAAAGCTTCTATAAGTAGGTTGGTGATAAAAGGAAGACTAGGGAAAATTCAGACCCTCTCTGGAAGTAAACAAAAGACCTGGTTGCCCAGGGTATGGAGAAGGCTGAGGTACTTTGTGACTTTTTTGCCTCAGTCTTCACCAGTAAGTGCTCTGGTCTCACTGCCCAAGTTGCAGAAGGCAAAGGTAGGGACTGGGAGAATGAAGAACCATCCACTGTAGAAGAAGAGACCAACATGAACCTGCTGATCGTCCACCTAGGATATCTTGAAATGTTTGGCTAGATTTGTCTCCTTACAGCATTGCAAGTTTTTCTGGGTTTTGATAACAGATGGCATCAAAAATGTCCATCCACTAAGACAAGGGCAGTTTCCCAAGATTCCCTGCCTGTCTTCCAAATTAAAGACTTTTCCCTAAAAAAACCCCACAGAAGTACTTCCATGAACCATCCCTAGATCCATAAGTTTGATCTTCCACAGAAGAGGACTGGTGTTTATATTTCTGTCCTTTAAAAGCATTTCATTGGTAGCTCTACGTACTTCCCAAGTAACCTCAGAAAAGTGCATACATCCATCTGTCATATCTCAGAGATGCCCCTTTTCCAGATTCCTTATTTGATCTGGTGCCATGACTTCCCAGACAGTTTACACATCTGTACAGTTAAGATGACAACTGTGATACTCTCAGGATATGTTTTTCATCATGACTATGAAAGCTACTGGCAAACTGGCGCTGGCTGCTCACTGCCATTCTGATTTTGATCTCATCTTCATGCCTTGGCACACAGATCATTTGGGATTGCTTGGCTCTGCTGCCCATGTCAGCAGCGTGAATTGACCAAACATCCACTCCAGCCAATGCCACGTTGTTCCCTTCTCATGTCTTCACTTCTTTGGGACCTAAGTCTCTCCAAAACTTCGATCTAATATAGTACCCAACACAGCTCTACTGCAACAGCTGTGGGTGCAACAGCAGGAGCTAAAGCAGAAATAGCCCTACAATGTGTCACCCCCAGAATGATTTATTGGAGAGTATATTCAATTGCATAGGGTGTTTCATAAAGATGGACCCAACATGTTACAACTACACAAAAATTTATTAATACAAACAGTTTAACGAGGTAACAAGTTTTAGTAACCTTTTTATAAATGCTCTATGTTCCTTTTACCTGCCGTACGGACTGTAAGAGTTTCATTCACGGGCTGTTTGTGTTTGCAAGATACAGTGATTTCAAATTGAGTCCATCTTTTTGAAACACCCTGTACTTTACAGGAGATTCTGGTGTTTCTTTTCTTTCACAGTCAGTGTAATAAAACAACATCAGCTCCTGAGAAGCAGCAGTGGGTTATGCTGCAGGGAGTCCTGTTTAATCAGTGTCATTTCAAAAGACTTGCAATTTTTAATAAACTGCTGTTTGGCTATTTTAATCAGGCCCATTCCCATCACTCTGACTGAAATGAGCTGCTGATGTTGTTATCCATATGGCCACCTAGGAGGCATAACAAAACACATGACAACACTTACATATCAATAACATCTCAAAAAAAACCAAAAAACACATTTTAGTTTATTTTTGCAAGCAATGGCCTTTTTTATTTCTTGTGGTTCTCAAGATTTTAGTATCGTTGTATGAGGAGTTCAGCACTATGACTTAAGGAACATCCTCAGCTACTCTCCTGGCCAATGAGGTCCGATGTCTCAAGTCCTTACATTCATTCTTGTGAAATGTGTATTTGATTAATCCGATTGATTACACTTTCTCTTTTGTAGGCACTGGGGACAAAGTCATACCAGAGAATTCAGTGTACAAATTGACAGGCCCAAAAGTATAAAGCTCATGTCTCTACTCATCTGTCAAAAGCTTCTGTGGTCTCACCACCTAAGTCCTACATTGAACTCTGTCTTCAGCTCAGATAGACTGAAGGTGGCAGAGAACGCCATAACCCAACCAAGATGGTAGATAGATCATCACATCATTAAGACAGCTTCTTGGCAATGAAAAATGCTTTAAGCATGAAGATGCACAATCCCAGTGATTTTCAAAACAGGAGAACAGAGGATTCAGGGCTCTAGTAAGTAGTTTCCCATAACCAGCATCAGATAGAATCCTTTACCTGATTCCCCACAAGGATGTTGTAAGCACGAGACAAAAAAACAAAAGGTAGCAATCAGAGCAAGGGTTGATAAATAAGAACCAAAAATAAGCCAGTATTTGACAAATGGTTCACATCGCATCTGAGTGGGGGTTTCAAAGAGCCTGCAGCCCATCTAGTCCTCCTTTAGTTAAAAGTAGACATACCTATGGCTTTGAGGTGTTGTTTCACTTTTACCCCTTGCAAGTACTCACAACTTCTTTGCTACCTAGAAGACCTGCAGCAATGCAATATGCATCGAAACGAAGCTTTTGTTGCCCAAAAAGCCACAGCAAATGGAGATCTGTGTTAGGTATCTACCCACAGCAATATCAGGTGCCACAAATATGATCCACACTCTCAGCTGCACCACATACTGAGCCAAGATCATTATATTAGCTTTTATCTTCATGGACTGGCTCTACACAATCTGAAGAAGTGTCTTATGCACTGGGATGAAAAGCCTCAGTTAGTTTGGTGATTCCAGCACAGTGGAGCTGTCTGCAATCAGAATGTTGTCATCACTTAAAAGAATAAATCCTGTCTACAATTGTTAATCTAAAGATATATAAATCCTTTCAGTTTTAGGTCAGTCTGCTCATATAATAAAGAGTGACTTGCAAAGCACCTAATCATGAACTACAGACACTACTGACCTTGCAGCTGTCAATGTCTCTACACAATGTATGAAGTTACATGACTAAAAGATAAAGAGTAGTTACAGAATATACATGGGTTGATATCACATATGTATGAATAAACATGTATCTACACACATATAAATGACTGCTATAAGCTAATGAAAAGCATCTTAATATCTATTTCAAGTAATATCTTTAAACACCAAACCTTTCAGAAGGAGGTGATAACACACAATAAACTGCAAAGCAATGCAGTGACAGGTATTTACTGTGCTTATGTTGACATATAATTAATTTTGTGCACTTGAGACATCTCTCTGGAGCCCTGTAAATACAGACAAATAAAATCAGGTCAGCAAAATGTAGCTTGCAAGTTTTCCATTTTGTGGAAAGAATTATTCATTAGAGGAAGGTTTGTTTTCAACTCATATCAACTGCCTGAAATTGGGTGTCAATTAAGACTCTCAGGAGATGTCTAGTGATAACACAGTAAGAAAGGTGATCAAAGTTAAACAGTGAAATATTTATGACATATAAGGCTGCTGTTAGAGGATGTAGGAAGGCAGCTAGGATAGCCAAGGCCTCCTTAGAATTACAGCTGGCGAGAGGGGTCAAGGACAGCAAAAAGAACTTTTTCAAATACATAGCAGATAAAACTAATACCAGAGGCAATGTAGGCCCACTGATGAATGAGGTGGGTGCCCTGGTGGCAGAAGACACAGAGAAGGCAGAACTGCTGAATGCCTTCTTTGTCTCTGTCTATTCTGCTGGAGGTTGTCCTGGGGAGTCCTGTACCCCTGAGACCCCGGATGAAGCCAGGTCAATGGAGGAGTTTGCTTTAGGCGATGAGGACTGGGTTAGGGAGCAATTAAATAGTCTGGACATCCATAAATCCATGGGTCCAGATGGGATGCATCCACGGGTGCTGAGGGAGCTGGCTGAAGTCATTGCTGGACCGCTCTACATCATTTTTGCCAAGTCTTGGGAAATGGGAGAGGTGCCCGAGGATTGGAGGAAAGCAAATGTCACTCCAGTCTTCAAAAAGGGCAAGAAGGAGGACCCGGGTAATTATAGACCGGTCAGCCTCACCTCTGTCCCTGGGAAAGTAATGGAACAGCTTATCCCTGATGTCATCTCAAGGCACATCAGGGATAAGAGGGTCATTAGGGGCAGTCAGCATGGCTTTACCAAGGGTAAGTCATGCTTGACCAACCTCATAGCCTTTTATGAGAATGTAACAAGGTGGATGGATGATGGCAGAGCAGTGGATGTGGTCTACCTTGACTTCAGTAAAGCCTTTGACACAGTCTCTCACAGCATCCTCACAGCTAAATTGAGGAGGTGTGGTCTAGACAATAGAGTAGTGAGGTGGGTTGCAAACTGGCTTAAAGAGAGAAGCCAGAGAGTGGTAGTCAATGGTGCGGAGTCCAGTTGGAGGCCTGTAGCTAGTGGAGTGCCTCAGGGGTCAGTACTGGGGCCAATATTATTCAATATATTCATTAACGATTTAGACAAGGGAATTGAGTGTACTATCAGCAAGTTTGCTGATGACACTAAGCTGGGAGGAGTGGCTGACACGCCAGAAGGCTGTGCTGCCATCCAGCGGGACCTGGACAGGCTGGAGAGTTGGGCGGGAAATAACCTGATGAAATTTAACAAGGGCAAGTGTAGAGTCCTGAATCTGGGCAGGAACAACCCCAGGTTCCAGTATAGGTTGGGAAATTACATATGAGAGAGCAGTGTAGGGGAAAGGGACCTGGGCGTCCTGGTGGACAACAGGATGACCATGAGCCAGCACTGTGCCCTTGTGGCCAGGAAGGCCAATGGCATCCTCGGGTGTATTACAAGGGGGGTGGTCAGTAGATCGAGAGAGGTCCTCCTTCCCCTCTACTCTGCCCTGGTGAGACCCCATCTGGAATATTGTGTCCAGTTCTGGGCCCCTCAGTTCAAGAAGGACAGGGAACTGCTGGAGAGGGTCCAGCGTAGGGCAACAAAGATGATTAAGGGAGTGGAGCACCTCCCTTATGAAGAAAGGCTGAGGGAGCTGGGGCTCTTTAGTTTGGAGAAGAGGAGACTGAGGGGTGACCTTATTAATGTTTATAAATATATAAAGGGTGAGTGCCACGAGGATGGAACCAGGCTCTTCTCAGTGGCAAACAATGATAGGACAAGGAGTAATGGGATCAAGCTGGAACACAAGAGGTTCCACTTAAATTTGAGAAAGAACTTCTTCTCAGTGAGGGTGACAGAGCACTGGAACAGGCTGCCCAGGGAGGTTGTGGAGTCTCTGGAGACATTCAAAGCCCGCCTGGACACATTCCTGTGTAACCTCACCTAGGCATTCCTGCTCCAGCAGGGGGATTGGACTAGATGATCTTTTGAGGTCCCTTCCAATCCCAAACATACTGTCATACTGTGATACTGTGATACTGTGATGACATAGTTCTGCTGTTATTCAACCCACAGTCTCACCTCTAGTCTTACCTCCACGTTTATACAGCTCTTTTTTATTTTGCTGTGTTCTCAGCTTTCAGAAAATAGACAAATGGATAAATAATAGCTATAACATATTTATGTGCACTATATGTTGCAGATAGACTTTAACTCAAAATCCTCATCACTCAGCTCCACAGTCATTAACATGACACAGATTTGAAATTTGCATCTTCAATTGATATTATAACCTTTGAAATTTATACCTAGTATGTATTTTGCAGTCAAGGGTTTTGGTTCCCTGTCCTGCAGTCAATGATGGTTCACTTGTCAAGGGTGCCTAGAGAGGGAAATCCATATTTATTAATGCTTCTATGTCTTCAGGAAGAAATCTGTCTTTGTGCCACATTCAGTTCTTTCACATGTCAAGTGTCTAAATTGAAGTCTTTGCATATTACAGACTATAGATGCATACACAAAAAAGGCAACAGAAGTAGATGTACGTAGATAGACAGATAGATACACACATACATATATATATAGACTGAACCATTTTTCCCTTGCTCTGAGTGAAAAACTGCAGCTTAAGCTGGTTCTTTTTATAAAGAACTGTAACTGGTTAAACCAGCTGAGAGGTGGGTAGCACTCGTACGGGATCACGTTATAGCAAAGAGCCTCAACAGAAACTGCAGTATTGCTGCAGTTCACTGAGACTGGATGTTTTTTGGCAGGTTAGACTCTGTGTGTCTGCTCGCCACTGAAATGCTATCAGCTCCACAGCTGTAGTGGTGTATAGTTACCAAAATGATGATATTTTAAATAAAATACTTAATTTATCCAGATACAGTTTTATTTATACATAGGAATTAAATGTAAGCTTCTATTAATTAACTCAGGATTTTTAACCTGTACAGCTGAGTTTCCAGTAAGATATCCTGAATATTCACACTATGCCTATACCTGGATTTATGCAGATAGCTATGGAGCTCTTCAGGTACAACTACAGTCAGTTTCCTGACTATGCTCTTCATGACCTTTCAGATATGTGTCAGTCAAAAGGGTCCTACTAAAAATTAAAAAGTAGAAAAACTGCAATGGCACATCAGAGCTTATAATATTTTCAAAATAGTGTAAATAAAAAATACACCTGTCTTGATAATACACTTTTACCCTACTAGGCCATGGAAAGATTTCAAGTTAAACTGTGTTTTCTTAGAATACATATTCTATTCTAAAGAAATATTTGGACCAAGTTCTCCAGTATGCTCTGCGTGCATCAACACTGTCATGTTGAGGCATTTCCCACCCAAGTCCCACTCTCCCACATTCCCACATATTGACACATAGCACTGGTGGGGGAATAGGAGAGGCCAGGATAAGCAGTCAACCTCCTGCGTGCTGCATGGATGTTTATGGAATATTCCAAAATGCTCCCAAGGCCTTGAAGAGGGAAAACAGCACAACCCTTGGGTGTCCATGGCATCTTCTGTGCCACAGGGAGCAGTACCGAGCGGCCAAAGCAAACCGTAAATCTCATTTTTCACACAGCCTGTGCTCATATTTGTGGTTCGTACAAAGAGAGAGTGAGCTCTTGTCCTGGTTTTGTTAAAAACAAGTTTCTCTTTTAGTGAATTTGCCTGTCAGCTAAAGCCTTCATGTTAGCTGCATTTTCCTGGAGAACCCAACACATGTTTTGGTTAAACCTAGCAATGGAATGCAAACTTCTTGATAAGCACGGATGGACATCTCGCGAGAGGGGCAACGAGAAAACTGATGACCGAGAGACTGACCAATGGTGTATAACATTCCATTCACGTGAATACTTCATATAAAAGTGGGAGATCACGAGGATCTCGTGCCTTTTTCCCTTTTTTTCCCTTTTTCCTCATGGCTGACATTAGGAGAGGACCTTGCTAGTCGTCCCTGTGAACGGAGGCCTAGTGAGAGACTGAATCCAGCTCCGGTTGGCTGCAGAGTCTAATCCAGGACTTTGGGTGCTGGCTCTGCAGTTGCTGAGACTTACAAGATTGGTTTTGTATATTTTGTATTATTTTCTCTATTCTTATTAGTAGCATTAGTAAAACATCTTTAACTTTTCCAACTCTCTTCTCTCTGTCCTTCTTTCCCTCCCGATCGCCTGTCCTGAGTGGGAAGGGGGGAGAGGGAGGGGCAAAAAAAGGAAGGGGGGGGGGAGAGGAGGTTAACAATACATCTGCCAGGGTTTGATTGTCACCCCACAATCTTAACCCTCGACAGCTCTGCAGTCATTCCCTCTGGTGTCAGTACCTGATGTCTGTGTCACTGCCACTCCTCACTGCTCCGTCATCTGTGAAATTAAAGGTGCCGGTCCAATTTGCCAATTCCTCTCCATTCTGCCAGCTAAACTGCAGGCCTCTAGCAAGAAAATGAGGCAGTTGATATTTGATATAATTCATTAGGTTAAGTCTATCAGCATGAGTTCTCATGTCCTTTTTCTTAACACAGAAATGTGACTACAACACATTCATCAAAAACAATAAGAAGATACCAAGAACCGCAAGACATCATCTTACTAGTGGAAACAATTAATTTTTAGTTCCCATAGACTCTACAAGTCCTTGACTGAAAACAACATCAAACTCTCCAAACAAATTAGAAGGCCAGTAATTTTCTGTGATCATAAACAACATACATATGTGTGGAGTGGAGAAAGGTGGAAATTCCATTCCCAGAGACACAAGTGCAAAAACCTGGAGACTTATGTGGAAAACTGTAGGGCCAAAGAAGAAAACTCTCCAAACTTCAATTTTACTTCTACAATAGTCATTAAGTGTGCTGGCACTGGGTCCATCCTCTGATTTGTTGGCTGTGCTAGTAAAGGATTTATCATTTGATGACTTCTCTAAGTCACACTACATTGCTTCTTTTCCCTGTTTGGGAAGATGACATTTTTTAAGCCAATACATATCACAATCATCACAACTCCCTGTTTTCCAACCTTTCACAAATTCATTCCAAGACCCATGATGCCTGCATTCTTCTGGAAACTCCACCTATAGCTGGGTAGAAATCTCACGTGTATTTAAAAAAGTTGGGTCTGAAGAAACATTTGACAAAACAAGTCAAATCCTTCCTATAACTCAGAAGTCAATGAAAAAGAATCTCTCACATTGTTCTTTTTAACCTTCTCCATTTTACCCCAATTTCATGATTTCAGAAGCCTGGGAGATGAGTTGTGAACATTTGGTGCTGCCAATATTGAAAGTTAACTTTCCAGCTGGGCAGTGCGGGGACAGCCAGAAAGAAATCTGCCAGTCCACTTTGCCCAAAAAAAAAAGGGCATCCAGGACCCCACTAGTTTTAGAATCATATAATAGTTTGGGTTGGAAGGGACCTTCAAAGCTCATCCAGTCCAACCCCTGCCATGAGCAGGGACATCTTCAACTAGATCAGGTTGCTCAGAGCCCTGTCCAGCCTGGCCTGGGATGTCTCCAAGGATGGGGTGTGGGAAAGCAAGATGTGCGGTTCCAGCCACCTGGATGCTAAAGGAAGATCAATACTATCATGACCATGCGGACAGTCAAAGAAGAAATAATACTAACATAATTAGATCACAGCAACTAGTCAAAATATAAAGATCCTTGGATAGGTTGTACTGAAGTATGTTTTTCATAATTGTAAAGAGTGATAGCCCAGACTTCTGAGAATGGTATCTTGGGCCAGATAACTGCCCCCAAGTACATGTGATGTGTGACTGTTGGGCCTGGGCGTGTGAATGAGTAGGGCGGAATGCTGCCCACAAGATATGCATGGGAACGTGACTGAAAACAGTCACAACATGAGTGTGGTGTGTTTGGGATAACAATTATTGAAAAAACATCCTGTTTAACCTCTTAGTCCAGGCCCATATCTGTAAAACCTATAAACTGTCAATGGCTAATAAAGAAGGCCTCAGCCTGGCTCAGCTCTCTGCTCTGCCTGGCTCTGTGCTCCTTCCTGAACACAATCTCTGCCTCCGTGTGCATCTTTGTCTGCATCCCAGTGTGCATTGTTCCGCATTGCTGCAATGGAGCATCCACCACCTCTCTGGGCAACCTGGGCCAGGCTCTCACCACTCTCAGTGTAAAACATTTCTTCCTCATGCCCAGCCTGTATCTCCCCTCCTTCAGTTTAAAACCATCACCCCTTGTCCTATCGCAAAAGGCCCTGCTCAAAAGTCTGTCCCCATCTTTCTTATCAGTCCCTTTTAAGTCTGGAAAGGCTGCAATAAGGTCTCCCTGGAGCTTCTCTTCTCCAGCTGAACACCCCAACTCTCTCAGCCTGTCCTCCCAGCAGAGCTGTTCCAGCCTTGGAACTCCTTTGTGGGTCAACAGGCTTATTGTTATACAAGGACTGGAGTATCTCTCAGACCACATCTATCCTCCAGTCTCATTGGTAGCAGTTATAAGCACAGGAAATTAAGAACGAACAACAGCAGAGAAGGGGAGTACCTCTAAACAGCTCCAAAGCATATATTATGTTGGTGCAAAAGTTTAGGGAAAGATTCACCCAATTAAAGGCTGGCCTTCACCCTTGGGTGAACGGATCCATCCCCCAAACTCTTCTTCCATCACCATTAAGGGAGCCCAGGGTTGCCTGTAGCGTGGACACACATGACAGAAGGATCCCACCACCCAAGTGAAGTGCAGTGCATGTCATCACAAAATTATTTTCTGACCTAAACCCAAGATATTTTGAAAGAATTTAAAAAGTTTATTCTTGTATGTTTTGTGCCTTTTAATCTTTTTGTTTGTTTTGTTCATTTTTAAAATTGAAAACAAACTTTTTGGTAAAGACATTTTGAGGGAGAAGGAATTCTGAAGAAGGTTGGGAGCCATTTCAACACTCTGAACCGAGGAAAGAGCTCGCCTCCTAAACTGCCCCCTCCCCTCCCAAGCTGCCTCCCACCACAAAAGGTAGGAGAAAAGCACTATGAAAATATTCAAAAAGCTTCCTCTGAATCTTTCAAATTCATTTTCATTTCTTGCATGTTCTCCAGTGGTCAAATTTTGCTTTTCCAAAGAAAAGCTTTTTAAGTATAAAAATAGGAATAATTATATATATATATATAAAATTTATATATATATATAAAAAAAAATTTTGGCTCATAGAAGACCCATTCTGATTACTTTTTATTTAAATACACCAATGTAATTCTCCTGTTTTCCAAAATATCAGAACAAGCTGAAGAGACTGATCCTGATTGTCATAGCAAAATAAGATGACATCATGCACTTACATCTTACCTTTGGCTCAGAGAGAGCTGCTTCAGCGATCAATTTGGAAAATCACATCAAAGGGTGTATAGGTTATGCTATAATGGCTATAGAGTAATGCAATAGTATGGCTTGTTGGGGAGTCACGTACCTTCTACGTTCAGTTTTTAATCAACTGAGGTTGCCCAAAGTATGACTTCCAAGCAGAATATCGGTGTGAAGAAAATATGAGAAAATTCTCACTTTTACTAAGACACCTTCACTTTTAGGTTTGTTGAAATAAATACTTGTGATTCTCTCACATGTAGCAGTCTAACACATTTTTTGCCACAGTATAACTGGTATGGAAACATGTTTCTTTTGAATGTGTTTTTGTAAAAGGCATCTACATACATGACCTTAAAAATATGTTTTAATTGGTAAGAGCAGCACTGAATGATACATGGGGAGAGACAGTAGACATGTGGGAAAACCAAGCTGAAATTGTACTTTTTAATTGGTTTTAAATTAGATATTTCTTTTGGGCTTAGATATTTACTTGCAGACTGAAATAGAAAGCACTAATCAAGATAAATAGCTGTTGTTGGTGTATCCTTCAGATGTGAACCCTTCTAAAGCACAGCCAATATTCAAGCAGATGAAATGAAGAATTAAAACATGCAGTAAAGTCCTTTCCCTTAGTGCATCTTCACATGTAACAGATGGAAGGAAAGCTGAGTAAATGGTCAAAGGCAGAGGGGGGTGAATCTGTACATAAAGCAAAATAAATGATAAAACCACTCTTTAATGCCCTTCTCTCATCAAGCCTTTTTTGGGAACAGCGTGTACTGTAGATGAGGCACCAAGTTTAAAGGAGGACATGCACATTTTGGGTAAGATCCAAGAGGAGATCAGGAAGGCTAACACTGAGGAATGGTAGAAATGTCTCCTGATGAACAGCTTAAAATACTCAGCTTTGAAATGATAGGATGGGGGATCTAATCAAGGTACAAAAATACCTAACAAGGGCAAGTGAGGGTCTGGGTATGACACTTCTACATGGTAAGGAAAAAGTACAAAGTTGTGAGCTGAGCTTAGTATCAGGAGTAAGCTAAGTGTCCAATCCTGAACCAGGCTGGAAAGGGGGACCACAGAGTGTTCTTCTTCCACAAAGCAGGTACTCAAGGGGTTAACAACACATATATATACACATACATACACAAAACATATCACTGAAGAAACATTACACAGCTCATAGGACTGTGTATCTCACTGTGAGTCTGCAAGACTGAGACCAAGCTACTGCATTGCATTTTCACAGAATCACAGGATGGTTGGGGTTGGAACGGACCTCTGGAGATCACCTAGCCAAACCCCTGCTAACGCAGGGTCACCAGAGCAGATCACACAGGTCAGTCCAGGTGGGTTTGAATGTCTCAGAGGAGACTCCACACCTGCTCTGGGCAGCCTGGGCCAGGCTCTGGCACCTCCCAGCAAACAAGTTTCTCCTCATGTTCAGATGGAGCCTCCTGTGTTTCAGTCTGTGCCCGTTGCCCCTCACCCTGGCATTGGGCACCACTGAACAGAGTCTGCTCCATCCTCTGACACCCACCCTGAAGACATTTATAAATTTTATATATTTTCTGGAGTGATGGTCCGATTAACCTCTTCCACGTAAGAACAACTCCCATGAATAATGGTTTGTAGTATTAGGACTGGGTAGAAATCAAGGATGAGACATTTAAAAACACTGACCCAAACTAATTGTGTTTCTAACAAGATTACTGAGAGTTTTACCGTCGGTTTCAATCAGCCCTTTGTTGGGAGATTTCAATTTTTAAAAAACATAGAATTTTCTAATCCTCTCAGTTATGAGTCCTAAGTGTTCATAAAAGCTGCCTGGCCATATTTGCAAACAGTCTGAGAAAACAGAAGACACATGAACTGCTCCTTCAGTATATTTCTCTGGCATATTATGGTAGTTAAATTCTAACATGTTCACTCTCACCACTAACTGCATTTAAACAGGTAAACAAAGGTGAGGTATATTAAGCTTCTGTGAATCAGAATTGCAAGAGAAAAGCACGTGCAGGATAGAAACACAAAAAAAAAAGGAAGAGGAAAAGAAGCAGAACTAAAAAGAGAGTAAGGAAAGATTAAAAGAAGGGAGGGAAAGTAGAGGAAATGACTTAAGCATAGAGGTCTCTTAAGTAATTTAGACAGTTCATGTCACAGAGGTGAAAAAAAAAAAGCTAATTTTAAGCCTGGGATCATTACCAATGATTACCAGTAGTGGAACTTTGCTATTTGCTTAATTTGCCCTAATGTTATTTCCTTCTAAAATTAGTATGTTTCTCCAATGCGTGATGCTGATGATAACTGAAGACTTTATAAAAGATACAATAACCAGAAGTGCAGAGATGCTCTGTTTTGCCCATTCACTGTAAGCAAATTTCTCATCCAGGTTTATGGACATCATTAATCACAGGAGTTACCCCTATCAAATAAGAGTACAAGCAATGTCGTGCCTTGCGTTAGAGAAACCGAGTTACGTTGGATGTCTTAGCAATAAAGACCTTGAGTTTCAGGTAAATGTCAAAGTAATATTTTGATCCTAATTGGTATCTGTAAATGTTGAATCAGTATGTGGTCAAATAAACACCGGCATAATGTAAGAATAGTGGGAGGGGGTGGAAAAAAAAAACAAAAAAAACAACACCACAACAAAAGCAAAAAGAAAATTAACAAAGGAGCAGTAATTCTGAAGGGCTTGTCAAGACCAGCTGTCAAGAAGCAGCAGGAAGCAAAGCAAAAAAGCCTGTTGCCGCAATCCAAATTTAAAACAACTCCTGCACAAGCAGAGGTTTTAATAGCAGAGGATGTCAAACAGTTATGAGGTTTTTGAACTAGAAGGCGAGAATGAATAAGTGGATCGATTGCAGCAAGAGGTTTTGTATCCATGCTGCCATCACACTGAGTTCCCACTTCAGGGGTGTCTCATTGCTTTTCTAAAGCACAAAGGCAAGGTGAAAATTCAGCTCAGAGAAAAAGGTGAGGCTTTTAAAAGGGAGTTATTCCACAACAAATAAATGGAGAGGACCCAAAAGACTTTAAGCACAGCTGTTGGTCCTGTCTGGGTTCTAACTGGAGAGCAGGCCATGGCCATGTGTGCAGCAGGATTTATTCAGGAGAGACCCACGTGCTTTCAAGGCATAAGAACAGTTCAGTGCAAGTGGTTGAGACAGTGATCAGCACCAATGGGTGACAAGGGCTGAGTGGCAATGGGGACATCACACAGGTGGTGTGGGGAGAGAATCATAGAATCATAGAATGTCCTGAGTTGGAAGGACCCACGAGGATCATTGAGTCCAACTCCTGCCCTGCACAGGACAACCTCACAGTTCACACCGTGTGTCTGAGGATGTTGTCCAGTCTCTTCTTGAACACTGTCAGGCTTGGTGCCGTGACACCTCCCTGGGGAGCCTGTTCAGTGTCCAGCACCCTCTGGGTGAAGAACCTTTTCCTCATGTCCAACCTAAACCTCCCCTGGCATGGAAGAGGACCTGCCACTCTAGTGCCAACCCATTGCTCAAAACCCACCAGCTCATTTCATTTAATTCCAGCCAGCAGGCTATTTCCACTCATTTTTCAAGATGGCAACTACTGCTATCCCTATCCTGCATCTACCATAGGCAGACTAAACCCAAAAGCGAGCAAAACCAGACAGAAACCAATGTCATTTTATATCAGCGAAGCTAAGCCAAAATCTGACTCAGCTTTCTGGTCAACCACAGATGGTCAAGAAAGGGGAAGCAGAGGAGTCTATACACTCCTTCAAAGGGGTGAAAGGAAGATATAAATGTGTCCAAGAGCAAGGTAAATTACTTCATTTTCTTTCTGAGCTCCCTCTTTTATTTGTCTTCATATTTCCTGCTCTTTCTTTCTAGCACTTTCTACCTTCCTTATACACATTCTCCCTAGCAAAGTGCCCATTAGGAGGTAACAGCAATCCCAGCTTCTGTCACTCTAGCTCCTGTTTAAATTATAACCTTATAGTATATACACTAATTCTGTATACATGATTAATAACTTTATAATCATATTTCTACAGGCCTGGTCATGGTGTTGCACAACACTGTTATATACTGCCCAAACACAGAAGCCATATACAGTCTCTGCCCTGATAGACAGTCAAGGCTTCCTAAAGTCAGTGGAAAATCACTCACTTTCACTGTGCCTCAGTTTCTCCATTTCATAACTCTTCTGCCCTTGAGAGGAAGAACTGAAGACTTCAGTGTTAAATGATCATGCTACTCTCTTTGAAAATGGAAAGTGATGCCCCGAGCCTACTAACAGGGATGTCACAGAGGTATAGAAAATTCAGAAGGCTGATCTTGCTCAAGATCCAGTTCTTTTTTTTTTTTCTGCAAAATAAGGAAACTATGACTCACTGTGTCCACAGGGTGTATGGAAAATAAAACTAAAGCAGTGGTATGCATGAATGATCTACAGATGAAAGTGTTTGAAAACACTCAGTAAAACAGATCAGACAGTAAGAGGAGGTTGGGTAGGAAAGGGGAATATCATGAGTCTCCAATGTGAGACTGCATAAGTGAAGACAAGCATAGGAGCCAAAACAAATAACAATAATAGGAGTTTGGGAGTTTTGTGCAGGCCAGAAACAGCAAGTTTATTTGCATTGCACTTGAAAAGACATCAGAGGGGTTCAAAAGGGGTAAAGCATCCACTAGGTAACAACGAGATGCCGAGATCAAGCCCAACACAGCAGAGTCAAGGCAGACCAGCCTCTGTGTCCAAAAACTCCTCTTTACTGAGAAAAGAGTCAGACAATGAAGTTAGATGACAAAAGGAAGGCAAATGCTTACTTGAATAGTTTAATATCACTTCAAACACTCTAATCCATCTGGAAATGAATATTCAAGGCACAGCAATCTAGAAAGACACAGCACAGATGAAAGAAAGAAAGAAAGAAAGAAAGAAAGAAAGAAAGAAAGAAAGAAAGAAAGAAAGAAAGAAAGAAAGAAAGAAAGAAAGAAAGAAAGAAAGAAAGAAAGAAAGAAAGAAAGAAAGAAAGAAAGAAAGAAAGAAAGAAAGAAAGAAAGAAAGAAAGAAAGAAAGATCTGCCTGTAGACATCCAGGTACAATTCACCTGTGCTATAATGCCAGAAAAATAGTATGCATATGTTGGCCTCTTTTAGTAAAGAATCCATGATGACAACCCTACCAGGTACAGCACAAAGAAAGAAAACATTTCTGGGGTCAAATCATGTACTTGAGCAGGATGTTCCCCTTCTTATGTAAGTCCATAATATTACAAAATTCATGTTTGCATTCAGTTGAATCAGAGTTGAATCTGACCAGTCCAGTTTAAAAAAAATAGTTATTTCTACAGTAAAATTAACAAAATGAGTTTTAGTATGGATACCTACACATACGTACTTCTTGCTGTATTAATGGAGACCAATCTTTGTCTTGGTGACCTATGGCTTTGCAAGTTGTCCTGGTTTTGTTTAAAACCTTTCAGCTAAGTTCTTCTAAGTAACTGCACTTTCCTGAATTTGGCTGCATATTTTTCAGACACTTCACTCCGGAGCTGATAACATTAGCAATGGTATGCAAAAGAGGCCCAGGTTTAGACTTATTGCTAAGGCAGCCAAGGTTACTGATAAATTTTGCACTCGACCCCCCCTCAGCCAAACCAGCAGCAGTTTGGAACAGGCTCCAGAGGAGGTAAAGGCCTGAGCCGCAGCCAGGCCAAGAACTCCTTCCAGGAGACCTACAGGGAAGCAGAACGACCACTGAACGCCAGTGGCTTGTGGGAACAGGGAGTCTCATGCAGACTTTTCCTACTGTATGCAATGTGACTGCGAGTCAACCACTTCATTCTACAAATATGACAGCTTGGATGAGCCCACTGTGAGCTCTCCCTGCTAAATAAGTGACCTGTATGGCAATGGTTTTACTACTCACAGGTCAGTGGATGAGCCTGTGGCAGAATGCAAACCCCCCTCTCTCCCCCCACCTCCTTCAGTATGGAGGGAGTAGGCACATCTCCCTCTCTCTGCTACTTGAGGCTAACAGTTTCTTTTGTTTGGCCCAGAGCATCCTGGCCAGGGCCATTAGGAGAAGGGATTGCCAAGGCACCAGTAAGCCGCTGGGCACCTGTAACCAGTGTGGGGGATGTTTGGAGGCTTCAGGGGCACCCCACACACGGTGTGGGGGTGCAGAGAAGCTTTTAGAATGCCTACAGTCAGGTCTGATCAGCCAGTATAAAAACGAGACTCTCTCGTCGAGACTGGGCCCATTGTCGCCGGTCTCTCAGAGCTGTGAGCTGAAGATGCTGCCACCGAGAGCCCCCCTCCCCGGGACGGAGACCCCGCTTGCCTTGCCGCCACGGGTGTGAGTAAAACCCCTCGCAGGACTGCGAGTATATTTATCCTTTCCATGCACATATGCACGTGTAACTTCCCGTGCTTAATACAAGCACGTATAAAATTATTTCCTCGCACAATCGCAAGTGTATTTATATTCCGTGCACATTTGCACGCGTACTTTAAATTATTTCCTCGCAGAATTGCGAGTGTATTATAAATTTATCCTCGCACAATCGCGAGTGTATTTTCCTCCCGTGCTTCCACATAAGCACGTGTAGTATTCCGTGCACATTCGCACGTGTAAGTAAATTAACCCTCGCAGAATTGCGAGTGTATTATAAATTTACCCTCGTGGAATCGCGAGCGTACGCTTTCCCTGTATCTCTTTAAGAATAATCCTGCACCGTGTTCAGGCAAGTGTGTACTCTGGGACTCGGGGGTGGTTCCGGCATTGTTTTGGGTGAAGCCACGTGCATGCACTCTGTGGACCGCCTGTTGTACTATTTGCTGCCCCTTAATAATTTTCCTCAACTGATACCCGAACCTATATTTAAGTCACTTTTGGAGTGCTAAAACCCTGTTTCTCACCGGTTTAATAAAAGTTGTTTTGGACCCTGTTGTCCCTTAAATTAGCCTCGGGGTGCCTCCGTGACAGAGCCCAATTCAAGTCCAATATTAATCATTTAGCTTAAGTAGATGCAGACCAAATGTAATCGATTATTTAGAGTTCTGGTTTACTGCGGAGTCCAGCCCAGGACTTCTGGGTGCCTGCCCTGCAGCCGCTGGAGCAACGTCAGCTCCGCCAGGGGCAACACTGCGCTACCCTGAGAAATTCAAGATTGGTTTTGTATGTTTTGTTTTATTTTCTCTATTTATTAGTAGCATTAGTAAAGCATTTTTAACTTTCCCAACTTGCAAGTTTCTCTCCCTTTTCCTCCTATTACCTTTCCTTAGTAGGAAGGGTGGGGGGTTAACAGAGAGCATCTGCCACGGTTTATTGTCACCCTGCAGTAAACAGTGACACGAGTTGACTGACAGGGGGTAACCACTGAGATTATTTCTTGCTATCACACTGGGAGAAGACCATTAGAAAAGGTTTTGAAAATATATGAAAATAAGTGGGAGAGCAGGAATGGTATATTCACAGCAAAAGGTGACCCATCTAGTAGATGAGGGAAAGGCTGTGGATGTCGTGTACTTAGACTTCAGTAAAGCCTTTGACACCGTATCCCACAGCATTCTCCTGGAGAAGCTGCAGCTCATGGTCTGGATGGGTGTATCTGTGATGGATAAAGAACTGGCTGGAGGGCTGAGCCCAAAGAGTTGTGGTGAACAGAGCCAAATCCAGTTGGCGGTCAGTCACGAGTGGTGCTCCCCAAGGCTCAGTATTGGGGCCAGTTCTGTTTAATCTCTTTATCAATTATCTGGATGAGGGCATTGAGTTCACCCTCAGTAAGTTTGCAGTCGACGCCAAGTTGGGTTGGAGTGTTGACCTGCTGGAGGGTAGGAAGGTTCTACAGAGGGATCTGGACCGGCTGGATCATTGGGCTGAGGCCAATTGTATGAGGTTTAACAAGGCCAAGTGCTGGGTCCTTGCACTGGGGTCACGACAACCCCATGAGCGTAATAGGCTCAGGGAAGAGTGGCTGGAAAGTGCCCGGTGGAAAAGGGGTGTTGACTGACAGTCGGTTGCATATGAGCCAGCATGTGCCCAGGTGGCCAAAAAGACCAACAGCATCCTGGCTTGTATCAGGAATAGTGTGGCCAGCAGGATTAGAGAAGTGATTGTGCCACTGTACTTGGTGCTGATGAGGCCACAGCTTGAATCCTGTGTTCAGTTTTGGGCCCCTCATCATAAGAAGGACATCGAAGTACTAGAGAGAGTGCAGAGGAGGGTGACAAAGCTGGTGAGGGGCTGGAGCACAAGTCTGATGAGAAGCAGTTGAGGGAACTGGGGCTATTTAGCCTGGAGAACAGGAGACTGAGGGGAGACCTTATCACTGTCTACAACTGCCTGAAAGGAGGTTGCAGCATGGAGGGTGTTGGTCTCAAGTAGCAAGTGATAGGACAACAGGAAATGGCCTCAAGTTGCTTCAGGGGAGGTTTAGATTGGATATTAGGAAAAAAAATCTTCACTAAATGGGCTGTCAGGCATTGGAACAGGTTGCCCAGGGCAGTGGTGGAGTCACCATCCCTGGAGGGGTTTAAAAGGCGTTTAGACAAGGTTCTTAGGGACATGGGTTAGTGCTAGAGATAGGTTAGGTTATGGTTGGACTCGATGATCCTGAGGGTCTCTTCCAAATGAAATAATTCTATGATTCTAAATAATATGTGTCCCATGAAAAGTAAAATATGGAGGATGTGGGACATGGACAAGTCTGGTTCCACCACACTTTTGGCCATGCAGTATTATAGCAGGGACAAGTTCGGTTCTACATGTTAAAGGGAAACGATAGCAATAAAGTGGCAGAGGACTATATTTTGACTAGCACAAAGAGTAACATTGGAAACATAGGTGGGACGCATCTGGATTATAACTAGTATTTAACAGAAAAAAAAAAGGTTTTGTTTCACGTAGCACATTTCACAATTGGGATGAACCTTGCATGAGATATTCACATGCAACATCTGAAAAACCTGATCTAAACTCATTTCCTAAGAAAGATAAAATAGACTCAACATCAATATTCAACTAGTCTGCTTAAACAGGACAAAATGTTGACTAGGACATAAAGGACATCAAAGGATACCTTTCAAAACAATACAATCTTTCCTTTTCTGATCTGTGGCTGGAAGATGAACATCCAAGGAGTAACAGATTATCTGTATCAATTATATTTGTAATAATTATTCATAATTAAATTATTATTATTATTTGTAATACTTAGGGGCAACACAAAACCCACAACAGAATGAGTTGACAGTAAGGCAGGCAGTGAACTTTTCAAGATCAAAAGGCCAATCAAGCCCCAATCACAGAGACTCACAGGAAATCCCAATTATTTTAAGATACCAGGAAATTCCGATATTTGAGATGGTAGTTCAGTGCAAAGATACCTGACACAGCATGGGTACCATGAGCAATCTCACCATAACATTAGAGATCCGACTGAGCTAATTGTTTTGCATCTCATGTTTCCAAAGTTAATATATTTAGCACCAAGACAAGTGTCCCTACACCACACTATACTCTTCATTTTAAACTTACTCATAGAACCCCAGCTGCACTGAGGGCTCGTGCTGAAGATAATAAGCAAAATGCCATTTAGGGTCAATGTATCTGTACCCAGTTTCGGTCACAGGAGGAGGCAATATTCCCTCTCTCTGTATTTATTCTTATGGAAACTGCCATGAAACTACCAGTGACAGAGATTGTTTTAAAGGTTTTGATCATGAGAACTAAAGCATAAAACTAACTAACTAAAGAGGATGTGGAAGGACAGTGACTATCTGCAGGGCTGATGAAAAAGCAAAGGGGATGCAGCAATGGAGGGCAAGGATGCCTCAAAGAAATAAAAGTTTAAGTCCATAATTTACCTGAGGGAGGTATGGACTGCTGAGCAATGAATACACTTGAATTTAAAAATGAGAAATGAAATGGAAAAGCAATGAAAGGGAAGAATGAAGCACAGCAAAAGTAAGAAAATCCAAAGCATTGCACAGCAATTATGTCTGAACCAAATTTGGCAAGTATGAGAACGATCAAAAAACTCCAATCGGGTCAAAAATAAAAGACTGAATTACCAGGAGATCGGCAACGCTGGCCACAGAGGTCAGCAGTCATGGGTGTGATCACTGACAGCTGGGGCTGTGGTAGGACACTGGTGTGGCACAACTCAGAACAAGATTTGGTTCTTGGTTTGACTTTCTACAAATTGGGTAAGATTGAACTTTGTACCTGCCCATAAGCATAGAGGGCCAGCAGCTATTTTTTTTCAAAATGACATAAACCAAGTTGATGGCAGGTTATAACAGTGATGTTTTTGAAAGAAATGTCATGAGTTTTAAAGCACTTTTGGATGGAAGGGCTTTGATCCACAGATGGTGAATGCTGAGTGTTGGCAAAACTTAACTATTACTTTGGCACATAGAGGCAACAGATCTGGGTAAAGTGCAGAAAGCGGAGTTAGCCTAGATATTCAGCCAAATGTTCAAAAATAGCTCTTTGTATGGAGACAAGTAGGCCTAAATCCCTACACAACAAAGTTAGACTGAAGTAAGCTGCTACTGGGGATTAGGTGAATTAAGATTTAATTGTCTCTGTACTAATCAGTGAGGATAACAGCGACTTTTTGGCCAGTTAATGGGACACCTACAATTCACCACTCTAGGGCACGAAGTTTCTGCAGAGCTCCTACAGCCCAACATGAATCAAACCCTCCAAACCAACCACTCCTGTGCAGGGTGGGCTCGGGGCAACTGATTTAGGAACTGCCAGGTGGCCACAGCCACAGGAAAGAGGCAAGTGTCCGTAGGTCACTTCGTAGTGACTCATATCCCCCATGGTTTGAGCTCAGGAAGGATCATGGTTTAGCACACTAGGGAATGACACACTGAGGATAATGCAATTTGCACATGTAAAATACTGATATAACTGACTTTCATTATCTTAATTTGCTGTCACCTGGGGAAAGGAGAAGGCCTGGTAATTCACAGACTAGATCTGCAAGTGTCTTTGCCATCTCAACAGCATAGAATCATAGAATCATTTTGGCTGGAAAAGACTGTCAGGATATTCAAGTTCAATCATAACCTAACCTAACTCTAGCACTAACCCATGTTCCTAAGAACCTTGTCTAAACACCTTTTAAACCCCTCCAGGGATGGTGACTCCACCACTGCCCTGGGCAGCCTGTTCCAATGCCTGACAACCCTTTCCGGGAAGAATTTTTTCCTACTATCCAATCTAAACCTTCCCTGGCGTAACTTGAGGCCATTTCCTCTTGTCCTATCACTTGCTACTTGGGAAAAGAGACCAACAGAGATGCAACACAATGATGCTAGAAATAAAGCAAGTCTAGACGGAGCAGGGATTCAAACCCTGCTTGTTTTCTGTATCAGAGACATAGAGAGCACTGCCAGGGAGCACAAGAGAGGAAATAACATACCCTCATGCTCTGGTATTAAATCTTCAGCCACTTGATGCTTTCCTTTAAAAGCAAATGAAAGTTATGAGCCAGAAGAAAAACTCCAAGTAGCAAGATTTTGGCTTTGGGACACTTCACAATAAAAGCCTCTGTTGCAGTCTGTGATAGAGCTGTGATTGTTTGTGAAGGTTTGCAGAGCTTTAATTCATGTGCCACATGCTTGTGAGCTATCCCCTTTTATTTGATATGGGAAAACAGGAGCATTATGTAAAGCAACAATGAGAAAGGGAATGGGGTGACCAGTGGGGGATGAGTTAACAGGCAGTTGAGTTATACCAGCTCCTTGTTTGTTCTGCCCCTCCTTCCCATTGCCATCTCTCCCCTCGCACAAGCTCCAGTGCTCCTCTGACCTCTGGTTCTGCTCTTTGTCTTTGCAAGGTTATTAAGTACACTGAAGATGTCACCACCCTGGTCCACATCCCCTTGAAATGCTTTTGGAAATACCCTGCAGCACAAAGAGCATGCATGGCTGGAGCCTCAGCTTCTCCTGCTACGCTAGACTAAATCCTGTCACTTTAAGATGATAGCCATATCCCATACATACACATATTAGAATCATAGAATGTCCTGAGTTGGAAGGGACCCACAAAAATCATCGAGTCCAACTCCTGTCCCTGCATATGACAACTCCACATTGGTGAAGATTTTGCTGGCTCCTGAAGTTTCCAGTGCTCTTCTCCTCTGAAGAAAATGGACCAAAACCAAATCCTACTTTGCAACCCCACCAGGGATTCAGTGAGGTGACTTTACAGGTCACATGTCACTTTCCTGGGATAATATTAAGCTACTGGATACTAAGCTACTGGAGAGTGTCCAGAAGAGGGCTATGAAGTTGGTGAAGAGTTTGTAGGGGAAGCCATATGAGGAGTGGCTAAAGTTTGTTCAGCATGGAGGAGACTGAGAGGAGACCTCATTGTGGGCTACAGCTTCTTTATAAGGGGAGGAAGAGGGGCAGGCACCGAACTCTTCCCTCTGGTGACTAACGACAGAACCCCAGGGAATGGCAGGAAGACGTGCCAGGGGAGGGTCAGGTTGGACATTAGGAAAAGGTTCTTCACCCAGAGGGTGCTGGAGCACTGGAACAGGCTCCCCAGGGAGGTGTCATGGCCCCAAGCCTGACAGTGTTCAAGAAGAGACTGGACAACATCCTCAGAAACATGGTGTGAACTGGGGAGTTGTCACATGTAGGGACAGGAGTTGGACTCCATGATCTTTGTGGGTCCCTTCCAACTCAAGACATTCTATGAGTCTATGAATATTTCACCTGGGTTAGAAACGGAAGGGGCACAGAGCTGTGTGTTAGAGATGACTCATTAAGCGACCTTCAGCTTACGTCTCTTGGGAAAAATCACACAGAATCACAGAATCGACTGGGTTGGAAAAGACCTCAGAGATCATCGAGTCCAACCCTTGGTCCAACTCCAGTCCATTTACTAGATCATGGCACTAAGTGCCATGTCCAATCTCAGTTTAAAAACCTCCAGGGATGGCGAGTCCACCACCTCCCTGGGCAGCCATTCCAATGCCTGACCACTCTCTCTGCAAAGAATTGCTTTCTAATATCCAGTCTAAATTTCCCCTGGCAGAGTTTAAGCTCATGCCCCCTTGTCCTATTGCTAACTGCCTGGGAGAAGAGACCAATCCCCACCTGGCTAGAACTTCCCTTCACGTAGTTATAGAGAGTGATGAGTGATGGAAAGAGACTTTAAATGCTGGAGTAGGTAGTCTGAGGTTACTGTTAACATCCTCACACAGGGTGTTATGAACAGGGCAGAGGAGCAGATGCCAGTTATGGAGCAGGAGCTCTCAACTGACACAAGTTTTCTGTAGCTCCTCATAAGCCCAGCTTAGGACAAAATATAACTCAGGCCACATGCAGCTTCCATGTCCACATTACAACCAGTGCTGTCACTGGTATAAGTAAGACCTGATCTGGTCTTGTAGCACAGTATAGACTAAATGATCCCTCGAGGTATAGTCCAGGTTTAATATATGTGGGTTTATTCCTTATTTGCCCATGCTGTGCAAACAAAAAATATCATAAGCTGTCTTTCTTATGAGGGTAAAGAAAGGCGTAAAGATGTCTGGGGACTGATTTGCAACTGTTGAATAAAAACTACTTCAGAATCCCCAAAATAGTGGTATAACCTCAAGCTATGGAAATCTAATATTAATTATTGGGTACAAACACATAGGAGTGATAGGGGTTTTTTCTCATTTAAAAGATGTTAAGCTTTCAAATAATGCAGGCTGCCTGCATGGGAAGTTTTGCTGTTTCTTGCTGTGTGATTCTTTGAGTTATTGTACGTGCCTGTTTTGACAGACCCCTAGGTAATCCTTGTTTCAAGGCTTCAGTAGCTTTGAAAATGTGTTCTGAAAAAAAAAAAAGTTTTCACTTCTTCAGCTGACTCTCACCCTGTGCAGAAGACAGGCTGTTAAAAAAATATAGTATTTAGTGAATTCCCTGCCAATAGAATATAGTAATATAGCAAAGTATTGCTCTGATATTTTTCCCTTACCTAAGCAGACAAGGACTGTCCTATTGATCTCTCCCATGCTACAGGTTGGGAGATGAAGACAGGATCCATTTCAACATTTTTTTTACTATAGTGGCAGTTTCTTGATGTAATCCAGGATTATTCCCTGCCGGCCACACAAGAGCTCACAAAGAAAGGCCAGTCCTCAGCTGAGCATCTGATTCAAAAAAAAAATTCATCTGAAAGCTGAGCATTGGAAAGATGAGTCAATACAAAATCAAGCAGCAGCTCTGGATTTAAGCAGAAGTCCACAGCATTTAACCTACTTTAGCAGATCAATGCAGTGGATTTTTAATCATCGCATTAATCCTACAATAAAAATAATTACCCCAGAGATCTGTATTAAAGTCCCTTAATTATATCTCATTTCATCATCCTTTTTACTCAGGATTAGGAGCTGCAGAGACCAGAGCTTCCCAATGTCATTCTCTAGCTCACAGTTTAACTCACAGAATCCCAGACTGGTTGGGGTTGGAAGGGACCTCTGGAGATCATCTAGTCCAACCCGGGTGGGTCTTGAATGTCTCCTCCTCTGGAGACTCCACAACCTCTCTGGGAAGTCTGTTCCAGGGCTCTAGTATCCTCAGAGTAAAGAAGTTTCTCCTCATGTTTGAGCAGCGGAGGAACACGCAGGTCGACTCAATATGAGTGATAAAGCATAGTTCGATTTATTAGCCCGAATAGCATATACTTATACAGTTCACGATAATTATGCATACCTCTCACCTACTAATTGGCTTAAGCTCTAACAGTACATTTGCATGGTCCTCCTACTTGCAGCTGCTAGCTATGCTTATTCTACATTGTAGTGCTGTTGAAAGCTGTTTGTGAAACTCTGCCAAGGTCTCAGTGACCTTGCTGATTTTACTGAAACAGTCAGTGGTTCCCACCGCGGCCTAGTCTTGCTACTTATGCTAAGGCCTTCAGAACAGGCTTCTGCTCGTACAACTGCTAAGCCATTCTCCAACAATTCCCCCTTTTTCTTTTTGTACAAGTAGAGCCTGATTTGCTATTCGTTCAAACATTCTTTTAAAGCAAGAGAGAGCACAGCTTAAACACAATAACCCTATAGCTACTATAACTAAGATAAGCAAACACACTTTGCAAAAAGCTCTTAAACCACCCTTTTAACCCTAGCCAATTTGTTAACCCCTCCAAGCTAAAAAGCCCTATATCTTCTTTAATCTTCTGGGTGTGGTCCATAAGTTGTTGAATTTCCTTATGGATTGATTTCGATTTATCTTCTAGGTCCATACAACAGAGACCATCAAACTCCTCACACCCATGCCCATGGACTAAGAGCAAAAAATCAATGGCCATTCGATTTTGCAGCACAGCATGCTGCACTGTGGTCGTGCTGTCTGCTAAATCTGATAACACCCTGCTGGTGAGATAGGCCTATTTTACAACCCAACAAGAAAGTGTTTCTAGATTTCGA
Source organism: Patagioenas fasciata (assembly GCF_037038585.1). NCBI lineage: Eukaryota > Metazoa > Chordata > Aves > Columbiformes > Columbidae > Patagioenas > Patagioenas fasciata. The sequence goes on from NC_092559.1 coordinate 54,075,621, forward strand.
TGGGCTCGAGCTGCAGCAACACCTGGGACAAAAAGGGATGAAAAAATTACTTCCAATTTATTCCAAAGTTGAACATTGTCATCACAGGTGTTGGCAAGGGTTTGAGTTAAACCTCTCTTCCATCTCACTGGATTTGATTTGTTTGGATGATGATGTGGCAAAGCAAGGCTAAGTTGGCCAATCATACAGGGCCCCCCTATAGCTTTGGCCGGGATACCATTCCAGGCACGATTGCCACAAATAAGAAACCACCTCGCAGGTAAGCGTTTAGGGAAATGGGAGACACCGGCTGGATGAGTTCTATTGTGCAGAATCTCCCGACACCACTGGCTTTCCCATTGTATCTCATTACCTATCAGGAAGACTGGAGTTGACATGAGATTGCAGTGCCAATTTCTACCTACTGTACATTTGGTTTTTGAGCTGTTAAGGAAAATACAGTAAGAGGCGTTTAAAGAATCTACTAATTCCATTTCCTGCAGTTCAGGACCCTCAGGGAGCTTTTCCCAGCAGTTCCCTCTGAACTCAGACTTTCCCAGGCTGGGATGGTTCCATTTTTGCTGATGCTCAGAGAGTGATTGTTTAAACTGACCGTATGAACTGTCATTTAGTGGTACACCGACTAAGCAGGTAACAAAAGGTGCGCTGGGCGTCGTCAAGCTTGCACAGAAGGTAGTGGTATTTGCAGCTCTCCCAAGAGTTACCCATACATTTTCCTGAGGGTCAAAAAGCGATCTTCATATAAAACCTCTAGCTACACAAATATAATAACAACTCGGCAACCCATTGTCCACTTATCTCTCAGCAGCTGCTAAAAATGTCTCATTTAAGCCCTTTTATGTCCAGACGCGGTTGAAGAAGAGTTGTCTACAGCTGCTTTGGTCCATCGAGCGGGAATCCACTGTGGTCCTGAGGGGGTAAGAACACACATGTAACCCTTACCAATGAATTGTACTTCTACAGGCCCTTCCCATTTTCCTGTGGATAAGTCTCTGTAATACACTTTCATGGCCGGCTTTTTCGTAACATCAGGAACTCCAGAATGGCGTTTCACTGGTGATATCTCAGATTCTCCAAATATACACAGATAGTTCATCACAAATAAGGTTTTTGACACTCTTTCTTGAACATCTCTAAGATCTTGGAATTTTTTCAAGTATCCTTTTAAAGTTTGGTTAGTCCTTTCTACAATAGCTTGTCCTGTTGGAGAGTGAGGGATACTGGTAGTGTGTGTGACCCCCCACATTTGGCAAAATTTTCTCATTTTTTCACTAATATAAGCTGGTCCATTGTCTGTTTTTAGCTTTTGAGGGACTCCCATTATTGCAAAGCAACTTGTTAAATGGCAGATCACATACCCAGTTTTCTCTCCTGCTTGGGGTGTTGCCCATACAAAATGACTGTATGTATCTACTGTGACATGTAAATATTTAAGTCTACCAAACTCTGGTACGTGAGTAACGTCCATTTGCCAGATTTCACATGGACCTAAACCTCTGGGGTTAACTCCTACGCCTAGGCCCGGTCCATGATGACTGCATTTGGGACAAGCTCTTACTATTCCTCTGGCTTCTTCTGTTGAAATATTGAACTGCTTCCTTAGTCCCTTAGCATTCTGATGAAAAATACTATGTGCCTCTCGCGCTTTAACAAAGTCATTTAGCGGCACCGTGAACGCTACTAGTTGATCAGCTCTGTGATTTCCTTCACCTAAGCCCTCTGACCACATATGGCTCCTTATGTGAATGACTGCATATGGATGCCGTCTCTGTCGGAGTGCAGATTGTAGTTGACGAAAGAGTTCGTAAAGGTGAGGATTCCTAACTTCCTTGAGTCTGGCATCTTCTATTCTTTGGAGAATTCCAGCGACGTAAAGTGAATCAGTTACAACGTTGAGGTCCTGATCATGCCACCGAAGGACAGCCCATACCACCGCAGCTAGTTCCAACGTTTGCAGCGAGTCTCCTGGCACAGCTGAAAGGATGTGGTGGTGCCACACCCCCCCGCTTAGCCAGGTGACAGCTGCACATCACGACTTTCTTCCCGCATCCGTGAATGCCGTGATTGCATTAGGTAGGGGCGTTTCACTTCTTTTGGATGGCATGATCCAACTATTTTGGCTAATCCACTGAAGTGTTGATGACTTAACAGAATCTACTACAATGTCATTTGCTGTTGATAGCAAGCTGATCTGAAGTTCCTCTGATTGTCAAATACACCATTCTAACATTTCTCTTTTTATGGGCAACCTAATAATTCCCGGTTCAGATCCTGTAATTTGTAAAATGCGTGTTCTGCCTTTCCTGACCAATTCAGTTAAATTTTCAATCTTTTGTTGTAGCGTTTTCTGTGGTTGCAGCTTTGTATACAACCATTCTAAAACTCGAACCTTTTCCCCCTTTTTCTTTTTGCACTGTGTCAGCGCACCTATGAGTTGAGAGGGTCCACTGAGAATGGTCAGATCCACAGGAATATCTGGGTCACATCAACTAACCCAGCGTTGAGTGATTTGTTCTGTAATGTGTTGAAGGGTCTCTCTTTGTTGCGAGGACAGACATACAGGTTTAGCTGGATCAACCCCCTGCAACAGAGGCCGTAAAACATCAAGGTCGTCAGTAGAAATTCCTACTACTGGCCTTAGCCATTGCAGGTCGCCCATCAGTTTTTGGACATCATGTAGCGTACGGATGTCAGTCTTTATTTCCAGTTTCTGAGGCTGAATTTGTGAATCTGATATTTGCCAGCCTAGATACTTCCATGGGGCTGTTGTTTGAATCTTTTCCGGAGCAATTACCAGTCCCTCCTGTTCTAAAGCCTGCGATAAAAAGTACCGTTGTTGTTCAGTAAAGGGGCCTTCTTGAGCTACTAGTATATCGTCCATATAATGGTACATCACTGCTTTGGGCCATGCAGCCCGGACTGGACGCAATGCATTATCTACAAAAAGTTGACATAACGTAAGACTATTTTTCATTCCTTGTGGGAGCACTGTCCATTCAAATCATTGAGCGGGCGACTCCTTGTTAATTGACGGCAGAGTGAATGCAAATCGCTGAGTATCATCTGGGTGTAGGCGTATAGTAAAGAAACAGTCCTTTAAATCAACTATTAATAAGTGCCAGTGTTCAGGTATCATCGCAGGATTGGGCAAATCTGGTTACAGAGCTCCCATTGCTTGCATTTGCGCATTCACGGCTCGCAGATCATGTAGAAGTCGAGATTTTCCTGATTTCTTCTTAATTACAAATATGGGAGTATTCCATGGGCTTGTAGACAACTTAAGATGGCCCTGTAATAGTTGTTCTTCTACTAGTTGATGTGCTGCTTCAAGACTTTCCTTTTTTAACGGTCACTGCTCGATTCAGACTGGGGAATCAGCTAACCAGTGCAGTGGGATCGGGAAAGTCCATGTTGCAGTGACCGTTACTAAAAAGGCCTTTTAGTGGTGAGAATAACTCCTAATTGGTCCAGGACATCACGACAAATTAGTCCATTAACTCCATGAGGCAAGGTCATGACAGTAATATGAGTTGATACTGTCCTTCCGTCTATGACAACAGAAATACGATCCCTGCTGCGTAAAACGGAGGAGGAGCCCCCTACTCCTTCTACTCCTCTGGCCATAGGTAACAATGACCAATGACAAGGCCACTGCTCTTCTGCTACGATGGTAAGGTCAGCTCCTGTACCCAGGAGTGCCTCCAAGATGATCTGCTCTCCTCCATTGCACAGTGTAATCGAGGTTACTGGTCGGCGACTCATAGTCATTGTTAACATGGCTAGGCCTCCTGTTGATCCAAATCCAGCTGTTCCTCTTTCCTTTGGAGACAACACTTCCATGCTTTCTGTCAGTTGTGGAATCGGGACCAACTGTGCAATTTTACTTCCGGATGGAATATGAATAGGGGGAAACGATGTCTGTACTACTATAGATATTGTCCCTTTAAAGTCCGCATCAATAACTCCAGGCAAAACAAAGAGTCCTTCTATTCCACTTGACGAACGTCCAAGTAGTAATGCACCTTGCGGTTTACCATTGATCATTATAGGTCCAAATGTGGCCGTGTTGATTTTTTGTGGTCGTTGATCTATCAATGTGCAGTCTACTGCTGTTGCCAAGTCGAGGCTGAGGCTCCCTCTTGTGGCTGGACGCAAGGAGTGGGCAGGAACGGGTTGGAGCTGGGGCTCGACGCTAGATGGTCCTGTTGTTGCGCTGGCGCTGGCATTCCAGTCAGTTGTACTTGAGTCGCTACTGTTTTCCCCGCACGTCGGCCCTGCACGCTCGGATAGCTGTTTCCCGTTCGCTGGCAGGCTGCAGTACTATGATTGCTCACATTGCAATTTTCACACCAAACTCGGGCGTGGCAGTGTCTTCTGTAGTGTCCCTCGTGTCCGCAGCGGTAGCACTTAATTCCTCTCTGCATCGGGGGTCGGGGCTGCCTACCGGGCTGACGCAAGGGTGCCAAGGCTGCGAAGGCTTGCTGTTGTACTTGTATAAGATCTTTTCCTAACTCTTGCACTGCTTCTACTAACATAGCCTGCGGTCCTACCGGCACTCTGCTCATGCGTTCTGACATCTGTTCTATGGTAGCGTCTCCTGGTAGCGTTAATATAATGGATTTTGTGGAAGGATTAGTATTTTCTAAAACACACTGCCTCAACGAGGCTGGCTTCATCCAGTCTTGTACATCAGACTGATCTATGGCTGCAGTTACTCTGTCTATGAACTGCGCAAAAGTCTCATCTCTGCCTTGCTTTATTGCCATATATGATGGCGAGGAAGGGCTTGTTTTGACTGCTGCGATTGCTAGCCGCGCTGTTCGCATTGCCTCCAAACAAATATCTGGTCCCAACTGAATTTGTGCATCTACAGTAGCATATCTGCCCATCCCCATTAATTGCTCAACTGTAACCCCCGAAAGGGGATCACCTTGCTGTCGAGGCTGTTGACAAGATACTTCACAATAACGCTGCCAACTTGCCTGCCACAAAAAAGCTGCGACTGAGTCATAATCATTCTAACAATTCCTTTAATATCTTCCTGACACAAAACAGTTCCTCCCCATATATAATTCAGCAATTGCTTTGTAGGCTCACCATGTAATCCGGACTCATTCACAGTACTCCTTAATTGTGATAACAACTTCCAGTCTAATGTGTTATGCATGCCATACATCTGTTCATCATTCCCTATCTCATACCTTACCGGGAATGCAAGACTTTCAGAAATGCTGCTAGCAACGTCAAATTGTCTTTCTTCCGCTGCTTGCCTCATAATATTTTTCCAATTCACAGGAGTCATTATAGGATGACCCGTGTGAACTGAAGCTACATCTTTATTAATGTTTTCTTTCACTTTATTTGAGGAATGCTCAATTCCCTCCTCCTCCGCTTCAGGAGGTGGGGGGGCAGAGGGTTCTGCAGGGCAGTCACTAGATCGCAGGGGCACTGATGGGGGAGGTTCTGTATTCAACCCCTTTAGGCCATGACTCACTGGGATGGGACACCCAGTAGCAGGCACAGGAATATGATCCTCTCCAATAGACAAACGGCCTGCTGTGGGCACATCCTCCCCTAAGCGTTCAGTGGCTACTGCTGCCAAATTTTTCTCTAACTTATATCTTTTTATAATATTAACTACTTCGCGCCACGGTTTCATAAGTTTTTTCACGGTTTTATCATCGTCTGTTACCATACCCCATAAAACATCACCGAATTTTTGCCACTCGCTGACCTCAAAAAGGGAATCAGGATTTTCAAAACATCCTTTCACTCTTCCTAACGAAACCAACCCCGGCAATTGTTTGATACAATCTACACCCCGCTTTTCTAAAAAGCGCTGTAATAAATTTAGGACTACCTCAAAATCCATGCCGCCAGCCGGCGCTTCAACCTTTCCCGTTATCCTTGTTATCTTTGTTATCCTTGTGATCCTCCTTATCTTTGCAATCCTTGTAATCCTTATTATCTTTGTTATTCTCCTTATCCTGGTTATCCTCATTACCCTAATGATCCTTATTATCCTTGTTAACCTTGTGGCAGCCTTTCCAGTAGCCCCTGCAGATGGCAGACCCCTTTTGGATGGTCCGGGCTTCGGAACGACACGCCACGTCGAACAGCGTTCAGTCAATCTTTGCCCCCCGGTTCGCTGCTAACCGGTGCTTTTCTCCATCCACCGCTCCGAGTGGAAACTTCAGCTCCCCATTCGGGTGCCACTTTTGAGCGGCAGAGGAACACGCAGGTCGACTCAATATGAATGATAAAGCATAGTTCGATTTATTAGCCCGAATAGCATATACTTATACAGTTCACAATAATTATGCATACCTGTCACCTACTAATTGGCTTAAGCTCTAACAGTACATTTGCATGGTCCTCCTACTTGCAGCTGCTAGCTATGCTTATTCTACATTGTAGTGCTGTTGAAAGCTGTTTGTGAAACTCTGCCAAGGTCTCAGTGACCTTGCTGATTTTACTGAAACAGTCAGCGGTTCCCACTGCGGCCTAACCTTACTACTTATGCTAAAGTCTTCAGAACAGGCTCTGCTCGTACAACTGCTCTGCAGACCCATGTCCCTTATTTTTAAGCCATTCCTCAACACTCATGTTTTGATGGAACCTCCTATGCTTTAGTCTGTCCCCATTGCCCCTCATCCTGTCGTTGGGCACGACTGAACAGTCTGGTCCATCCTCTTGACACCCACCCTGGAGATATTTATCAGCATTGATAAGATCCCCTCTCAGCTGCTCTACTCCAGGTTGAACAGCCCCAGTTCTCTCAGTCTCTGCTCATAAGAAAGATGCTCCAGACCCCTTATCTTTGGGTCCCTCCACTGGACTCTCTCCAGTAATTCCTTGTCCTTCTTGAACTGGGGAGCCCAGAACTGGACACAGAACTCCAGATGTGGCCTCACCAGGGCAGAGCAGAGGGGGAGGATAACCTTCCTTGACCTGCTGGTCACATTCTTCCTAATGTGCCCCAGGTACCATTGGCCTTCTTGGCCTAACTCTCTCCTTAGGACTTTAGCTGCTACTGTGGGGATCGAGGTGTTTGCCTTGCTGAGAGCACCCACATCCATCCCACTTGTAGGAAAACCAAAAAATGGAAAAAAATGGTGGGCAGGATTCTGCTTTCTGACAACATGGTACAAAACAGCAGAGGAAGGAGCAGAGAATATTATGGGGTGGCTGAAAAATGTGTGAATCAATCTCTATGTTCTCCTCTTCTTCCAGCAACGCCACGAGCTCATCAATATCTCATTAAGGGGAAAGAGAGGACTTGACCAGAGGCTGGGTCACTTATCAAATTTCACTGAGAAGAGTTTCTTTCCTGGAGCATCCCACAACTAAGCTTTGGGAGCGTGGCCATGGGTAAACACGGGACCATGAGCCTCCATGGAGAGCTTGAGGTGGCTTTTTATGCCCTGCTTGTAGGGGCAAGGGGCACGGCACAGCTTACAGCCATACAGCTAATTTTTTCCATCTTTCTCCAAGAAAAGGGTGCCTCTGTCCACACCACTTATTGGGACCAGTACCTAGTCTATGATGTCCCCTGTGTTGTGCCCAAGCTGCCTGCTTTCAATCAGATTCCCCCTGATTGCTGGACTTGACCCATTTCCACCATCCTCTTGTGAAGAAACACGCTAGCCCTGTGCTACGTTTAGGCTTAAAAGCATTGTATATTTACTGGAATAGTACTTCAGGGCAATCTTTAGGTTTCTCTAAATGTAAATATACTAGGGAATTTCTTCCCACCACCTTGGGAAGAGGCCTAGAGGCTGGTTACTGTTGCAGATGTTGGGATGTGAGCAAAGGTGATCATAAAACAAGCAGCGTGTTGAATCCTAGCGAGTAAATGGCTTTAGGTTTAGGCAGAGACTCCAAGCTCCAGCTTGGCAAGTGGCACCAAAGCTATAAATATCTCACTTTCTCTCTGCACAAATGCTCTCCAAAACCACCAGCTCCACTGTGGGCCCTGGTGGTATGAGATATAATATGTTCAAGGAACCTCACAGCTGGTATCAGCTTCTAACAGGGAAATGAACACAGGAGGTTTGAGAAGGAAAAGAGTAATTGAAGAGTAATTACAACTACTGCTGCACAAAGAGAAATGGTGAGCAAATCGCTCTGGGAATGTTAACCATAATGTACTGCAGGGCATGAGAGAGAGAGAGGGAAAGAAAAGGTGAAAAAGTACCTTCATGATGATATTATGGTAATGATGTAGGTTGCTATGTAAATCACCTTTCAATCATTAATAACTGACAGCCTGAGACTTCTACATCCTGCATTTTTAATTCCATGAAAGGTGGGAACTACCACTTCCCAGCAGAAAGGAGTCAAAGTGCTTTTTCCCTGCACTGAGTGGGAGGGACCCTTTTAGAGACTTTCATGTGATTTAAAATAAATAAATAAATAATTACAAGCTGGAATTTAAAAAAAAATAAACAGTGCTTTCCAATCAAAGTCACAAAATGTATGCACATCTCCCTGCTTTACCCTTTTTTGACAGAGTGCTCAGAACCAAACTTTCTCCTTACAAGCCTGGGAATCGAACATCACTCTTTTTTGCATTCCGGGCAGTCTGCTGATGAAAGGAGAGGCCCCCAGGGCATGAGACAGGACAGAGATTGGCCACAGAGATAACTCAGTGGAAGAGTTTTAGTTGCAACTTCTCACTATTTTATCTTTGCTGTTTTTTTCATTTCTATCTATACTTTTGATTTCTTTTTCATTGCTGCAGTTTTGTTGAAGTCCTATCAACTAAGAAAAGCAAGTACCAGTAGGGCTGCAAGGCCTCTAGGACAAATGAGAAAAACTGAGAAAATAAGGCAAGATGAGACTTGAACTGGTCATAAAGTCATCCTCTCAACACCAAGGCAGATCAATATGACCCTTCTCTACCTAACACGTTCCTGAAGCCCCCAAAGATGGAGATTTTATACCTCCTCAGGCAGCCTTATTGTTTAAAAGTTTCCTTCATGGGTAAAGCCAAATTTTTCCTTCTGCAACTTAAGCCCATGACTTCTTGTCATCTCAGGAGTCTTCACACGGATGTGCTTATTATCTTCCTCTTGGCAGAAATAGTTTGGGTTTTTTTAAGACAGTTATCATATCTCCCCTCAATTTTCTCCAAGACGAACAAACACATTTTCTACAACTCTGCCCATTCTTGCTGCTTTCCTTCGCCTCCTTCCAACTGAGTCACATCTTTTGGAAAGCAGGGTGCCCAAAAGCAGACAAAGTCCCTCAGCCAAGGCCTCACTGCTAAGCAAGGTATGTAAATTGCTCTGTGGACAAACTACAACACTCCTGTCTATACATATTAATATTATGCTTGATCTTCCCCCCCCTTCTAGCAAGAAACCTTTGCTGATCTGTCAGCATTTTGCTTGCTCTTAGCACAAGGTAAACAACTACATGATTTGCAAACCAGGCAAGAAACTAAAGCATTGCAAAATGCAGCTAAATTCCAATAAAAAATTCCACAGCAGCTGCCTGCACTACTGAAACCCACTTACCTCAAAGCACGTAAGAGAAATGTTCTGTTTACAGAATCATACAAGCCACAACACCTCAAACTGATTTTAAGTAAAATAAACTCTGCATGGGTCAAGGCTAAAGACTGGAAGATCGTCACTGGTGTTTGCTGTAAAAAGAGCTGTACCATTTTCAGATCAAAGACTGATGCACTCTACAGCAAAGCAGTCTCGGCAATAAATCCCTGAGAATTCAGCAGTGAAAAAATAAAGTGCTCTCTCTGTTCTTTGGAACACTAATATTGCCACATTGATTTTAGGAATTTCATCCAGAAGACATTAAAGTTTAGGCAATGAGCATGCTGCCTTAATTTAACCTCTCAAGCCATTTCAGCTTGAATTTACATAGGGTGAAAAGCCTATATGGCAGGGTCTGATCAGAAGCAAATACTCTGGTACAAATCAATCTAGCTTAAATTAAGTAAAACCTAGATTTTTACAACAGCTAGGCACTAAAACACAATCTAAGAAACACACAAATAATTATATTCTGCCTAACAGTCTCCTTTATGAATAATCTAACAGACATTACAGATGCTGGATTCACCTTCTCAGATTGACAAGATATTTAATATTGCCAGCACAACACCGAGAAGTGGTTTGAACTGTTATAATGGTATGGCTGGATCTGTGTCTCCATTCAGTTCAATCAACTTTTCCCGTTCCCTCAAATCCCCCCTTACCTTTTGAGATAGTTTCTCCCATAGAGGATCTGCTGCAGCAAGGTGACCACAGCAAAGGCACGGACGGATGAAGATGAAGAACAAAGTTCTATTTCCCAGCAAATCCCTGCTTGATGAAGGGTCGGTGTATCCCATCCTGAAGCTCTGCTGGGAGAAAAATTCACTTCATTGTTGCTCTCATGCCCTTTTCGCTGGGAAGTGGAGGGAAACGCTTGCTGGTTTTTCTCTGAGCAATCCAAAGACAAAGTACCCCATTTTTTGGCTCTGCTGCCGCTTCCTTGCCCCTTTTAGATGTTAGCTCCAGGGCTGTGCCCAATGGCTTGCTTCCACGGTAAAGTTTCCAGGAGATTCAGACGTGGGTAACATCTAAAATCATCTCTGTGAGCTCTTTCAGCACAGCCAGCCTGTGCTGTGCAAGGGGCATTCTGTTCCCTCTAAGCCTTTCTCAAAAACCCTCTAGCAATTATCTACTTCAATCCCATTTTCATATTCCAGATGGGGGAAGCTGCAAATAAACTAGAAAACTGCAGCCAATGGCAAGCTCCGGCAACCCGCATTGGAAACGCATAGTTGTCAGCTCATCTCTGCTTCTGCTCAGTGATTCCAACGAAATATGCCTGCGAAGAGAATTGACTGGGGTGTGCTATTATTGAATAAGCATGTAACGATCATGAGGATTTCATTCAGTTCCCTGCAAAAAACAAAAGAAAACAAACAAAACAAACAAAAAAAAAAAAAGCAAAAAAAAAAAAAACCACAACACAAACAAACAAAACAAAAAACCACAACAGCAGCAATCTGGTCAGGCTAGCAGGAAAGCTGCATTCTGTGTAGCAGTGTGTTTGGTACAGTAGCATTTGCATGCAGAATACAGTGCCCTTAGTCATAGAGCTCTCACTATTTGGGCTCCTTTGTTTCCTCTGGTTATTCCTCCAGAGTGAGCGTAAGCAAGGTCACTGTGCATCTCTTCAAGGACAGAGCTCGCAGCTCCTGCATACTGATTTATTGGAGGCTCTGAGTAGCCTCAAAGCTGTAGAGAGGGAGACTGCCTCTCCGTGCAGGATCCAAGAAACATTCATTTAAAGAGACAAATATTTCGATTGTTCCTTCACCAGAAACTCAGTTCCTGAGATCAGCTGATCGGAGGCAGCTCGGCGGGTCACGATTAAGCAAAATCTTTGAGGTACAGAGAAGCCTTTTTTTGTTTTTTTTGTTTTTTTTTTTCTCCTCTCAATCGGGCACTTTCGTTCTCGAGAGACCCGGCAGCTCCCGGCAGCCCTTGCGAGAGCAGCTGACGTGGAGTGGACGTTACCGCGGCGAGGGCGATCACACCCCCGCCCCTCGTCTTGAAAAAGCCTCCGGGAGGACAGCGACATATTGCTGCTACCAGGTGCTGGAAGGGGCAATCGGCTTGTGACACGGGTGAGTAGCACCCACGCTGTGCTGCAGCAGCGGGTGTGGTAACTCCTGCACTAGGGTGTAGAGGTTGTCACCTTCTGCTAGTTAGATTCTCACCTATTGCCACTGTCTCATACTGTTGCCAACCATGCTCTCAAACAGATAGAGAGCTTGTCTGAAGAAGACTGTAGCAACTCAGACAGACTGTCTGCCTTGCACTGTGGCTGTTCAGGTCTCTGACTGCAGGGAGTGCCAGAGCCTGCTGCTGCAGGATGACAATGGCCAGCATCCCACCTGTGTGAGGTGTGAAGCAGTGAGCAGGTGTGAGATCTGCTCAGCATGGTTGCAAAGCTTAAGGAGGAGGTTGAGACGCTGAGGTCCATCAGGAAGTGTGAAAAGGAGATCAATTGGTGGAGTAATTCCCTGGTGTGCCACTCAGAGAGGTCCCAGGGGGATACCCCCCCAAAAGGTGATAAACCCCTTGCCCTGTCAGGCAGAGGGAGAAGACCTGAGACAGTCCCTGCCCTGTTGCACAGAGGTAGGGGACCAAAAAGATGATGAGGGTTGGAAAGTAGTTCCAGTTTGGGGCCATGGGCAACCCCCCTCCCTACCTGCTTTGTTTCCCCAGGTGCCCCTCTGTAATAGGTTTGAGGCCCTGGATCTTGAAGAAGAGGTAGGTGAGGATGTGGTGCAAGGCCTATCTATGAGGTCACATAGAAAGAGGCAGTTGACCCCACGCCTCAAGACCACCTCAGATAAGAAAGAAAGAAGGGTAATTGTAGTAGGCAATTCCCTTCTGAGAGGGAAAGAGGGCCCAATCTGCAGAGTTGACCCTCATCGTAGGGAAGTGTGCGGTCTACCTGGAGCTCAGATCAGGGACATCACCAGGATGCTCTCCAACCTGGTGCACCCAATGGATTACTACCCACTGCTGATCTCCCAGACAGGTGAGGAGGAAGCTGCATCCGGCAGTGTGAGTGGAATGAAGAAAGATTTCAAGGCCTTGGGACGGATGGTAAAAGAGTCTGGGGCTCAAGTGATTATCTCTTCCCTTCTTCCAGTTTTGGGTGATGATATGGGATAGAATAGGAAAATTCAGTCTGTACACAATTGGCTACAGGACTGGTGCTACAGGCAGGGCTTTGGGTTCTTTGATAATGGCTGGTTTTACAAGACACCAGTCCAGACGGTGATACGTGGGAAAGGTTTATCTTGCAGGGGCAAAAGGATGCTGGGACAGGAATTAGCAGGGCTCATTTGGAGAGCTTTAAACTAGACTCGAAGAGGGATGGGGCTGTAGCTGGGCTTGCATTAGTGGGACAGCACTCTAGAGTTGATGAAGACTGGGAGGCCTCCAACTCCCATAGGGTGAAATTGGTGTGCTCAGCTCGCTCTCTGAAATGCCTGCACATCAATGCGTGCAGCATGGAGAATAAGCAGGAAGAGTTAGAAACCTGTGTTAGGGCAGGATATTATGACCTGGTGGCAATTACAGAGACATGGTGGGACAGCTCACATGACTGGAATGTGGTCATGGATGGCTGTGTCCTTTTCAGGAAAGACAGGCCAGCCAGGCGTGGTGGTGGAGTTGCTCTTTACGTAAGAGAGCAACTACAATGTACTGAGTATTGTCCAGGCAGGGATGAAGAGAGAGTGGGTGAAAGTTAAAGGGCAGGCTGGCAAGGGTGATACTGTTGTGGGTGTCTATTAAAGGCCACCAGATCAGGGTGAGGAAGTTGATGAGGCCTCTACAGGCAGCTGAGAGCAGCCTCACAGTCACAGGCCCTGGTTGTGGTGGGGGATTTTAACTTCCCTGATGTTTGCTGGAAGGACTACTTGGCTGGCCAGCCACAGTCCAGGAGGTTCCTCCAGTGCCTTGACGATAACTTTCTGATGCAAAGGGTGGAGGAGCCGACTAAGAGAGGTGCACTGCTGGACCTCATCCTCACTGACAAGGAGGGTCTGGTTGAAGTGGGAAAGGTTGAGGGCTGCCTTGGTTGCAGTGACCATGAGATGGTGGAGTTCAGGATCTCCTGTGACAGGAGCAGGATAGCAAGCAGAATTGCAACCCTGAATTTCAGCAGGGCAAACTTTGGCCTTTTCAAACAATTGCTAGAGGAAATCCCATGGGCAAGGCTGCTTGAAGGTCAAGGGGCCCAAGATAGTTGGTGAGTGTTCAGGGACTGTTTCTGCCAGGCACAAGATCACAGTATGTTCGGGATTGGAAGGGACCTCGAAAGATCATCTAGTCCAATCCCCCTGCTGGAGCAGGAACGCCTAGGTGAGGTCGCACAGGAACATGTCCAGGCAGGCTTTGAATGTCTCCAGGGAAGGAGACTCCACAACCCCCCTGGGCAGCCTGTTCCAGTGCTCTGTCACCCTCACTGAGAAGAAGTTTCTTCTCAAATTTAAGTGGAACCTCTTGTGTTCCAGCTTGATCCCATTACTCCTTGTCCTATCATTGTTTGCCACTGAGAAGAGCCTGGCTCCATCCTCATGGCACTCACCCTTTATATATTTATAAACATTAATAAGGTCACCCCTCAGTCTCCTCTTCTCCAAACTAAAGAGCCCCAGCTCCCTCAGCCTTTCTTCATAAGGGAGGTGCTCCACTCCCTTAATCATCTTTGTTGCCCTACACTGGACCCTCTCCAGCAGTTCCCTGTCCTTCTTGAACTGAGGGGCCCAGAACTGGACACAATATTCCAGGTGTGGTCTCACCAGGGCAGAGTAGAGGGGAAGGAGCATCCGACACATAGGAAGTCAAGGAAGGGAGCCAGGAGACCTGTGTGGTTAAACAGAGAACTGCTGGGTAAGCACAAGTGGAAGAGGAGAGTTTATAGATCATGGAAGGAGGGGCTGGCCACTTGGAAAGAATATGAGGCTGTTGTCAGAGGGTGTAGGGAGGCAACTAGGAAAGCTAAGGCCTCCTTAGAATTAAACCTGGGGAGAGGGGTCAAGGACAACAGGAAGAGCTTTTTCAAACACATGGCAGATAAAACTAACACCAGAGGCAATGTAGGCCCACTGATGAGTGGGGTGGGTGCCCAGGTGACAGAAGATACAGAGAAGGCAGAGTTACTGAATGCCGCCTTTGTCTCTGTCTACTCTGCTGGAGGCTGTCCTGAGGAGCCCCGTACTACTGAGGCCCCAGAGGAAGGCAGGACAATGGAGGAGTTTGCCTCGGTTGATGAGGGCTGGGTTAGGGAGCAGTTCGGCAATCTGGACATCCATAAATCCATGGGTCCAGATGGGATGCACCTGCAGGTGTTGAGGGAGCTGGCTGAGGTCATTGCTGGACCGTTCTCCATCATTTTTGCCAAATCTTGGGAAATGGGAGAGGTGCCTGAGGACTGGAGGAAAGCAAATGTCACTCCAGTCTTCCAAAAGGGCAAGAAGGAGGACCCAGGTAACTATAGACCAGTCAGCCTCACCTCCATCCCTGGGAAACTGATGGAACGACTTATGCCTTGAGATGGCACCAAGGATATCAAGGATAAGAGAGTCATTAGGGGCAGTCAACACGGCTTCACCAAAGGGAAGTAGTGTTTGACCAACCTCATCGCCTTTTATGAGGACATAACAAGATGGATGGATGATGGCCAAGTGGTGGATGTGGTCTACCTTGACTTGAGTAAGGCATTTGACACAGTCTCCCACAGCATCCTTACAGCTAAACTGAGGGAGTGTGGTCTGGATGATTGGGTAGTGAGGTGGACTGCAAACTGGCTGAAGGAAAGAAGCCAGAGAGTCGTGGTCAATGGGGTGGAGTCCAGTTGGAGGCCTGTATCTAGTGGAGTGCCTCAGGGGTCAGTATTGGGGCCGGTATTATTCAATATATTCATCAATGATTTGGATGAGGGAATAGAGTGACTGTCAGCAAGTTTGCTGATGACACCAAGCTGGGAGGAGTGGCTGACACTGGAAGCTGTGCTGCCATCCAGAGACCTGGACAGGCTGGAGAGTTGGGCGGGGAAAAATTTAATGAAATAGAACAAGGGCAAGTGTAGAGTCTGGAATCTGGGTAGGAACAACCCCAGGTTCCAGTGTAAGTTGGGGAATGACCTATTAGAGAGCAGTGTAGGGGAAAGGGACCTGGGGGTCCTGGTGGATAACAGGATGACCATGGGCCAACACTGGGCCCTTGTGGCCAGGAAGGCCAATGGTGCCTGGGCTGTATTAGAAGGGGGGTGGTCAGTAGGTCAGAGAGGTTCTCCTGCCCCTCTACTCTGCCCTGGTGAGACCACACCTGGAATACTGTGTCCAGTTCTGGGCCCCTCAGTTCCAAAAGGGCAGGGAACTGCTGGAGAGAGTCCAGCGCAGCCACCAAGATGCTGAAAGGAGTGGAGCATCTCCCATGTGAGGAAAGGCTGAGGTAGCTGAGGCTCTGGAGCTGGAGAAGAGGAGACTGAGGGGTGACCTCATTGTTTACAGATATGTAAAGGGTGAGTGTCAGGAGGATTGAGCCAGGCTCTTCTCGGTGACAACCAATGGTAGGACAAGGGGCAATGGGTCCAATTTGAACACAAGATGTTCCACTTAAATTTGAGAAGAAGCTTCTTCTCAGTGAGGGTGCCAGAGCCTGGCCCAGGCTGCCCAGGGAGCTTGTGGAGTCTCCTTCTCTGCAGACATTCAAACCCACCTGGACACCTTCCTGTGTAACCTCATCTGGGTGTTCCTGCTCCGGCAGGGGGATTGGACTGGATGAGCTCTCGAGGTCCCTTCCACTCCCTAACGTTCTGGGATTCTGTGATAATACTGCACAGGAGAAAATATTTTAGACAATATATTTGAACAAGACACAAATAAGACTCTAGATGTACAGAACAAGCTAAGTTGTTCACTAAGATGCTGCCATTCTTATCTGGGCAGGTTTCAAATTTGAACTGTTCCAGGGAAAATCCTATATATAAACAGGCAAAGGCAGACTTGAAATCTTCAGGAAACATCCACGTAAAAGCTATATAGTGATAAGAGTGTCACCCCTGAGATAACACATTCCCTGAGAAAAGACAGACATTATTAGCTCAAAACCAGATCAAAAGGGATATTTTTTCAGGTCAGAGCTGCCTTCTACACGGTTAACCTGGATGATAGCCAGAGAAGGTCCAGTCTGTCTACACAAGTCCATGTACAAATCACTTTTGATAACACCCATTCTCCAAACCACTGGATGTTGTGAAAATTCATTTGTATAGGTGATAAACCTATTGAATCTAGGACAAAGTACATCAGGCAATATACAGGAAAAACCTGTGCATGTGTACTAAAAGGAGCGGATCCAGGGCAAAACAGGGCGAGTGCAAATGGATTAAAAACTCTGAGAAACACTGGAAGCAAGAAAAAGCTCCTCCTGTTCCATCATGGCTTCTCTTAACATGCAGGTTTTAACCAGCAAAGTAATATTTTCCTGTTCCAATAAGACTTACTGAATCAGGACTCCAGCTCTTTGTACCCTCAGTACAAGGGTGACACAATATTTGGTACAGCTTGGACCAACTTGTTTTTATGAAGCCTCAGCTACACTTCTACAAACCTTCTTTTTCAAAGTTTTTCAAACCTCCAAAATTTTCTACCATCTCCTCTTACACTGCTGTAAACACAGAACCATTAATCACTTATACAAAATCATTTTAGATTCTCCAAGGCCATATCACAGCATATGAAAAAAATTCAAGTCAGTGCACAAGGAAGGTACAAAAATAATATATTACTTCAGTTTCACTTATGCCCTTAAACTGCATGCTGAGTGGCACACAGTCCTTGGGCTAAGTTATTTCTGTAGGCACAGCTTTAATTCTTCAAGCACAGTTTAGTTGATTATTGTATGGGAATATAGCAGAAGAATGGCAAGGAGGTTGGTTAAATGCAAGTATGCTCAAGTGACTTGCACCTGTCTGTAGAAAAAGCACATACATCACACTAATTGTTTTACTGACCTTGTGTGCTTGATGAGTAGAACCTCTGTGTTAGGTAACATAGGCCTGTGAGAAACTCCAGGCACCTCATCACTATGGCTGAGATTCCTGCTTTGTTGTGAGAAAGAGCAGGAGGCTGCACCTGCCCGAAGCCTTGAAATGCAGGCGAGCTCAGCAGGCCCAGCGATCTTCCAGCAGGGCTGAACTGACCAGCGCCTGTGTCCTCGCCTGTGTCACCTCTGCCTGGGAGCTCAGGTGTGACTTCAGAGATTCCCTCAGTAGAAAGGGAACTAAAATAAAACTTGCTCTTTGCAATGCATTCGTGGCTTCTGGCTCTTCTTGTGATGTGCCTGCATTTGTGCATACATTTATATTGATTTGTTTTAGTGAAATTACAACTAGAGGGTGTTTAGTACAGCACTCTCCATATCTATGGCTGAAGGTGATGCTGTGGAAGAGAGAATGAGTATAGTAATTTCTCCAGAAATCCAAAAGAAGGCTGTGCTCTTAGGAAAATAAAAATATGGGAAGAGGAATGGTTAGCGCCTGTAATAAGTTTTTTGTAGGTAACGTACAGGTTGAAAGATACTTTGTGTAAGAGCTGTCATTTTTAAATAGAAAAGAGGTTGTGTAAAGAATAAAAAGCCCGTGAAGATGGCAAGTCAGTAAACACTGAAGGGATTTTTCAGAGAACCTGTTAATTTGGAAACTATTCAACAGTTCTGTAAGGTTTGTTTTCCTCCACAGATTGGCATAACTTGGAAAAAAAAAAAAAAAAAAAAAAAACACAGAGGAAAAAGTTAATTTCAATGTTATTTATAGGATCATGGCTGAGCACTAGCTCTGACAAATAGTCCTAAAATTGTGTACATGCATGCACGGAGGCACAAGGAAAAGGTTTTGCAATCAGCCATCAGGTCTCCAGAAAGAACTCTCTTGTATTGATGGAGAACTGTGTGCAGAGCTGAAATCCACTTTGCGTAAAGAAGACCATACAAGTGCTGCCCAGTTCTTCAGAACAAAATAACAGTGTTTTTCCTCTTTTATGATACAACCAGGTTGATTAAAGGAAGCTGTCTGGGGTCTGATTCATGACCCCTGGAAGGTACACAAAAAGAAAAATAAGCCTTTGGTTAGAAAAAGCTTGCCAGGAAAGTATCTGGTAAACATTTCTTCATGCTTGGGGAAAACAGATGAATAAAACAGCATGTGGAAAGTCACAGGGGCTGAATGGCAAGAAGGTCTCAGCCTTTTTCTTTCTTGGCCAAGACTTCAGTCACATATATTATTTTGTTTTGAATACAGGTACAGCTAAGGCAGCAAATGCATTGAGCTTACAGCCTGTTCAATGTGAATTTGCTAAGTATCTGGTTGAAGTAGCTCTGGAGCTCTCAGATTGAGCTTTTCCTCTCTTATAGTACTGCTTTGAGGAGTATGGTGCAACTAATACTTGCTTTTTGATAAAATGAGCAACGCCTTTGAGGCAACATGTAATTCTGAACTCCCACTAGCCAGTTATGACCACTGAAATTGCTGTTGGATTAAAAAAAAAAAAAATACGCAGGTCAAAATTTCCTAATCACATTACAGATCACAGAATGGTTGGGGTTGGAAGAGACCTCTAGAGATCCCCCAGCCCAACCCCCCTGTGTGGCAGATGCACACCCCTGTTTCCCCCCTCCCTTTGATATGGAAGGTGCAGACACATCTCCCCCCTCCTCTCCTGCAATGGGGTTAACAGCTTCCTTTGTTTGACCCCAGAGCCCATTGGCCAGGGTCATTAAGAGAGAAGAGGAGGGGATGCAGAGGTGCTAAGGAGCCACTGGGCACCCACAGCCAGAGTGGGGGTGCAGAGAAGCTTCTGGAATGCCCACAGTCAGATCTGACAAGGCTACATAAACAAGACCCCCGCCGAGGTTTTGCCGCGGGTTGTGTGGACCTCTTGGAGCGTGGGCCAAAGTCTGCGGCTGAGAGCCCTCCCCCTTAGGCAGGATGGCTGCCTAAGGTAATCTCCTGGGACCCGGATTCCCCCCCACTGAGCCATGTGGGTGAGGGATAAAACTTCTTTAATAATTCCTCGCAGGATCGCGGGTGCTTATTCCGTGCTTAAATATAAGCACGTGTATTTTCTTTAATAATTCCTTGCCAGATTCAGGCAAGCGTATACTTTTCCCGGAGTCAGGGACGGCTCTGGCATTGTTTTGGTGAGCCACACATATGCACACTATGGATTTCCATTGTTATTATTTGCTGCACCTCAATAATTACCTCAACTGATACTTGAACCTGCATTTATGTCACTATTGGAGAGCTAAAAACCCCATCTTCCACCAGTTAATCTGCTGCATCTTCTTTACTGAATAAGAGTTTATTTTGGACCCTGTTCTCCATCTAAACTAACTTTGGGGTGCCTCCATGACACCCTGCCCACGCAGGGTCACCAGAGCAGATCACACAGGTGGGTCCAGGCAGGTTTGAATGTCTCAGAGGAGACTCCACACCTGCTCTGGGCAGCCTGGGCCAGGCTCTGGCACCTCCCAGCAAACAAGTTTCTCCTCATGTTCAGATGGAGCCTCCTGTGTTTCAATCTGTGCCCATTGCCCCTCACCCTGGCATTGGGCACCACTGAACAGAGTCTGCTCCATCCTCTGACACCCACCCTGAGATATTTATCAGCATTGGTGAGATCCCCTCTCAGCTTCTCTCAGTCTCTCCTCATAAGAAAGATGCTCCAGACCCCTCAGCATTTTTTCCCACATTCCCACTTTTCAGTTCCCGAGTGCTTGCTACTGCTATTTTGATATCTTAAATGTATTTAATTGTATCAAGCTTTATCTATTTGAATAAAATCCTGCAAGTTCTCTCTCTCTTTCAAGCAGCAGCTCTGTTGAAAGTATAATAACAGGACAGTATTTTTCCATGCCTGACACTGCAAGTGGTTTCTGAAAAGGACCATTCCTTCTGTATGGCTGATACAGCCCTTTGTTCCATCTGTAGCACTTCATATTTAATAATATGCTTACATAGCAGCTTGATTTGATATTCATCTTTTCTGATCTTCAACTCTTAGGAGTACTACTGTGTAAATTTTCCCTTAGTTTGCTCTCCGAAGGTGGGAGAGGTGCTCACTCAGTGCTTGACAATATAATTACCTAATATTTCTAAAAAACAATCATAGGTGAAAGCCTGTATTTAAAACGTGAAACGCTGTTTGTGAAGATGAAAATTCATGGACTCCACACAATCCAATACGAATTCAAGCGAAGCCATTTAGTACAGAAACAAGCCTCCTTATATATGCAGTTATTTCCTGCTCACACGTCCACACTCCAAGCATGCATTAGCTGATTGGATATTGTCCATGTTCACGAGCTGTCCACGCGCCCGAGTCTCACTGCTAATAGGTCTGTTGATTGTAGTCATGCTGAGGCCCTGTTATTGTAGAACTGCCTCACTCCCACAGCAGGTCCTGTTTTCAGCTTTTGAGCTGGCCTTGAAATTCCTTTGGCTAGTTCAGAAATAAATCTCCATCTAATAGAAACCCATCCACACAACAACCTCAAGACAATCCCTCAAATCTCCCACAGCTGTTATTACTTTAGTGTCTTTCCTGACTGAAAGTTGCTTTTAAAGGGATGAGACGTCACCTTCGCATCTCATCAAGGAACCGATCAGTCATTTAACTCATTTTTAAAGGTAACTAATAAGGGGCTGTGGCACCGAGACTGAATACCTATGCAAAGCAAGCGATCAAACCTGCCACCGAACATCCTAAGAGGGAAAACCGAAGCACCACGGCCGCCTCAGCCGGTCTCTCCGAGGGGAAGGGCTGGGGTTCCATCTACCGTTCGCCCGGATGATGACAGATAATTACCGCAATGGCCGGAGCCGGGACTCTTTACCACCTCCACACAACACGCAGGACCCTGGAGTTCGCTGCCACGGGGAAATTAACGGCACCGACAGCCCCTGTGAGGAGGGGGGTGCCCGCCCGCCACCGCCGCCTCCCCGCGCTCTCCTGTCCCCTCCCCGGACAATGGCTACCGCCCCTGTGAGGGACGCGGGAGACCCTTGGGGTCCGGGCGGTGGCTGGGGGATCATGGCGGCGTTAGGAGCCCAGGGAAGAGCGGCAGGGCAGCTCACCTCCAGGGAAGGGTCGCAGCGGGAACAGGCAGCAGCCAAGGTGGACAGGGGAGACTGCTGGCACCGGCCGAGCTGAAGAGCATTCGGCGCAGGAGCTCCAGCAACAGGTGATCTCGGCTCGTCCCCGCCTCCCGGCTGAGGCCGCGGCAGGTGGGATCCGTAGTGATTCGGCACGACGGTGAGTGCTGCCGCGGAGAGAAGGCCAGGCGTGGTGCCAGGACACCGGTCACAGGAGCGCTCTGAGGCAGCCGGGCCCTTGACCGCGCCTCATGAGGGGGCGGCTGCCATCTGTGTCGCTGCTCCCGTCACAGCGCTATCTGTCAGGCGCAGCGGGCTGGGCAGGGGCGGCGGGTCGGAGCAACCCAGCTGGCCCTCACTGGAACACGGTGCTTTTTCAGGAGTGTTCTGCTTATTCACTCTTAGCTCTGGGGGTTGGCCGAGGAGGCGGCAGTTCTCGCCCTCCCGCTGCTGACAGGAGTCCGGGGGCGGGGGCGGCCCTGGGCGTGTCCCTTTCTGCCCGGCTGAAGTACTGGGGCACCGCTGAGCTTATTAATTTATTTTTATCTTCTCCTCCCCCCCCCCCCCATGCTCTTTTATTATAAGGGTACCAGGTGCACGGGTAGGGAGGTGGCTGCTGTTTCTCTCTTTTTCCTCCTTTTGTAGGTGTGGGGAGTTAGGACAAGAGGAAATGGCCTCAAGTTGTGCCAAGGAAGGTTCAGATTGGATATTAGGAAACATTTCTTCCGGGAAAGAGTTGTGAAGCAGTGGAACAGGCTGCCCAGGGCAGTGGTGGAGTCACCATCCCTGGAGGGGTTGAACAGACGCAGAGAGGAGGTTCTCAGGGGCATGGGGTAATGACAGGGGTGGGTTATGGTTGAACTCAATGATTTTGAGGGTCTCTTCCAACCAAAATGATTTTGTGAGTGCACCTCCGTGTAGGTCACAGATTTGAACATTCCCATACATTTTGCTCAGCATGTGTAGCAAATTCAAGTGTAAGATTAGGGGTACAATCCTGATCATCAGTGTTTATAAAGGATAGGAGATAAAAGCATTGCTTCCAATGAGGCTGGGAAAAGGCTGTGCAGATGTGCAAATATATGTATTATACAGTGTTGCGTTGCACTGATCTTGAGGAAGAATGTTCTTCCCTGAATCACATCAGCGTTTTCTCAGGGAAATCAGTCTGTTAGAAACATTACAGAATGGGTTGTTTTGTTTCATTTTTAATTTATTTTTCCCCTTAGCAAGCATACCCCATTATTTTAAATCACTGCAGCTCTGATAATGCGTTTCACCTGTTTTGAATCTCTCTATTCTAGTGAATCAGAATTTACCAGCCTGTTTCTGTGATAAACAGAAGCTTGTATGTCTTTGCATTTCTTGATGAGCAGTGTTATTGGAACACTTTTTTTCTTTTTCCCTTTTTTTCTTTTTCCCTTTTTTCTTTTTTCTCTAATTTCATTTTTTCCTCCTTTTTTCTTTTTCCTCTTCTTTTTAATTGTTATGATCTTTCACTGTATAAATATTATTCTTTACTGAAATGGACATTCCAGTTACCTATGTCAGCTTCAGTAAGTGTGTTCATTTTTGTTTTTAGAAAATATATTTCTGAATTGAAGCCATGTAATGGTTTGTTACAGTAAGAATTTGAACATCTGTAAGAGAAAGAGGTACCCTGCTGTTGTGGTTTAACCCAAGCTAGCAAAACAACCACAATAGCCATTCACTCATATGCTTGCCTGCCTCTTCCCCCCCCCACCCCCAATAGAGGAGAGAGAATCAAAAGGGAAGGGAGAAACTTGGATTGAGATAAACACAGTTTAATAAAATAACAAAATACTAATGTACTACTAGTAAATATTTCTATAAAATAGAATACAAAATAAAAGATACTCACTGCAATTCCTCACGAACTTCATCCACACCAAGCAGCCAGTCCCAGGAAGCAGTACCTGGTCCCAAAGAGCTGATCCCAAAAAGAGGAAAAAGGCAGAAAGGCCCAGAGGCCTCTACAAAATGGCAAAAGGCCAAACTAAACTGAACTCTCTCAACTCTGATAAAAAGAGGAAAGAAAAACGTGTGAGAGAGAGAGTGGAATATCCCAACTCTCCTTAAATATGAAGCATAATGCTAAGGGGATGGAATACTCTTATTGATCAGTCTGGATGGCAGTCAAGCTCTGTCCCATCCATCCCCCCTTCCTCAATGCCTCACACCTGTGGGCAGAGCACTCAGAACATCCTTGGCTCTCAGAACAGAGCAATTAAATACATTAGCTCTGTGCTGGGGTGCTATCTTTTGTTCTCAAACTAAGTCCAAATAATGAGAGTGCTAGCTATGAAAAAGAAAGGTTCCTAACTGCAGGAAGAAAATTAACTCATTTTCAGTCAATCCAGCACACCTGCAGAAGAGGAAGACAGTCTACTCTGGAGGTGTTGCAGATAGCTAGGGATGAGCAACACTGCAGTATGGACTTCCTAAATGGTGTAATGACAGTTAAAAGGTCACTTTCTGGCTGTAGTGGCCATGAAACTTGAGGGGTTTGGCAAAAGTGATGTTCTGTTTGTAATAAAGTGGTGATGTTTCTCTCTTCGACAAATACAGCTTTCATCTCCTTTGTATTTTGTTGCACACAGAAGACCTTAACCCCTCTGAAGCAGCAGTTCATAGCAAGATAACTTTGATCCAGTTGCTGGCTATCACAGCAGAACAGAAACTCTGTAACAGCTCTTTAATGAAAAACATCTAAAATTAAAATTACTATTAATTTTTAATCAGGCTTTGTGATTTCAGTTGCATTTATGACCAAAAAAAAATTGTAATGCCAGTGCCTCTCTCTCTCGTAGAGCAGCACATATGGCAAACTCTGTTTTGATATTTGTGTAAATGAAATGTGCGGAAGTGGGCAGCATTTATTAATACATAATCTTGAAGTCCCTGCCAGAAGGCCTGGTAAGACCTTAATAGTAATGCTTGAACTGAGCTCTTTATCTTTTCAAATATTTTTTTTTAACAAGCCATTTAGCAAAAAGAATGGTTTACCCAGTTTTATTAACAAGAACAGCTGCTATGATATAACAAAGTGAATTAAAAGTGATCCAGCAGTCTTAAGGTGTTAAAAATACTCATTTTGGCCAAGGGATGACCCAAGCAATAATAAAGGAGTGCCATTTACCTTAACTTGGCTCTCACTATTAACTTCCTCCAGTCACACCATGACTTAAAGGTTCTTTTCCATCTCCAACCCAAGCTATTCCAGCTCCACCACAAAGTGATAATAATATATTAATGACTTCTTGAAACAACAAGCAATCCATAAAACTAACATTCTATTGTGGGACTACGGTGGGTCCTTGGATTCCCTGACGGAGGGCATGGGAACAGAAATTAGCCTTGAAGATATGAAGGCCTACCCATGAGAAAGATGGGAGTAAAGGAGTATCTGGAGGTGTTAAGGATGTACCTGTGAGAGAGAAGGGAGTAAAAGAGTAACACTGATCATAGCAAACATAGCCAATGAGATGTTACTACTGCAACTATGTAACCAAGAGTGAAGAGACACATGAATTGGTAAAACTGTATAAAAATGCACTTGTGGCAATAAATGGCATCTACTGCTTTCATCCTGGAAGAACTTGGTCTATGTCGTTTGTCCGTCTCAACCACGACATTCTACTTCCATGTCTTGTTTAATGGTCACTCTGTGTATCTGTTTTCATTCTACTTTTGCAACAGTGGGACATAATTATCCCAGCTGGAGAATAAGGCTCCGTTATTTTTAGGCACAAATCAAGATTTTACACCTCTGATACTATCCTATCTCAGATTATAAGAGTAGCTTCTGTAGGAGAACATCCATCCTGCCAGAGGGACACATCCATAAAGTTTACATTTAGAACTAACGTAAATGACCGTGCATAGGAGGACTATATGCTTAAAATATAAGGAAGAAATAAACTGTTGTTGTTATCTCTGTTCCTTGCCCCAAAAGAAAACTACAGTGTACCCTATGTATATAAAGATCTTGGAAACAATTAAAAAATACAGGTTTCAGTTCAAGATGTGATATCTAGTTAAATATTTATCAGAAGTAAATTTCACTTGTTCTGTTAAGAAAGTCTATAATTAGCAAATACGAATTCATATTGAATTGTGTGGAGTCCATGATAATTCGCCCTCGCAAGTGGTGACCCCGACATGATCCATAAGGAGAATTTACGGAAGGGTGACGACTGCTGTGGGGAGCGAGCCCCAGCTGGAACGGCTCGGCTGGACCGTGACCGGGACGCAGTCTGCGGGCTGCGTGACTCCTGATTGATCACTACAGAAGCGACAGAGGAGGGATAAAGGATCCGATATCGTTGCAACGGACACCCAAAGAGGTGAGCAGCTGGGGGCAAGAGGAGATGGGGCAGAATATTTTTAAAGAAGAAGAAGAAGAAGAAATACTGCAGCTCCTCTCGCATATTCTCTCTAAGAGAGGGGTGAAGTATGAGGAGAGTAACCTCAGAAGACTATTAATTTGGTGCAGAGGCAATGGGTTTCCTGCTGACCTGTTAGGAGCTTTTCAAATAGAGACTTGGGAAAAAGTGGGAACTGTGTTGTGGAAGGCAATCAGTCACAGTGAAAAAGATATTCTCGGCCTTGTAACCGCCTGGAAACTGATAATTACTACAGTAAAGCAATTAAAACCTGAAAAGACTGTTATGAGCATTAGTGACTCAAAACTTAAACTTGAACTTTGGGACGATATAGGGCAGAAATTATGGGATAAAGTCAGCAATGGAGATAAAGAAGCTAAATCGTTAGTAATTACATGGAAGCTTATAATTACCACCTTAAAAGATCTTAAGGCTGAACGGTCTGCTGCTGCCGGAATTTTTGCAGTGTTGCAGCCTGATAAGAATCCTGAAAGTCGCTGTGGAGTTTACCCGGTTTGTGTCTTTGATACCCTCCCTATTCCATCCCCTGCTGTGCTTTCGGCACCCCCGATGGTTCAGCAGTCCGGGGCGGGGGGAGGAAAAATGCCAAGCGGGTGGCCTCCTGTACCATTGCCCAACACTGGTGAGAACAGCAAGTCCAGAGGATTGGAGTCAGACAACTTGCCCAAAGAACCTGTGAAAGCCGAGAATGCTAAAGTCGTAAACAAGTGTACTCTCAGTCCTTTTACCAATTTCTATCTGCCTTTACCGCCTTTTAACCCTCCAACTTCCACGAGAGAGCAGAAGGAGTCACTGGATAAGAACTGGGCAACAGAACTGTGTGACAGATTAGATCGGTTAATAGCGAGTGAATCCAGCAGTCGGCAATGCAGTCATGATGATCGTGATGGGAAAGGGGGTGCTCCTGGGGACTCAGGTTATACAAATAATTATGATGCTAGAAAGTCTTGGCCAGAATGTGCACTGTTTCGAACCCCCCTGTTACCAACGATTCTCCAGCAACATTCAAGTCCGTGTTATCTGATGACTCGGATGAGAATGGGGTTTGCAGCATTTTCTTCAAAAGTTACCAGGAAAAAGAGTATGTGTATGTGTTGCCCCGAGATCAGATAAAAACCATGAGAGACTCAAGCAAATTTAGACCTGTGCAATGTAACAGCTCTAGATCATTTAGGACGGAACGATGGGGACTCATTGAAAGGGGCAGGTATCCCCCAGCTCTTGGAACAGACACTAATTGGCACACCACAGTTACAGGCGCTATTAGTTTCTGAAATCCTGAGGCAGTCAGCAGACCTCGCATATCAAGCTATGATAGAGGTGTCTGAAACCAACAAAGCAGCCAAATCGTTTATAACTACTATCAGGGTCCCAATGAGAATTACATGCAATTTATTGACCATCTTCAAGAGGCCATCAATAAGCAGGTTGAAAACTTAGAAGTTAAGGAAGCACTGGTGTTGCAATTAGCAGTAGAGAATGCTAATGTTTGCTATCAACGTGTTATCTGTGGGTTTTACAATACATATTACATGCTTCTGTGTATTGCCTCTCTGAAAATCAAGCAGCTTGTCAGGAATATGAGTTGGTTGTTTCACTGGTTGTTGTTAGAATCGTTTCTTTGTGGTATAAGTATCACAGTATCACAGTATGTTTGGGATTGGAAGGGACCTCGAAAGATCATCTAGTCCAATCCCCCTGCTGGAGCAGGAACGCCTAGGTGAGGTTGCACAGGAAGGTGTCCAGACGGGCCTTGAATGTCTCCAGAGTAGGAGACTCCACAACCTCCCTGGGCAGCCTGTTCCAGTGCTCTGTCACCCTCACTGAGAAGTTTTTTCTCAAATTTAAGTGGAACCTCTTGTGTTCCAGCTTGATCCCATTACCCCTTGTCCTATCATTGTTTGCCACTGAGAAGAGCCTGGCTCCATCCTCATGGCACTCACCCTTTATATATTTATAAACATTAATAAGGTCACCCCTCAGTCTCCTCTTCTCCAAACTAAAGAGACCCAGCTCCCTCAGCCTTTCTTCATAAGGGAGATGCTCCACTCCCTTAATCATCTTTGTTGCCCTACGCTGGACCCTCTCCAGCAGTTCCCTGTCCTTCTTGAACTGAGGGGCCCAGAACTGGACACAATATTCCAGATGGGGTCTCACCAGGGCGGAGTAGAGGGGAAGGAGAACCTCTCTGACCTACTGACCACCCCCCCTTCTAATACACCCGAGGATGCCATTGGCCTTCCTGGCCACAAGGGCACAGTGCTGGCTCATGGTCATCCTGTTGTCCACCAGGACCCCCACGTCCCTTTCCCTTACACTGCTCTCTCATATGTAATTTCCCAACCTATACTGGAACCTGGGGTTGTTCCTGCCCAGATGCAGGACTCTACACTTGCCCTTGTTAAATTTCATTATGTTATTCCCCGCCCAACTCTCCAGTCTGTCCAGGTCCCGCTGGATGGCGGCACAGCCTTCTGGCGTGTCAGCCGCTCCTCCCAGCTTAGTGTCATCAGCAAACTTGCTGATAGTACACTCAATTCCCTCATCCAGATCGTTAATGAATATATTGAATAGTATTGGCCCCAGTACTGACCCCTGAGGCACTCCACTAGATACTGGCCTCCAGCTGGACTCCGCACCATTGACCACCACTCTCTGGCTTCTCTCTTTAAGCCAGTTTGCAACCCACCTCACTACTCTATTGTCTAGACCACACCTCCTCAATTTAGCTGTGAGGATGCTGTGAGGGACTGTGTCAAAGGCTTTACTGAAGTCAAGGTAGACCACATCCACCGCTCTGCCATCATCCATCCATCTTGTTACATTCTCATAAAAGGCTATGAGGTTGGTCAAGCATGATTTCCCCTTGGTGAAGCCACGCTGACTACCCCTAATGACCCTCCTATCCCTGATATGCCTTGAGATGACACCAAGGATAAGCTGTTCCATTACTTTCCCAGGGACAGAGGTGAGGCTGACCGGTCTATAATTACCCGGGTCCTCCTTCTTGCCCTTTTGGAAGACTGGAGTGACGTTTGCTTTCCTCCAATCCTCGGGCACCTCTCCCGTTTCCCAAGACTTGGCAAAAATGATGGAGAGCGGTCCAGCAATGACTTCAGCCAGCTCCCTCAGCACCCGCAGATGCATCCCATCTGGACCCATGGATTTATGGATGTCCAGACTATTTAATTGCTCCCTAACCCAGTCCTCATCGCCTAAAGCAAACTCCTCCATTGACCTGGCTTCATCCGGGGTCTCAGGGGTACAGGGCTCCCCAGGACAGCATCCAGCGGAGTAGACAGAGACAAAGAAGGCATTCAGCAATTCTGCCTTCTCTGTGTCTTCTGCCACCAGGGCACCCACTTCATTCATCAGTGGGCCTACATTGCCTCTGGTATTAGTTTTATCTGCTATGTATTTGAAAAAGTTCTTTTTGCTGTCCTTGACCCCTCTCACCAGCTGTAATTCTAAGGAGGCCTTGGCTATCCTAGCTGCCTTCCTACATCCTCGAACAGCAGCCTTATATTCCTCCCAAGTGGCCAGCCCCTGCTTCCATGACCTGTAAACTCTCCTCTTCTGCTTGAGCATACCCAACAGATCCCTATTCAACCACACAGGCCTCCTGGCTCCCTTCCTCGACTTCCTGTGTGTGGGGATGCTCTGATCCTGAGTGTGGAAGAAGCAATCTCTGAATGCAATCCAGCTCTCTTGAGCCCCTTTTCCTTCAAGCAGTCTTGCCCATGGGATTTCCCCTAGCAATTGCTTGGAAAGGCCAAAGTTGGCCCTGCTGAAGTCCAGGGTTGCATTTCTACTTGCTATTCTGTTCCTGCCACACGAGATGCTGAACTCCACCATCTCGTGGTCACTGCAACCCAGGCAGCCCTCAACCTTTACTGCTTCGACCAGACCCTCCTTGTTAGTGAGGATGAGATCCAGCAGTGCACCTCTCCTAGTCGGCTCCTCCACCGTCTGCATGAGGAAGTTATCATCAATGCACTGGAGGAACCTCCTGGACTGTGGCTGGCTGGCTGAATGCTCCTTCCAGCAAACATCAGGGAAGTTAAAATCCCCCACAACAACCAGGGCCTGTGACTGTGAGGCCACTCTCAGCTGCGCATAGAAGGCCTCATAAACTCCCTCAGCCTGATCTGGTGGCCTGTAATAGACACCTACAACCGCATCACCCCTGCCAGCCTGTCTCTTGATCCTGACCCATACACTCTCAACTCGTTCCTCATCTGCTCCTGGGCAGAATTTAGTACATTGCGGTTGCTCTCTCACATAGAAAGCAACTCCACCACCACGCCTGGCTGGCCTCTTTTTCCTGAAAAGGGCGTAGCCATCCATGACCACATTCCAGTCATGTGAACTGTCCCACCACGTTTCTGTAATTGCCACCAGATCATAATCTCCCGACCGAACATAGGATTCTAACTCCTCCTGCTTATTCCCCATGCTGCACGCATTGGTGTGCAGGCATTTCAGGGAGCGAGCAGAGCACACCAATTTCTCCCTAGGGGCACAGGAGGCCACCCGGTCCTCATCCGTTTTAGAATGCTGTCCCACTGGGACAAGCTCAGCTACAACCCCATCCCCCTTTGAGCCTAGTTTAAAGCTCTCCAAATGAGCCCAGCCCAGTTTTACACCATAAAACCTTCTCCCCATTTTTCCCACTCGCGCTGCAAGCAGCCCTGTGCTTCCCTCCCTCCCTCCCTCCCTCCCTCCCTCCCTCTTGTCATGGTCTTAGTTACGAGATGGGGTCAGGAATGACTGTTTTCAATCGTGTTCATAAGAAATCGGTATTGGGAGGTATTTTAAAACACAGGAAAGCACTTGGAAATATGAGGAAGGAAGATCTTGTGAAATATTGTAGTTAATGGTGGCTGCTGTATAAGTTAAATGATTGGGAAAGGTGTCCGGAGAATAGAATCTTGAAGTATAACACTTTGTTACAATTAATGTTGTTTTTAAGGCGAGAAGAGCAGGACAAAATAAATCCCTACAAGAGATCATTAAATAATTTCAGACAGTTTTACAGGTGGAACGGTTTGAACTTCAACAAGCTGAGAGAGAGTTAACTGATAACACAGGTCACAGTAAACTTGCTGAAGTCTGCAAGATGTTTTCCTCATTAACCTGTTTTCTTTGTGGGTATCTGTTTAAGAATATTATAGTTTGGTAGGTCTTTGTTATATGGTACAGTAAGTTCACAGGCTGTTTAATCATGAGAATCCATTGACTCAAAAAGTGCATTTTGTGATAATACAGAAGATGATGAGTAACTTAGTTCCTTACTGCTTGAACGTGATGTTAAGATTTTATGTGTAATAGCTATTTTTCTTCCTAGCATGCTGGCTTTATTCCAACATCCAGACTTGCGCAACTGTGTGATAGGCTGTGTCTCATCTCGATGTGCTGGATTTGGCTCTTTTGTATGCACACCAGGTAAAGAATCCTGGTTTTGGGATAACAGTTGTAGCACCCCAGATGAGACACTAATAAAAGCCTTGCCCAGTCCAGCTCGCTGTGGGGGGGCAGGTGCCAGTTGGGCTCCAGCGCGCACTGACCTGTTTTGTCAGGAGACCCAGCGGTGCCTCTGCCCGGCTGGGCAGTGAGCGGTTCAAAGGTGCAATGTAAAAATTGAGATATTGTCTTGAATAAGTGTAACTGTGATCCATCTGCATATTTGAACTTGGTGTTTGGTTTTCATATCTGAGCTCAGTATTTTAATTTACATATTTTTATTTGGTACCAAAAGAATTTTGTTTGGGGAGATAATTATAAAATGGGAACCGGTTCTGCTGCTAAAATTCCACCTTGCTCCCCCTTAGGATGCATCCTTATGCATTAGAGTAATTGCTTATATTGTTATCTAGTAATTTAGAGACCAGAAAAGAATTTAAATTGTTAAACTCTGCTTTGCATTGAAAAAAAAACAAAAACAACCACAAAACCAAACAAACAACAAACACCTAAATGCTATGATGGATGTGAACTTGATATTGTATGAGGTTGTATTTAAAGATTGCTGGAATATGAACTGATTTGGATCTAGGAAAATGGAATAATGGATTGATGTTTAATATACTGTGTTTTGACATCTGTAAATTGTAAAAGGTAAATGGGGCTGAGGAATGTAACAACTATTGAGGTAATTGGAATGGTGTATAAAACTCAGCTCATTGCAACCAAGGACTTTGCCAGAGCCCCCCACTTCATACCAGCGATTACGCCAGCTGCGTGGCCTTGGTACAGCTGAACTGCAGCAAGAAGAAAGAGAAAAAAAAATAAATGGAAAAACCTGTTTTCCCGCTGCTAAGCGAAGAAAGAGGGGCTTTACTCCCCCCGCTCTGTCTTTTTTTCCTGGAGTATTGTCATCCATCCTTGTTGTGGCACTGCGTTGCTTCTCAGCTTTGAATCAGGGGTTTTGGTGTTGTTTCTTTTTGCTTCTGTCTTGTTTCCTAGGTTCTGGCACATCTGGGGAAAGAGCTCATAATTTTACCTCCTTGCTGAAGTCAGTCTTTTCACACTGGTCAGTTTCTGGGGGTCAGAGTGCTCAGTGCTTCTCTGGGTCAGACTGGTACTGATCTGGGTGTGGAGTGCAGCCAGGTTGGTTTGATGTGGAGTTCAAACTGGTTGGTTTTCATGCTGGGCTGGAGATCCTGCCTTCCCAGATGGGGGCGAGAGGGAGGTTTTATTCCCCCCCCCAGCAATGTTACTGCTAGAGATCTGTAATACTGCATCAAGGAGTCTGAGGGTGAAATTTAAAGGCATCACCAGTGGATCCATAGTTCTGATGAAGCTAGGAAATGAAACCTTTTTTTTTTTGTTTAATAGACTTATTCTGTGGTAACTGGTTGTAAAAGACTTCTTAGTGAATTCACCGTACTGATTTTTGAGGTCATGGGAGAGAATGAAAGAAAGGCTGTTTTTTGAGACCAATAGAATGCCAAATTTTGAACAAAGTTTTAATACATGAATTCTTGTAGTTGCCAGAAAGCCCTGTACCTCTCTTGGGTCAGGATTCGTTAAGTAAATTGTAAGCTCAAATAATGTTTTCTGAGAATTCTGTTTAGTTGCATGTCCTACCAGAAGCTGCTTGGATGGTGCAGATCTGCTTGTGCAAGTGAGAAATCTCCAAGGAAATTTCAAATGCTGTATTTCCACTGGTATTAACAGCCAATGTTTGGATAAAGCAAACACTACACTGATAGACCTGAATCAGGACTTCGATCCGGTAAGGGAAAACAATATCCAATAAATATGATAGCCAAAATGGAGTTAGAGACTTTGATGAATAAATTTATGACAACCTTACAGGCTGACTGCATTCGATTGGACTTGCAGATTTGTCTGTTTATAGCTACAACATAGAAACAACCTGTGGCTCTTGTGGGACAGTATGATGAGATTGCTAACAGACTGATATACCGATTGTTACTCTGATCAAGAAATGCAGGGAATGAACTTAAGTCTCAGTAGGCCATGATCCTTTTGTCACACATGTACCATTTGTGAAATTTAATTTTGATTTTTTATTTGCCATCTATGTCCTTGTAAATTGCACTAGATGGTTTTCTTACCAGCACAGTTTTGGCATTCATAAATGTAAATTGCTGCAGAACCTGCAAGTCCTTAACATCAGGTCATAGGCCATACTTGCATCTGGTCTGATCCTACATACTTGCACAGTTTTTGTTGATGGTTCTGGGCAGTCTCATAAAGCTGTAGTGGTCTGGCATGAAGATAACAATTGGCATCATTCTGTACAAATTATTGAAGGTTCAACCCAATTAGCAGAACTTGGCACAGCTTTACATTACTTAGAGCTTGTTAAGGAGGAACCTCTGAATTTGATTTGTGATTTTGAGTACATAGTCAAGGTCCAATGCATGTATCTGATTCTGAACTATATTTATTTATTTATTTTTTTAAACAAAAAGGGGAGAGAAGTAGGGAAAACACCACAAACCCAATTGTCAAGAGCACTGTATGTGATGAATCACTTATATCTAAGTGGTGCAGCCCAAATTTGCCCTGTGATGAAACACTTTGCAAGTATGACCCAAAACCATGCTAAATCAGAAAGAACCTACATTAGTTATGGTCAAATCACTAGTTAATGGTCAATGGAAAAGGCCACATCAATTGATAACCTGGGGAAAAGGTTATGTTTGTGTCATTAGAGGCCGACGATTGAAGTGGATTCAACAAAGATTCAATGGATGCAGACGGACAGGAGATGAGTTGTGAGGACTGTTTCAGATGCAAACCATGGATCCTAATTCAGTGTTACAGATGCTCACAGACCTAGTGGTCTAGAAGCCCATTAGCAAGCAATTTGAGCAAACAGCAGGAGAGTCAAAAGGGTGATATTACACTTAGATAGTCAATGCAAAAATGAGGTACAATTCTGAGACATTCCTACCATAGTATCTACTGCACTCCTTCTCCCTAGTCTAGCAGCTGGTAAAGCTTTAGGAGACATATCAAAGTTAAGCTATTGATCTTTTAAACGGGCTAATCTAACTTCTGAGATACTAACTCAATTAGTAGCAGATGTTGATGGTATTAGGCATGTTATACTTCAAAATGGTGTTGCTATAGATTTTTGTTGTTATCATAAGGACATGGTTGTGATGAATTTAAGAGAAAGATGTTACATTAACTTGTTTAATCATTCTGGATCTATTCATAGTACTTTAGACAAACTAACACAGCATGTTAATAAGATTGTCGTAGTAGAATTAGGGTCTGACAAATGGTTTAAAAGCTTGGGAATAGGTGGGCAGTTGTTTGGTCTTATTACGTAAGGCTTAGCTGCACTATATGTAACTGTAATCACTGTTACTAATCATATGTTGTATGGTGCAGTGTATTTCAAAGATGATTCAGCGTGTTGTAAACAAGGCCTGGTTCATTCAAAAACAAAAAGGGGGAATTGTGGGAGATTTGAGGGATGTTCTTGAGGTTGTTGTGTGGATGGGTTTCTATTAGATGGAGGCTTATTTCTGAACTAGCCAAAGGAATCTCAAGGCCAGCTCAAAGGCTGAATAACAACACCTGCTGTGGGAGTGAGGCCTCAGGGCCTCAACATGACTTCAGTCAACAGACCTATTAGCAGTGAGACTCGGGCACGTGGACAGCTCATGACCATGGACAATATCCAATCAGCTAATGCATGCTTGGAGCGTGGACACTTGAGCAGGAAATAACTGCATATATAAGGAGGCTTGTTTCTGTACTAAATGGCTTCGCTTGAATTCATTTTGGATTAGGTGGAGTCCATGAGTTTTCACCCTCGCACATAATAGTAACAAAAGGCAAAAAGCACCAGACATCTGACTAAAGAAAATAGTAAAAATAGTAAAAATAGTAAAAATTTCACCAATGCATACACTTTGGTGTTCTAGAGTGGTTAAGTGCCTTTTTTTTTAAAAAAAAAAAAAAAGTTCGTTTTCACATTGTTGCTGTTTTTTACAACAAAATTGAAAACTATTTGTGGAATCCACCCAGCAACAAAAAGTTAGTTTCCCCAGAACAAGCCAAAAGCATAAAAGCACATTCTGAAGGGGCCTTTTCTATACCAGCTATTTAATGAGGAAAAAACAACAAAACCAATAACAAAACAATCTATAACTTCTGTTTCTAACATAGATGAATTTACTCCATTTTCCAGAAGGTAAATCCTCTCAATAAACATCAGAACAACAACAAGATGCCCAAGTTTCAGAGATGGGAGCAGCAGCTCTGTGCGATTTCTCCTGGAGTCCCTAAAAAGCTGCCCCGTGTTTCAGTCCAGTGAGATGATGTCAGGAGCACTGCTGCCACAGCTGGTGATCACCCCGGGCTCACTCCTGCCAGAGGAGCTAACGTGCGTGCTGCTCTTGTGGTGACTGGTTGAGGTGACAATGCTGCCAGGTGTGCTGCTTGTTAAGGTTGAGGTGAGACTATCCAAAAACATAGGAGGACAGTACTGCTTGAAACAAACAATGAAGAATGAAGAGACTAACCGCACAAGGGAAAATGTATGCTCTGAAGATACATCTCCCCTACAACAAGTGTGAAACACATTAACTAACAGAACCTTGTTAACGCATGCACAGCAAGAACCGGAGTTCTGCAAACCAGCAAGAGACAAGCAGAGGTGGTAGTCACAAGCCCTTCTCTCTCATCCTCCCCCCTTTTTAAATTTTTTCTTATTAACTGGTTAGCTTGAGCATTTACTAGCACATTAAGAAACACTCTAATGACCAAAAAAAAAAAAACCAAACAAAAAAAAACACATATGACACAACACACCACCACAAAAAAAAACCCCAAAACCAAAACAAATAAAAAAAACAAAACACCACACAAACACCCATAGTATTTGGAGAATGTTCGCTACCCACAGGCACAACTGCATATTTCAGGCTCCTTTTGTCATGAAAAGCAGCAAAAAGCATTCTGCTACCACAACAGAGGTTAAAATCATTTCATCCCCTCAAATGGCAGCACTGTACTAATCAACATTTTCATAGTATACACCCGCAATTATACATGCAGGTCTCTAAACATTTTAGCAATGATAAATGAGACCTGATCAAATCTGATTAAGGAAAATTACCAAGTTGATTTAAATTTCCTGAAGTGGAAGACAAGCCGCCTCAAAGCAGAGCTCAACATTTTACACATTTAGAAACAGAACAAGGTTGCCAGGTGTCAAAGAGGATGATCTAAGACACCCCCATGCATGCACACACACATGTTGTTCAACACACTTGACTTTCTCTTACCCTGTGGATTCCAAGCTTGGGCTTATGTTTGGAACTGAGCCTGAACTGTTTGAACTGTCCAAAGTGGACACTTCGCAGCAGCACACCTGCTTCCAGCCTCCCACATCAACAAACTTCTGTTATTCCCACTTTTGGCAGTTCAGATCTCAAAGTCAGGCACAGAGTATTGCAAGATGCAGTAAGTGGAAAGAAAAGGAGGAAGTTCATCCTCTGTTTTTAAGGCACCAGAAAGTCAAGTCCTATTACTGTTGTCTTCTAGTGACAGAAACACAAAACAGAGGGTCTGCTTCAGATCCTCTTGTCTTAATTAAGGAGCCAATATTACCCCACATTTCAAGGCTGTAGTCTTGTCCGTGTAAGAATCTAGTTACAGTAAGAATCATTCTCCCTAATTCTGTAAAGTTTAAGTTTCCAGAGAAGGCAAACACACCACCTAGTTACTTTTGACCTACAAAATTCCCATATAATCTAAAGCCAATGGGGTTTAGGTGTTACACGGGATTTATTATAAAAGTGTTCAGCCATGCACCCATCAAATTAATGAAGGTATTTTCTTTAGAACTTAATCTCCTACTAATATCAAAACCAACAGCAATCAGTGAAATATTACAGAGCTTAACCTGGCCTACAGATACACATTAAGAACTAAGAGTGTTAAATACACGAAGGGTGTATTCAAGTTAGTGCTGTGCAAGTATCCACTTCGGAAAGGTAAAAAGTATCAATAAAGAGCAAATTTCCATGCCTGGATTTATCATAGTGAGGCTAAACTGAATCCTCCCTTAATGCATCTTCATCACCACCTCTTGTTGGGAAAATGGGTTTTCCTGGTCTGTGCCTGGGTCTAACTACAAACTTAATATGGATGATGACAGCATTTGAGCAGTATGTCACAAAAACCAGACTTGGAAATTAAACCCCAGAGCAGTTCAGACACATACCTGTGAATCGACTGGGATTAGTGAAAGAAAATCCAGACCTAGGAAAAAAAAAAAAAAAAAAAATCTTTCTTCATCACAACAAACATAAGGAACGTTTTTTTTTTTGTGGTCATAGAACAGATTTTGCAATTGTTACACAAGTTTCTAAATGGAATATACCATGGTGACACCACTCTCAACGACTACTTCAGGCAGCAGCAAAACAAGTTATCTAGTACAAGTGGCTCTTTTTAAGAATGAGAATGACATAATGATGTATTATTCACTGAATATTGCAGGGTGGTTCAATGTGGTTGCTTAGATGAAGGTTGCTGTTTGGAGCTGTTGGTTCATAATGCGAGTTTCACTGCATATTGTACCTGACTTGGCCAAACTGGGACATGAAGAGTGTCATCACATTAAAGATGCTGGAATGAAGTAAAGTCACAACATGCACAAGTCCAAAAACAAGCAACAGGTCTCTTCCTCCACCCATGGGCAGCCAATAAGGAAACACTTCTAATATCATCCCCATTTTGTGTCTAGACAAATAAAAGGAACGAAGAAGAAACTACAAGTAGTTGAACGTATATCCTCTAAGAGCAGCGACAACTAGCGTCCATCTTATACACCATTAGTGTGTAAGCATTTAGGGCAAGATGTTTAAAATTAGGAAACCAAAGAGAAATCACAGCCTTTTTTGTTTTGTTTTTAAATATTGGCCTTGTGTTTGCTATGTCAACAGAAAGAAATGGTAAATCTACTCCCTCCCTCTCCCCTCACCTCCAAATATGTTCTGGCCAGTGGCATCTCTCCTCCTTTTCTCCATTTAGAAAAGAATTTTTAAGGAGATTTAAGAATTGTAGAATACCAGGTTGGAAGGGACCACAAGGATCATCTGGTCCAACCTTTACTTGGCAAAAGAACACTCAGCTGCTTTTACAGAACTGACAGCTTCTTTTGTTCTCACATGTTTATAGAACTTCATGGACAGAACAGTTCTAGTCACCCATTCTCTCAGCTTACTCTCCAATTTGGGAAGACAATTTTTTTAAATGAGGGAGAAGTGGAGGGAGGGAGCAGTAAGGGAACCAAAATGGACAGAAAAATAAAGGGAATGATATCCAACCCATTGCCAAACTGGTGCTAAAAGAAGAAGAAAAACCCATAGATGTTGCAAGGGAGAACTGGAGACAGGCAATGGAGTGGGGGAAAAGGAAGGTACAGGAGGCCAGCATGACATCTGTCACCACAAGTCACCATCTCCTAGGCTCTGGGTTCGTTACAGCTGACCAATAGAACCCCCAGAGTCCCTATATACAGCATTCTTTTCAAGGAGCCAGGGTAGAAAACAATCAGTATCCCCACCTTTTTGTCTGATATTTAGCAGCAATGTTGAAGAATACATCATAGGCATTTAGGGTATGTCTAGGTAAAGAAAGTCAATAGAGGTCAGCTTACATATTGTAGCTCACCTTAACCTTTTTCATAAATTCTAGACAGAGCACCACTAGAATCAGGCAGCAGAACATCTCTACATCTAGGGTTGGGATGAGTCAGCACCATCACATTTGCATAACTTAAAGCAGCTGCTCTCCCTCGCATCTACAACATGTAACAACCAGACATTCACACAAAGTCTAACTCAATATAGTGAGAAGTGTTTCTGGCTGCCATTCCAAAAATGCCAATTTGTACCCCAGGAGCAATGTTTTTCACATGACCATCTGAAACAGGAAGGACAGCCT
The DNA here is from genome assembly GCF_037038585.1 of Patagioenas fasciata. Classification (NCBI taxonomy): domain Eukaryota; kingdom Metazoa; phylum Chordata; class Aves; order Columbiformes; family Columbidae; genus Patagioenas; species Patagioenas fasciata. The sequence goes on from NC_092559.1 coordinate 54,115,193, forward strand.
GTGCTGGACTTGTCTACACAACATATCAGTACAATACCACATTTAGTCTTGTTCCATTTACAAAAAAAAAAACAGTTGATTCTCCAATTTTTACCCACCCCATCAAATTAATAAGGCTGTCAGAATACAGATGAAAAATAGCCACCACCTACCTGACAAGTCTGATGAAATACTGGATATTGGTGAGTGATGGAATGGTACTGGGTAGTCTGTTAATGAAGGAGGAATAGCAGCAGCATCAACCGTTGTCACGCTGGGCACTCTGACAGTGGATGGCTGATACATGAGAACCCTGTTTCAAACAGCACAGGAAGTTACAACCTGGCCATTAGTTACCAATGACAAATCAAGCACCACTATGTGCTCTGAGTCACAAGGTCGCTATGTTACAACACAACTACAGCATGGCTACTCACTACACAGTATTCCACTCTAGTTTCCTCTTTCATAAAAGTCTTCATAATAACATGACCATATCTCAGTTCTCAACAGCAGCTGTGATGTAAGAGCAAGTTGGCATTAAAACAAAGTACAGTGATGGAGTCATTTATACCAGTCTACCACCCAGAGACAGAAATGGACGCCTGGATCTGCAGAGCACCCCAGGAGGGATGCACAGGGAGCCAGAGCTAGGAGAAGAGCACTCGTTTCAATTTCTCCACGTTTCCTCAGTGTTAACCTGTCACACCAAGGGCACGACTGACTTATTCAGCCCCTGGACCAAAGATTGCACATGTGGGAGTTTAATATCAAAGCCTTCTTTACTCACAGCCTGAGCTTGAGCTATGTTCAGCTCTTTAGGAGCATGCAACCAGTTAAAACCCTCCTTCAGCCTCACTTTCTGCATGATTACTTCATGGCACTGTTAAATACGAAACTGCAGGCATTTGGGCTACAGCCACATGCATAAATATCTTTATAAAACTTCAAGGCATGTGGAAATAACCAGAGTCCTGCATCCCACTGTCCTGCCTTGTTACCCACTCACATCTTCCCACACTGCTGCACTGGTGCATTTATGCTACTTCTGATTTTAGAAGCTTGGATTTCAGGCCTTTCCCTCTCAGCACCTCTTACATTTCAACCTATGTTGCTTCTGCCTATAGGAAGACACTCCATGGTTTTGCCAAAACTAGCATTCAGGTAAGATTGTTTACAGCAGAAAAGCTATTCCCCCAAAAGCCTGGCTCTGACTTGGATTTAACGAATGAAAACATGCTATTTCCATATCCAAACAATAAGGAAAATACATTTGTCACAGATACACAAGAAAACTCAAGTTCTTCTACAATTATGGTTGCAGGTAGCCATCTTGGACAAACACAGGAGCATGGAAGGAAGTCTTGATACCTTCTGAAACTTCATTAAGAGATGTATTTGTAGCTATTTTTTCTTATAAAAATAAGAAACAAAGTCCCTTGCAGAAGGACTCCTCCACAGCCCTCACAAGCAGCAACAGCATTTCAGTATCACCACTACAAGTTGTCGAAGACAACCATTTGCTTCCCAAAGACCACACGTTCCTGCAGACTAGAGACACTATACCTGTTCATTACTTTAAGAGCTGACAAAACAGAAGGGGGTTGTTTTAATTACTATTGTTTTAGCACAAGACATAAGGCACTATGCTGAGAGACACAGACACATGCCTCATGCATGCAGCAACACTAATAAAAAGCTGACGCTTGGAATTGCCTCGTGGAGCAGTGACTTCTGGTGAGGTTCACCAGTGTCCCCTCCCTGCAGGTCTCCTTCACCCTGCAGACCAAGAGCAAGAACTTTCTGGAAGCCACAAAGAGTAACTGCAGCTGAGTTGCATGGATTGAGACAGACAGAAGGCAGCACAACAGTAAAGCAGCTGGTTAAGCCTGCAGCTGAAGTCAGACAAAGATGGAGCAGTTGACAGCAGACTTGGAAGTTGGTGGTTGTGCTAATTAAGGTGCAGAACTGACCGATAACCACGAACAGTGTCCAGAGTTTAAGAAAGAGATGGAAGAAAAGCTCATCTTTATTCAAAACAGCAAAGCACCTCCCTTCCAAGACTGACAGGATGGATGAAACACGCAACGTAGCCTAATTTCCTGGGCATCAGTGGATTAGAGAAAGGGTGTAATAGTGAGAGAAAAGCCTTTCAGATGACACTAACTTAGCAAGAATGCATAAAGCCCCTCCACTTGGCATCATCTGCTTTCTCAGGAGAATCCCATCCATTAGCCTGATCAGCTTCCTTTTCTACGGAAAAATATCCCTGCAAACACAGCAACAGCAAGCGCAAGTCTTTTGCGAGATGTAAAACTATTTAAGTGTTTTGTCTGTACAAAGGTACCAAATCAATACATCCTTCTGCAAGGAGAGGCCTAGAAATTCTCCTCTGGAAGTGTGGAGCTAGATCCCAAAGAGAGATGACAAGTCCATTCATCTACACATCAATTTATCTGCAACATTACAGAATAACAACTAACTTTAAAACTGACAAACCCTTTGGTTGGGCTTCCTTGCGTTTCAGACATAAATATGCTCTTCCTTTTGGCAGGAGGATCTTCCTCTTCATCAGAAGAGCTTTCTATAGTCAAGTCAATAATGTCAACTTTCTTGTTTACCTCATTGGCCACCATCACAGAACAGGGTTTGCTAACAACACTGGAACCTAAACAAGAAAATAAAATATCACTTTTTTTTTTTTTTTTTTAAGGTTGTTGACATTAGAAGTTTCTATTTGCAACAGAATCAATATCTCAAATCCTGGTTTAACTCATCTTCCTGGCCACTACAGAGAATGTTATGGCCCAGGAACAGTTCTGTTAGTATTCTGTATCATGTTGATATTATTAAAGCACAAGCTTTAATCTTCACTTATCAGTTTAAGGACCTAAAACAAGACCAACCATTCATTTATTTAACTGCTATTATAATAAGCAAAGACAAAATCCACAAATTCACACTTTTAGGGATAACACCCCTTTTTTTTTTTTTTAAAGTTTAAATGAAAGTAAGTTGAGAAATATTAACCCCCCACAGAACAAACATCAGTATCCACACACATTATCCCAGCAATAACTAAGTCTCCAAGATTTTTTTGTTGGTTTGCAACCACCACCCAGATGTACATACTTTCTATTTTGGTGGACTGTGGACTTGAGACTTTCACAGCTTCTTTCTTTGGCCTCATGGGGCACCAGAAACCATCTTCTTGGAATTTGATCTCATCCACATCTGAACATTCATTAAGGATTTCCATAAAGAGCCTGAAAAATAAAAGCGATTTCAAATTTTAATTCCAGGCTTTTGCCGAGTGAGGGGGAGACAGCTGAAAAGCTAATTATGGTCACCTTCGACCCATAGCCTGTACTTTCACCCTAATTAGTCTTACCTAAATGTCTGCAATTACAGCCTTTGTGGACACTCAGACATCAAAACCCAGGAGAGTATCCCAACCTACCTCGATACCACTCCAACGTTACTGAAACTCATAAATTTCCATACAGAGGTAGAAATCATCATCTTTGGAATCAAGTTTCACCCTGTTTCTAAGTTTAAGTTTAAATGTTACAGTTAATTGCTTCAGAGATAGGGTAATGTAAAAGGGAGCCCTATCCCTAGATGTCACATTTGGGTTTCTCCAGAGGATATATGCTGAGGCTCAAGAGTTTGACAATGCAATTAGAAGATAAACTTACGTACTTCATTACATGGGAACAGAAACTAACAGAGTCGAATAATTCCTCCCAGTCTAAAATATTTTGACAAAGAAAATAATACAAAATGGCTACACCTCAAGTCACAAAAGTAGCTAATACATCATGAAAAATTTTCATTAATTCTGTACTCTGCAAACCCTGTGTCTTACCCATCTAATATTAGGCTCTCGTAAGCTGCCTTTTTGTCACAGACAGGGCAGATCCACGTAGGCTTCTTTTCATTCATTTGAAGATAAAGAGCAGCATCAAAACATTGCAGGTGTGTGCAAGTCACAGCCCGGCATGGGATTGTCAGTCTCATTTTTCCCAGCTGCAGGAGACAAATTTAAAGAGTGTGAGAACAGAAGAGAGCAAAGCAGGCCTGGATGGCTAACAATTAAATCAGAGGTGAAGTAACTCTGTCTTCTCACAGTAGAGATGCCCAGTGCTAAGGTCGCTGGAGGCAAATCCACCCTATCAAAGCACATACAGTGCACTCAAAGCAACAATAAAGCCATCCCCAAAGTCCCCACCAAGCTGCAAACAGTCAGAAACGTTTCTAATGGATCTGCAGCAATGTTATTTCTAGGATTTTGCACCTGCTTGATCATTTTCTTCCAGCCAAATATTTCAAGGGATTTTGTGAATTCCAATTATATTAGACTCAAAATGGCATTAGACCCATTTTAACATTTAACTTAACAAACCAGTCACAAACACAAAGACCAGTTTCTACCTGGAAAGAGAAACCCCAAGGCAGTATTACCTTGTTACAAGGTGATAATATTTTTTTTTTTTGTTACAGCAAGAGATGAGGAGACCCAAAGTTTTATTTATCACTGTGCCCTTTAATTATTCTGTCACCCTGCCCAATTATTTTATATTAATGAATCAGTATAAACCAGAAGCCAGTGAAGTTCCTAAAGTGGTGCCTTTTAAAAGCAGCCCAACTGCACTACAGATGAATATACAAATCTGTACACGATTATTTCCAGCCATACTTACAGGACACATCAGAGAAACCCGCAGACTGGTTGTGGCAATCTCACTATCAGGATCTGCAGTTAGTTTTTCTTTAACTATTAAAATAAATTAAGAAGTTCGACACCATTATTTAAAATGCTAACCTTGATCATCTAGGAAAATAGGTCATAGCAATATCAATATCAAACAACAGTTTTCCTCTTTATAAGTGACTGGCAAACACTGTGAATCACAAGATAGTGCATCTGCTGCACATCAAACAAACAGCCACAACAGTTAGTGGAGCAAACTCAACCCAACATGCAAAGAGAGAAAATAATTACCAGAGAGTGAGGCATGACGCCTCAGCAACAGCAAAGAGAACCTTTGATGCTCCAGACTTTCTTTTCAAAATGCTGCAAATCCCCTAAATATTACTAGTTCTAGTTTTAAAGAGCCACCAACCACCCTGAAAAAGTACAGAGATGCAAATTAATTTGACTTACTTAGTGCTCTGGAATGATCAGGGTTTCTGATACCTTTCATTTTTAACCTCTGCAAAAGCATAGCTGAAGTGAGCTGACGAACAAGATACACAGACATGGAGTAATTCTACAAAAAGAGGGATTAAAGATTAAATATTGATATCATACACTACTTCTACTACGGCAACAGATTACTACTTACGCTAGTTATAGTGTACAGTAAAACCAAAAATACGTTGATTTTTTACTTAATAGTTATGAAAAGTGTTGGCAGATTACTTCATTACTGTGAAATAGTCCAATATTCTGCCAGAATTCTCCTGTCAATCAAGTCCAATTGTGATTTAACTAAGAACAATAACTCTACAATGAAAAGACAATCTGGGCTCTTTTCTTGGAAAGATGATTTAGACTGATGACACACCTCCTCATACATGCAGTTTTTAAGAACTTCTCATGTTTGACACTGAAAAAAGGGAAGGATTTAGGAGACAATCTGTTAGCTTTTAAGCCAGGCCTTGTTACACTGTATCTACTCCTCTAAGGCTGCCCACATTCCCCAGCATTTATTAGTCTTCCCTAATTCACACCATTTGCCAGCTGCTTTTCCTCAGCCTTCACTCTCTCTTCAAGGTCACTAATGAAGAGAAAATTCCACAAATCACAGAATCCCAGCCTGGTTGGGGTTGGAACGGACTTCAGAAGATCATCCAGTCCAACCCACCTGCTAACGCAGGGTCACCAAAGCAGATCACACAGGAATGTGTCCAGGTGGGTTTGAACATCTCGAGAGAAGGAGACTCCACAACCTCTCTGGGCAGCCTGGGCCAGGGCTCTGTCACCCTCAAAGGAAAGAAGTTTCTCCTCATATTCAGATGGAACCTCCTGTGCTCCAGTCTGTGCCTGTTGCCCCTCATCCTATTGTTGGGCACCACAGAAAAGAGTCTGGTCCCATCCTCTTGACACTCACCCTGGAGATATTTATCCACATTGATAAGATCCCCCCTCAGCTTCTCTTCTCCAGGCTGAACAGCCCCAGCTCTCTCAGTCTCTGCTCATAAGAAAGATGCTCCAGATCCCTCATCAGCTTTGTGTCCCTCCATTGGACTCTCTCCAGTAATTCCTTGTCCTTCTTGAACTGGGGAGGCCAGAACTGGACACAGTACTCCAGATGCAGCCTCACCAGGGCAGAGCAGAGGGGGACGATCACCTCCCTCAACCTGCTGGTCACACTCTTCCTAATGCGCCCCAGGTACCATTGGCCTTCTTGGCCACAAGGGCACACTGCTGGCTCATGGTCACCCTGTTGTCAACCAGAACTCCCAGGTCCTTCTCTGCAATGCTGCTGTCCAGCAGGTCCACCCCTAACCTGTACTGGTGTACAGGGTTATTCCTCCCCAGGTGCAGGACCCTGCACTTGCCCTTGTTGAATTTCATCAGGTTCTTCTCTGCCCACTCCTCCAGCCTGTCCAGGTCTCGCTGGATGGCAGCACAGCCTCTAGTGTGTCAGCCCTTCCTCCCAGTTTGGTATCATCAGCAAACATGGTGAGGGTACACTCAGTCTCTTCATCCAGGTCATTGATGAACAGGTTGAACAGGACTGGACCCATTGCTGACCCCTGGGGAACCCCACTAACTACAGGCCTCCAAGCAGACTCTGCACCATTGGTCACAACCCTCTGAGCTCTGCCATACAGCCAGTTCTCCATCCATCTCACTATGCCACTACTGCAGAATAATAATGATTTTATCTGTACAACAAATGTAACCTGCAGTCCCTTATTTCCAGTCCCTGCCAGTCACCTTCATATGGTTCCTATACTGTCTGCGTATTACAAAATAATTATGAACATCTACTGCCCTGCTGATTGTGAAACAACTGCTTAGATCTTGCCTTCTACCTCTGTTTTAGAAAAAACTTCTCTGTCAGCACTGCCCTTCATTCATTTTCTGAACATGAGCTTTCTCCCCAATGTCTTTTTAAAAAATTTTAGTGTATAAAAGCTTATACTGAAGTCTAACTTGGAAACATGTGGTGTCTCTGGTCCACAGATTTTGATTTTGAAGAAAAATGTAAGAGGTAAGCTACTTTGATAATTAAATCCAGAAAGATTTACACAACTAGTCAGAGGAATAATTTCTAAACAGCCACGCATTTTATAGGCTAACTACATTTAAACTGCGATTAATCTTGGCACCAGAAAGCAACAGGGTTCACATTTCAGCCACTACCCCCTTTATCTCCTGATACCTGAAGTCTAGCATGCTTCTCCCCCACTGCAGCTTTCCATGTAGTTTAGAATTGCATTTTTTTTTTCTTCCCCTAGCTCTCCATCCTTCCCCACATTGAGTCAGCTTTCCCTCAAGTCACCCAAGTTTCCAGGAATACTCTTTCATTTGTAAGAATAAAACCACACTGCTCAGATATCCTACAATACAAACACACCACACATGTATGGTCCAGCCAAGCATGGTTGAGATCCATCAAGCCCAGGAAGAGCTGACACCAGCAGCATGACACCTCCCCAGTAAACCCTTCCCAGCAACCTGCCATCTAAGAGCTTTCTGAGCTGCAAATTCCATCCCCATTTTGGTTTATTTACAAGTGAGGTTTTAAATCTACTCAGAGAGGCCATCTTCATGTAAAAAAGGGATCTCAAAAGAATAAAGATGGAAATATCCATTAACCAGTTCTTCCTCTAAAATAAAAATTGCTTTTGTAAGATTGTTTGGTATTACTTAGAAAATACAAAAATCTCAAAAGCAAGCATCCATCTCCACCCCCATGGCCTTGGCACATCTAGTCAGTTTAAAGAGCATTCTCCAAAGGACAGTTCCAATAGATACTTAGAAATGTGCCTTAGAAAATATGGTGCCATAATTTCATATTCATATTACCACATCATCAGGCTTCAAGCAAGAATTGAGGTTTTCCTTTTCTTATTTTGTCATGTTTGAGCTGCTTTGTACTATTTAAACTACAAAGATTTTTGGTATTTTAGGCACACTTCAGGTAACCCCTAACAGCAGGCTTTCTAATGTGAGTTCTCTAAGGAAGTCCTTGCTATCTGTATGCAAATCTTCTATATATTACTGTAAACTATCATAACTCCAGAGCAAACTTTGTTTCCTGGCACTGATAATAAGCTCAACCACCTCATACTAAACACTTGCTGGCACATACCTCACCAGCAACATCAGATAACAGGGGAGAAGAAATGCTAAATTATGTTATTTAGATGACTTTCCACATCCTACAGAAATTACACTTTACCTTTCCAATTTCAGAAGCCCAGGAAATGGAAATCTGGTTTGGCACTGCCGACGACAACCTAACTAGAGATGTTATATTCAAGGGGCGCCCAGGCCGCTTCTGTTCAATTCCATTTTTTGGCGGTGGAGCGTATCCCTACAGGAAGAAAGGACAAGGAAAGTGTTACCAAGTCTCTCCACTGTATTCTTAAACCTGCTGAAGAGACTTGTTAGTTTTAAACAGACCTGTGGGATGCAGGTAAACCCAGAGGCTCTGTAGGCTAGAGACTAAACTCAACACTTATTCTGAGAAATATCAGTCTTTGACAGTTTAATACCACAAGCCAATCACAATTTTAAAGCATTTTTTGTTTTAAAATGATTTTACAGAAGTGCTGAAAAGGTCAAAGAGAAGGCAGCAGTTTTGTTGCATGTAAGTTCACTGGAAGAATAAAAAGCAGTTAATGCTTTATCCTTTTTTTTTTCCCCATCCTGCTGAGAGTGGAACATTGCAAGGACACAGCAAGTCATGAAGAGTTAATTCCATGTTTCACACCCAAAAACCACTTCATTGATGCTATTTAAGAAACAATAAAGTCTTGGAACAAGACTCTCCTCAGTGTCTGCTTTGCCTCACACCAACCACACCAGCCCCAACAGCGACAGGTTCTCATCTGTGCTTTGCCAGGGCCCCTGAAGAGCAGCTGTACGTGGAATATAAGCTGTATTTAAGAGCTAACAGGCTTTGCTGTTGTTTGCAGAAACAAAATCAACTAGATATTTGCTCAGCTTTGATGAAGAATTTCATAATCTGGACTGTTTCTGTAGTTTTATTTCCTATATGTTTGTGAATTGAATCAGGAGCCATCCAGTTCCCTTTTGCTTCTAGGCAAGCATGCACTCTCCAGCACACTGTGAACAGAAAGTACTTGTGCCATGAGAAGGAGCACAGAGACTAATTGCAGCTTATTCCTCTCACCCTGTGTCTGCCATGAGGAAAGCAAGCCAGTCTGTAACAGGAACACTGAAAATCTGTTTTTAGCTCACACAAACAACCTGCAGTCCACTCACCTCTAAAACTCATCCTGCACCAGAAGGATGACACTAAGAGATCACAGCCCTATGCCTTGCACAGAACCAACCGGCAGATCTAATTCTGTTCAAGACAGCGTTGTTCTATACAAGAAACTCTCCCAGAAAGGGTATGCTGAAAACCCACACACATATATTGTTTTACACACACATTCACAGCCTAGTGCTTGGGGAAGAAAAAAAAAATTACTTTGAAAGATGCCAAGTCTGAAAATAAAAAACAGAAATAAAGAGCTTCTTCCACTCATCAATCGAGTATATCAGAGGATAATCACACACTTTAAATCAAGGAAGACTCGATAGTTATCACATCATTTTCTAGGTTTCCAAAGCAGCAATATTCCTACTCCATACATTTCGGCTGACAACTAAGCCCTGGTTGTGCCTCGCTACCACCCTTTATTAATTTCAGACAGGACACTTGCATTAACAGAATAGGGACTTGGAGCTTCTACAGGCAGGTCTGCTGGGTCAGAGCATCAAGCAATTGCTGAAGATTTGTTTCTAAAATGGTTCTCACCCCAGATGACAAGTGACCCAGTAGCTACCAGGAACCTCACATGTGCTCTACCACAGAACATACAAGGCAGCAGGCACATAATTAACAGAATGAACATTCTGCCATTTATTTAATCAGACATAACAGCTGCAGCCATTTATATGTTTCCCAATTGCTTTGCTCCAGTAGTCTTTTCTCTACTATGGTGACTTTACAATGAATTTATGTTGACAAACACACCATCCCTGCAATATTTAGGAGAGTATTTCTACCTGCTGGTCTCCAACCTAAAATGCAGCTGCCTTGCTTTCAAGAGAGCAAGGATGCAAGTTTGCAAGAACTATTAACAATTTTTTTTTTTTTTTTTTTTTTTTTTTTTTTTACAGACTGCAGTGCACATGCTTCAGTTCAGCCAAGTTTTTGATGTTTTCTTCCACAGAGCAATCACCTTGAGATCAGATACAATCTTGTACTCCTAGAACACTTCAGAATTTTCCCTTCCTAGCCTTCCAGGAGTTCAGTAAAGAGCACTCTCCTTGCCTATCACAACCAGCACTGTTTAGTTAGGCTGCCAATTCTACGGCTACTTGGGTCTTCAAGTCTTCCATGTTTCTTGCAAGAACAACATTAGTCAAAAATAGATGGAATCTGCTAGAACCAGGAAAAAAAAAAAACCACAACACCAAAAAAAACCAAAACAAATAAAAACCAAAAGAAAACAAAACCAACAAAGAAGGAGAAAGAAAAAAAAAAAACCACACCTGTGGTGGTCTGTGGAGGTCCCCTGGGAAGAAAAACAAATTATATTTTTGGACTTTCCCATTTTGTCTTTCCTACAATAGAAGTCAAGAGAATCACCTGCTGTAGTGCATTATGTATACAATCCTTGTTACTAGACAAGACACCAACATGCAGGTATCTACATTTATTCCTTTTTAAGTCAGAACACACACTGTAACAAGATGACACAGTTGCAGGAATAAAACAAAACACCATGTTAGCATGAGTTGCCACAACCTGAAGCAGTACTGAGAGTGGCCTCACAGTCACAGGCCCTGGTTGTTGTGGGGGATTTTAACTTCCCTGATGTTTGCTGGAAGGACCATTCAGCCAGCCAGCCACAGTCCAGGAGGTTCCTCCAGTGCATTGATGATAACTTCCTCATGCAGACGGTGGAGGAGCCGACTAGGAGAGGTGCACTGCTGGATCTCATCCTCACTAACAAGGAGGGTCTGGTCGAAGCAGTAAAGGTTGAGGGCTGCCTGGGTTGCAGTGACCACGAGATGGTGGAGTTCAGCATCTCGTGTGGCAGGAACAAAATAGCAAGTAGAAATGCAACCCTGGACTTCAGCAGGGCCAACTTTGGCCTTTCCAAGCAATTGCTAGGGGAAATCCCATGGGCAAGACTGCTTGAAGGAAAAGGGGCTCAAGAGAGCTGGATTGCATTCAGAGATTGCTTCTTCCACACTCAGGATCAGAGCATCCCCACACGCAGGAAGTCGAGGAAGGGAGCCAGGAGGCCTGTGTGGTTGAATAGGGATCTGTTGGGTATGCTCAAGCAGAAGAGGAGAGTTTACAGGTCATGGAAGCAGGGGCTGGCCACTTGGGAGGAATATAAGGCTGCTGTTCGAGGATGTAGGAAGGCAGCTAGGATAGCCAAGGCCTCCTTAGAATTACAGCTGGCGAGAGGGGTCAAGGACAGCAAAAAGAACTTTTTCAAATACATAGCAGATAAAACTAATACCAGAGGCAATGTAGGCCCACTGATGAATGAAGTGGGTGCCCTGGTGGCAGAAGACACAGAGAAGGCAGAATTGCTGAATGCCTTCTTTGTCTCTGTCTACTCCGCTGGATGCTGTCCTGGGGAGCCCTGTACCCCTGAGACCCCGGATGAAGCCAGGTCAATGGAGGAGTTTGCTTTAGGCGATGAGGACTGGGTTAGGGAGCAATTAAATAGTCTGGACATCCATAAATCCATGGGTCCAGATGGGATGCATCTGCGGGTGCTGAGGGAGCTGGCTGAAGTCATTGCTGGACCGCTCTCCATCATTTTTGCCAAGTCTTGGGAAACGGGAGAGGTGCCCGAGGATTGGAGGAAAGCAAATGTCACTCCAGTCTTTAAAAAGGGCAAGAAGGAGGACCCGGGTAATTATAGACCGGTCAGCCTCACCTCCATCCCTGGGAAAGTAATGGAACAGCTTATCCTTGGTGCCATCTCAAGGCATATCAGGGATAAGAGGGTCATTAGGGGCAGTCAGCATGGCTTTACCAAGGGTAAGTCATGCTTGACCAACCTCATAGCCTTTTATGAGAATGTAACAAGATGGATGGATGATGGCAGAGCGGTGGATGTGGTCTACCTTGACTTCAGTAAAGCCTTTGACACAGTCCCTCACAGCATCCTCACAGCTAAATTGAGGAGGTGTGGTCTCGACAATAGAGTAGTGAGGTGGGTTGCAAACTGGCTTAAAGAGAGAAGCCAGAGAGTGGTGGTCAATGGTGCGGAGTCCAGTTGGAGGCCAGTATCTAGTGGAGTGCCTCAGGGGTCAGTATTGGGGCCAATATTATTCAATATATTCATTAACAATCTGGATGAGGGAATTGAGTGTACTATCAGCAAGTTTGCTGATAACACTAAGCTGGGAGGAGTGGCTGACACTGGAAGCTGTGCTGCCATCCAGAGACCTGGACAGGCTGGAGAGTTGGGCAGGGAATAACCTGATGAAATTTAACAAGGGAAAGTGTAGAGTCCTGCATCCGGGCAGGAACAACCCCAGGTTCCAGTATAGGTTGGGAAATTGCATATTAGAGAGCAGTGTAGGGGAAAGGGACCTGGGGGTCCTGGTGGACAACAGGATGACCATGAGCCAGCACTGTGCCCTTGTGGCCAGGAAGGCCAATGGCATCCTGAGGTGTATTACAAGGGGGGTGGTCAGTAGGTCAGAGAGGTTCTCCTTCTCCACTACTCCACCCTGGTGAGACCCTATCTGGAATATTGTGTCCAGTTCTGGGCCCTCAGTTCCAGAAGGACAGGGAACTGCTGGAGAGGGTCCAGTGTAGGGCAACAAAGATGATTAAGGGAGTGGAGCACCTCCCTTATGAAGAAAGGCTGAGGGAGCTGGGTCTCTTTAGTTTGGAGAAGAGGAGACTGAGGGGTGACCTTATTAATGTTTACAAATATACAAAGGGTGAGTGCCATGAGGATGGAGCCAGGCTCTTCTCAGTGGCAAACAATGATAGGACAAGGGGTAATGGGATCAAGCTGGAACACAAGAGGTTCCACTGAAATTTGAGAAAGAACTTCTTCTCAGTGAGGGTGACAGAGCACTGGAACAGGCTGCCCAGGGGGTTGTGGAGTCTCCTTCCCTGGAGACATTCAAAACCTGCCTGGACATGTTCCTGCTCCAGCAGGGGGATTGGACTAGATGATCTTTTGAGGTCCCTTCCAATCCCAAACATACTGTGATACTGTGTTACTGTGATACTGGGATACTGGCACACTGGCAGCATTTCTCTGAAGTTTGTGGTAAGGATTGCAGCCAAAGAGATGACCAAGAATAATTTACAGACCTCTGCACAGGCATGAACTGCTATACCAACAAAATACAGAACAGTAGTCACCCAGGAGTTGTATGAATTGTCAATAAAGGAATCACGGATTAATTACCTAACACTAACGCTATCAAGGTGGACAACAGTGGTCTTTGAGGAAAATAAGATATCTTACATTTCCTTCAACAGAAAGGAACCACAAGAGGGATACGGACAGTGACTAAATCAACAAAAAATATTTGCAGGAGAACTCAGACTGAGACTATATTTGTCTTTCAGCTCTTAATGAAGGGGGAGAGGAACAGAAGTTGCCAAGACAATAATCATTTATTCACTTTCTCACCTAAAGTTTCTGCTGAACAGATTAAAGAGTCATCTTAAAACATGCAGAAAGATCTACAGGTTTTAGATCTAAAGCAAAGCAAGAATCCAAGATTACAAACAACTTTTGCTACAGCTGCGATATATGTTACACACAAAATGGATAACACAACACAGCATAGCAGGACATAAACTATATTACCCCATTTCCCCAAATATAAACCCTAGCATGATTTTTCAGGATTGAGGATGATAGAAATATAAGCCGTATTCAAAAAATAAGCCCTAATTACTGTTCATAAAAAAGTCAATTTAAATAGTGTCCAAGCAGCTATACATATAAAAAAGCATGCATCTTTTGGAGCAAAGATTGTATAAGACCCTGCCTTATTTTCAGGGAAACAGGGTAGTAAGACTGAGAGCCAGCAGACATTGATGTCCACAGGTAACATCAGACCCAGTTCTTTTTGGTGGGTTGCTTAAATAAAGGAAAAACTGCCGAAGAAAGGAGAGAATCCTGCAAAGTTTATCACAGAGAACATAACTGGCATTTGCAGAAAATAGTGACCAGAAAACATGAAAGAAATCATCTTACACACTGAAGACAGAAAGAAGAACAGTAATGCAATGGTTTAAGAAGTAGGGAGAAGAGAAGCTAGAGAGTCTCATTTAAGCTGAGCAGAGTGATGGTCACATATGGCAGGAGGGGGGGTACAGGACAACACATCTGGCACCCTAAGAAGGTGGCAAACATTCTGAGAGATTTCACACCTCATCTCCCCACACTGAATCTACTGCTGAAAAAAAACCCTCTGTACCTACTACTTTTTCCATCTTCTATAGCTTTCAGAATGGGTTGCATAAGAGTTTCTCTTCTGTTGTACAAAGATACCAATGCCAGAGGTTTTTCAAGAATGAGTGCTTTTCCCTTCCTGTGTATATTTAAACCTTGAGGTGACCCTGCCTACATACTAACTTTTAAAACATCAGACACCAGTAGCTGTACAACTTCCAACACTGTCCTGTTCTTGTATCAGCAAATGCTGGGAACCCCAATATGTCTGTTCCTCTACAAACTTGTACACAAGAAGGTGATGTCAGCCCCTCATAACAAGAAAGAATTCAAGCCAACACACAAATATAAATAGCCCAAACAGCAAGGGCTACTACCAATCAAGTCAAATAAATGCAGTTTGAAGACCAACGAGGAGGATTCCTCATACAGGCACTGGTTTGGTTTTGACATATTTTGTGAACCACAACATCCACGCAGTTGCTGTAACATCCTTAAAAGTATTCATATCTATCTCACACAGCAAATGTACAAACCATTTGCCTAACATTAGCAACCAGAGAAATTTCAGTGATAATAAGCAACTTGATTCTTTTAGCAAGTTAACATTACAGAAAAAACATAACACAAGTCACAAAGAAACCACAAATACATTTAAACAAGCTTACCGGCAATGGAAACAGCTTTCCATTTACTTTAATACACAAACTATTAGGGTAATTATCTTCTTGAGGGCAGCTTGTCTCTGCTAGGCATAACCTATAGTCCCAAAAAGAGAAAGTGTCATTTTTCAAGCATCATTGCATTTATATGTCTCCACAAACATCTAGATTTATGTTACATTAGCCAATTTAGAAGTTATAAGAGAACACTGTGAAAAAAGTACCTTAGCTGAACTTGGACTGTGTAATCTCTCCCGCCCCCAGGGAAGAAGTCTCTGTGACAAATGGGAAAAAATAAAATCTATATATATAAAAACCTCACTTAGCAGATTTCATATTCCAGTCATAAGCAGAAAGAACTTGCATATCTGCCCCAACATCACTAAACTTTGCTCTTGTTTTTCTTTTATTGAGCTATGAACAAGTCTTAAGCAGCTAAACAGAAGTGTCGCTCATAAGCAGGATTTTAAGATCATCATACTCTGTCAAAAATTTATAGTAACAACAAGGTATGATGTTGCCAGAGAGGAAAATCCCAATTCTCTTTGCTTACACCATAGGTCTTGCAACAATATGAACCCCGAGACAAAAAAATAAAAGCAGCCTTCCATTCCTGCAGCCAAGAAACATGCGGGGGGCGGGGGGGGAAGCTTACCACCTCTCTAAACAGCCACAGTTATTCAGAACTGAGTAACTGTTAACTCTTTGGTGGCATAGGATTTACCCTAACTGCATGTAATTTCTGTGCACAGTAGTTCCTAAAGAAAAACAGAAATTCAGCATAATTTTGCTGAGGATTATCACCCTGCATCTGCAAGTTTATGCAACACATAAAATGAACCAAACCCCCCACACTTCATCCTGAAATTTTGCAAAAGTTTATCTACATTATGCCACACTCTTCTTACCTGGAAATACAGATTTCTCTGACCTGCTGAGGTGTTAAAGCAAAGATAAAAAACTTCTCTTGGAACCTCTGAATACTGCTCTGTACTAGAAAAAGAAGAGACACAAAAGAGGATTAACCATGGCGATTAAAGTCATCAATTAAAACAGGATCTGCAATTGAGTTTTTCCCTGGAACAAGGTGCAAGCCACTGAATATACTCAAATTGTGCTTGAACTGCATGTAACTGTCAACAGGAAAGCAACAGAACAAATAATTCATACAACTGTATTAAAACGGCTTAATATCACATTATACTTCAGTACTAAAGAAGCTTGGCAAACCACATTATAATCAAAAACACACACAACAAAATACAACACTGGAGAAAAGGGTACCACAGAGAAGACGTTTAGAACTATTTGAAGGTACTACAAGAAGAAAAGGCACACCAGAAGTTATTTATGGACAGCTGGAAAATTACTGAGTTCAGAAACAGATAAAGGTAACTATGTATTTGGGGAAGAAGGGAAAAAGCACAAGCCCTAATGTCAGATAAGCCATCTAGACTTCAGGTCTCCGAATTAACCCTTGCTAGCATTTGGAAAAAAAAAAAAAAAATATATATATATATATATATAACTTTCATATCAGAATCCTACTTGTCTCTGTCAGTGATAGAAGTGGTAATGTTTTAGTATTAAGGGTTCATAGTATGTACCTGTTACTTTTCACCTTTATTTCAACTTAAGAAGATAGAAATCTTGACCTGAAATAAAGTTAGACTGGACTTGTCCAACAGTTTAAAGTAACCAGCAAGGACAAATGCAAAAATAGCACTAAAACTAAAAATAAAATAAACCAGGCAAATTTGGAAAACCTAGACTGTCTTGTACACGGTGACATTTGGAGATGATGATCTCTATGCCCAGAAGACACATAAAAAGGTCACAAACATGTAACAGAATCCAGGTGGAACAGACACACACGCCAAGTTCCTCAAACAATTCAAAACAACTATATTGTGCATATACGCACAGAGCATAAACAACATTTTATATTTATATTAGCCTACAGACTTCAAGGGAATTTAAACACAGCTCTAACTATAACATGGTGACACCCCTAGGGAAGCATTTTCCTTTCAGGAAAAAATAAAGGATCATTTCCAAAGTTGAGGAAAACAGCTGTTAGGGAAATTTCCAGCGTATCACCACCACCTCAGGATATCATTGACCAGGAACAAAAGGTGTCACAACACAAACAGAAGTGATAACAGGCATTGTAAATAATGCTTGTTAGTAAAGTTTGCTGCTTTAGGCAGTCAAGGATGACCAACCCTCAGTATATG
Source organism: Patagioenas fasciata (assembly GCF_037038585.1). Lineage (NCBI taxonomy): Eukaryota > Metazoa > Chordata > Aves > Columbiformes > Columbidae > Patagioenas > Patagioenas fasciata. The sequence goes on from NC_092559.1 coordinate 54,132,726, forward strand.
CCTCAATGAGGTACAATTCACAGCCTAAAATACTATTGTCAGTTAAGAAACTAAAATGTCTAAGAGGATGCAAACAGCTTGCAAAATGCTGAAGTGTTTCTAAACAATATTAAAGAGTTCAGGAACACTTCCTACCATGCAAGATAAGACAGACTGAATTTCAAGACAGAAAACAACATATTTCCAAATAATTAATTGTGTTCAAGAATGAGGAATTAGAGGACACTAAACTGAGATTTCACGTTATTTGAAAAAAAAAAAAAAAAAACACAGTATGGCAATAACTGGTAGACCGAGAAACCTTTGCTAAATTGAGACCAACACTGAACTTTGCTGCACAAAGTATCTACTTCAGTGCCAGACACCAGAACCTGCAGAATTGTTGCAGTGAGAGAACTGTAAACAAACAAGCCAGTGAAATGGTTCTCCTTACGTTGCTGCAACTTATTAATTACTGTCCTTGAAATCCTTTTCCTGTTGTCCTGTTGGAAAGTAAAATGTAGGAAAGCAAGATGTGCAGTTCCAGCCACCTGGATGATAAAGGAAGATCAATACTAACATGACCATCCGGACGGTCGAAGACATAATACTAACATAATAATATATAAAGGGCCTTGGACAGATTACTTTGAAGTATGTTTCTCGTAATTGTAAAAAGCTATAGCCCAGACTCGTGAGAACGGTATCTCGGGCCGGATAACCGCCCCCAAGCGCATGGGATGTGTGAATGTCCTTAGGCCTGGTCTGTGAACGAGTGGAAAAACAAGTGAGACAAACATCACATGAGTTTAGTGTGTTCTTAACAACAATTAGCGGAAAAGCATCTTTTGTAAACATCTTAGTCCAGGTCTGTACCTGTAAATCCTATAAATTGTCAATGGTGAATAAAGAAGGCAGCCTAGGCCTAGGTCAGCTCTCTGCTTGGCCAGGCTCTGTGCTCCTTCCTGAACAAGATCTCTGCCTCTGCGTGAATTTCTGTCTGTGTCCTGGTATGCGTCGTTCCTAATCGCCACATTGTCCTCTACAGGTGTATCCCCCCCCATTTGTACCTGGCTGAAACTTCAGGTCCAAATCTTTCAGCCAAAAGTAACTTCAGGGGAGGCTCAGGCAAGATATTAGAACACATTTCTTTACCAAGAGGGTGGTCAAACACTGGAACAGGCTTCCTAGAGAGGTGGTTGATGCCCCAAACCTGTCAGTGCTTAACATGCATTTGGACAATGCACTTAACTCTTATTCTTTAAATTTTGGTGAGCCCTGAGGTGGTCAGGCTGTCAAGTTATCGTTGTAGGTACCTTCCAACTGAACTAATCTATTATTCAATATTCAAAAGACAAAGATCTTTAATCGCATAATATTTGCAGAAGAGAACAGTATTTTCTGAAGTGCAGCTTGGCACTTTTGGGGACAAGCAGCGGAGAGGGCAAAGGTAGGGATGAGAAAGGAAGGGAGCTTCCACTTTTCCCCAGCTGCAAAAAGCTACTTAAGTCTAGACGTCACAAGCAACACCTATCTCATGAATTACACAACCCACAGAACTATTAAACACTTACCTAGACTTGTAGGTTTTATAAGCACGTCAAGCACATCGTAAAAAGGGAGGTTTTTCAGCTGAACATCGGGATGAACAGGTGGAATTGGAGGGGATGGCTGCTGCATCTCAAAGTGGGGCTTAGTGTCTTGGAGGAGCACAGAACTGACGGGTGAGGAAGGAGACTGAGGGGCAATTGAAGTGGAAGGGAGCGGGTGAATGCTGGCAACAGCCAGGTCAGGCTCGACAGGAGAGGAGCTCATGTCCAAATTGAAAACTGCAGGTTTTATAGCTGATAAATCTGAAAGCCCTTCAATTGTCCTTGGGTACCGATGCCTATAGAGTTCTCGGATTTTTATCTGAACTGCTGGACTGGAGCCACTCTTCAGTAAGTGCAGTGCCCTCATCAGGAGGTCATGCTTCCGCCCGCTTTTATTACGTCCAGCAAACCCCAACAACACTTGTAGTTCAGAAACACGAAAACTTGATATCATATTCTAGAAAGAAAAAGAGAGATAAGCACAGGTGAACTAACAGCATCTCTTTCTGCAGGAAACGATGAAGCATCTGAACTTCCATCACTCCACAAAGTGTTTCAAAAAGATGGACCCAATTTCAAAGATTATAGTGATTTCAAATTGGGTCCATCTTTTTGAAACGCCCTGTAGTTTCACACCTGTCATCTTGGATACTCCCATATGGAACAGGCTGCCCAGGGTAGTGGTGGAGTCACCATCCCCGGAGGGGTTTAAAAGGCGTTTACATGAGGTTCTTAGAGACATGGGTTAGTGGCAGAGTTATGTTAGGTTATGGTTGGACTTGATCCTGAGGGTCTCTTCCAACCAAAATGATTCTATGATTCATATTCTTACTCAACACAACAGTACAGTTAGTTTAAAGTGAATAAACAAAGTGTCCAGGACAAAGGTTGAGTTTGGTGGTGGTACTGATTTCAAAGACTTCTAATTGCTTTCCCACTCAAAAATAAAATCTTAATGCAACCCATGCAGTGCCATCTTAAATTCACAGCCAGAAGCATAAGCTTTACCACAAAATCTGTCTCACTTCATGAAACAAACAAAAAGTCAGATGAATCAGTATTATCACTTGCCTTCCAACACACTTTAAGAAATAAAATAAGCAACTGTTAAAGTTCTGTATAGTTTATTCTGAACTGGTCTTTATTTTATACAGCATGTTAAATGCACACGTGAACAGAGACAGACACATCAGGTTTCACTCGTGAAAGGACGGCACAGCAAGGTGGACACTTTTTAAAAAAGCTACATTATATCATACTAACAAACTGTTTAACCAACATAACCGATTCTGCCAGAACGTCACTGTTCTTTTCTTTTTGTATCACATTCTGGTACTGTGTGACACAGCAATCTCTTCAAAGGAAATAACAGTATTTACTTGATTATTGGAGTTGGTTGGGGATGACTGAGGATTGAACTACGAAGTTCATAAACAGAAAGATTCTCATTTAAAAAAAATAATGAAACAAGAAATAAAAAACTCACTATGCAAGAGAAAGTAATCTTCTCCCCACATTTCAACAAACAATTAACTTAAGACAGGTACATAATTTCATATTTTTGTGAGCAAGTTCTCTTTTCAGAGGTATAAAATTGTCCAGAATTCTTCTAAGCAATTTCCTTCCTATTTCTGTGGGACTCTTCCACTGTAACAAGGAGGTTAAGTTGTAAAGATGAAAGAACATCTGACGTGAATCTGTACCACTGTACCATAGAAACGCCAGACTCGAGGACTGGCATATGGAGGACATGACAGAAGGTATGAAGTAGTAGACACCTGGGATCATCAAACATATTTTTAAAAACAGTTCAAAAGCATATTGTTGCCTTTTAAATAGTAGCCCAAAACACAGCATTGATTTCAGAAGAGAGACAACTCAAAATGCCATGTTTTGGGTTTACCTTCCCTAATCCTTACTATGTAGTTACAGACTTCACATCCATGTATTCTAACATAGATCTGACCTCAGCTGAAGTTTTAACACAACTATGCTACAACCACACAGCCACCAAAAAAAAAAAAGGTCTGAAGTCCCCCATGTCCCCAGCTGCTTGCTCCCTAGTTTCTCCTTAACATCAAGAAAATTGTTTTTACAGTAACAAAGATCAGGGAATTGAGCCAGATAAAAACTGAACTTGTGTAAGCAGCCAGGACCCACCTTTTCAAGGGCCACATTATTTGCGCATGTCAAAACAATCATCAAAAAATACTATGATCATACTCTCATCATGCCACCCCTTCCTCATTGTGTAGGGGACCAGGGTATCATATTGCAGATCCTGAATTTCAACACTTTCAGACAGTCAGTTTGGGTACAGCAATGCTTCTATTGAGTAGAGTTAGCTAGTATCGAGTTAGCTATCAGCAAGTTAAACCAGCACACTTCAAACTGGGATTCCCCCAACACTCAGTCAATAAATGTACCACAGATGCAATTGCCAGTGAAAGAAGAGACCAACAGCAGATGTCACCCTAATTTCATCCCAGCAACTTCTCTGAACAGCAAAACCATACAAGAAGAGAAGATGAAGACAGAACTACACCCAGTTTGCAAGCTGCTGGAGGTTCATTTCTGCCCATCCTTCCCTTGCTACATTCCCTTAGTCGCACAGTCAAACAGGGTGAAGAAAAACTGTTTCAGTACTCGTAAAAAGTAGCTGGAAGTACTGTAACAGCTTTATAGCCATGCCACATTTAAAAAAAAAAAAAAAAAAGTGTTAGCTGTAAAAGATAATACTGATATTCAAGGATTTACTGAGAACTTCATGTTGTGTGTTTCCATGGATAGTTGCATAAGCTTGATAGCAATGTCAGCATGATTCTGGATTCCATAATCAGAATGCAAACTAGCATTTTGTTACAAGATGGATTTTATTAGAAGACACAGACTGGCTTCAATACCATAGTCAGCAAGATTTGAAATTGTCACCTCCATTAAAAATGCTTGGAAGTATAAAAAAAAATACATAGTTGTCCTGGTTTTGTTAAAAACAAGTTTCTCTTTTAGTGAATTTGCCTGTCAGCTAAAGCCTTCATGTTAGCTGCATTTTCCTGGAGAACCCAACACATGTTTTGGTTAAACCTAGCAATGGAATGCAAACTTATTGATAAGCACGGATGGACATCTCGCGAGAGGGGCAACGAGAAAACTGATGACCGAGAGACTGACCAACGGTGTATAACATTCCATTCACGTGAATACTTCATATAAAGTGGGAGATCACGAGGATCTCGTCCCTTTTTGCCCTTTTTTCCTTTTTTCCTCATGGCTGACATTAGGAGAGGACCTTGCTGGTCGTCCCTGTGAACTGAGGCCTAGTGACAGACTGAATTCAGCTCCGGTTGGCTACAGAGTCTAATCCAGGACTTTGGGTGCTGGCTCTGCAGTTGCTGAGACTTACAAGATTGGTTTTGTATATTTTGTATTATTTTCTCTATTCTTATTAGTAGCATTAGTAAAACATCTTTAACTTTTCCAACTCTCTTCTCTCTGTCCTTCTTTCCCTCCCGATCGCCTGTCCTGAGTGGGAAGGGGGGAGAGGGAGGGGCAAAAGGGGGAAGTGGGGGGGAGAGGAGGTTAACAATACATCTGCCAGGGTTTGATTGTCACCCCGCAATCCTAACCCTCGACAATAGTTTTGTCCATCAACACAAAAATCCTATATATGCTTTTGAAAGAAGTCTTGCAAAAGTAAGTTTTACTGGTAGTAATTAAACAACAGCTTTTGCAATATTTTTCCCCTAAAGCCAATTCTACATTCTCTTTAAGGCAACAACCACCATATGCATGGAAACATGTAGATCAGACTCAATGCGTTTTCGTTTATTACTCCATTTACAGATATATCAAAGTGGACACCTGTTATAATCAAGAAGGTTTTATGAAGGCATATCTTTAGGAACATTTATAACTATGGTGTGAGACGGATATTACTTCTAGCAGACACCACCAAGTTGGAGGTTGGACTAGATAAGCTTTGAAGGTCCCTTCCAACCCAAACTATTCCATGATTCTGTGATTTTAAGTTATTTTCTTTTGGAGTTCCAGAAATATTGCAGAAGACTGCAGTTTAGCTATTAACATGCTTTTCACATCACTGCATTAAGATTAGACATTCAAGTTGTGTCATGCAAATGCCATCAGTTTTCTCTTAAGACAAGCTCTTTACAGCTGCACAGCCTAATAAAAAGCTTTTTTTAAACACAGAAGACCAAAGCCACTTTATTTTTACTGTTTCTCCAGAAACACAGAGAATAGTTTAACAGAACTTTTAGGAAGGAAATCAGACTGGATAATCCAAGTATTTCTATATTTCAGAAACATTTTTTCCCCCTGAAATTCATACTTTAAGGTCATCAGAAGTTTCACAGGGTTTTTTTGTTTCTTATTGTTAAACTATAGCAACCATGATTCATAAGCAGAAATATTGTTCTAAAGCATTAAGCCATAGGTGTATCTAGAATGGCATTCATTTCACAGGGATCATGATGTTAAGGAGTCCAGGAAATGCTGACACGCTGCTAAAATTAAGGGCAGAGCAAAGCAAGTACTCAAACATCTCTCTCAAACAAGAGCTACATGCATAATCTCCCAGCCAAAGCTACCTACAATATTAACAGTTATTGTACTTGCATATATAAATAAAAGATAACAAAGAATGCATGTTAAATTCTTGACATATGTCTACAATAAGCACCAACAACTGTAGCTTCTGGGGCAACTATGACTTTTGCAATAAATTTGCATGCCTACTGATTTGCAACTGGCTAGAAATGCGGTATATTGGTAAGAGAGAACAACTAGTGTCTTGGTATGGTTGAAGACCTCTATGCTGACCCTAAATACAAATGTATTCGGGAGATTGATGGAAGAATAAATAAAAAAACTGCAAGTCCTGGGAAAAAAATGAAGAGGTCACTAGTTAAATCTGTGTAAGTCATACAACACAGGAAGAACAGCTCTGAAGAACACAATGGTTGTTGCAAACAGCATGACCACAAGCGGTCCTCACTATTATCGGGATTTTTCTTAGGACTAATTCTAGTCTGGCTCCTAACTTGGGCATTAGTCTTCAAAGTTGCATGCACTTAATATAACAGTGAAAATCCCAAATCAAATACTTGTGTTCATTTCACATAAGACACTCAAAACAAAGCTTGACTCCTTTCATTGCAGCCTCATTTTTTAAGTACCATAAACTACAATATCTCCTTCCTCTCCCTGTCACTATACCTCAGGACAATCATTAATTGTTAATTATTTTAGATACAAACTTTTAAGGTACCACAATAAGCCTCACTGGTCTAAAAAAGTGACCATGCACCTATGAAGAACAGGGGAATTACATGCAGATACAAGATAACCTGTGATAAAATACTGTTAATAACCTACGATAATATACTGTTATCTTACACTCAGTGGTAACTGCAACCTAAAGATCACTATGTCACCAACAGGAATGTCTCAATATCTATTCTGTCCATCATTTTAAGTTTATCCCAGATCAATTATTTGATTTCTACATCAAACCCTCAAAATGGTTGCTATATACAATACAATGTTATTAACATAGCTAAAATAAAATGGAGTACAACAGAGTGCTTGGCAATGAGTTTGAAGAGAACAGATGAAGATAGCTCTGTGTTTTCTTCTTAGTTAACAATTTAGCAGTAAGCACTGCTTCACCTGGTAAACAGGCAAACATTGTCCATTTAAACTGGAAAAATAAAGCAAAAGTGGAAAAATGCTGAGTCTACTATGAACAAGAGATCCAATACATACAAGAATGAGACTTCAATTTCTGTATTTGAATACGGTATCCAAACCATATTGCTCTTCACATTTGAATCACACTACTTCAATACTGGAGCAAAAATTAAAAGTGGGACTTAGTTTCAGCATTTATAAACCCCGATTTTCCAGTAAATTTTGTATAATTTCTCCCTCCACATAGGGCATATGAGCACACTTCCATCTTTTCTCAGTAAAACAAGTTTTTTTTTTTTCCTCAATAGCCATAAAACTGATCACTAACATCACACATCTTAGTTTTGGCACAGGCATATTCATTCCCTTACAAAGAGCTTTTAATTCTCATAAACATGAAGCTAACACATTAACTTCAAAACCCAATTAAATACAAACTATAAGAGTGAAGCTGTTGTCTTCTAAACTGGGGATGTGCACTCTGTGTTATTTGTTTGCAAATTAGAGTCAGAATGCCAGGAGAAACTTAGGGGACCCAAGAGATCATGTCTCTAAGTAATAATATATAAACGAACCTCTTATCTGCAGGATTTTGCTGGGATGAAAACCCAAAGCCAAATCTCAGTGAGTTCAGAATTCGTTGGAATAATTTTCTCACAGATGGCTCTCAGAAGGAGCTGTAGTTCCCCACTCCTGGGACAATTCTGTATAAATCGGTGTTCACATTCCATCTCTGACCTCCGCACCAGATTGCTGACTTCTGTTCCATGTCCATCCATGCCTGTGTAACCCCTTTAACATTCATCGGGCTGCTCGTGAGCGAGAAATATGGATGAAGGTATAAGCTATGTTTAAAAACACATCTGTGAACAGCATGTCTAGAAACCGTGTTTCAAAATATACAAGAAAGATACAGTTGTGCTCACCACATCTTCTTGGCAACTCCCTAATATTTCAGAAACTGGTAACCTACAGAATTCAACAAACAATTAATTAAGGGTTAATCTGAAGGTCTGGAAGGGTAAGTCTTATACATGAAATTTTAACCAATATCTTGAAAAGTAGTGACCATGGCTACAGCTACTTCTGAATCCTTTAACAAAACTGAAGATTTGCAAAAGGAATGATGTAACAGCCAGTTCCTCTGAGTTTCTTTGTTTTCTTTCACTACAGCCTCTCAGTTACAATCCTTTGGTCATAGCTCCCCAGAATTTTTAGTCTGAAGATCCAGAGGATAGCAGGGATGATACTAACAAATATTAAAATGACCCTTTGCCCTGAGAACAGAAAAACGTTGGCCTTTCATGTTTCCTTCAACAACAGGATTTAAGAGAGAACTCTTACCTCCTGCCTTTAGTCAGTCCTTCAGGATTTACTGAAATAAATCCAACTCTCCAAATTGCCCTGTTGGCCTTTTATAATGCAGGTAGAGATCACATACTACAGGAAATAGCAACCAACAAGACAGCAGCAAACAATGCTGCCATAAAAATGTCCCATATGTTAATCTATAAAACAGTAACTTAAGATCACTCCAAAAGATCAATTAATGAAATCTGTTGCGAGAAGGGGGTGTCTCTCTTCTTTAGCCAAAAGCAGAAGAATTGGTTGTCTGAAAAAAAAAAAACAAAAACCAACAACCCAACCCTAAACCTGCAAACCAAGAGCCTAGTATTCAAGCAGACACATTCAAATGTATGCTCTTAAACCAAACCAGCAAACAAACAAACCAACCAACCAACCCACCAAACGGCAGTAAAGGCCTTGAAGACATGAGGCAGTCTACTATATTATCTTCAAAAAAAAAAAAAACCTAGAGCTTTCCCAAATTGGATCAATAATTACTGTCAGCTGGAAACTAAACAGTTGCTCTGGCAGAGGGATTGGACTGGATGATCTTCTGAAGTCCCTTCCAATCCCTAACATTCTGTGATCCTGTGATTTAGAGAAGTTCCAGGCTAAGAGATTCATTTCAGAGGCACTCCAGTTTACAAATAAGATGAATGGGAACATCACAAGACTTTTCTTCAGGCTATTTTCTTTTTTTTTTTTAACTACTGATACCTGTTTTTTTGAGTGACAAAAGGCCACTGCAATAGTTGGCCTGAAACCCAGTTCCCTTTTCCCTCCATACTTTCTGTGTTACTTTTGGCAAGCAATTCAGGTGCATATATAATTTCAAAGGTATTTAGGTACCCAATTCCCAGACAGAATCTCCCAATACTTATGCATATCTAGGTAAGTGATTATGGTGCTTTGGAAAATGCAGATTGCAGCTCCAGCTCAAGCCTGGAGAAGAGGAGCTACACAAAGAAGAGTTCTCTGAGGGTTTAGCCACCTATGTAGCTACACCCTTTGAAAGACATTAGAAAGAGGGCTGAAAAGTAGTCAGGACACTAAATAAAAAAAAACATGTAAACACAAACGAATTTAACTTAGGAAAAAATAAGACAACCCTTCTTAAAGCTAAGATTAAGATAGAGCACTGTTGTCCTCAAATGAAACACAATTTTTTCTGTGAGGTTTTTATAACCGAGCTCCTCAGCTACACTCCCCTTCAACCCAAGCCCTGTTAACACTGGAAGAATCCTCAGTTTAGGAAGTTCTCTAGTAATTGCAGCATATTTGCCGCTGTTGGTCAGATTACAGCTAGTTCAGCCATCAGACCTTTCTCTACACTAAAGGCTACCTCACAGTGGGTCCTATTTAACTGGCTTTTATTCCCTCTGTAGGAAAGTCTAGATCAGAAGGGGGGTTCAGCATATGCAGTATTCCCTCAGGGACACTTCTGCAGGTGTGGATGTTGCAGACAAGGCAACATTAGAATCATAGGATCATTTCAGTTGGAAGAGACCCTCAAGATCACCGAGTCCAACCATAACCTAACCTAACTCTAGCGCTAAACCATGTCCCTAAGAACCTCATCTAAACACCTTTTAAACACCTCCAGGGATGGTGACTCCTTCCGAGCAAACATACTCACAGATTGATCAAGAAACATAAGGAAAAACCAGAAATAATGCAGTCAGTTCTTTATGTACACACCTTCAAAAATGAAAGGCCACCCTGCCACATTGAAAAAATATATTACAGAAAGTCCACAAGTGCAATATAAAAGGCATTCAAAGGATGATAAAACAGGTCTGAAAAGAAATACTGGATTTCATGCTTCACAGGCACAGTTTGCCCGGTTAATGAATTTTCAAAGAATCAATAATTATTAGTATTTTCAAAAAAATCGGTTAATTACTCAGCATTTTCCCTTTAGTTTGCAGTCAGGGCACGGCGGCTCAGGGCCCTCAATGGCGCCATGCAAAGCGCCCAACACCCGAAAAGGCTTTTAAAATATCGGGGTTGGGGGGAAGAGAATCCCACCGACATCACAACCCACACGACACAGCCGGAACGCGGGCCCAGCGTGCCCCACCCCGCCGAGGTGACAGGGCTGGTTCTGCTCAGACACAGCCGGCAGCGCCGCCGGCTTCCGCAGCTTCTCGATTGCGCTTCAGGCCGGCCCTGCTTCCTCCTCACGAGGCCGCGGGCCCCCGGTACTTTCTAGCCGTTACGAGTAAGAGGAGCTGCTGGTTCACCACCCCTCCCGCCCCCGGCAAGCACCAAGGGGTGCGGCGGGAGCTCCTGTAAGGAAAGGCCAGGGGAGGGAGGGGGAAGGACAAGGGCATCCCTTCTCCACCTCCACTTCCCCCGCCGGGGCAACGGCCAGGCGACATCTTGTCCCACATCTTCCCCGCCGCCACCTCTCCTCACCCGCAGTTCCTCGAAATCCGCCATTTTCTACCCGCTGCTGCTGCCGCCGTCACTGGGCCCCGCCGCTACCATCGTGCACCCTGTGCGCGCCCCCGGCACGTGACGGGGGAGGGTAGGGGTCCCGCGCCGCCTCTCCTCCTGGCGGGGCGGCCCTGAGAGGAATCGTGGCTTTTTTTGGTACGCACACACCCGCCGGTACTGGCCATAGTGCTTCTTACCGAGCCCGTCCCCTCCGCGACTCCCGGGATCTCTTACCAGGCCAAGGGCTGCGGGGATGTGAAGGTGAGGAGAGAGCAGCCGGCGGGACCGCAGCCCTCGGTGCTGCCGCTCTCCAAATTTAACACCGCGGAGGACACGGAACTATTACATTCACAAAATAAACAGCAAATAACACGGTCTTGCCATTAGAAGTGTTTTCAATTGCAAAGTTGGACTTGCACTGTGATTTTATAACATGCTTAGTTTTATCCATCTCATCAAAAACATCCTCAGAATTTGTGTTATAATGATGATGCAACGTGTTTTATGTTGCAAAAAAATGAAGTGAAAATGTCACTGGCAGTAAGCTTCAAAACAGAATAATGGGTTTCCTGCTGTAAGGGAAATGTTGAGGCATTTACAGAAAAATAAACATCCAGGTGCAGCTGAGAATATTATTTTCAAAAGCAGCCAGAGATCATTATCTAGTCACAATCATTACCTAGTCACAATATTCAGTTTTATTGGCAACTGGGTTGTTAAACCAAACAACCTATTTCTTGCAATTAAAAAATAAAAAGGGGCAAAGACTGAGCCAACAAACAGACCAGCAGCCAAACTGACTCAAACAAGAGGTTGAAAAAGGACACTGGAACAAAAAAAAAGGTCTGAAATGTAAAATATATTTGCCCATATTCACCAAAATCAGCAGGTTTTTGTATGATTGACGGATTTGGAGTTGTAACCACAACCATAAGATATTTCAGAACAAACTGTGAGCTTCTTAATGGGCCAAGAGACAGACCACATTGGCAGCAAGCTCTGCTAGGAAGGATTCCGACAGACAATTTTGGGAATAAATAGTTTAACTTTTATAGATGGCACTGACACCCACAAACACACTGGCTATGGTCACTCAATATCGCAACAGGATCTGGACACATAGGAACATTATTAGCGGTAATTCTGCAACAGCCTTTTGAGGCAGGCTTTCCTTTTTATTTACTATCAGCTAGTCCAAGATAAACTCTTAGTTCTGCTAAAGGTTTTTACCCATAACCTCATATAGCTGGTACTTCTCTGCATAAACTGGTTCCGTGCTTGCTCTTATAATAGCAATTTCCTTGAAGATTTAAACATAAGGGCATTATTACATTTCAAACCCCTTTTATTAGTTAAAACCAGGGATTCACAGCCGAATAAAGTGCACTGTCTACCACACCGCTGCACAAGTTCAGCTCTCAAGTGCGGGAAAGCAAAGACGTGGGAAAGCAAGATGTGCGGTTCCAGCCACCTGGATGATAAAGGAAGATCAATACTAACATGACCATCTGGACGGTCAAAGAAGAAATAGTACTAACATAATTAGATCATAGCAATTAGTTAAAATATAAAGGGCCTTGGACAGATTGTGCTGAAGTACGTTTCTCATAATTGTAAAGAGTGATAGCCCAGACTCGTGAGAATGGTATCTCAGGCCGGATAACCGCCCCCAAGTGCACAGGATGTGTGAATGTCCTTGGGCCTGGTCTGTGAATGAGTGGGAACGTAACTGAAACAAACATGAGTGTGGTGTGTTTTTAATAACAATTATTGGAAAAACATCTTGTGTAACCTCTTAGTTCAGGCCCATATCTGTAAATTGTCAATGGCTAATAAAGAGGGTCTCAGCCTGGCTCAGCTCTCTGCTCTGCCCTGCTCTGCGCTCCTTCCTGAACACAATCTCTGCCTCCGTGTGCATCTTTGTCTGTGTCCCAGTGTGTGTCATTCCTCATTGCTGCACTCAAGTTCATCAAACATTTCTTTTTCCCTACAATTCAATACCAGACTAAAGGGACGAGCTGCAGGTTGGGATCTCTTCAATCATAAAAGCCCACACCAGATCAAAGCTTTCTCTCTTATTTCAGCATACCCTTACACATTCCTTCTTTCAAATATACCAGGAAACACATCAATGTTCAAACTCACATCAGAGCTGGGCTTTTTTTTTATTCTCATGTGCACTCACCTCTCACTCCATAACCACATCTTTCAACCTTCCCATTCATCTCATCCCAAATATCTACTGGGATAAGAGCAAACAGATTACAGTTTGTGTTTTAACACCTCACATGCATAAGATAATAAGAGTTTTCATATTAGCTTATTCCTAATTTTTTGTTTGAAGAAAAGAGTTCCTCAGACATCTTCTCTTAATCATATTTTGTTTCCCCCAGCTTTGCTTCATAGCTTTTCTCCTACTCATCACTGGTGCCATAACCTTGAAAAAAACCCCAAGTACTCCATAATTCTGGTCCTCCTTAAGCTTTTTTCTAAGTCCCTACTTGACAAAAAGGGGGCACAGGCCTATTCTCTCATTCTGTTATCTCCACACCAAGGTTTTTCTCAAATCTCTCTCTTCTGGATTTTCCAGGAACTAGAACCAGTCTCCCCTTTTTGCTCTAATTCAAAATCCAGGTGATTTTTCAAAACTCCTCACAAACACATCAGCTCCAGACTTAAACTCCCCAGATACCCAGCTTACCAAAGTTCCAATCTTTTCAACACTTATCTTTCCACCAAACTTTTTAGAAGCCTACCTCAAATGCCAGACATTCTTCCAGCTTATGACACTCCCCCTGCTGCTTCTTGCTCCTCCACTTCCAATATTTCTTCCTTCCCCTCCTCTTTCTCCTCTCACAACCCCCTGCTGCAGCTCCTAAACCACTTCCCACACTCTCTCCTTGAGTCCTTTCTGATTTTGCAAGCCAAGCTTCAAAACTCAGCCCAGCACCAGCCATTGGAGGCACAAACAACTTGCCCCTCTCCAAGGCAGCCACTTTGTACTCCCATCTGATAGGATATCACTGCAGCAGTTGCTGTTTTGGTTTGTAATTTTTGGTTGTTTTTTGTTTTGTTTGGGGTTTTGGTTTGGTTGTTTGTTTTTTCCCAATAGGCTCTAATTAAGATAAGTAGAGAGCCTGTAGGTGCTAAGCATCCTGGCCTTAAATGGAGTTAGGCTTGTTACAAAAAAGAAAATACACCTGGGCTTCAACTTTCTCTAGTAATCTTCCTAGGACTATACACAGCATGGCCATACAAGCCCTGACACTTTCTACATTGTTACTTACTGAAATAGGGACATTTGATCGTCAAAATAAACTCCCTCTGCTTTCCCCAAACAAGCTGAAGAGAGTTTAAAAAAAAAAAAAAAAAAAAAGTAAAGCAGTGGTGGTCAATGCATGGAGGCTCGCAGACCCCCTTAGTTGCTCTGCAGCCTCTAAAAATGTGGGCTTTGGTTAGAAGATGTTCTGAGATAGATACTTTATTTATTGGAAAGAAATCATTCATGTAGGTGCTTTGTATCTGCAATTTCTATGTGCTAATTGACAAAACAGCTTTGATGGGAAATAATCTTCTGTTATGTCGAGACATACAGTGAAGTTATATTAGCTAAAGTGATGTCAGACACAGTAGATATATATAGACAAAATGTAAATTAGAAATCTGATTTGTTCTTCTTTATTTTTCTAAACAGTTTTGATAATGAAATACATGTTGATTAGTTTGACTTGCCTATCCTAACATACCAGGGCGATGCACCTATATTTTGGTTATTAGTGCAGCAGGGAAATATTTAAATGTTAGCTATAAAGTTGTTTACCTGCCCTTTATTATTTTTATTAAATGATATCTATTGAATATAAGGTCTAGATAATTAGTGCCCTAGCAAGGTTTCTTTGCAGGTTCTTGAATTGTTTGGGGACACTTTGATGCTACTAACCAGCGCTGTTCAGCTGCAGAAGTCTGCCCTTGCAGATTTAACCACCTGAGCTTTCCTGGGGATTTTGGAGTCCTGAACTCAGCTTCCTGGATTGTGAGCATGCATTTGTGTTCTAAGGATTGAAGACTCTATCCATCAAAACAGCAGCAAACCACACATTAAGATACTACTACTTCTTTAAGAGACATGGTAGAAAACTCTCCCTAGTTAAGCCAAGCCAAGAACTCAGGCTATTGTCTCAAAAGTAATTATATGATTTTGGAAACGTAATTGGGATGGGTTCACTCCTAACTTCAATTATAGGAATTTCTCTTTCCCAGCCATAAAAATGAAGTGCCCAATAATAGCAATAACGCATTACTCTACAACCACATTAACGCCACAATATTAAGCATAAAGTCTAGTAGGAAAGGACCTAAGTTGGATGCAGGAACATTAATCTGATCCACTTTGAAAACTTCATGTTTAGTGGAGAAATTTAATAAAAAATATGTATTAAATTACATGCTTAACATGATGAAAGTACATTACATTTTCAGTGCAACTAACTGAGCAATTAACGTATGCTGAAGTCCTGGTTTTGCTTAGGATACCCTTGACATTGAGAGAAGGGTTATAAGAGACATGTGCAGTTGTAGATGCTTAATGAAGGTGATACAGGGAATTAACAATTAACTAACTAACACTTAAAGAACTAAGGAGCTAACACTTAGAGAGCTAACCCTTAACCCACATCACTATTGCCTAGCCTTGCTTAGTTTTGTGTAACTTATTGTACGAGAAACAGGAGTTCGCTGACGCCTTGCAAAGATAATAATCCTTGGGTGCATCCTTGGGTGAACTAGATAACAGAAACTTGGGCACAGGACAGGAGATTCGCCAGTTCTAACCAACTCAGCAGTCTGAGTCCCAACCAACTCATCACACTGGACCAAAGGTGACCGTGTACAGAGAAAGAGGACCCGGGTTCACGATCACTGCACAGCTGCAACCAGGAGGAGCCGGAGGTGGAGACTATGGAAATGGTCTCCTGAACTCATTGTAATAAGAACTGCCTTCTCGGGGACAGGTTATGAATATGTATAGGCGTTCCTAAAACTTTCATGAATATGTAACACTTTACTGCATTTAACCAAGCTCACAGCTACTGGAAATTTACACACATCTTAGGTGGAAATGATTCCCCTGTGTTTCCAGCACAGTAAATAAACATACCTCTTTTCAATCTCACAGGTTGTAAAGTCATTTCCGCATCTCAAAGGGAGCTTGAGGGAAGAGAATCCTTCTGTTGGCATATACTGGACTGGAAAGATTTAAAAAAAAGGGCTGGAGAAACATGCCTGAGTAGGAATAGGGTTGCACCAAAAGGATAAGACCTTTTGGGGCATAGATTGTTATACTGAGGAGACAGCATTTGGAAGAACATGTGTCTGAGGATGCTAAGCAGGCATAGCATGGCATGAAGAATCTGGTAGTTACCCTGTTCAAGAACAGTTGGTGGAAATGGGTAGCTGCTGGTTGACAATGGGCAAGATATGGGGGGGAAGCACACATGTGCAAGAGGACAGGGTGTTTCCAAATTGTTCTTCACCCCTCTGACCTCTCCTGTCCTCCTTCATGCCCTGTTGTGGCCATCACCAAGCAAGCATTTTGCTCATTCTAACCTCTCTTCCATGTATTTTCAGTGATTTTTTTTTTATATTCTCCTCCAGCTGAGGACAGTTACCAGCAGGGACAAATCACCCCAAAAGTAATTCACATCCTGAACCCAGAAAGCTGCAATGACCTGGATGAAGAGACTGAGTGTACCCTCACCATGTTTGCTGATGATACCAAACTGGGAGGAAGGGCTGACACACCAGAGGCTGTGCTGCCATCCAGCGAGACCTGGACAGGCTGGAGGAGTGGGCAGAGAAGAACCTGATGAAATTCAACAAGGGCAAGTGCAGGGTCCTGCACCTGGGGAGGAATAACCCCAGGCACCAGTACAGGTTAGGGGCGGACCTGCTGGACAGCAGCATTGCAGAGAAGGACCTGGGAGTTCTGGTTGACAACAGGGTGATCATGAGCCAGCAATGTGCCCTTGTGGCCAAGAAGGCCAATGGTACCTGGGGCGCATTAGGAAGAGTGTGACCAGCAGGTTGAGGGAGGTGATCGTCCCCCTCTGCTCTGCCCTGGTGAGGCTGCATCTGGAGTACTGTGTCCAGTTCTGGCCTCCCCAGTTCAAGAAGGACAAGGAATTACTGGAGAGAGTCCAGTGGAGGGACACAAAGCTGATGAGGGATCTGGAGCATCTTTCTTATGAGGAGAGACTGAGAGAGCTGGGGCTGTTCAGCCTGGAGAAGAGAAACTGAGAGGGGATCTCATCAATGCTGATAAATATCTCCAGGGTGGGTGTCAGAGGTTGGACCAGACTCTTTTCTGTGGTGCCCAACAATAGGATGAGGGGCAACAGGCACAGACTGAAGCACAGGAGGTTCCATCTGAATATGAGGAGAAACTTCTTTCCTTTGAGGGTGACAGAGCCCTGGCCCAGGCTGCCCAGAGAGGTTGTGGAGTCTCCTTCTCTGGAGACTGAGGGATTGAAGACCTGGGCTCCTGGTGTGGGTGAACCAAGAGACCCTTTATTTCCACAAGGCACTTACATTTATAGTTAGTAGCTGTTGTACACGCGTTTAGTTTTCTGTTTTAATTGGCTTATGCTAGCTGTTCACGCACTTAAAGTTATCTTGCGATTGGTTTAGTTAATCTTGCACGCACTCTGGCAGTTTGGCTAACACATTGTAAATATCTTTTCTTGTACAAAAACATTCTGGTTTCTCATTCTATTTTGGTCAAGGTCGTTCCAGTAACTCAAGATGACTGTAAGATATTCCACAGGAGGCATTCAAAACCTGCCTGGACACGATCCTGTGTGATCTGTTCTGGTGACCCCACATTAGCAGGTGGGTTGGACTAGATCATCTCCAGAGGTCCCTTCCAACCCCAACCAGGCTTGGATTCTGTGAATTTAACAAGGGCTTTCAGGTATTCTGAAGAGGGCCCTTCTCACAGCCCTGCATTCCCTCAGCACCAGTACACTGACAGCCTCCATCTTAAGGCCCACTGCCATGCTTGATGCAAAGAACAGATCCCACTCTACTTCTTCCCAGGCACACCTCACCTGTGAGGTGAGCTGGACATGTTTTACACTGGGCTACGCTGGGCAGGGCTGGTTTGGTCTGTCCTGGACTACCCCTGGCCCCTCAGTTCGGCATCCCCATCACTCACCTCACAGCCCTACTGTGAGTTGTTTGCAGTGGCTGCCACTACTCCAGCACAACAGGTTCCATGCCTGCAGTCAGACAAATGTTTTTTTCAAGTAAGCAAGATAATCCACCAACTCAGATTGTTGGGATTTAAAGGCATTGACTTTCCTCATCCTCAGGTGCTAAAACTATAATTATCCACAATATCTTGCACTATGTACCTCCCCATAGCAAATTAATGCCCTTGTTACAACTTTTCCCCAAACACATTTTAACTTTATTATCATAACCATCTTCTTAAACTCTTCATGACAGAATTTCTAGCCATTGGAAATACACACAGTATGTAACAATGACATACTTAAGATGATACATAATCCACAGCAGTAGAAAGAAGTCTGGGACACCGGTTTGCGGCGATTAGGAACGACGCATACCAGGACACAGACAGAAATTCACACAGAGGCAGAGATCTTGTTCAGGAAGGAGCGCAGAGCCTGGCCAAGCAGAGAGCTGACCTAGGCCTAGGCTGCCTTCTTTATTCACCATTTACAATTTATAGGATTTACAGGTACGGGCCTGGACAAAGATGTTTACAAAAGGTGTTTTTCCACTAATTGTTATTAAGAACACACTAAACTCATGTGATGTTTATCTCACTTGTTCTTCCACTCATTCACAGACCAGGCCCAAGGACATTCACACATCCCATGCACTTGGGGGTGGTTATCCGGCCCGAGATACCATTCTCACGAGTCTGGGCTATAACTTTTTACAATTACGAGAAACGTACTTCAAAGTAATTTGTCCAAGGCCCTTTATATATTATGTTAGTATTATGTATTTGACCGTCCAGATTTTCATGTTAGTATTGATCTTCCTTTATCATCCAGGTGGCTGGAACCGCACATCTTGCTTTCCCACATCTTACTTTCCAACATCGGTTCTTGATTTTGAACCAATATTTAGATTATGGAGAGAATTTTTATCCTACATTGTCCCACAAGCACTCACTGGCAAATATGTCACTAGCACGTGCCTTTCTATACAACTCCATTCTACCATGAGGAAGCTGAGACTGTGCCTATCCCGATGTAGCTGTTCACAGACATGCCTAAGAGCAGCTATAAGCCAGATATGCTCAAAACCATTGTGTAAGTATATCCCTGTCATGCCTTGGGCCAACCTTGCAAGCCTCCTGTCTTTCCAGGGGCAGAAAAAACAGATGAAGTACCCTCCTCATGGGAGCTACACTCTGCATCTGGAAGCAGAGCTGGGTTGTAAGGGCATAATCTTCATAAGTAGCTGAAAGTGAACACCAAACCTCTAGAGTTTGCTCACCCCCTAGCCCACTGTGCAATGCCAGAGTGGGATGCTTTGCTTAGCCCTGATCCACAATCTCTACAGGTTTACAGTGGTGATCCATACGATCACTATGATAGGAAAGCTGTTTCTGTTCTTTGTGATTGTTGCTTGCCAATACAGGTTTCATGGAGTATTCTCCACTAGTAAATTTTGTCCTCATCATTATGCAGGTAACCATCATCACAGAAACATGATAAAATTAATTTGAAGTGAATGGGGAACTTTAGAGTGTGTGTGTGCAGAGAAATGGAGTTTCAGATCAGACAATTAAAGACATGGGGAGTTGACGAGATGGAGATAAAAAGATAACGTAGGCCTTAGGTAGCCACAGAGGAAGAAGTTTAAAAAGTCAAGGCAAAAAATAGATAACAACATGGAAAGCACTTCAGAGGAGGCTAAGTGAGGTCAGTTGTGTATTCAGGCACGCTTGCACCTCTGGTGGTTGAAAGATTGCTTACCTGGACATTTGGAGAACAGGTGTGTTTCTGAATTAAGGTTGAAACCTGAGTTAGAGACAAGAATCCCAGTTCCTTTCTCTTGGTATGACCTGCTTTGAGAAGAGTCACTCCTTAGTTCCATATCATAAGAGGGGTATTTTCCCCTTAACCTTTTGAGATATTTAGCTGCGAAACACTAAGCTAGTTTGCAATGAGTCAATATAAAACAACAACTCGATAAGACTAGGAAACCAAAAAAGATGAAACAAATATAATAAACATTAAAAGTTATTAATTAATGCTAACTTGTTATAATGTCAAAGGACAACTTTCAATTTATCAAGCAAATTGGAAATATATTATATAAGAAAAATAATTTTTACTCACAAGACCAGCTGATTAATCCTAAATCTGGATCAAGGTATCACAATTATATTTACATCTGCTCAAACAGGATCAGCTAGATCAGGTTACACAGGACTGAGTCCAGACAGCCTTTGAATGTCTTCACAGATGGAGCCTCTACAGCCCATCTGGGCAACCTGTCTCAGCATTTGATCAGCCTCACAGTAAAAAAATGGGGGGTTTGTGTCCAGATGGAATTTGATGTTTCTTAATTTGTCCCTGTCCTAGTTTTGTTAAAAACAAGACCAATTCTCTTTTAGTGATTTTTCTTTCAGCTAAGTTCTTCTAGGTGGCTGTACTTTTCTGAGTTTTAGCCTGCATATTTTTCCTAGGATGCTGTACTCAGTGCTGATAAGAGACCAACGGAATGCTGAAGAAGCTCATGTTTAGATTTATTACTATGGTAGCCAAGAAAGACTGATAAGTTTTCCCACATTCCGTTGTGAGAGGGGCGTGTTTGAGGAGGGGTGGATGGAACAGGTGACTAGAACTGACCAACTGAGTATCAACTGAGTATCCCATCCCATAATCGTCATACCCCCTATATAAGAGGGTGATCATGAGGGTCACACTGTCTTCAACCATGACTGGCATCTAGAGAGGGCCCTGCTTGTCTGCCTGTGATCCACAGGCCTCAGGCCCTGCATCCTGCAACCAGGTTCCATTTGCTGTGAAGTCCCACCCGTGACTTCCGGGGGCCTGAACTGCACCTGCTGGAGCCGCCAGCTCCACACACCCAGCTTTGCTGCTGGAGTGACGCCAACTCCACATCGAGCATTCAAGATTGGTTTTGTATATTTTGTATATATTCTCTATTTATTAGTAGCATTAGTAAAACCCTTTAAAAACTTCCAACTGGAAGTCTAAGTCTCTCTTCCTTTTCCCTTATCTTTCCTGTCATCTTTCCAATCTAACGGAAGGGGGTGGTGGGAGGTGAGGGGATAACAGGGAGCATCTGCCACGGTTTATTGCCGCATTGCTTTAAACCATAACAGTCCCTATTGCCTCTTGGCCTATCAGTGGGCACTACTGACGAGTCTGGCTCCCTCATCTTTATTCTCTCCCATCAGGTACTTATACACGTTGATAAGATTCCCCCTGAGCCTTCTTTCCTCCAGGTTGAAAAGTCCCACCTCTCCCAACCTTTCCTCATAAGAAAGATTCCCCTTAATCATCTTCGTGGCTTTGACACAATTCCTAAGCTTCCCTGTTTCTCATTATGATTTTGTTAGGTCTCACATATAAGTTTATAGGTATTAACACTCAAAGCACAGATGACTATACTCTTAAAAATGTATATATGTAATATATCCACACACATCATGTTGGTGCATATATTTTATTAAGAAATCGCCACCTGCTTTGTGAAATGCATGTGGCTCAGACACAGCTTGCCAGAGAGGCTGTGTTGGGATGAAACCTTCCCTGGGAACCAAGTTTGGAAAGAGCAGCAGAGGGAAGTGACTGGAAATTTTTTTTTTTTTTTTTCAGTAGAGAATGGGGAAAGATAAGAAACACACATGGAGAAAGAAGGCTGCCTGAAAAGGAGTGGAAACAGCTTGAGTGTCTGTGGTTCACAGAGGAGTATATGGATGCCTGCCACTTTAGCTGCATCCACTGAGCACCATCAAAAGGGTTAGATTTGCAGTGGGTCACCAGACAGACCACATTTGCAAAAGGGCCATGTAAGATTTGTACATAGGAACAGGAAGGCTGACATGCAGGTATTATTACATATATTTATTGAATTAAAACACAGCGTGAAATTTCAGGTAAAATTCCGATAGAAAAAAAAAAAGATATTCCAGGAAAAAAATAGATCTTTGGACAGTTTTACATATGTGTTAAATTAACATTTCTGAATATTTCACTAGTATCCATATACTGAAAAAACCTTTTAATTGTATTTTGAGTCCATTAATTGAGGTGATGAGGAACAACGCATACAGACGCAGACAGAGACACACAGGCACAGAATTCTTGTTAGCAGCGAGAGCAGAGCCAGGCAGAGCTGAACTCTTTTATTAACAGTTCTCAATTTATATGTTTACAGATACAGGGTCGGATCAAGAGGTTAGACAGTTTTTTCAAAAAATGTTATTCCAAACACACCACACTCATGTTGTGTCTGTTTTCAGTCACGTCCCCAGGCATATCTTGTGGATGGCGTTCTGACCCACTCATTCACACGCCCAGGCCCAACATTCACACCATACATATGGGGGCTATCACTCCTTACGCTCATAAAAAGCATACTTCTGTATAACCTGTCCAAGGCCATTTAGCTGGAACCGCCCATGCTGCTGTTCCCACAATTAATAGTATACATTTATTTTGTAAACAGATTTATATGTTAGAGCCTTGCTTCTCTGCCAAAATTATTGTTAATTGCATTCCACGTTTATAAGGGAAATGACAAAATTAAAAGTTGCTTTATTCATTTCAAGATCATATGTATAAAATTGCATTCTTTAAAAGCAGCTCCCACTTCATGAATTAATCATATATGCAACTCAATTTATTTTAATGTTATCAGTCCTTTAAGCAATACTTCAAGGAAGATATTCTAAAAAAATACGCATTTAACAGTTATGTTCTTTCCACATTATTTTTATTTTTCTCTTTCCTAGATTTTACTTGAAGTTTACAACTGTGAACAGACCCTGAATTCTGAAAGAAAAAGAGAAAGAAAAAGACGAAAAACCCCACAAAATAAACAAACAAAACCCCAACAACCAACCAACCAAAAAACAGAAAAATCATAATCAGAAAAACAAAAATCAAGAAACCCTTCTGTTTAATTGATACATTAATTTCCTAACTAACTAGATGAACAAATGTGATGCAACATATGCATGAAATTTATTAGGTCTGTTTTAAAGATATGAAAATTTCTACTGAGCATGAAATCAGAAACAAAGAGTTTACAGAAGCAGCATGCTATAGGACTTAACCATTAACAAGAGGTGAAACTGTTGTACTGATTTCAATTTAGAATGTTATGCACATATGCATTTCAAAACACAACAATCTGCTCCCTTTGTGGGATGCCCAAATCACACATAGCTTAAAAATGATGTAATACTAGGAGAAAGCATTACTGCGTTTCTACAAAGGCCTATTTTGATAAACTTTAAGGTAGATGATTCATTTCACTGGATACCTGATAGCTTATGTTGCAGGGAAATAAGCTCCCAGTGGCACTTTGAAGAAAACTCAGCTAAAAGTTTTTGCACTTGTCCTTTGTGCTAATGTCACTGTGATGTACTATCACAGAATAAAAACATGAAAGAAAGCTTGTTTATGAGGCATTCTGCCTGTCTACAAGAGTCTTCCACCTGGAGTCTAAAAGGAAGAAAAGGAATGGAAAAAAGAAATTATTTTAAAATCTTATTTTAATTTAACAAGTAGCATGTATTGGGTTTACATGGCAAGGTTTTGGTAGTGGGAGGGGCTGCATGGGTGTGTGAGAGTCGGTCCGAAGATGGAACAGTATTTGCCTGATGTCGAGGGTTAGGATTGCGGGGTGACAATCAAACCCTGGCAGATGTATTGTTAACCTCCTCTCCCCCCCACTTCCCCCTTTTGCCCCTCCCTCTCCCCCCTTCCCACTAAGGACAGGCGATCGGGAGGGAAAGAAGGACAGAGAGAAGAGAGTTGGAAAAAGTAAAGATGTTTTACTAATGCTACTAATAAGAATAGAGAAAATAATACAAAATATACAAAACCAATCTTGTAAGTCTCAGCAACTGCAGAGCCAGCACCCAAAGTCCTGGATTAGACTCTGTAGCCAACCGGAGCTGGATTCAGTCTCTCACTAGGCCTCAGTTCGCAGGGACGACCAGCAAGGTCCTCTCCTAACGTCAGCCATGAGGAAAAAAGGGGAAAAGGGGCGAGATCCTCGTGATCTCCCACTTTTATATGAAGTATTCACGTGAATGGAATGTTATACACCATTGGTCAGTCTCTCGGTCATCAGTTTTCTCGTTGCCCCTCTCGCGAGATGTCCATCCGTGCTTATCAATAAGTTTGCATTCCATTGCTAGGTTTAACCAAAACATGTGTTGAGTTTTCCAGGAAAATGCAACTAATATGAAGGCTTTAGCTGACAGGCAAAAATTCACTAAAAGAGAAACTTGTTTTTAACAAAACCAGGACACCTGAACATTGCCATCAGGAACTGAGAGAACTGAGGCCCTGACAGAAAGAATGTATGGACAATGACTTGGAGAGAAGCCTGAGGAGAAGCATTGTGTCACACTGGTTTCTCCGATACGGGGGGGCTGCTGCTTACAATGGCTGCTGTGTGGACTTCACCTACTCCTCCAGCCAAATGAGCTACCGCCTCCTGAAGGTGACTGTTATAAGAGTCTCTTCGACCCAGGGACAACAACTGCCGTCCAGAAGAATGTGTTCTCACCTGCAGCCTCAGTTACACGTGTCCCTCACCTGCTCCCTCAAACAATAGCCAACAAAAAGGAGCATGCCCAGCAGCTCGCCAAAGGTCCTGAGGTCACCCAATGGACCAGAGAAAGACCCCTGAATGCTGGACACGTAAGCGCTGGCAAAAGAAAGCGTGAATCTCTCGAGCCTGCGCAGTACGAGCCTGGGTTGCAAAGTCTAGGTGGAGACTGGCCTCAAACAATGGGAGCAAGGGGGGGTGAAGAAGCATAAAAGGTGACTCCAGAATGGGCACCGTTGAAGATCTTCCCACCAGAGGATCCCGAACCACGATGGAGGACCGGCCAGACTCCATGGGACCGGAGACCAGAGGGACGCTTCTGGAACTGGACTGGTGATAAACACAACCTCATTTCTCATCTTTACTTTTACTTTTCCCCATTTCTTTTCCCCTTTCTTTTTCTTACTCTCTATTGTGCGAGGGCAAAAACTCATGGACTCCACACAATCCAATATGAATTCAAGCGAAGCCATTTATTGCAGTTATTTCCTGTTCACGCGTCCAAGCATGCATTAGCTGATTGGATATTGTCTATGGTCACAAGCTGTCCACGTGCCCGAGTCTCACTGCTAATAGGTCTTGTTAATTTACATCTTGTTGAGGCCTTTTTATTATAGAATTGCCTCATTCCCATATCAGGTGTTGTTTTTCAGTCTTCGCGCTGGCCTTGAGATTCCTTTGACTAGTTCAGAAATAAATCTCCATCTAATAGAAACCCATCCACACAACAATCTCAAGAAAATCCCTCAAATCTCCCACAATTCCCCCTTTTTGCTTTTGAACCAGCCAGGCCTTGTTTACAACGCGCTGAATCATCTTTGAAATACACTGCAGCACACAACATATGATTAACAACAATGATTACAGTTACATATAATGTAGCTAAGCTTTACATAGTAAGATCAAACAACTACCCACCATTTGTCAAACCCTAATTCTACCATGACAATCTTATTAGCGTGCTGGTTTAGTTTGTCTAAAGTACTATGAATAGATCCAGAATGATTAAACAAGTTAATACATCTTTCTCTTAAATTCATCACAACCATGTCCTTACGATAACAACAAAAATCTATAGCAACACCATTTTGTAGAGTAGCATGCCTAATACCATCAACATCTGCTATTAATTGAGTTAGTATCTCAGAAGTTAGATTAGCCCGTTTAAAAGACCAACAGCTTAACTTTGATATGTCTCCTAAAGCTTTACCAGCTGCTAGACTAGGGAGAAGGAGTGCAGTAGATACTATGGTAGGAATGTCTCATAATTGTACCTCATTTTTGCATTGACTATCTAAATGTAATATCACCCTTTTGACTCTCCTGCTGTTTGTTCAAATTGCCATTCTCCACAGAAGGTACAGCACCTGCTTGCTAATAGGCTTCTAGATCACCAGGTCTGTGAGCATCTATAACACTGAATTAGGATCCACAGTTTACATCTGAAACAGTCCTCACAACTTATCTCCTCCTGTCCGTCTGCATCCGTTGAATCTTTGTTGAATCCACTTCAATCCTCGGCCTGTAATGACACAAACATAACCTTTTCCCCAGGTTATCAATTGATGTGGCCTTTTCCATTGACCATTAACTAGTGATTTGACCATAACTAATGTAGGTTCTTTCTGCTTTAGCATGGTTTTGGGTCCTAATTGCAAAGTGTTTCATAACAGGGCAAATTTGGGCTGCACCACTTAGATATAAGTGATTCATCACGTACAATGCTTTTGACAATTGGTTTTGTGGTGTTTTCCCTACCTCTCCCCCATTTTTGTTTAAAACAAAAGCAAAAACAAAACAGTTCAGAATCAGATACTTGCATTGGACCTTGACTACCTACTCAGAATCACAAATCTGTAGTGGCAGAGCCCCCCCCGCCCCAGGGGTATGGAGTTGTCCCCAGCCTGGCTGAGAGGTGAAGCCAGAGACAAAAGAAACTAAAGGAGCACCATTAGAAGGTAATAATGAGTGAGCAATCGCTGGACAGGTGCGTGCAGAGCGCGTGGACAGTATATGCAGCCTATCATGTTATTGTATAGCACGAGTTACAACCAATCACATTGTTGTAAGGCGCGTGGACAGGGCAGCTTTGTTATAAAGCTAGCCCGGTCCGACAATAAAGCGAACTCTGTGAACATCACATTGGTGTGTCAGGTTCCGTGTCTCGCATGGAAAAAGCAACATTTTGGTGACCCTGACATGATACTTCGTATCGACGAGGAACGCCACCTGGTGGGCGACATCAGCCCAGCGCTCGAAGAATAGCGGAAAGTAGGCCTACGGGGAAGCAGGTGGCATGGGAAACACGGCATCCGTGGAAGAAAAAATAATAGTGAAAAGTATTCTGCAGCTGGCTACATGAACAGGAAGATTTTTGGAAAACGACGCGGTGGAGCGCCTTTTACTATTCACCCAGCGGAAGGGGTGTGTCCGATCGACATACGAATTTTTTTCTCCCGGTACACGGGAAGACATAGGAACCGAACTACGGGAAGCGGTCACAAGGGGGAGCCGCGAGGCTTGCGATCTCGCCGGACCGTGGCGGGAGGTCAGGCAGCTGATGCAGGAAGTCTCAGAGGAGCCAGAGCTGTGTGCCGTCCCCTCGGAGCCGCCCGCCGCGAGCTGCCCCCTCTCCGAGAACTCCGAAGAATCAACACCGCTGGTATGTCCCGTATAAGATCTGGAGTTCTGGGGCAGAGAGCAAATTATACCCTCTGCACCCATTGAGCCATTGCCTGGCTCCAACGACGAATGGCAGCAACCAGCAAGTTTCAACAAGCCAGGACAAGTTAATCCAGCCGACGTGCCTTTGCCGGAGGACCCGATGGAACACCAGGATCGAGCACCGCAGAATACCCCTGACTTCCAGGAGGAGAGCCACGTGCAGAGCCTGAAGGACTTACTGAGACGTCAGGAGAGCGAGATGCAAGAAGTTCTAGAAGCTATGAAATGACTAGGTGGCGGTAACAGTAAAACTTCGCGGTTAATAGCATATAAAAAGGCGTCAGATGCAATTAAGGACGGGCTGGAGGCAATTGGCAGGGAATGTGAAAAACGGGGAAAACAGGAAAGGGAGGGGGCGGAATTAGACCTCACTCCCGAGGAGCCCCGTATTAAAAGGGAGCGAATACAAAAATGGGCTAGACGATGTGTTGAAGATGGGATGTGGTCTGTAAGAGAAGCAGATGAATATTTGAGAGCGCGATATGGAAAAGGGCTGGAGACTGGGTTAGCAGATCGGTTTGCAAATATGCGTCGACTTACTGATCCACAGGGAAACACAAGGGAATTGTATAGCAGTGATAATAATGATAATTTGGGTGCTGCCCCTGTGCATCAGGGTAGAGATATTCCTCGAGATCATTCTTATAATGCAGGGCAACGTTGACAAGGGGTAATCAGAGATGCAACCATTGAAGGGATCATGTTACCTGGTAGTATTACAGCAATGCCAGTGCACATAGATAATAGAGGACAAAGGCAGTGGTCGCCCTTTGATTGGAAAATGGTTAAGCAATTGCAAAGTGCAGTTATGCAATATGGTATGGATAATAAGCATGTGATGCAGCTAATCAATTCATTTTTCAAGGGGCAAGTACTAACTCAAACAGATATTTGGGCATTGATGGAGTTATTGCTTCCTCCAACGGGGTATTTGCTGTTCTTGGACAAGTGGCAGGGGAAGGTGGAATTGGCAGTATTAGAAAATGTTCATTTACCAACTGATGATCCGTTGCGGTTAGCGAGCATGGACCAGTTACTGGGTCGTGGGCAATATGCGGATGGTGCCACTCAGGCAGCACTTCATCCAAAGATTTTGCAGCAAACACAAGGGCTTGCTCTGGCAACAGTGAAAGAATTGCCAAATATAGGTAACTCTGTGCCACCCTATTCTACAATAAAGCAGGATCCTGGGGAACCATATATGAAGTTTGTAGATCATTTGAAAGAAGCTACAGATGCCTCTCCTAACCTGACTCCAGAGGCAAAAGCTGCTGTGGGGAAAGATTGGGTCACGATGAATGGAAACACCCAATGCCAAAAGATATTAACCGGTTTGGGAAAAACTACTTCTCTGGCAGAGATGGTGGAAGCTTGCACACGGGTACCGATTATGCAACAGGAGGTAGAAAAGGCAAAAATACATGCTCAAGCCCACGCTGCGGCCTTGGCTGCAGCACTTAAGCCTGCAATGAAAGGCTGAAGCCCTTCTTCTTGTGGCCTAGCATGTTTTACTTGCAGACAGACAGGACATCTTAAAAGAAACTACCCTCAGTATGCTTAGCAGCATTGCAAAAGTGGCATAACTCTCCAGTTAATCTGGTAGCAGATTCTCTTTATGTTGTGGGAATTGTACAAAGAATACATAGAGCGCTTTTGCAGCGAGTTTCCAATTCCTTGTTGTTTGAAGCATTGTTAGATTTGTGGAACGTATTACATTATAGGACAGCACCAGTATTTATAATGCATGTAAAAAGTCATACTAACATACCAGGTGGTCTAGTAGAGGGAAACAGCATTATAGACAAACTTGTGGCAGTAACAGATATAACTCCTTTTGAACAAGCCAGACAAGCTCACGAATTCTTTCATCAATCCTCAGCAGCACTCCGAAAACAGTTTACAATTACAAAGGAACAAGCTTGAGCCATTATTGCAGCTTGTCCTGATTGTGCCCACATAGTGCCTCTCCAACAAAAGGGAGTAAATCCTCGGGGCTTGCAGCCAGGTCAGTTATGGCAAACTGATATTACTGAATTTCCACCATTTGGCCGACAAAAGTACATTCATGTCTCCATAGATACCTGTTCAGGACTGCTGTGGGCTACAGCTTTGACCTCAGCAAATGCAAAGGCGGTAAAACATCATTTATTACAAGCTTTTGCTGTCATGGGTGTCCCTACACAAATCAAAACAGATAATGGTCCTACATACCGCTCTGATGGACTTGCAACCTTCCTCGTCTAGTGGAAGGTACAACACCTGTTTGGAATCCCTTATAATTCTACTGGCCAGGCAATTATTGAGCGTGCACACCGCACCCTGAAAAATCTTTTGTCTGTTTTGAAAAAACAAGGGGGAATTGGTGTGAGCCCAGAAGAGGTATTGATGAAGGCATTGTATGTGCTGAACTGGCTTAATCCTAAAAGTGAGACTGAGATGGAACCGGTTGTTATGCACCATATCAAAAATGTCAAAGATTTTTCCGAAAATGTGCCTAAGGTTAGTGTGTTTAATCCGACAACACAACAATGGGAAGGTCCTATGTCACTAATAACCTGGGGAAGGGGATGTGCTTGTGTTTCTACAGGTAACCACAAAAATTCTTGGATCCCAGCAAAGTGGGTGAGACCTTGGCTAGCTAACAGAGAAGAAACCGATTGCAGTGATGACAACCCTTAACCTCAGAGGTGTTATCGTTTTCAGCAACGGATGTAGCCAATGTTGAGAATACCACTTTGTAAAACAGAACAGCAATTAATTTTTTGTTATTGGCCATGTTCACAGTTATGAAGAGTTTGATTGTATGTGATGTTTGAACTTAAAAGATAAAAAGATAGAAGATTTGCAGAACAAGAAAATAACAGAAGGTGTTGGGATTTTTGGCCTGGATGCCTTGTTTGGTTAAAAGGAATATTGAAAACAGGTCTGTTCTTGTTAATTGTAATTGTATTAGCCTTAATGTTCTTACCCTGTATTTCACACTGTCTTTAAAGCATGATATGGCATATTGTTAATATTATATTAAATAAAAGAGGGGGAGATGGAGTGGCAGAGCCCCACCCCCCCACCCCGGGGGGATGGGGTTGTCCCCAGCCTGGCTGAGAGGTGAAGCCAGAGACAAAAGAAACTAAAGGAGCACCATTAGAAGGTAATAATGAGTGAGCAATCGCTGGACACACGTGTGCAGAGCGTGTGGACAAGTACATGCAGCCTATCACATTATTGTATAGCACGAGTTACAACCAATCACATTGTTGTAAGGTGCATGGACAGGGCAGCTTTGTTATAAAGCTAGCCCGGTTCGACAATAAAGTGAACTCTGTGAACACCACATTGGTGTGTCAGGTTCCGTGTCTCGCATGGAAAAAGCAACAGCCATGCAACTAAACAGAATTCTCAGAAAACATTATCTGAGCTTACAGTTTACTTAACAAATCCTGATCCAAGAGAGGTATAGGACTTTCTGACAACTACAAGTATTCATGTATTAAAACTTTGTTCCAAATTTGGCATTCTATTGGTCTCAAAAAACAGCCTTTCTTTCGTTCTCTCCCATGACCTCAAAAACTAACACGGTGAATTCACTAAGAAGTCTCTTACAATCAGTTACCACAGAATAAGTCTATTAAAAAAAAATAAATGGTTTAATTTCCCAGCTTCATCAGAACTATGGATCCACTGGTGATGCCTTTAAATTTCACCCTCAGACTCCTTGATGCAGTATTACAGGTCTCTAGCAGTAACATTGCTGGGGGGGGGAATAAAACCTCCCTCTCGCCCCCATCTGGGATGGCAGGATCTCCAGCCCAGCATGAAAACCAATCAGTTTGAACTCCACATCAAACCAACCTGGGTGCACTCCACACCCAAATCAGTACCAGTCTGACCCAGAGAAGCACTGAGCACTCTGACCCCCAAAAGCTGACCGGTCTGAAAAGAGCTGTGAGAAATGCAGTTGTGATTCATGCTGAAATGTTTAATGTTTACAGATATAACCAAATGAGGCACAAGTTCTGAACCTGGAAAAAGGGAAGGTGGTTAAGTTCTATGTAAAAAGTTATGAAACTTGTTTATGACGTTATATTGACAGAGGGAAATAACATTTTAAGGGTTAACTAAACATATAATGGGTGCCTACTAACGAACTAACACTTTAAGGCTTAGCCACACAATAAATGCTTAGTTTAGAGCTTTATGTAAACTTATGTTAAGAAAAACAAAACCTCATCGAATGCCAAGATAAGAGGTTTTACTGCACCTAGCTGTAAACTCGAGGAGACAAGATAACGAAGATTTACAGCAAAAGGGGGCGCCAGTCTGGTTTCAATCGACTTGGCAGCTTGGGTTCCAGTCAGTTCAACATAATGAGCCAAAGGTAAAAAGTTCACTGTGACAAGCTGAAGGAGCCTTCATCCTAAGACCTTTCCTCAAATTCACCAAGTGATACTGCGCAGGCGCAACAGGGGAGGGTCAAGGAGGGGACTATGGAAATGGTTATCTGAGACTCACTTTATGAATATGTATAGGCGTTCCTGGTGTCATTATGAATATGTAATACCTTACTGTATTTAAGCACACTTCTTATTGTTAAAAGGTGTGCGTGTTGGGCAGAGTGAATCCCCTGTGCACCCAGCGCTGTTTTGCTTATGCTCTAATGAACACGTGTTTAAAGAATACAATTAAGGAATTGGATTAAACGTTGTTTATCCATAGAAAAAGTGTAAGTTATTTATTTCAGAGTGACTTCAGCAAGGAGGTAAAATGATGAGCTCTCTCCCCAGATGTGCCAAAACCTATGAAACAAGACAGAAGCAAAAAGAAACAACACCAACAACCCCTGATTCAAAGCTGAGAAGCAACGCAGTGCCACAACAAGGATGGATGACAATAATCCAGGAAAAAAAGACAGAGCGGGGGGAGTAAAGCCCCTCTTTCTTCGCTTAGCAGCGGGAAAACAGGTTTTTCCATTTATTTTTTTTTTCTTTCTCTTCTTGCGGCAGTTCAGCTGTACCAAGGCCACGCAGCTGGCGTAATCGCTGGTATGAAGTGGGAGGCTCTGGCAAACTCCTCGTTTACAATGAGCTGAGTTTTATACACCATTCGGATTAGCTCAACAGTTGTTACATTCCTCAGTCCCATTTACCTTTTACAATTTACAGATGTCAAAACACAGTATATTAAACATCAATCCATTATTCCATTTTCCTAGATCCAAATCAGTTCATATTCAAGCAATCTTTAAATACAACTTCATACAATACCAAGTTCACATCCCTCATAGCATTTAGGTGTGTGTTTGTTTTGTTTTGGTTTGGTTTTTTTCTTTTTTTCCTTTTTTTTCTTTTTTTTTTTTCAATGCAAAGCAGATTTAACAATTTAAATTCTTTTCTGGTCTCTAAATTACTAGATAACAATATAAGCAATTACTCTAGTGCGCAAGGATGCATCCTAAGGGGGAGCAAGGTGGAATTTTAGCAGTGGAACCGGTTCCCATTTTGTAATTATCTCCCCAAACAAAATTCTTTTGGTACCAAATAGAAATATGCAAATTAATATACTGAGCTCAGATATGAAAATCAAATACCAAGTTCAAATATGCAGATGGATCACAGTTACACTTATTCAAGACAATATCTCAATTTTAGCATTGCACCTTTGAACCGCTCACTGCCCAGCCAGGCAGAGGCACCGCTGGGTCTCCTGACAAAACAGGTCAGTGCGCGCTGGAGCCCAACCGGCACCTGCCCCCCCACAGCGAGCTGGACTGGGCAAGGCTTTTATTAGTGTCTCATCTGGGGTGCTACAACTGTTATCCCAAAACCAGGATTCTTTACCTGGTGTGCATACAAAAGAGCCAAATCCAGCACATCGAGATGAGACACAGCCTATCACACAGTTGCGCAAGTCTGGATGTTGGAATAAAGCCAGCATGCTAGAAAGAAAAGTAACAACTACTACACACAAAATCTCATCATCACGTCCACGCAGTAAGGAACTAAATTACTCACGATCTTTTAAGGTGCTAATTATAAGCTTCCATGTAGTTGCTAATGATTTAGCTTCTTTATCTCCATTGCTGACTTTATCCCATAATTTCTGCCCTATATTGTCCCAAGTTTAAGTTTTGAGTCACTAATGCTCGTAACAGTCTTTTCAGGTTTTAATTGCTTCACTGTAATTATCAGTTCCTACTTTTTCCCAAGTCTCTATTTGAAAAACTCCTAACAGGTCAGCAGGAAACCCATTGCCTCTGCACCAAATTAATAGTCTTCTGAGATTACTCTCCTCATACTTCACCCCTCTCTTAGAGAGAATATGCGAGAGGAGCCGCAGTATTTCTTCTTCTTTAAAAATATTCTGCCCCATCTCCTCTCGCCCCCAGCTGCTCACCTCTTTGGGTGTCCGTTGCAACGATATCAGAACCTTTATCCCTCCTCTGTCGCTTCTGTAGTGATCAATCAGGAGTCACGCAGCTCACAGACTGCATCCCGGTCACGGTCCAGCCGAGCCGTTCCAGCTGGGGCTCGCTCCCCGCAGCAGTCCGCCCCTTTCCATAAATTCTCCTTATGGATCACGTCAGGGTCACCATCTGGAACATGCTACATAGATGTCTGCTCTAAACAGGGCAAACATTTCAGAAGCTTCAAAAACTATAAGGGTGCGAGGGCAAAAACTCATGGACTCCACACAATCCAATATGAATTCAAGCGAAACCATTTATTACACAAACAAACCTCCATATATATGCAGTTATTTCCCGCTCACGCGTCCACACTCCAAGCATGCATTAGCTGATTGGATATTGTCCATGGTCACGAGCTGTCCACGTGCCCGAGTCTCACTGCTAATAGGTCTGTTGATTGAAGTCATGTTGAGGTCCTGTTATTGTAGAACTGCCTCACTCCCACAGCAGGTCCTGTTTTCAGCTTTCGAGCTGGCCTTGAAATTCCTTTGGCTAGTTCAGAAATAAATCTCCATCTAATAGAAACCCATCCACACAACAACCTCAAGACAATCCCTCAAATCTCCCACACTAACACATGCCGCTTTATGGGCAAATTAATGAAGTAACACTGCTTTATTGAATTATAACCCCTTGGCATTTTGGTGGCCTTAATTTTGCGCTCTGAGATCAAGGTAAAAGAACCATCACAAGTCCATCATCGAATGGACCGTGACAGGGTGGCATCTGTGAGAAGATACCAAGGGCTTCCCCCATGTCAGACAGAGCCAGTTCCAGCTGGCTCAAAGACGGACCTGCCGCTGGCCAAATCAGCGACAGTGCTAGCACCTCTGTGATAACATATTTAAGAAAGGGTAAAGAACATTGCACAACAGCAGCTGTGAGAGTAACAACTCTGCAGACACCAAGGGCAGTGAAGAAGGAGGGGAGGAGGTGCTTCATGTGCCAAGCAGAGATTCCCTTGCAGCTTGTGTTGAAGACCATGGTGACAAAGGTTGCACCCCTGCAGCCCATCGAGGTCCATGGTGGAGCAGCCCAGGGAGGACCTTACGCTGGAGTAGGTGGATGTGCCCAAAGGAGGGTGTGACCCTGTGGAGAGCCTGCATTGGAGCAAGCTTCTGGCAGGAACTGCTGCCTGTGGAGAGGAGCCCATGTAGGAGCAGGTTTTCATGCAGGACATGTGGCCCTGTGGGGGACTCATGCTGGAGCAGTCTGTTTCTGAAGGACTGTACCTTGTGAAAAGGACCCATGCTGGAGCAGTTCTTGAAGAACTGCAGCCTGTGGTAGGGACCCCATCCTGGAGCAGAAGAAAAGTGTGAGGAAGGAGTGGCAGAGATGAAATGTTATGAACCAACTGCAACCCCCATTTCCCATCCTCCCTGTGACATTCAGTGAGGCAGGAGGTAGAAGAGCCAGGAGTGATGTTGAGCCTGGGAAGAAGGGGTGGGGGTGAGAGGAAAGGTTTTTTTAGTTTTGTTTTTGCTTTTCCCTATCCTCCTCTACTTTTAATTTCAATAAATTTAATTCATTTTCCCCAAGTCAAGTCTGTTTTGCCTGTGCTGGTAATTACTGAGTCATGTCCCTGTTTTTATCTCTACCCACAATCTTTTTCATTTTGTTTTCTCCCCTGTCCTGTTGAGGTGAAGGAGAGTGAGAGAGCAGCTTGGTGGGCACCTGGAAAGTAGCCAAGGTTAACCTACTACAGAGAGACATGAAAAATCCCTGTTCAAAGACAGATTTAGGCTCAAGAGGGTGCCAGGTAAAAGAAAGATTTCATGGGCAGTATATTTAAAGAAAATGTACTTATATACTAGATAACACTTTCCACTATGAAACATTAATTGCTTCGACTAAATTTTTCTATTCCAGGCAACTAAGTATAGCTTTCTCAGAAACATATTTAATATCATTTTAATATGAGAAAGGTGGAAAACAAAGTACAAAGAAAATATATTGGCAATTCAGATTGATCTTCTCTTTTTTATATGGAGGAACTTTGTCACTCTGTCATTAATGGCAAGTCAGTAAGGTGTCAAAGATCTTTTTAGGAAGGCCTTAGTAAAGGTGCATTTTCTGCCTTATGATGCTCTTACTGTTACATGAAGAACTTGAAATAAATTGTTTTTATTTGATAAAATACACTTCTATGAAAAGGTGTATGTCACTTTTTGCTGCTGCTGCTGCTGCATGAATGAAGAGGAACTGAGCACTTGGATGATAAAGGTACAGTATTTTGATGGCTCTAAAAATAAGAGAAGTGAAAGAGAAATTTAAGCACTATACACTGATCTGTTACACAAAGTAACTTTTTATACTACCAGGTTGTCTTTGAGATGGAGACAGGTGAATATTTCAAGCAATGGATGGAAAAAGAAAAGGTGTATGTTCTATGATTAACTATCACTCCCCATCTCGCCTCTATATAATATAAACATAAGTCATCTATCTTGTCAGTAATCATTCTTAATTTGCCTTTTAGAAGAAGAGGAAGCTATAAAGCACTTAGAACATCTTTAAGATAAAAGTTAATTGATTCACAGCTCTCCTCTGAATGTTTAGAGTAAGGAAATATTCAGAGTTAGTGAAGACAGCTGCAAGTAATTTGAAAAGCCCTTTCCATGTAAATGGGCTTTTCATATTAAAGCCTCCATCTCTGACAGTTATTCTTTGAATTCCACAAATGCTGTGATGATGCATTTCTTTACTGCCTTTTATTCTTCTGAATTTTATCAACTTTTGTAGAATATCAAAAACTCAAAGGACTAGAGGGCTTAAAGCCCTCCAGTTTTTCATGACACTAACATTATAGTCCAACCCACTTCAAACTGTCACCACTGAGTCTTTTCAGAAATGGAACTCAAGGAGAAAAGAGTTTCAGAGTATTTCAATGCAAGCCCATCACAAACATATCCACCCAAGATTGTTAAGAGACCTGACTGGCATTGTTGAAAGGCCACTCTCCATAATCTTTGAGAAGTTGTGGAGATCAGGGGATGTCCCAGAAGACTGGAAGAAGGCTAATGTC
Organism: Patagioenas fasciata; assembly: GCF_037038585.1. Taxonomy (NCBI): domain Eukaryota; kingdom Metazoa; phylum Chordata; class Aves; order Columbiformes; family Columbidae; genus Patagioenas; species Patagioenas fasciata. The sequence continues at coordinate 54,169,861 of NC_092559.1, forward strand.
ACCCTCATCTACAAGAAGGGCTTAAAGGAGGATCCAGGAAATTATAGGCCCAACAGTCTTACTTCAGTCCCTGGGAAAGTTATGGAACGAATCCTCCTGGGGGCTATCACAAGTCGGTTGAAGTATGTAACTGGGAATAGCAATAATGGATTCACCAGGGGCAAGTCGTGCTTGACAAACCTGATCGTCTTCTATGACAAAGTAACCTGCTCGGCTGACATGAGGTGAGTGGTGTACACTGTTTATCTGGATTTCTCCAAGGCTTTTGATGCAGTTTCCCACAGCCTCCTCCTAGGGACACTGACACATTATGGTCTAGACAAGTGGTCTCTGTGGTGGATGGGTATATGGGAATTGCGCAAGAATGCCAATGAGGCTAATTGTAAATACGCTCAAGCAACTGCAGCTGTGGTGTAGAAAAGCACGTACATCACACTAATTGTTTTACTGACCTTGTGTGCTTGATGAGTAGAACCTCGGTGTTAGATAACATAGGCCTGTGAGAAACTCTAGGCACCTTATCAGTATGCCTGAGATTCCTGCTTTGTTGTAAGGAAGCAGAAGGCTGAACCTGCTTGAAGTCTTGAAATACAGGCGAGCGCAGCAGGTCCAGTGATCTTCCAGCAGGGCTGAACTCTGCGGTGCCTGCATCCCCACTTGTGTCACCTCTGACCAGGAGCTTAGGTACTACTTCAGAGATCCCCTGGTAGAGAGGTAATTAAAATAAAACTTGCTCTTTGCAATTGCATTCGTGGCCTCTGGCTCTTCTTGCGATGTGCCTGTGTTGGCACACACAGTGGGGAACTGCCTGACAGGCCGTACCCAGAGGGTGGTGATAAATGACTCCTTTTAAAACTGGCAACCTGTCACAAATGGGGTCCCACAGGGATCAATATTGGGCCCAACACTGTTTAACATCTTATTAAGTGATCTGGATGATGGGATCAAGTGTACCCTGATGAAGTTTGCCGATGACACCAAACTGAGTGGGGAAGTGGACACTTCAGAAGGGAGAGCCACCCTGCAGGAAGACCTGGACAGTCTGGAAGAGTGGACTAACAAGACCCTTATGAAGTTCAACAAGGACAAGTGTAAGATCTTGCACTTGGGAAAATATAATCCAGGAGTGCAACACAGGCTGGGAACTACCTGACTGGGGAGCAGCTCTGTGGAAAGGGACCTGAGGGTCCTGGTGGTCAGCAAGCTCAATATGAGTGAACAGTGTGCTGCTGCGGCAAAGAAGGTCAATGGGATGCTGGGCTGCATTAGCCAGGGCATCACCAGCAGAGACAAAGAAGTCATTATCCCACTCTACTCAGTGCTCGTCAGGCCACACCTGGAATACTGTGTTCACTTTTGGTCCCCACTATGCAAAAAAGATGTGGACAGACTGGAGAGGGTCCAGAGAAGAGCCACAAAGGTGATCAAAGGACTGGGTAGCCACCATATGAGGAAAGGCTGAGAGAACTGGGCTTGTTCAGCCTTGAGAAAAGAAGGCTTTGGGGAGAACTCATCACCATGTTCCAGTATTTAAAGGGAGGCCACAAAGAAGATGGAGACTCCCTTTTTACAAGGAGTCACATGGAAAAGATGAAGGGTAATGGGTACAAGTTACTCCTGGGGAGATTCCGATTAGACACAGGAGGGAAATTTTTCACAATGAGAACAATCAGCCATTGGAATAATCTCCCCAGGGAAGTGGTGGATTCCCCAACACTGGACACTTTTAAGATTCAGCTGGACAGGGTGCTGAGTCAGCTTGTCTAGACTGTGCATTTTGCCAAGAAAGGTTGGACCAGATGATTCTTGTGGTCCTTTCCAACCTGGTATTCTATGATTCTATGATATCCGGAATACCAGTAACTTGTTGAGGTTTTCTAAAAGAGGTATTCAGCACAAGAAAGAGTTTTTACACAAATAAGGAAAACAGTTATTCTTTTTTATCTAGGGAAATGTCTACAAAAAATAATAAAACCTCACATTCTTTGCTTAGTCAATGTTCCACATGCTGTAAGAGTGGATATCAAGTTATGACAAAAAGATTAATCTTGAAGTTTACACAATTTTATGTCAATTTTAATAGGCTGTGTTTGAACAGCTGCTCCTCTGCTTTTGACAACACAGCTTTTTCAGTATGATTACATAACAAACATTGCATATGCATAAATACAACGGATTAATATTAAGAACATTTTTTTACTTAGCTTTAATCATAAATTATATTGGAATCCAAGGGACTGAACTGGTAACATGAACTAAATTAAATTTCCACCAACGTCTAACTAGTAAGAGACCTCTTCTAGTTAACAAAACTCCAAATTGTATGCCAGGATATAGAAAATTATAGGATTAAAGGAATTTTATGAGTGTACCTTTATCCAGAGCTGAAGTTTTAATCTAGTGAAATTGTGATCCTATTACTTTAGTGAGCTGTTGGTGCCATAAACAATGAGATACACTTGAAATACTAGTTTATACATGGTAATATGGGCTGAAAGTTGGCATAACTGCCATTAAATGTCAATATTAATCACATAGTTGCCAAATCTGTTTCCAACTCTAACTGCAGGTAATCTACAATTTTCTGAAATCCAGATGGCTTTGGTGATATTTTAATCACTGCTGAGTGAATAATAAATGATAAAATAATTTTCAGACCTCTAAAGGGAGAGGAAAAATGGAGTTTAAGTAGCCATTGTTATCTGTCCAAATATATATTAGAGCTGACATCTACTTTTGTATAACCCTTTTTTAGTTAAAGTTTGAAATGTCTTCTACAGTGTCTATTACACTGGAATATATGTGTAAATGGAAAAATGTGATATCTGCAACATTACAATGTAATAACTGCTGGAAAAATATTAACAGCAGTCATCAGAAATTAATTTTATTGCATTCTGGAGTAATGTTTAATGTGGTTCAAAATAAATATATTTTTTAGAGCTTTTCACAAATAAATGATCTTTAGTTATCTGGAGGATGAAAAATACTTTCCAAATTGGCACTAAATTGGGATGTTGTTTGTGGAACATCTGAAGGAGATACAAAAGAATTTACAGAAGTTTGGATATTAACAGTGGAGAAAGAGATGACAAAGTAAATGTGAAAAACAAGTTACACAAATCTTCAATGTCAAATATCAGGAAATATGCCAAAGGTCTGGATATTATATTACACAGACAGGATCCTGCTTCTTAGCATGAAATACAGTGTTGTAATGTGGTTATATTACAGTACTGGAGACTGGCTTGAATCAAGATTCCAGAAACTAATGCCTTTTTGCATTATTATTGGAAGTTTACTTAAAGAATAATTTGAAAATAGCTCTCTCAAAATTAAGTATGACAACATTAAAACAAATGAAGGATCAAATTTAAATCTCATATATGGAATGTGGCGAGCAAAACTGGTAACAGAAACTACTCTATTAAAAAACTTAATTAGGGAAGGAGACTAACAAAATAAGACATGCATTTTTGCACTGTGAAAACTCTTGTAATGACCTTGTAAAAATAGTCAATTTAGCTATTTTTTTCAAACTTATACTCATTGATAATAGTTCAATATAAAAATTAAACTGTCTCTCCCCAGTCTGCAACAGAGTCTCCATAAAGATAACAGCTCCTAGGATTTATATTCTGTAGCATCCTGATAATCTCAGCTTTTAATGATGACGAACTAATACTACAGCCCTGCATAAATAAACTATTCTTTTCATCTTCCTAAGGCAATCACTAATAATACAAAACAGAATACACCACATTTCTAGTACCATTTGTTTCTTGATTCGATCACTGTTCCCCTCTTAGATCACAGAATCACAGCCTGGTTGGGGTTGGAAGGGACCTCTGGAGATCATCTAGTCCAACCCACCTACTAAAGCAGGTTCACCAGAGCAGATCACACAGGAATCTGTCCAGGCGGGTTTGAATGTTACCAGGGAAGGAGACTCCACAACCTCTCTGTGCAGCCTGTTCCAGTGCTTTATCACCCTCAAAGTAGTTTCTCCTCATATTTAGATGGAGCTTCCTGTGTTTCATTTTGTGCTCGTTGCCCTCATCTTGTCATTGGGCAGCACTGAAAAGCGTCTGGTCTCATCCTCTTGACATCCACCCTTAAGATATTTATACGCATAAATAAGATCACCTCTCAGCCTTCTCCAGGCTGAACAACCCCAGCTCTCTCAGTCTCTCCTCATAAGAAAGATGCTCCAGTCCCCTAATCATCTTTGCACCCTCCACTGGACTCTCTTCACTAGATCCTTGTCTTTCTTGTACTGGAGACCCCAGAACTGGACCCAGTACTCCAGTTGTGGCCTCACCAGGGCAGAGTAGAGGGGGAGGAACAACCTCCCTCGACCTGCTGGCCAGAGTCTTCATAATGTACCCCAGGTACCACTGGCCTTCTCGACCACAAAGACACATTGCTGGCTCATGGTCAACCTGTTGTCAACCAGAACTCCCAGGTCCTTCTGTTGTGGTTGAGATGGACAAATGACATAGACCAAGTTCTTAAGTACAAACAACAGTCTCCATTTATTGCCACAAGTGCATTTTTATACAGTTTTACCAATTCATGTGTCTCTTCACTATTGGTTACAAGTTACAGCAGTAACATCTCATTGTCTATTTTTGCTATCATCAATGTTACTCTTTTACTCCCTTCTCTCTCACGGGTACATCCTTAACATCTCCGGATACCTCTTTACTCCCATCTTTCTCACGGGTACATCCTTAACATCTCCGGATACCTCTTTACTCCCATCTTTCTCACGGGTAGGCCTTCATATCTTCAAGGCTAATTTCTGTTCCCATATCTTCTGTCAGGGAATGCACGGACCCGATGTAGTTTCCCACATCCTTCTCTGCAAAACTGCTCACCATCAGGTCAATCCCACTCTGGCCTGTTCAGGTCTCACTAAATGGCCACTAAACGAGCATGGTTATATGGCAATGATCTTTTACTACTCACGGATCACTGGATGAGCCCAGTTCAAGTTTTATATTAATCGTTTAGCTTAAGTAAATGTGTTTTCAATAGAATGAATCACTTAGAATTATAAGATTTTTAATATACTGTCTGTCTCACATTACTAAGCTAAATTTGCTGAAATCTTAAGCTGTACATTGTAAAGTTCTGCTCATATTTGCCAAACTTGTATCTGTTTAATGAAAACAAAAGCAACTATACACCATCAGGGACACCTTCAAGATAAGGCCTGTTTTGCACTTTACTGGGAAGAACAGAATTTACTCAGGCAAAATAATGCAAGGCCCACACAAAGTGGCAGACTATTATAGACACCTGCGAGATAAGGCCTGTTTTGCACTTTAGTGAACAAATAGGATTCATTCAGACAAAATAACACCTTCAAGGCTGGCACAAAGCAGCTATGGACTGTAAACAATGTCTACAGCTATACATAACAAGAGCCTGTCTGAGGTCAGTGAAAGGATCCAATGAGAAGCAAGACCCCAGACTCAAATATTACTATTGGATTGAATCATGGTGTGAGGGGCAGGTAAATAGTCTGTTAGAGTATAAAACCCCAGGGATTTCTATGCTTGACTGGGACCTCTGTGAAGGCACCCAGCTCAAGCTGACCCCGCTGTTGTATTACTCCATTAAATTATTTATTTCTGCAAACTTTGATGCCTGAGAGTTTGCTTCAAGAGACCTAGGATCCAGACTTTGGAGAAACCTGACACTAGGCCCCTGGAGGGGAGGTAAGCAGGTTGAGATGCAGAATGATGAAACTTTGAAACCCTAGCCAAGCAAAATAATCAGGTGTGCACATGTAATCTTTTGGCCATAAACACATATAATCCTTTACCTGTTTTCCCTTACCCTTTATGTCTCTTAGACATGAACCGCTGACCAAGTCCAGGACTAAGTTTGGATCCAGCCACACCCAGACTCCTCTCTGAGAAGAGTTTAGAAAGCAAGGGGGTCCATTCTGAATCTCATGACTCAATGGGAGGGCCTCCCTCTACCCTTTCGCATCTCCTATCCCTATAGAAATCACTCTAAAACAACTCTCACATGATTCTGATTGGCATATTTCCTCCATGCAGAAAGTAACAGAGTGAACCTTGCCATCAAACTCTGTGAAGTCACACTTTTCTTTAAGTGATCTAAACATTGCTCTCTGGCAAGCAGAACTCTAAATCACTCATCCACAACAATCCCACCTTTAACCTGGAAGCCCATGTACACGAACCAAGGGGGAAGAGACCTGCTAAGAAGGGGCCATCCAAGAAGGCTGTTGGCTTAGTTGCTGTAGACACAAGAAGGCAATCAACAATTGCCCACATATAGAAGAAGAACTGAGATCACCTCACTTGGACCTGGTGTGGGGATTTCTGATCTGGCACTGCAAGGGTCAGACAGTGAATACTCTGACCAGGAACAGGAATAGAGAGTGTCCCTGCCTTCAGCCAGGAGGGGGAAAGGGATGACTAGGGGGATTGGATGGCCTGGCACACTGGACCCACAGAAGTATAAGGCTTTGGTAGACACTGCTGCACGGTGTATCTTGGTGTCATCAGGGTATAGGGACACAGAATAATCCATCTGTATCTCTGGAGTGACAGGGTGATCCCTAAAATTGAGTATATTGGAGGCTGAGGTGGGTTTAACAGGGGAAAAGTAGCAGAAGAACCCCATCGTGACCAGTCTGGCACTGGTCCTTGGCACAGACTACCTCAGGACTTCAAGGACCTGAAGTGGTACCAACAGGTTTTTGGTATAGCCACCATGAATTAAGAAGATTAAACAGCTATCTACCCTGCCTGGCCTCTTGGAAGATCCCTTCATTGTGTGCTTGCTGCATTGTAAAGGACAGCAGAGTTTGTTTTCTTGCCCCAGGGATGGAAGCACAGTCCTACCATTTGTCATGGAGTATTGAAACAGAGTGATGCCCCTGAACATCTACAATACATTGACATCATTGTGTGGAGAAACAAAGCAGAAGATGTGTTTGAGAAAGGTAATAGAATAATTCAGATTCTTCTGAAAGCTGGTTTCACCATAAAAAAGAAGCAAGGTCAAGGGACCTGCTCAGGAGATCCAGTTCTTGGGAGTAAAATGGCAGGATGGATGTTGTCATGTCCCTATGGATGTGATCAACAGAATATCACATATGTCTCTACCAGCTAAAAGGAAACACAATCCTTCCTAAGCTTTGTGGGATTCTGGAGGATGCATATTCCAGGTTACAGTCAGTTTGTGAGCCCTCTCTATTCAGTGACCCAAAAGAAGGACTATTTTGAGTGGGCCCCTGAGCAACAGCAAACCTTTGAGTAGATCAAACAGGAGATAGCTGGTGCAGTAGCCCTTCAGGCTGTACAGGCAGGACCAATTGTGCAAAATGTGCTCTACACTGCAGTCAGGGAGCATGGTCTCACCTGGAGCCTATAGCAGAAAACACCAGGAGAAATCCAAGGTTAACCTCTAGGGTGTGGATGTGTTTCTATTAGATGGAGATTTGTTACTGAACTAGCCAGGCCCAAAGGAATTTCAAGGCCACCTCAGAAAGCTGAAAACGGGACCTGCTGTGGGAGAGAGGCATTTCTACAATAACAAGGCCTCAACATGATGTAAATCAACAGACTTATCAGCAGTGAGAGTCCAGCATGTGGACAGCTTGTGAACATAGATGATATCCAATTAGTGAATGCGTGATTGGAGCATGGACGCGTGATCAAAAAATAGTTGCATATACAAGGAGGCTTGTTTCTGTAATAAATGGCTTTGCGTGATTCAAATTGAATCAGAGTGCTGAGTCCTTTATCGTTCCAACAAATGGTGACTCCGACGTGATACTCTGAATGGCATCTCACTGTGATCGGGGAAAAGCCTGGAGCGGCCCAGCCGGAGGCGGATCAGCTGGACTGAGAACCGGGCGGAGGTGTATGGACGTTGCGCAGACAAATTTGTCGAAGAAATCACCGGAAAAGGTGAGCGGTTGGGGCAGGAGGAGGAAAGACTGAAGCTCCTTCTGATATTCTCTCTGTGAGAGGACATAAATATTAAGAAAGTAACATACGTAGACTGTTAGTTTGGTGTAGAACTAACGGCTACCCAGAAGAAACTGAGAAGGCTTTTAAACTTGAACTTTGGGACGATATAGGGCAGAAATGATGGGATAAGGTCAGCAATGGAGATAAAGAAGCTAAATCATTAGTAATTACATGGAAGCTTATAATTACCACCTTAAAAGACCTTAAGGCTGAACGGTCTGCTGCTGCTGGAATTTTTGTAGCGTTGCAGCCTGATAAGAATCCTGAAAGTCGCTGTGAAGTTTACCCGGTTTGTGTCTTTGATACCTGCGAGGGTGAAAAATCATGGACTCCACACAATTCAGTATGAATTCAAGCAAAGCCATTTATTACAGAAACAAGCCTCCTTATATATGCAGTTATTTCCTGCTCATGCGTCCACGCTCCAAGCATGCATTAGCTGATTGGATATTGTCCATGTTCACGAGCTGTCCATGCACCCGAGTGTCACTGCTACTAGGTCTGTTGATTGAAGTCATGTTGAGGCCCTGTTTTCAGCTTTTGAGCTGACCTTGAAATTCCTTTGAACCTGGCTAGTTCAGAAATAAATCTCCACCTAATAGAAACCCATCCACACAACAACCTCAAGAAAATCCCTCAAATCTCCCACAGATACCTTCCCTATTCCATCCCCTGCTGTGCCTTCGGCACCCCCGATGGTTCAGCAGTCTGGGATGGGGGAAGGAAAAATGCCGAGTGAGTGGCCTCCTGTACCGTTGCCCAACCCTGGTGAGAACAGCAAGTCCAGAGGATTGGAGTCAGACAACTTGCCCAAAGAACTTGTGAAAGCTGAGAATGCTAAAGTCGTAAACAAGTGTACTATCAGTCCTTTTACCAATTTGTATCTGCCTTTACCACCTTTTAACCCTCCAACTTCCACGAGAGAGCAGAAGGAGTCACCGGATAGGAACTGGACAAAAGAATTACGTGAAAGATTAGATCGGTTAATAGCGAGTGAATCCAACAGTCAGCAATGCAGTCATGCTGATCATGACGGGAAAGGGGGTGCTCCTGGGGACTCAGGTTATACAAATAACTATGATGCTAGAAAATATTGGCAAGAGTGTGCACTGTTCCGAACCCCCCTGTTACTAATGATTCTCCAGCACCGTTCAAGTCCGCGTTATCTGATGACTCGGATGAAGATGAGGGTTTGAAGCATATTCTTGAAAAGTTAAAAGGAAAAGGAGTATGTGTACAAGTTGCCCCGAGATCAGATAAAAACTATGAAAGACTCAAGCAAAATTAGACCTATGCAATGTAACAGCTATAGATCATTTAGGATGGAACAATGGGGACGCGTTGAAAGGGGCAGGTATCCCCCAGCTCTTGGAACAGACACTAATTGGCACACCACAATTACAGGTGCTATTAGTTTCGAAATCCTGAGGCAGTCAGCAGACCTTGCATATCAGGCTATAGTAGAGGTGTCTGAAACCAACAAAGCAGCCAAATCATCTACAACTATTAATCAGGGTCCCAATGAGAATTACATGCAATTTATTGACCATCTTCAAGAGGCCATCAATAAGCAGGTTGAAAACTTAGAAGTTAAGGAAGCACTGGTGTTGCAATTAGCAGTAGAGGATGCTAATGTTTGCTATCAACGTGTTATTTGTGAGTTTTACAGAACATATTATATGCTTCTGTGTATTGCCCCTCTGAAAATCAAGCAGCTTGTCAGGAATGTGAGTTAATTGTTTTACTGGTTGTTGTTAGAATTGTTTCTTTGTGGTATAAGTACACCATAAAACCTTCTCCCCATTTTTCCCACTCGTGCTGCAAACAGCCCTGTGCTTCCCTCTCTCCCTCCCTCCCTCTTCTCATGGTCTTTACTTACGAGATGGGGTCAGGAATGACTGTTTTCAGTCGTGTTCCTAAGAAATCGGTATTGGGAGGTGTTTTAAAACATACGAAAGCACTTGAAAATATGAGGAAGGAATATCTTGTGAAATATTGTAATTAATGGTGGCTGCTGTATATGTTAGATGATTGGGAAAAGTGTCCAGAGAATAAAATCTTGAAGTATAACACTTTGTTACAATTAATGTTGTTTTTACGGCGAGAAGAGTAAGACAAAATAAATCCCTACAAGAGATCATTAAATAATTTCAGACAGTTTTACAGGCAGAACGGTTTGAACTTCAACAAGCTGAGAGAGAGTTAACTGATAACACAGGTCACAGTAAACTTGCTGAAGCCTGCAAGATGTTTTCCTCATTAACCTATTTTCTTTGTAGGTATCTGTTTAAGTATATTATAGTTTGGTAAGTTTTTGCCTGTTATATGGTACAGTAAGTTCACAGACTGTTGAATCATGAGAATCCGTTGACTCAAAAAGTGCGTTTTGTGATAATACAGAAGATCATGAGTAATTTAGTTCCTTACTGCGTGAACGTGATGGTAAGATTTTCTGTGTAATAGCTGTTACTTTTCTTTCTAGAATGCTAGCTTTGTTCCAACATCCAGACTTGCGCAACTGTGTGATAGGCTGTGTCTCATCTCGATGTGCTGGATTTGGCTTTTTTGTATGCACACCAAGTAAAGAATCCTGGTTTTGGGATAACAGTTGTAGCACCCCAGATGAGACACTAATAAAAGCCTTGCCCAGTCCAGCTCGCTGTGTTGGCGGGGGAGGCGGGTGCCGATGGGACTCCAGCGCACACTGACCTGTTTTGTCAGGAAGACCCAGTAGCACCTCTACCTGACTGAGCAGTGAGCGGTTCAAAGGTGCAATTCAAAAATTGAGATATTGTCTTGAATTAGTGTAACTCTGATCTATCTGCATATTTGAACTTGGTATTTGGTTTTCATATCTGTGCTCAGTATTTTTATTTGCATATTTCTATTTGGTACAAAAAGAATTTTGTTTGGGGAGATAATTACAAAATGGGAACCAGTTCCACTGCTAAAATTCCACCTTGCTCCCCCTTAGGATGCATCCTTACACATTAGAGTAAACAAAAAAACCCCACAAAACCAAACACCTAAATGCTATGATGGATGTGAATTTGGTATTGTATGAAGTTGTATTTAAAAGTTGCTAGAATATGTAGAATATGAACTGATTTGGATCTAGGAAAATGGAATAATGGTTTGATATTTAATATGCTGGTTTTTGACATCTGTAAATTGTAAAAGGTAAATGGAGCTAAGGAATGTAACTATTGCTGAGCTACTTGCAATTGCATATAAAGTGTATTATGGTTGGAATGAAATGGGTAAACAAAAAAGCAAAATATCCCAGGCCTGTGCTTGAACATAAATTTCAGGCCTGAGTCAAGCTGCAAGATAAACTCAGCTCATTGCAACCGAGGAGTTTGCCAGAGCCTCCCACTTCGTACCAGCGATTACGCCAGCTGCGTGGCCTTGGTACAGCTGAACTGCAGCAAGAAGAGAAAGGAAAGAAAAATGGAAAAACCTGGCTACCCGCTTTCAACGCGGTGAAAGGGGGGTTTTCTCTCCCCTCACTGCAGCGATGTTGTAATACTCAGTGGAGCAGTCTGAGGGTGAAGTTTAAAGGCATCCCTAGCAGATCCATAGTTTTAATGAAACTGGGAAATTAAACCAAAAATTTGTTAATAGACTTATTCTGTGGTAACTAGTTGTAAAAGACTTCTTAGTAAATTCACCGTGATAGTTTTTGAGATCGTGAGAAAGAAAGAAAGAAAGACCATTTTTTTGAGACCAAGGGAACACCAAATTTGGAACAAAGTTTTAACAGCTGAATTCTTGCATTTGCCAGAAAGCCCTGTACCTCTTTTGGGTCAAGATTTGTTAAGTAAATTGTAAGCTCAAATAACGTTTTCTGAGAATTCTGTTTAGTTGCATGTCCTACAAGAATCTGCTTGGATGGTGCAGATCTGCTTGCTGCAAGTGAGAAATCTCCAAGGAAATTTCAAATGCTGTATTTCCACTGGTATTAACAGCCAATGTTTCGATAAAGCAGACACTACACTGACAGAACTGAAACAAGACTTCGATCCGGTAAGGGAAAACAATATCCAATAAATATGATAGCCAAAATGGACTTAGAAACTTTGAGGAATAAATTTATGACAACCTTAGAGGCTGACTGGACTTGCAGGTTTGTCTGTTTATAGCTACAACATAGAAACAACCTGTGGCTCTTGTGGGACAGTATGATGAGATTGCTAACAGACTGATATACCGATTGTTACTCTGATCAAGAAATGCAGGGAATGAATTTAAGTCTCAATAGGCCATGATCCTTTTGTCATATATGTACCATTTGTGAAATTTAATTATCATTTTTTATTTGCAATCTATGTCCTTGTAAATTGCACTAGCTGGTTTTCTTATCAGCACAGCTTTTGGCATGCCTAAATGTAAATTGCTGCAGAATCTGCAAGTCTTTAACATCAGGTCACAGACCATACTTGTATCTGGTCTGATCCTACATACTTGCACAGTTTTTGTTGATGGTTCTGGGCAGTCTCATAAAGCTGTATTGGTTTGGTGTGAAGATAACAATTGGCATCATTCTGTACAAATTATTGAAGGTTCAACCCAATTAGCAGAACTTGGCACAGCTTTACATTACTTAGAGCTTTTTAAGGAGAAACCTCTAGATTTGGTTTGTGATTCTGAGTACGTAGTCAAGGTCCAACGCATGTATCTGATTCCAAACTGGGTTTTTTTGTTTGTTTTTGTTTGTTTGTTTGTTTTTTAAACAAAAAGGGGGAGAAGTAGGAAAAACACCACAAACCCAATTGTCAAAAGCATTGTATGTGATGAATCACTTATATCTAAGTGGTGCAGCCCAAATTTGCCCTGTGATGAAACACTTTGCAAGTATGACCCAAAACCATGCTAAATCAGAAAGAACCTACATTAGTTATGGTCAAATCACTAGTTAATGGTCAATGGAAAAGGCCACATCAATTGATAACCTGGGGAAAAGGTTATGCTTGTGTCATTAGAGGCCAAGGATTGAAGTGGATTCAACAAAGATTCAACGGATGCAGACGGACAGGAGGAGATAAGTTGTGAGGACTGTTTCAGATGTAAACCATGGATCCTAATTCAGTGTTATAGATGCTCACAGACCTGGTGGTCTAGAAGCCTATTAGCAAGCAGGTGCTGTACCTTCTGTGGAGAATGGCAATTTGAACAAGCAGCAGGAGAGCCAAAAGGGCAATATTACACTTAGTCAATTCAAAGATGAGGTAAAATTATGAGACATTCCTACCATAGTATATACTGTACTCTTTCTCTCTAGTTTAGCAGCTGGTAAAGCTTTAGGAGACATATCAAAGTTAAGCTGTTGGTCTCTTAAATAGGTTAATCTAAGTTCTGAAATACTAACTCAATTAATAGTAGATGTTGATGGTATTGGAGATGATACTCTACAAAATCACACAGTTATAGATGTTTTAACACTAGGTCATGGTTGTGAAGAATTCGAGGGAATGTGTTGTATTAACTTGTCTGATCCTTCTGAATCTATTCATAGTACTTTAGACAAACTAAAACAGCACGTTAATAATTTGTCATAGTAGAATTAAGGTTTGACAAATGGTTTAAAAGCTTGGGAATAGGTGGGTAGTTGTTTGATCTTATTAAGTAAGGCTTAATTGCATTATATGTAACTGTAATTATTGTTGTTAATCATGTGTTGTATATTGCAGTGTATTTCAAAGATGATTTAGTGCGCTGTAAATAGGACCTGGCTGGTTCAAGAACAAAAAGGGGGAATTGTGGATGAGTTTCTATTAGATGGAGATTTGTTATTGAACTAGCCAGGCCCAAAGGAATTTCAAGGCCACCTCGGAAAGCTGAAAACGGGACCTGCCGTGGGAGAGAGGCATTTCTACAATAACAAGGCCTCAACATGACATAAATCAACGGACCTATCATCAGTGGGACTCCAGCGCGTAGACAGCTTGTGAACATAGATGATATCCAATTAGTGAATGTGTGATTGGAGCATGGACGTGTGATCAAAGAGTAGTTGTATATATAAGGAGGCTTGTTTATCTAATAAATGGCTCTAGCGTGATTCACATCGAATCAGAGTGCAGGATCCTTTATTCGCTCCAACACTAGGGTTTTGGAGTTGGGGGAATAGAAGATCAGAAGCCCGCTACACTCCAGCTGAAAAAGAGATGCTAGCAACATATGAGGGAGTTTGAACCGCTTCAGAAATTGTTGGTACAGAGGCATGTCTCATCTTGGAACCGCAATTGCCTGTGATACACTGTTTTTTCAAAGGAAACATCCCCTCTACACAACACGTAACTGATGCTAAATGGAGTAAGTAGGTAGAGGTGATCATGCAACAGGCTCAAGTGGGGAAGTCCCAACCACCAAGTAATCCTGGAAGAGATCATGGACTGGCCAGAAGGGAGACATTTTGGAGCATCTCCTGAGGAGGTGGCTCATCCCCAAGAGGTACCACCATATAATCAGTTATCAGAAGATAAAAGACATTTTTCTCTGTTTACTGATGGATCCTGTCATGTTGTAGGAAACCATCAGAAGTGGAAAAATGCTGTGTGGAGTCCCACATGATAAGTCATTGAATCCACTGAAGAAGATGATGAGTCAAGTCAGTTTGCTGAAATGAAAGCCATCCAACTAGCCCTAGAGATTGCTGAATAAGAAAACTGGCCATACTCTATCTCTATACTGACTCCTGGATGGTGGTTAATGCCCTATGGGGGTAACTATAACAGTAGAAGAACAATTGGCAGCACAGGGTGTGGTAGATGCACAACCCCCCTCTCTCCCCCTCCCTTCCTTCCATATGGAAGGTGCAGACACATCTCCCCCCTCCTCTCCTGCAATGGGGTTAACAGCTTCTTCTGTTTGACCCCAGAGCCCATTGGCCAGGGTCATTAAGAGAGAAGAGGAGGGGTGCAGAGGTGCCAAGGAGCCACTGGGCACCCACAGCCAGAGTGGGGGTGCAGAGAAGCTTCTGGAATGCCTACAGTCAGATCTGACAAGGCTACATAAAGGAGACCCCCGCCGAGGTTTTGCCGCCGGTTGTGCGGACCTCTTGGAGCGTGGGCCAAAGGCTGTGGCTGAGAGCCCTCCCCCTTAGGCAGGATGGCTGCCTAAGGTAATCTCCCAGGACCCGGATTCCCCCCCACTGAGCCACGTGGGTGAGGGATAAAACTTCTTTAATAATTCCTCGCAGGATCGCGAGTGCTTATTCCGTGCTTAAATATAAGCACGTGTATTTTCTTTAATAATTCCTTGCCAGATTCAGGCAAGCGTATACTTTTCCCGGAGTCAGGGACGGCTCTGGCATTGTTTTGGTGAGCCACATGTATGCACACTGTGAATCTCCATTGTTATTATTTGCTGCACCTCAATAATTACCTCGACTGATACTCGAACCTGTATTTATGTCACTATTGGAGAGCTAAAACCCTGTCTTCCACCAGTTAATCTGCTGCATCTTCTTTACCGAATAAAAGTTTGTTTTGGACCCTGTTCTCCATCTAAACTAACTTCGGGGTGCCTCTGTGACACAGGGGTAACTCATCTGGTCTGCTGCATTGTGGAGGACATTGCTGCCTAGGTAGAAAACATTGCTCTAAAGGTATGCCATGTAGATGCTCAAATGCTCAAAAGCCACACTGCTGAAGAACATTGAAAAAATGCAAACAAGTAAACAAGGCTGTCAAAACTCAAGTGGCTCAGGTGTACCTGCACTGCAATGCTACAGCCTGTACAGGCTGTCAAAAATGCTCCAGAGGGGTTGTTGTAACCCAAGTGCAGGACCCAGCACTTGGCCTTGTTAATCCTCATACAGTTGGCCTCAACCCAATGATCCAGCCAGTCCAGATCCCTCTGTAGAGCCTTCCTACCCTCCAGCAGATCAACACTCCCACCTAGTTTGGTGTCATCTGCAAACTCAGGGAGGGTGCACTCAATCCTCTCATCCAGATCATTGATAAAGAGATTAAACAGAACTGGCCCCAATACTGAGTCCTGGGGAACACCACTTGTGACCAGTCACCAACTGGATTTGGCTCCGTTCACTGTTGGAACGATAAAGGACTCAGCACTCCGATTCAATGTGAATCACGCAAAAGCCATTTATTACAGAAACATGTCTCCTTATATACGCAACTATTCTCTAATCACGAATCCACGCTCCAAACATGGATTCGCTAAATGAGTATCGTGGGCAGTCCACACGCTGGAGCCCCACTGATGATAGGTCCGACGACTCACGCCATGCTGAGGCCCTGTTAATGAAGAAACGCCCCTCTTTCTCACAGCAGATTCTGTTCTCAGCTTCTCAAAGTGGCCTTGAGATTCCTTTGGGCCTGACTAATTCAACAACATATCTCCTTCTAACGAAACCCCTTCACAATTCCCCCTTTTTGTTCTTTAACTAGTCAGGCCCCTTAAACAGCATGCTGAATCGTCTTTGAAATACACTGCAACATAGGACACGTGATTAACAACATAATTACAATTACATATAATGTAGCTAAACCTTACTTAATAAGATTAAACAACTATCTGCTTATACTCAAACCTTCATATCATATATAAAACCTTAATTCTACTTATGACAACCTTAACAACGCACTATTTTAGAATAGTCAGACAACTTAATACAATATATTCTCTTAAATTCCTAAAAGATCTATAACTGCACAGTTTATAGAGTAATGTACTTAATACCATCAGCATATGCTAATTATTGACTTAATATCTTAAAACTTATATTAACCTATTCATATGCTAATTATTGAATTAATATCTTAAAACTTATATTAACCTATTTAAAAGATCTATAGCTTAATCTTGATATCTCTTTTAAAACCTTACCAGTTGCTAAATTAGGTTACCATGGTAGAAATATCTTATACTTTTACCTTATCTATGCATAGATTATCTAATTGTAATATCACCCTTTTGGAACTCTTACTATCTGTTCAAATTAGCATTCTCTATGGAAGGTACCTTATCTGTTTACTAATAAGCTTTTAGACTACTGGGTCTAAGAGCATCTATAACACTGAATAAGAATTCATGGTTTACATTTGAGACAATTCTCACAACTTATCTCCCTCCTGTCCTTCTGCATCTGTCGAATCTTTGTTGTCTTTATTCAGCCATGGCTTGATCCATTTCACAGGAATCCATTTTGATCCTTGGTCTGTAATGACACAAGCATAACCCTTTCCCCAAGTTATTAATTGGAAAGGACCCTCCCATTCACCAGTAACTCCATTGCGTATTTTGACCTGACACTGATTTTCTCTAAGGTCTGTCAAGTGTCCTTTTAAGCTTGTTCCATGACGAATCATAGGTGGAATGTCGAACCCTTGCAGAAGGCGTAAAAAGTTCAAGACATATAATGCTTTGCTTAGTCTGTCATGTGGAGTAGTACAGTCAGTTCCCCCTTTTTGTTTGTCAAGCTGATGCTTGAGAGTTCGATTCATCCTTTCTACCAAGGCCTGACCAGTAGGAGAATTTGGTATCCCTGTAATATGCTTAACACCCCACAACTGAAAAAAGGTGGCAGTAGCTTTGGCGATATAACCAGGTGTGTTGTCTGTCCTGACCTGTGCAGGAACTCCCAAAGCTGCAAAAGCAGAGTGTAAATGTCGTTGCACATGTGAACTAGTTTCACCAGTCTGAGCAATGGCCCATATGGCGAAAGAATATGTATCAGTAGACATATGCACATACTTCAGCCTGCCAAATTCAGGGGCATGTGTGACATCCATTTGCCACAATTCCAAGGCTCCTAATCCTCTTGGATTGACTCCTGCACCCAGCCATACTGAGATGCGCTGACAATCTGCACAACTTTTAACAGTACCTCGGGCTTCACTTTTGGACAATGAAAATTGCCGCTGTAAAACCTGAGCAGACTGATGGAGGAAACTATGAGAGCGTACTGCTTGCCCAAACCTATCTATTGGAGGTGGAACCCAGGCAGGAGATACAAGAAAATCAGCTCGGTGGTTTCCTTCACCTAAATCGCCTTGAATTGTCAGATGACTATGGATATGTGTTATGAAGTATCGGTGTTGTCTCTCTTCGACCAACAACCATAGTTGCTTGAACAAAGACATCAGTTGTGCATCCTGAACCTCTTTGAGCAATGATCTTTCAATGCGAGCTACCACACCTACCACATACAAAGAATCACAAACAACATTCACTGGGCTATGAGCAAATCTGATAAACACTTCTATTACAGCCCTGAGTTCCAAATGCTGAGTTGATCCTTCAGGTCAGTTAGTATCACATCGTGCCATTTTCCATCTGTTTTCCATGTAATTGCTGCTTTCTGCATTTTACCCCCTGCGTCAGTGAACACTGTGGGTCCTTTAACAGGAAATTCTGAGAGAAGGGGGGGACCCTCCTCCATTGATCCCATATTCAAAACTGACATTAACTTGTGTGGAGGGGAAAATGTCTTAATTAAAACTTGAGAATTTAATAACGCAATCTGAAAAGGTAAGGAGTTCTGCAAAGCCCACTGTAAATATTTTGAAACGAGGGGAACAATGATATATGCAGGCTCAGCCCCTGAAATTTCGACTATTCTCTGCCTACCTTTCATTATAAGCTGAGCAAAGACCTCAACCCTGGTTGTAATGGTTCGTTTGAGTCGAAAATGCAAAAACACCCACTCTAAGATCTTTAACGGCTCCTTACCAGTTGTCCATTGCATTATGAGAGCAAAAGGATAGTTAGTATTGTTTACAATTAGTAGTCCGATTACATAATCTGGGTTCCACCTATGGCTGAAAGCTTTTACAAGTTTGGACATAATCTTTTTCAGAGCAGCATCCGCCTCAGCAGTAAGCGTTCTAGGAGAGCTAATGTCACTATCCCCTTTTAGCAGTTTTACAATTGGAGCTAAATCCTCATTAGTGATCCCACAAATGCTCCGGACCCAATTCAGATCACCCACTAGTTTCTGCACATCATTTAAGGATTGAATGACAGGCCGACATGCTATTTTCTGAGGTTTCACTGTGGACTGAGAAATTTCCCAACCAAGATATTTCCATGCTGGTTGAATTTGTACCTTTTCTGGAGCAATTTGCAATCCTCTATGCTGCAATGTATCAGATACTTCATTTATCAACAAATCAGTCGAAAAAGTTTCCCCAGCTATTAATATGTCATCCATGTAGTGGTAAATCACTAATTCAGGATGAGATTTTCTGATTGATTGCAAGGCCCAAGCTACATAAATTTGACACATAGTTGGGGAATTTTTCATTCCCTGTGGCAAAACTACCCATTGATACCTTTTAGCAGGTTCAGCCTTATTTACAGAATTTATGGAAAATGCAAAACGTTTACAGTCATCAGGATGCAAAGCAATGGTGAAAAAACAATCTTTCAAGTCAATTATTAAGATCTGCCAATTTTCTGGAATCATGACAGGGGATGGTAATCCCGGCTGTAATGCTCCCATGTCTTCCATGGTATCATTAATTTTGTCGAAGATCATGTAACAACCTCCATTTCTTTGATTTTTTCTGAATAGTAAACACAGGAGTATTCCAGGGACTTGTAGACGGCTCTAAATGCCCTTTTTCAAGCTGTTCCTGTACTAGCTCTTCGACATGGGCGAGTTTTTCTTTACTGAGCGGCCATTGATTTACCCATACTGGATCATCATTTTTCCACTGTAATTGAAGTACTGGTCGCCCATCATCAATGGCCGCTTCTAGAAATGCTGTTGTTTTGTCACCAGAGTTGCTCCTAGTTGTCCTAACACATCCC
The DNA here is from genome assembly GCF_037038585.1 of Patagioenas fasciata. NCBI lineage: Eukaryota > Metazoa > Chordata > Aves > Columbiformes > Columbidae > Patagioenas > Patagioenas fasciata. The sequence continues at coordinate 54,189,663 of NC_092559.1, forward strand.
GTCCTAATAGAGAAACAGGGATAAACATCACATTCATGCAGTAAAGAACTAAATTACTCATGTTCTTCTATATTATCACAAAATGCACATTTTGAATCAACGGAATCTCATGATTTAACAGACTGTGAACATATCGTACCATATAACAAAGACCTACCAAAATTGCAACATGCTTAAACAGATACCCGCAAAGAAAACAGGTTAATAAGGAAAGCATCTTGCAGACTTTAACAAGTTTTCTGACCTGTGTGTTATCAGTTAAGTCTCTCCCAGCTTGTTGAAGTTCAAATCGCCCTGCCTGTAAAACTGTCTGAAAAGATTTAATGATTTCTTGTCCGAGTGCTTTTCTATGTTTTAAAACACCTCCCAATACCGATTTTTTAGGAACACAACTGAAAACAATCATTCCTGACCCCATCTTGCAAGTAAAAACCTTGAGGGGGGGGGGGGGGGGGGGAGGCGGGGGGGAAGCACAGGGCTGCTTGCAGCCTGAGTGGGAAGAGCAGGCAGGTTTTATGGTGCACTTAAAAACAACTAGTAAAACAATTAACTCACATTCCTGTCAATTCTCATTGGGACCCTGATTAACAGTTGCAAATGATTTGGCTGCTTTGTTGGTTTCAGGCACCTCTCTCATAGCTTGATATTGCTGACTGTTGGATTCACTCGCTAATAGCTGATCTGATCTTTCACACAGTTCTTTTGCCCAGTTCTTATCCGTCGGCTCCTTCTGTTCTCTTGTAGGAGTTAGAAGGATAGAAAGCGGTGAAGGCGGACACAAATCAGTAAAAGAATTGATATTACACTTATTTACGACTTTAGCATTCTCAACTTTCACCAGTCCTTTTGACAAATTATCTGACTCCAGTTCTTTGGACTTCTTGGTCTCTCCAGGGTCGTGTGATGGTACAGGAGGCCATCCACTCGGTAATTTTCCTCCCTCTGCCCCAGACTGTTGTATCATCGGGGGTGCCGAAGGCACAACAGGGGATGGAGTAAGGAGGGTATCGAAAACACGAACTGGGTAAGCTTCACAGTTATTTTTAGAGTTCTTATCAGGCTGTAACGCTGCAAAAATTCCAGTACCCGCAGCCCGCTCAGCCTTAAATTCTTTTAAGGTGGAAATTATAAGCTTCCATGTAGTCGCTAATGATTTAACTTCTTTATCTCCGTCGCTAACCTTATCCCATAATTTCTGCCCTATATCGTCCCAAAGTTCAATTTTAAAAGCTTTCTCAGCTTCTGTCGGGTAGCCGTTAGTTCTACACCAAACCAACAGTCTACGTATGTTACTTTCTTCCTATTTAAGTCCTCTCATAGAGAGAATATGCAGGAGGATTTTAACTATAGCTTCTTCCTCAGAGGATATATTCTGCCCCATAACTTCACTCTTCCCTCCTCCTGCTCCCAGCCGCTCACCTTTCCCGGGGCCTTCTTCAACAAAATTTATCCGCGGAACGTCCGTACGTCTCCGCCCGGCTCTCAGTCCAGCTGAGCCGCCTCCGGCTGGGCCGCTCCAGGCTTTTCCCCGACCTTAGTGAGACGCCGTTCGGAGTATCACGTCGGGGTCACCATTTGTTGGAACGATAAAGGACTCAGCACTCCGATTCAATGTGAATCACGCAAAAGCCATTTATTACAGAAACATGTCTCCTTATATACGCAACTATTCTCTAATCACGAATCCACGCTCCAAACATGGATTCGCTAAATGAGTATCGTGGGCAGTCCACACGCTGGAGCCCCACTGATGATAGGTCCGATGACTCACGCCATGCTGAGGCCCTGTTAATGAAGAAACGCCCCTCTTTCTCACAGCAGATTCTGTTCTCAGCTTCTCAAAGTGGCCTTGAGATTCCTTTGGGCCTGACTAATTCAACAACATATCTCCTTCTAACGAAACCCCTTCACAGTTCACCACAACTCTTTGGGCTCAGCCCTCCAGCCAGTTCTTTATCCACTGCAGATACACCCATCCAGGCCATGAGTTGCAGCTTCTCCAGGAGATGCTGTGGGAAATGGTGTCAAAGGTTTTACTGAAGTCTAAGTACACAACATCCACAGCCTTTCCCTCATCTACTAGTTGCATCACCTTCTTGTAGAAGGAGATCAGTTTGGTCAAGCAGGAGCTGCCTTTCATAAACTCATGTTGACTGGGTCTGATCACTTGTTTTTCTTGTATGTGCCACGTGATAGCACTCAGGATGATCTGTTCCATGACCTTCCCTGGCACCGAGGTTAGACTGACAGGTCTATAGTTCCCCAGATCCTCCTTCTGGCCCTTCTTGTAGATGGGCATCACATTTGCCAACTTTCAGTCAAGTGGAACCTCCCCAGTTATCCAGGATTGCTGATAGATAATTGGCAGTTGCTTAGTGATCACCTCCGCCAGCTCCCTCAGCACCCTTGGGTGTATCCCATCTGGCCCCATAGACTTGTGGGTGTCCAAGTGGCGTAGCAGATCACTAACCATTTCCCCTTGGATTATTGGGGCTTCATTCTGCTCTCCATCCTTGTCTTCTGGTTCAGGGGGCTGGGTACCTGGAGCACAACTGGTCTGACTATTATATACTGAAAGTTTCAAGTTACCTGTGTGTCCAAAAGTTGGCTCTAGAATGACACCCTACCTCCTGACAACACTGAGGAGGCTCAGTACAGCTCAGCATCTGCCCTTTCCAGTCACCGCATCTCGCCTCAGGACCTTAGGAACTGAGCAATGAGATTATTCACTTGGGAGGTAGAGTAGGAAAATTCAAATTCCCCAGTCCTAGGAGAGAAATTAACCTGTCCAGTTTTATGTCCTATATCAATCTCTAACTAGCAATAAAATGGGAAACAACCTCCTCTGGACATGTTTTCTGGAAAAGTGATGGCTTCTGTACCCATTTAAAGACAATGATTCAACCATCATTCATAGCTGGAGATACATGGCTTCTCGCAACACGGTAGAGGTGAATCCCCGAATTTGCATTTAAATTGGAAGGTATCCAAGTGTACCCTGGCCATGTCCCAATTCCAAGGACAGGAGCATCTTCGTGCAGATGAGACAAGATGTGTTTCCAAAGTGAAGAGTGGGAGCATCAGGAGAGAAGGATGAGCTTGATGCAAGCTGGCAGCTCAGCTGATAAGTAATCAGAGAGGGCCGGGGCTGAGTGTCACATCTTTTCTCAAAACTCCTTGCCAGCTACTGCTGGCAACTTCCTGTCCATCGTGCTCAGTTTTGTGGCTGACCATTGTAGGCATCCAGGGTACTGTCATAGAGTCACCTTATTTCTCTGAAGTCAGCACCACCACTGACAAGTTCAGGCCATACTTTGTTTTCACCACTTCTCTTGTGCCTATCTAGCTCTCCTCTGACCACAAGCTGAACTAAATGAGGTACCTGACTGAAAAAAGAATTTTGTTGTTGCTGTTATTGGTAGCACAGTTTTCAGTTAGATTACTACTTTACTCTGGATACTGTACAAAGGCTAGGGAGAAGGAGGAGGAATGAGCAACCACAAGGTAAGGAGTGGAACAACCCTTTTGTGTTGACCATGTAATCACAGCCTCACTTTCTCCGCAAAACCTCAACAAAACAAAATGTACAGACAGAATGTTCACAAATAGTAGGATTCACCTTCCTCTAATACATGCACTTCCACAGAAATGAATTTCTTTATGCTAAGTACCTATTTTGAAAATGTGTATGACAAAAAACTGCCCAAAAATACCCAATGGGACAGAGAGGTAGACTGTTTCCTGAGGGGAGGCGTCCCTCCCAGTGTTTCTGCTAGCCTTCACCATAGCACATATGTCCTGGCTTGTTAAAAACATGTTTTTCTTTTAGTGAATTTGCCTGTCAGCTAGAGCTTCATATTAGCTGCATTTTCCTGGAGAACCAGATATATGTTTTGGTAAACATAGCAATGGAATGTGAAGTTATTGATAAGTATGGATGGACATCTCGCGAGAGGGGCAACAAGAAACAGGTGACCAAGAAACTGACCAACTGTGTATCACATTCCATTCACGGGAATACTTCATATAAAAGTGGGAGATCATGAGGATCTCGTCTTCCTTTTTTTGCCTTCTGCTTATGGCCGACATTAGGAGAGGACCTTGCTGGTCATCCCTGCGAACTGAGGCCTAGTGAGAGACTGAATCCAACTCCGGTTGGCTACAGAGTCCAATCCAGGACTTTGGGTGCTGGCTCTGCAGTTGCTGAGACTTACAAGATTGGTTTTGTATATTTTGTATTATTTTCTCTATTCTTATTAGTAGCATTAGTAAAACATCTTTACTTTTTCCAACTCTCTTCTCTCTGTCCTTCTTTCCCTCCCGATCGCCTGTCCTGAGTGGGAAGGGGGGAGAGGGAGGGGCAAAAGGGAGAAGAGGGTGGGGAGAGGAGGTTAACAATACATCTGCCAGGTTTGATTGTCACCCTGCAATCTAAACCGTCGACAGATAATTGGTGCCCAACGTGGGGCAAGAGAAAGGGGTAAATTTGGAGATTTTTGGCTTTTCTACTGCTCTGACGTACCTTTCAATTTTCTTAGCATGGTACCAACTCATACAGTTGTGATACTCGCGCGTCTGTTTGCTTCGGACATTATTTAGTGGTATTAAGGCAAAGTGAATTACATTGATTTAAAGATGTTATGGCATAAGTTGTGTCAGTTATTTTCTACATTGTGTTCAGTGATCCCATATCTGTGCTGGGCCTTCTTTCTGAATCGAAGTATTCATTATATAACAACAAGAAACTGGACTATGGTTATGATGATACTGTGTGGTTTGGCACTGGTTTATTTCATTATACTGCAACCACTAATGAATTTCTACTCGTTTCTGCTTTACCTTGAAAAGCCTCCAGGAGATATTAAAGAGCAGTATGACTCTGTGTTTGCTAATTGGTCAAGCGAATCTTTAGAAAGGCTGACTAACAATACTTTAGCTTTTTCGCTAGGACAGTTTGCAAATGTTTTAGAGAACTTTGAATATCCTTGGAGCTTTGATAGAACTGTGATGGTGTTATCTGGTTTGCTGAATGTGTGTCAGTTTGTGTTCCTGTTAAGAGAAATGAGGTTCAATAGGAGGTTTGCGTCTCTTTTTAGTCCTGAGATTTGCGGTGCGTCTTCGGAAGCTTTAGCAAAAAGCACTCCTAGCCACTGGAGAAAAAGCAAAACAGCGAAAGCTGCCACTGCAGCCACTGCCCCCCCAACCGTGGCTTCACAAGCTGAAGCTACAGTTCCTCCGCAGAGCTCCTCTGCCAAGGTCACTGCAGATAACATTACTTCTCCAGCCTCAAAGGCTAACAAGGCAGCTCCCCCTTCCTCACACACTGCTCACTGTTGCTGCTGTAACCACAGCAATCACTGTGACAGTCATTCAGACTCTGGAAATGAATCAAATTATGGTGAACCCATATCAGCATCAGTTGCCGGTTGTAAGAAAGTCACTAGAAAGACTACCCGTGCAGCAGATGATGGCACAGGGCCAACACCAACCCAAGGGGCATCATCAGCGCAGGGAGGAGATGAAGTGACCACCACTCGGTCCTTTTCTCCAGGTGAGCTGAGAGATCTGCGAAAAGACTTCAGTCGTCGTGAAGGCGAGAATATTTTAACTTGGCTGCTCCTATGCTGGGACAATGGGGCAGAAACAATTGAATTGGAAGGTGGTGAAGCCAGGCAGCTGGGATCTCTGTCAAAAGATTCCACCATTGATAGGGCAATTTCAAGAGAGTCTAACGCCACTACCCTCTGGACCTGACTCCTGGCAGCTATGAAAGTAAGATTTCCCTACAAGGAAGATTGTATATGCACGTTAGGGAAATGGGATACTATGGAGAGAGGTATCCAGTTCCTGAGAGAATTAGTTGTGCGAGAGATCATCTATCTAGGACCAAACAGCCAAGAGGGGACAGACCCAGATAGAATCAATTGTACACAACCTCTGTGGCGCAGATTTGTACAAAGTGCACCACCTGCATATGCTAAGTCATTGGCAGGAATGGTCTGGTCAGCTGGAGGTGTACAAAATATTACTGAAGTGATTGAGCAGCTCTGGGACTTTGAGGACAGCCTTGCTGGTTCTCTACGGGCTTGTGTCTCTGCTGTGGAGAAACTGTGTGAAAACTCTGATGACTGATTTGAAAAGCTGTTGCAAGAAATCAAAGAACTCAGAGAAGACACATATCATTCACGACCTGTATGAATCTATGTTTCAGCTATTAGGAGAAGGCATTTCCAATCTCAAGAGAGAGGGCAGAGGCAACCCACAAAAAGAGGTTCACTGTGGTTCTTCCTACATGAGCAGGGAGAAAACATGAATAAGTGGCATGGAAGACCTACCTCAGAACTTCAAGAACGAGTACGTGAGATAAAAGGAAAAACTCCTAGGAAGGTGGCTGCTCCAGTTTACAAAAGGAGCAGAAGAGATTCTGATGCTCTTGAAGGAACCTCTAATTCACACCCAGAGACTGTGCAAAACAGGAATTAGAGGTGCCCTGCCTCCAACCAGGTGGAGGAAAGGGATAACAGAGTTTATTGGACTGTACAAATACAATGGCCTGGTAAAACACACCCCCAGGAGTACAAAGCTTTAGTGGACACTGGTGCTCAGTGCACAATAATTCCTTCTAATTATAAAGGAACGTTGTAGTGGCAGAGCCCCCCTCCCGGCCCCAGGGGAATGGGGTTGTCGCCAGTCTGGCTGAGAGGTGAAGCCAGAGACAAAAGAAACTAAAGGAACACCATTAGAAGGTAATAATGAGCGAGCAATCGCCGGACACATGCGTGCAGAGCCCGTGGACAGTACATGCGGCCTATCATGTTATTGTATAACACAAGTTACAACCAATCACATTGTTCTAAGGTGCGTGGACAGGGCAGCTTTGCTATATAGCTAGCTCAGTCCGACAATAAAGCAAACTCTGTGAACATCATATTGGTGTGTCAGGTTCTGTGACTCGCATGGAAAAAGCAACACTTTGGTGACCCCGACGTGATCCTTCGTATCGAAGTAAGATCGCTGGAAGTGAAGACACGAGGACGCCACCTGGGGGCGACACCAGCCCGGTGCTCAATCATAGCGGAAAGTAGGTCTACGGGGAAGCAGGTGGCATGGGAAACACGGCATCCGTGGAAGAAAAAATAATAATGAAAAGTATTCTGCAGCTGTCTGCACGAACAGGAAGGTATTTTGAAAAAGACGCGTTAAAGCGTCTGCTCCGATTCGCCCTGCGTAAGGGGTGTGTTCGTTCAACGGACGAATTTTTTTCTCCCAGTACATGGGAGGACATAGGGACCGAACTATGGGAAGCGGTTACAAGGGGGAGCCGCGAGGTTTGCGATCTCGCCGGACCCTGGCGGGAGGTCAGGCAGCTAATGCAGGAAGTCTCAGAGGAGCCAGAGCTGTGTGCCGTCCCCTCGGAGCCGCCCGCTGCGAGCTGCCCCCTCTCCAAGAACTCCGAAGAATCAACACCGCTGGTATGTTCCCTACTGCATTTGGAGTTTTGGGGTGGAGAGCAAATTATTCCCTCTGCACCCGTTGAGCCATTGCCTGGCTCCAACGACAAATGGCAGCAACCAGCAAGTTTCAACAAGCCAGGACAAGTTAATCCAGCCGACGTGCCTTTGCCGGAGGACCCGATGGAACACCAGGACGGAGTTCCGCAGAATCCCCCTGACTGCCAGGAGAAGAGCCACGTGCAGAGCCTGAAGGACTTACTGAGATGACAGGAGAGCCAGATGCAAGAAGTTCTAAAAGCTATGAAATTACTAGATGGCGGTAACAGTAAAACTTCGCGGTTAATAGCATATAAAAAGGCGTCAGATGCAATTAAGGACGGGCTGGAGGCAATTGGCAGGGAATGTGAAAAACGGGGAAAACAGGAAAGGGAGGGGGCGGAATTAGACCTCACTCCCGAGGAGTTCCGTATTAAAAGGGAGCGAATACAAAAATGGGCTAGACAATGTGTTGAAGATGGGACGTGGTCTGTAAGAGAAGCAGATGAATATTTGAGAGCGCGATATGGAAAAGGGCTGGAGACTGGGTTAGCAGATCGGTTTGCAAATATGCGTCAACTTACTGATCCACAGGGAAACACAAGGGAATTGTATAGCAGTGATAATAATGATAATTTGGGTGCTGCCCCTGTGCATCAGGGTAGAGATATTCCTCGAGATCATTCTTATAATGCAGGGCAACGTTGGCAAGGGGTAATCAGAGATGCAACTATTGAAGGGATCATGTTACCTGGTAGTATTACAGCAATACCAGTGCACATAGATAATAGAGGACAAAGGCAGTGGTCGCCCTTTGAATGGAAAACAGTTAAGCAATTGCAAAGTGTAGTTATGCAATATGGTATGGATAATAAGCATGTGATGCAGCTAATCAATTCATTTTTCAAGGGGCAAGTACTAACTCAAACAGATATTAGAGCATTGATGGAGTTATTGCTTCCTCCAACGGGGTATTTGCTGTTCTTGGACAAGTGGCAGGGGAAGGTGGAATTGGCAGTATTAGAAAATGTTCGTTTACCAGCTGATGATCCGTTGCGGTTAGCGAGCATGGACCAGTTACTGGGTCATGGGCAATATGCGGATGATGCTACTCAAGCAGCACTTCATCCAAAGATTTTGCAGCAAACGCAAGGGCTTGCTCTGGCAGCAAAGAATTGCCAAATAGAGGTAACTCTGTGCCATCCTATTCTACAATAGAGTGGGATCCTAGGGAACCATATATGAAGTTTGTAGATCTTTTGAAAGAAGCTATAGATGCCTCTCCTAACTTGACTCCAGAGGCAAAAGCTGCTGTGGGGAAAGATTTGGCTATGATGAATGCAAACACCCAATGCCAACAGATATTAACCGGTTTGGGAAAAACTGCTTCTCTGGCAGAGATGGTGGAAGCTTGCACACGGGTATCGATTATGCAACAGGAGGTAGAAAAGGCAAAAATACATGCTCTAGCCCACGCTGCGGCCGTGGCTGCAGCACTTAAGCCTGCAATGAAAGGCTGAAGCCCTTCTTCTTGTGGCCTAGCATGTTTTACTTGCAGACAGACAGGACATCTTAAAAGAAACTACCCTCAGTATGCTTAGCAGCACTGCAAAAGTGGCATAAATCTCCAGTTAATCTGGTAACAGATTCTCTTTATGTTGTGGGAATTGTACAAAGAATACATAGAGCGCTTTTGCAGCGAGTTTCCAATTCCTTATTGTTTGAAGCATTGTTAGATTTGTGGAATGTATTAGATTATAGGACAGCACGAGTATTTATCATGCATATAAAAAGCCATACTAATATACCACGTGGTTTAGTAGAAGGAAACAGCATTATAGAAAAACTTGTGGCAGTAACAGATATAACTCCTTTTGAACAAGCCAGACAAGCTCACGAATTCTTTCATCAATCCTCAGCAGCACTCCGAAAACAGTTTACAATTACAAAGGAACAAGCTTGAGCCATTATTGCAGCTTGTCCTGATTGTGCCCACATAGTACCTCTCCAACAAAAGGGAGTAAATCCTCGGGGCTTGCAGCCAGGTCAGTTATGGCAAACTGATATTACTGAATTTCCACCATTTGGCCGACAAAAGTACATTCATGTCTCCATAGATACCTGTTCAGGACTGCTGTGGGCTACAGCTTTGACCTCAGCAAATGCAAAGGCGATAAAACATCATTTACTACAGGCTTTTGCTGTCATGGGTGTCCCTACACAAATCAAAACAGATAATGGTCCTGCATACCACTCTGACAGACTTGCAACCTTCCTCGTCTAGTGGAAGGTACAACACCTGTTTGGAATCCCTTATAATTCTACTGGCCAAGCAATTATTGAGCGTGCACACCGTACATTAAAAAATCTTTTGTCTGTTTTGAAAAAACAAGGGGGAATTGGTGTGAGCCCAGAAGAGGTATTGATGAAGGCATTGTATGTGCTGAACTGGCTTAATCCTAAAAGTGAGACTGAGATGGAACCGGTTGTTATGCACCATATCAAAAATGTCAAAGATTTTTCTGAAAATGTGCCTAAGGTTAGTGTGTTTAATCCGACAACACAACAATGGGAAGGTCCTATGTCACTAATAACCTGGGGAAGGGGATGTGCTTGTGTTTCTACAGGTAACCACAAAAATTCTTGGATCCCAGCAAAGTGGGTGAGACCTTGGCTAGCTAACAGAGAAGAAACCGATTGCAGTGATGACAACCCTTAACCTCAGAGGTGTTATCACTTTTAGCAACGAATGTAGCCGATGTTGAGAATACCACTTTGTAAAACAGAGCAGCGATTAATGTTTTGTTATTGGACGTGTTCACAATTATGAAGAGTTTGATTGTATGTGTTGTTTGAACTTAAAAGATAAAAAGATAGAAGATTTGCAGAACAAGAAAATAACAGAAGATATTGAGTTTTTTGGGTTGAATGCCTTGTTTGGTTAAAAGGAATATTGAAAACAGGTCTGTTCTTGTTAATTGTAATTGTATTAACCTTAATGTTCTTACCCTGTATTTCACACTCTCTCTAAAGCATGATACGGCATATTGTTAATATTAAATAAAAGAGATGTAGTGGCAGAGCCCCTCCCCCCGCCCCGGGGGAATGGGGTTGTCGCCAACCTGACTGAGAGGTGAAGCCAGAGACAAAAGAAACTAAAGGAGCACCATTAGAAGGTAATAATGAGTGAGCAATCGCCGGACACATGCGTGCAGAGCCCGTGGACAGTACATGCGGCCTATCATGTTATTGTATAGCACGAGTTACAACCAATCACATTGTTGTAAGGTGCGTGGACAGGGCAGCTTTGCTATAAAGCTAGCCCAGTCCGACAATAAAGCGAACTCTGTGAACATCATATTGGTGTGTCAGGTTCCGTGGCTCGCATGGAAAAAGCAACAGAACGCAATCCATCAATATTGTTGGAGTGACTGGGGGATCCCAGGAACTGACTGTTGTAGAGGCTGAAATGAGCCTAACTGGAAAAAACTGGCAAAAGCATCCCATTGTGACTGGTCCAGATGCTCCCTGCATCCTTGGCATAGACTACCTCAGGAGAGGGTATTTTAAGGACCCAAAAGGGTATAGGTGGGCATTTGGTATAGCAGCTGTGGACACTGAGAAAATTGAACAGCTGTCTGATTTGCCTGGTCTTTCAGATGACCCTTCTGCTGTAGGACTGCTGATGGTTGATGATCAGCAGGTGCCAATTGCTATTACGACAGTGCATCGCCGGCAATATCGCACCAATTGAGACTCTTTGATTCCTATCCAGAAGTTGATCTGTCAATTGGAAAGCCAGGGTGTGATCAGTAAGACTCGCTCACCTTTTAACAGCCCGATTTGGCCAGTGTGCAAGTCTAGTGACGAGTGGAGACTAACTGTAGACTATCGTGGCCTGAATGAAGTTACACCACCACTGAGTGCTGCTGTGCCTGACATGCTAGAACTGCAATTTGAACTGGAGTCAAAGGCAGCCAAGTGGTATGCTACAATTGACATTGCTAATGCATTTTTCTCTATTCCTGTAGCAGCAGAGTGCAGGCCGCAGTTTGCTCTCACCTGGAGGGGCGTCCAGTACACGTGGAATTGCTTGCCCCAGGGGTGGAAACACAGTCCTACCATCTGCCATGGACTGATCCAGATCACACTGGAGCAAGGTAAAGCTCCAGAACACTTGCAATATATTGATGACATCATCGTATGGGGTGACACAGCGAAAGAAGTCTTTGTGAAAGGTGAGAGAATAATTCATATTCTTTTGGATGCTGGTTTTGCCATAAAACGAAGCAAGGTCAAGGGACCTGCACGAGAGACCCAGTTTTTAGGAATAAAATGGCAAGATGGCCGTCGTCAGATCCCAATGGATGTGATCAACAAAATTGCAACAATGTCTCCACCTACTAATAAAAAGGAGACACAGACCTTCTTGGGCATTGTAGATTTTTGGAGAATGCATATTCCTGACTACAGCCACATTGTGAGCCCTCTCTATCAAGTGACACGTAAAAAGAACCAATTTGAGTTGGGCCCAGAACAACGACAAGCCTTTGAACAAATTAAGCGTCAGATAACTCATGCGGTGGCCCTCGGACCAGTTCGGACTGGACTAGATGTTAAAAATGTGCTCTACACCGCAGCCGGAGATAATGGACTTACCTGGAGCCTCTGGCAGAAAGCACCACGAGAAACCTGAGGTCGACCCTTAGGTTTTTGGAGTGGAGGATACAAAGGATCTGAGGCCAACTATAATCCAGCTGAAAAAGAGATACTAGCAGCATATGAAGGAGTCCGAGCTGCTTCAGAAGTGGTGATTGGTGCTGAAGCACAGCTCCTCCTGGCACCTCGACTGCCGGTGCTGAGCTGGATGTTCAAAGGGATGGTTCCCTCTACACATCGTGCCATCGATGTTACGTGGAGTAAATGGATTGCATTGATCATGCAACGAGCTCGAATTGGAAGTCCCAATTGCCCATGGATCTTAGAAGTGATTACAGACTGGCCAGAAAGCAAAGACTTTGGGATGTCTCCAGATGAGGAGGAAGTAACACGTGCTGAAGAAGCACCACCGTATAATACTCTTTCAGAGACTGATAAGCAGTATGCACTGTTCACAGATGGATCCTGCCGTCTTGTAGGAAAACATCGAAGGTGGAAAGCTGCTGTGTGGAGTCCCACACGACAAGTTACAGAAGCCACTGAAGGACAAGGTGAATCTAGTCAATTTTCAGAAGTGAAAGCCATCCAGCTGGCTTTGGACATTGCTGAACGAGAAAAGTGGCCAATACTTTATCTCTATACTGACTCATGGATGGTAGCAAATGCCTTGTGGGGGTGGCTACAGCAATGGAAGAAAAGCAACTGGCAGCGCAGAGGTAAACCCATTTGGACTGCCACACTGTGGCAAGACATTGCTGCTCGGCTAGAGAGCCTGCCTGTGAAAGTTCATCATGTAGATGCTCATGTGCCTAAAAGTCGAGCCATCGAGGAACATCTAAACAACCAACAAGCAGATCAAGCTGCTAAGATTCAAGTAGTTGAGGTGGACTTGGGCTGGCAACATAAAGGTGAACTTTTCCTAGCTCAATGGGCCCATGATGCTTCAGGGCATCAAGGTAGAGATGCAACATATAAATGGGCTCATGATGGAGGGGTGGATTTAACTATGGACACTATTTCACAGGTTATTCATGAATGTGAAACTTGTGCCGAAATCAAACAAGCGAAACAGTTAAAACCTGTATGGTATGGGGGGCGATGGTTAAAGTATAAGTATGGAGAAACTTGGCAGATTGATTATATTACACTTCCACAAACACGTCAAGGTGTGGGAAACTGCAGCGGGTCTGTGGAGTCCTTGACAAAAAGTATGGAAATAGAGATCAGCCTTGAAGATATTAAGGTTTACCCCTGAGAAGGATGGGAGTAAAGGAATATCCGGAGATATGGAGTTGTACCCGTGAGAGAGAAGAGATGTACCCATGAGAGAGAAGGGAGTAGAAGAATAACATGGATGACAGCAAAATTAGTCAATGAGATGTTAGTGCTGTAACTTGTAACCAATAGTGAAAAGACACATTAACTGGTAGAATTGTATAAAAATGCACTTGTAGCAATAAATGGCATCTACTACTTTCATCCTGCAAGAACTTGTTCCATGTCGTTTGTCCGTCTCATCCATGACATCTGGTGACCCCGACGTGATCCTGCCTGAAGAGGATCTCACATGAAGAAGAGACAGTGGTGAAGCTGTGACAGCCGAAGACGAACTGTGGAGACGGAGCCCGGTACAGCTGATAGAGCAGGAGTGGGGAGCTGCCAAAGATCCGGATCCTTGAAAAGACACCACACTAAGAGTAGGTGAACTACTGGGAACATGGGGGTTAACTTATCTAAAGAAGAGGGTACTATATTATCTACATGGAAGCTGCTTCTGAAGAAGCGTGGTGTTAGCCTTCTGGAACTGACTTTAAGAAAAATGTTACTATGGGGCAAAGCACAAGGTTTAGAGGTTAATTCCGTGACAGCATTTAGTGTGTCACAATGGATGGACTTGGGAGATAAACTGTTTGATAATGCTACCCAAGGGTCCAAGGAAGCAACTGAACTGTTAACAACGTGGTGCTTGTTATTAGACACTTTGAAAGAATTAAAACAGCAACAGGATCCGGCAGAGGTGGCGGAGGGGGATGGTCTTCCTGGCTCTCCCGGGCCAGATTCGGAGGAAAAGGCGAGATTAAGTACTACTCCGAGCCCCCCTGTTACTAAAGATTTGTCAACACTGCCCAAGTCCATGTTATCTGATACGGATAAGGATCCGCAACACTCTCTTGGAAAGTTAAAAGGAATAGAGGAGGAGCATACGTATGTGTGGCCCCGAGATCAGACAAAAATTACGAAAGAGTCGTATACATATGTGTGGCCCCGAGATCAGATAAAAGCTATGAAAGACTCACATGAAATAGCAGCGTTGGGTTATATACGATCTCGGGAGGGGCCCCCGGACCACCGGTCAGAGCAGCGCGTTCAACTGACTGCTCCACTGTCATCAAGCGCGGTTCAACCGAGTGCTCCGCTGTTATCAATCACGGCTCAACCGTCTGCTCCACCATCATCAATCGTGGTTCCATCGTCTGCGCCACAGCCATTAATCACAGTTCAACCTTCTGCACCGCCGCTATCAGTCGTGGAAGGAAAAAGTGGACAGTTTTTTTCCTATCCCCCCTTGCCTAGAGATTCAGGTGAGGAGGATCATCCTGTGGTGAGCCAGACCAAGCCAAATAACGTAATTCCTATAAATTTGGATCCCCCTAACCTGTCCCCGCCCCCCTCCCGCACTGCTGCAGAGCAAATTCCTGAGGGTGGGGGTGGAGTTTCAGAGCATAAACCGAACTTACCAAAAAGCTGGGATTTATCTCCAGCTTTGATTACAGTTAGACCACAGGACCCTGTGCATTTTTGGAAAAGGGTGAAGGCTAAAGCTATGGAAATAGGGGACTGGGATCTATCGGAAACTATATTGGTTCCTTCCCCTGTTACTGAGCTGCCACTTGTTGAACCTGCTGGATCTATGGCATTTCCTGTAGCATATCATAATCCTGCATGGGGGGAGCCCCATGAGCACATTCCTTATTCCTGGAAAGTTATTCAAGATTTGCAAAAAGCCACTGCCCAGTACGGGCCTAATTCCCCTGCAGTTATGCAGCTGTTATGTTTGTTATCTATGGAAGCTGCGACTCCCTATGATATCTCTCAGTTAGCTCAGGTTATTTTTCAACCTGTACAGCTCGCAGTGTTCTAAAGTATTCAGACTGAGGCACAAGCAGTGGTAAACATACAATACCCAGACACTGATCCCCGTTCTGTTACTGGTGTGGATGTACTGATGGGCTTGGGGCAGTATATTAATCCACAACTTCAAGTGCAATGTCCTCCTCCGATGCTTGAGCAAGTGAAGGCCACAGGGATCGAGGTTATAATTAGAACAGCGGAGTTGGCCGAACCCAAACAGAGATACACCGCTATCAAGCAGGGTCCTAAAGAGTTGTTTCTTTCCTTCGCTGAAAAATTACAAGTGGCTGTCGAACATCAGGTGTTTGGTGTGAATCTTCGGGGACTGTTGGTAAAACAGCTAGCTCGTGATAATGATAATGCAGATTGACAGAAACTGATTGAAACTTTACCAGGGGATCCAACTTCAGAAGCAATGATTACTGCTTGTACCAAGGTTGGTTCAGTGGAACATAAAATGACTGCATTTGCTGCTGCTATGGCAATAGCTAAAAGACAAGATCAAAAGTGCTATGAATGCGGTCGGAATGGTCATGTAAGACTCGTCTGTCCACATAAAAACAAACAGGTTTCAAAAGCTGTAAACAGATCTGTCTATGATACAGCCTCAGTAACTTGCTTCAAATGTGGAAAAAGGGACATTTTTCTAGGCAGTGTCATTCTAAGTATCATTCTAACGGACAGCCACTGCAGCAGGGAAACGACAAGAAGAGCACAAAGAGGCGCGTGCAGACACAAATGCCTCCTTCAACAACACTTTGCAACCCTGGCAATCCATTTCTGGGGTCAGTGCACATGCAGCCCTCTGTGACAGACTATCAGGAAAAACCAGTGGAACAGCCGGGATGGATGTATCCACCGCCCACACAGTAACTATAACAACTCAAGAGGTGCATATAGTGCCCCTGGATGCTTGGGAGCCAATTGGCAGGGGACTGAGTGCTTTGTTAATAGGACGATCAAGTAGTACCCTGCAAGGATTAATGTTACACATGGGGGTTATGGATGCGGACTATACAGGACAAATTTGTGCCTTGGTTTCCACGACGACCCCAGCTGTGACAATATAGAAAGGAACATGTTTAGCTCAACTTGTGCCTTTTTTGAGTTCTGTTCCTAGGACTGAGCAAGTTCTTCGTGGGGACAGTGGATCTGGTTCAACTGGAAAGCCAAGTGTCAGAAAAAAGGCCACAAATGGTTTGTACACTCATAATGAATGCTTTTGTCCCCAGCCAGGTGAAGCTTACTGGACTGCTTGATACAGGAGCAGATGTCACTATAATTTCGCAACAAGACTGGCCTCCTTCTTGGCCCTTGGTTTCAAATACTGTCGAGGTGATGGGACTGGGTGGAGTCACGAACAGTTTGATGTCAGCTAAACTGATAGTGATTGCTAATCCTGAAAACCAAAGGGCTACAGTGAGACCTTATGTGACCCCAGCCCCACTGAACTTGTGGGGAAGGATTGCTTAGGGCAGTGAGGAGTACGGATAACTACGGATTTTTAGCAGGGGTCACTGTGATGCAGGGTGTTTCTCGGCCCACTTTAGCACTAAAATGGTTAACTGAAAGACCGGTATGGGTCAATCAGTGGCCCCTTGCTCAGGAAAAACTTACAGCCCTGCAATCTCTTGTGATGGAACAACTAGCTGCGGGACACATAGAGATCTCACATAGCCCTTGGAATACTCCTATGTTTGTTATCAAAAAGAAATCTGGAAAATGGAGATTATTACATGACCTACGAAAAGTTAATGAGGTCATGGCAAATATGGGAGCTTTGCAACCAGGTTTACCTTCTCCTACAGTGATTCCAGTGCAACGGGAAATTGTTGTAATAGATTTGAAAGATTGTTTCTTTACTATTCCTTTAGCAGAACAAGACATGGAAAAGTTTGCCTTTACTGTTCCGTCTGTAAATAATGGAGAGCCAGCAAAAAGGTATCATTGGAAAGTGCTGCCACAAGGGATGAAAAATTCACCTACCATATGTCAATGGCATGTGGCAAAAGCTCTGAGTCCGGTATGTGCTTTGTTTCCATCAGGGTATTGCTATCATTATATGGATGACATTTTGTTGGCTGCAGTAACGCCACAAGAATTGAGTGAAATGGAAAATAAGGCACGTGAGTCATTAAATCAGTATGGGCTGGTTGTTGCACCTGAGAAGGTGCAACGACAACAGCCATGGCTTTATTTGGGCATGAAAATTTTGGATCAGACAGTGACACCACCACCTATAAAACTGCAAGTAAAAATCAAAACACTGAATTATGTGCAAAAATTGGCAGGAATGATCATTTGGGTGAGGTCTTATGTAGGAATCCCCTCTTCTCAATTGCAGCCATTGTTCAATCTTTTGCGAGGAGACACTGATATTTCTGCCCCTTGCACTTTGACAACAGAAGCACAACAGGTAATTACAAAAATTGAACAAACAATCAGTAGTAAACACGTATGGAGAATTGATTTGACAGTGCCTGTAGAAGCAATTGTTTTGACTGATCAATGCATTCATTTTGCTATGATCACACAATGGCATGAGAAGTGGGGAGATCCTTTACATATCTTAGAGTGGGTCTTTTTGCCAGCCAAGTCAAAAAAGACAGTCCCAGGTCTTTTTGAACTGGTGGCTCAGGTAATTATTAAAATCAGATCACGCTGCATGGAATGAATGGCAAGAGACCCAGAAACAATCATGCTTCCTGTGCAAAGTCATTATTTTGAATGGTGTATGGCTAATAGTTCTGCACTACAAGCAGCTATGATGAATTATATGGGTCAAATCAATTATCATTTGCCCTCACATCCAGTGATTAAATTAGGCAGTCAGGTAAGATTTGATCAGAAGCAATTGAATCAATCGAGCCCAGTAAATGGACCTACAGTATTTACAGATGGATCAGGAAGGACGGGCAAGGCAGTCATTGTTTGGAAGGATGGGCCACACTGGCAACGTCAAGTAGAATATCAGGAAGGATCACCACAAGTGGTTGAACTTAGAGCAATGACCATGGCATTTCAGGCCTTTCCTGGCCCTGTGAATATTGTGACAGACTCTGCTTATGTGGCTGGGCTTGTACAACAGTTGGATAAAGCTGTATTGGGACATGTGTCTAATGAAAAGCTATTTGGTATTTTAAAACTGTTATGGCTTGAAATTCAAAAGCGTCATCATGAATATTATGTCATGCATGTTATAAGTCATACTACATTACCAGGTTTCATAATAGAAGGAAATGCAAAAGCAGATTCTCTAGTTTCAGCAGTGACTTTAGGACCTGTTCCTGATGTTAAACAACAGGCAATAGCCTCACATCGTTTCTATCATCAAGGTTATCATGCTTTGAGACGACAATTTTGCATTTCAAATTCTGAGGCACATACTATTGTTGCTGCATGCCCTGATTGTCAAGGTCAGCATATTCCTACTTATTATGGTACCAATCCCCGTGGCCTTTGAGCCTTGCAAATTTGGCAAACTGATGTTACACGTGTACCTGAATTTGGACACTTGAAGTATGTTCATGTCTCTATAGACACCTTCTCTTCTGCTATCGTTGCCACTGCTCATACTGCAGAATCTGCACGAGATGTAATACGTCATTGGCAGCGTGCGTTTTCCTTCTTGGGCGTTCCGCAACAGATAAAAACAGACAATGGCTCAGCATATGTATCCTGGAAAGTTGCTTCATTTCTACAGCTCTGGGGAGTATCTCGTTACAGGTATTCCTCACTCTCCCACAGGGCAAGGTATTGTAGAACACACTCATGCAACACTCAAGCATTTTCTTCAAAAACAAAAAGGGGGAATGTTGGGTGAGCCACCTGATGCACGCTTGGCTAAAGCCACATATGTTTTAAACTTTTTGCAGGTTTCTGATGATGCCTAGATGCCACCCATTCTACGTCACTTTTCCTCTTTAGTGGCTCAAGAGAGGGTGGGTCCAGGGGCAAAAGTGTTGGTGCGGGATTTGCGCACGGGACAATAGACGGGTCCACATGAATTATTAACCTGGGGGAGAGGCTATGCTTGTGTCTCTACAGATCAAGGACCACAATGGTTGCCTGCGTGAAATGTGAAACCTGTGTTGCCTTCCTAATGATGATTGCCGCAGCTGCTGCATCTTGGATGCCTGTGTTAGCAATCAGGACACATAACCACAGACGTAGTTATATGCGGTGCTTTATTTCAGCACTGGGAAACCAGGGGTTTGCACCCAAAGCTGGCTTCGAACAGCTGATTCAGACTATACCTTATTATACAAGTTAGTCACATACATATTCATTAGAACCCCTGACAACCATTAGCATATTCCACACCTATTCTAACACAAACCTCCTATCTAAAAGATGCTATGTTTACCAGTTATTTTCTAAGGTACCAACTTTAAAAGAATATATCGTAAATCTATGTCCACCTTAAGAATAAGGCTCGGTTACAGTTACCTGCCTTATAAGAATATACCATAAATCTACGTCAACTTTAAGAACAGAATTTGGTTACTGAATACAAGAATTCTATGGTTACAAGGTTGGTTGCTATCTTAATGTTAATCCAACTGTAACAGATCCAGCGATATCCAGGGCAGAGCCAGCGAAGGCCCATCCTGACCTGTTCCAGAAGGGAACATGGGAGGAAACATCTTGTAAATTTGATTCTGTTACTAACACCTGTACAGACAAAGGCTAACATGTGGATTACTTTAGCCAACATGACTGACCAGGACTCCATATGCCTAGCTATGGCATCTCCGGAAAACTCGTTCCACACATGCTTGGTTGGCATACCCCTTGAAGACTACAGCAGCATCACACAACTGTTTCAAAATAGTGGTCAGTGCGAAGGCATTGCAACGAACTGTAATAATACCAACATGGTACTTTGGATTAACTGTCTCCCGGAAATAGACATTGAACCACAGGAACTGGAACTGCTGGCATCTATGCCCATGGAGGCTTGTATTCAGCTCATTTGTGAAAAGTATCAGGACAATACGCTAAAGCATGAATGGATAAAACTGCAAAATGTTAATGCTACCCTTGACGACTACAGAAATGAAACTCGTTGGTGCAGTGCCTCACAGAAGAATCCAAGATGTGTCATTAACAATGTGGGACAGTGACCCCGAAAATTCCCGCATGGTGTATTCTTGATCTGCGGAGATAGAGCCTGGCCAGGAATTCCTTCTCATGCTGTTGGAGGACCATGTAGTTTGGGACGATTAACTCTATTAATGCCCAATGTATCCATGATAGTAGATCACAGAAAAGCAACACGGGAAAAATGGTTTTTGCATGCATATAAGTAAAAATGTGATGACAGAGTAGATTCTTGGGGATCGGGATTAAGGGTTTTAGGATCTCTTGTACCTGGTGTTGGCACAGCTAAAGCTCTAAATACTTTAGAAAAATTAGGATGTTGGCTAGCTAAGCAAACTAACAGAACTTCTAAGGTTTTAAGTGGACTTTTGTTAGATGTAGAGTCTGTAAGACATGCTACACTGCAGAATAGAGCTGCAATAGACTTTTTGTTATTAGCTCAAGGGCACGGGTGTGAAGATTTTGATGTGCTGTATGAACTTGTCAGATCATTCTGAGTCAATTCATAAAAGTATGCAATTGTTGAAAGAGGGAGTACAAAAGTTACAAGTTGATGATGGATGGGATTGGTTAAATAAATTGTTTAGTAGCTGAGGGCTTTCAGGGTGGTTGTTATCAATAGTGAAAACGGGACTGATTGTTCTGATGATTGCTGTGGTTGTGTTACTAATGTTGCCATGCATGATTTCTCTGCTGCAAAGGGCCCTGCAGCGGACAATGAAGGCAACTTTTTTAGCACAAATACAAAAAGGGGGAATTGTGGGAAACTGCAGTGGGTCTGTGGAGTCCTTGACAGAAAGTATGGGAATAGAGATCAGCCTTGAAGATATTAAGGTTTACCCCTGAGAAGGATGGGAGTAAAGGAGTATCCAGAGATATGGAGTTGTACCCGTGAGAGAGAAGGAAGTAGAAGAATAACATGGATGACAGCAAAATTAGCCAATGAGATGTTAGTGCTGTAACTTGTAACCAATAGTGAAAAGACACATTAACTGGTAGAATTGTATAAAAATGCACTTGTAGCAATAAATGGCATCTACTACTTTCATCCTGAAAGAACTTGGTCCATGTCGTTTGTCCGTCTCAACCACAACATCAAGGTAAGCGTTATGTACTTACAATGGTGGAAGCAACCACTGGATGGTTGGAAACATATGCCGTACCTCATGCTACAGCCTGAAATACTATCTTGGGCCTTGAAAAGCAAGTGCTTTGACGGCACGGTACGCCAGAAAGAATTGAATCAGACAATGGTACTCAGTATTATAGACAATTGGGCCAAAGACCATGGTATTGAGTGGGTATATCATATTCCATATCATGCACCAGCCTCTGGGAAAATTGAAAGGTACAATGGTTTGTTAAAAACTACACTAAAGGCACTTGGTGATGGAACCTTTAAAAACTGGGATTCACATTTAACAAAAGCTACTTGGTTGGTCAATACTAGGGGATCAACCAATCAAGCCGGACCTGCCCAATCAGAAATTCTTCGTACTGTAGAAGGAGATAAAGTCCCTGTAGTACACATGAAAAATATGTTAGGAAAGGCAGTCTGGGTTCCTCCTGCCTCAGGCAAAGGCAAGCCCATTCGTGGGATTGTTTTTGCCCAGGGACCTGGCAGCACCTGGTGGGTGATGCTTAAGGATGGAGAAGTCCAGTGTGTACCTCAAGGGGATTTGATTTTAGGTGAAAATACTCAATACTGAACTGCATGATGTGAATTGCCATACTAACAGTGTTTAATAAGTGTCTTTCAGATCAAGACAGTGATGATGAAACCAGAGCTAGCTTCTTCGAGTGGCGCCTGACAACTTCTTTGAAGTTGATGTCTTTAACCCACAAACAGTGGTCATGAGATGCACTTGTACCATTTTTTCCTGCCCTGGGAGACTGTTGTGACAAAATGAACTTAATGAACTTTTCAAAGGATGGTCCACTGATTAAGATTAATTACTCCTGTGTATATATGTACATATGTGTGTGTATGTGTATATATATATATATATTAGTAGTGATTAATTAGATTGTATTGATAGATTGTATTGATAAAGTTTAAATATTCAGTGAATGGCATATTATAAGGGGTGGAATGTTGGAACGATAAAGGACTCAGCACTCCGATTCAATGTGAATCACGCAAAAGCCATTTATTACAGACACATGTCTCCTTATATACGCAACTATTCTCTAATCACGAATCCACGCTCCAAGCATGGATTCGCTAAATGAACATCATGGGCAGTCCACACGCTGGAGCCCCACCGATGACAGGTCCGACGACTCACGCCATGCTGAGGCCCCGTTAATGAAGAAACGCCCCTCTTTCTCACAGTAGATTCTGTTCTCAGCTTCTCGAAGTGGTCTTGAGATTCCTTTGAGCCTGACTAATTCAACAACATATCTCCTTCTAACGAAACCCCTCCACAGTGGAATGCCCTGGTTTTGTTAAAAAACAAGTTTCTCTTTTAGTGAATTTGCCTGTCAGCTAAAGCTTCATATTAGCTGCATTTTCCTGGAGAACCAGATACATGTTTTTGTAAACATAGCAATGGAATACGAAGTTATTGATAAGCATGGATGGACATCTCGCGAGAGGGGCAACGAGGAACAAGTGACCAAGAAACTGACCAACTGTGTATAACATTCCATTCACGTGAATACTTCATATAAAAATGGGAGATCACGAGGATCTCGTCTTCCTTTTTTTGCCTTCTGCTTATGGCCGACATTAGGAGAGGACCTTGCTAGTTGTCCCTGCGAACTGAGGCCTAGTGAGAGACTGAATCCAGCTCTGGTTGGCTGCAGAGTCCAGTCCAGGACTTTGGGTGCCAGCTCTGCAGTTGCTGAGGAGACTTTCAGGATTGGTTTTGTATATTTTGTATTATTTTCTCTATTCTTATTAGTAGCATTAGTAAAACATCTTTACTTTTTCCAACTCTCTTCTCTCTGTCCTTCTTTCCCTCCCGATCGCCTGTCCTTAGTGGGAAGGGGGGAGGGGGGGGGCAAAAGGGAGAAGGGGGTGGGGAGAGGAGGTTAACAATACATCTGCCAGGGTTTGATTGTCACCCCGCAATCTATACCCTCGACAACATCCAAAGAAGGGCAGATTCTGGAATGACAAATATCAGGAAGCTGTGCTCTGCTGAAGGAGTAATATATTACTGATACAGATATATCTAACCAGTCATCAACCTCAGACATTATAATCAGAAAGAATTGCTATTTTTGGTTTTTATATGATGTCCAGCACACCTTCACATGTAAAATCTCCATTAGTTTAAAATAAATGGCTAGAGAGTAAAAGCTCCATTAACTTGTGTATTTCTTCAAAGCACAAAATCTTACAGTTCAGTAGTCAGAAGCTAAGTCAGTTCTCACACATAACAAACCCCAGTAACTCAGAGATATCAAAAAACTGACCCTTTGCTGCATCCCAAAGGAATTAAAAATGGTTCATTTCACATGCCCAGAACTGTCAATTTAATTTTTATGTATTTTCAAATGAGTCCAAATGCATGAGTCCATGCAGTGTGTGTTGGAGTAACATAAATACATATTTCACAGAGATTTAAAGGCAAATTCCACCACTTGTGAAGATTCAAGATTCCTAGAATTTCATAGTAGAACTGGTGCATTCTGCTTGATGAACTAAATTGAAAATGTCATGAATGTTGTAGTACTTTACTTGTTCTCATTGCTGGCATCATACCAAGGCATGGGGTCAAAATCATTTCCGTTGACATCAAAACCGGCTTGTGAATCCTGTAGCCAACAGGAGAAAAAAACCAGTTTCTCATTAATTAGCCATTGACTTGTGTGGCCTATACATTCTTCAGTAGGTTTCTACAAGAGAGCAATTAGGCTAACTAACATTCCTGTGGTTTTATGACGATTGCATGTTTTAGAAAGGATTATATATTTAATAATTATAGGTTTTACATATTTTATTTTATTTTTGGAAAAGGGAGTAAGATAATTAATGCCCTGAAAAAGCATAGTTCCAATGTCTGTGAGGAAACAGAAAAAGGTGTTTCATTAAACCAAGAGATTATATTCCTTCTATGAAAATTTCAGAAATTAAGAGTGTTCATTCTTAAAATCCGGATTTTGCTAAATGTTTCAATATTCAAGAAATTATCTGCAAGATGATGACTGAAATTTCAGCCATTGTTTCAAGAAGCATAACATTATTATAATATTTTTATGAAAATACAGTCTGAAATGGGCCTGGAAACCTGAGGCTGCTCCTATCTGTCTGTAGAGTGCCTCATTTGTTTGTTCTTCTTGGTCAGATGGCCTATAGCAAACACTCACTACAATGTCATCTTTAACTGTCCTCTCTTTAATCCTTATCCATAAACTCTCAGTTGGCTCATCATCCATCTCTAGGCAGAACTCCATGCATTCCAGCTGTTCTCTCACATAAAGGACAACTCCTCCTCCTCATCTTCCCATCCTGTCCTTCCTAAAGAGGCTTTATTCCTCCATTGCAACACTCCAGTTATGGGAGCCATCCCATGTCTCCATGATCCTAACAAGATCCTAGCCCTGCAACTGCACACAGTTCTCTAACTCCTAATGTTTATTCCCCATACTGTGTGCATTAGTATACAGGCACTTGAGAGAGACACTCCAGCATGTTGAATTCTTGGAGAGGGTTTGGGGGATTTTTCCATAACAGTGCCTTGTATGCACTTCTTTGCTTACATGCAACTGTCAGAGGTGACCCCACTTAAGACCCATTTTGTTGATTTTGTGACCCCTTTCAGTCATATCGCCCTAGGCCCTTTGCTCACCAATTCTGTCCGTCAGTCACTCACAGGGATGCTGGTTACTCTCTCCCTCCCCCATCATTCTTAGTTTAAAGCTCTCCTTATGAGGTTAGCCATCCTGCTGGCAAAAATACCTTTGCCCTGTTAAGTGAGGTGGATCCCATTTCCCAAGCAAATGCTGGTTTGCAAACAGGTTCCCATGATCATAGAAACCAAAACCCTGTTGCCAAAACCAGTTCTGCAGCCAATTATTGACTTTTCCTATTAGTGCCCTTCTCCTCACATCCTTTGTCCTCCCTGGCAAGACTGAGGAGAACACCACCTGGGCCATCATGCCCTTGACTACTGCCCCCAGAGCTCTGTAGTCACTTCTGATACTCTCCAGGTTGCCCTTGGCAGTATTATTTGTGCCCACATGGAATAACAGCAGGGGGTAGTATTCAGTGGGCTGGATGAGTTTCAGCAGTCCCTCCAGAGTATTCTGGATCCTGGCCCCCAGGCAGCAGCAAATCACATCTGGCTCCCCTTCATCTTTCAGGGTGGTGAAAGTATTTTGCAGTTGAAAGCCCTTAGGTGGGGCAGGAGCCTTTGTCTTGGTGCCAGAAGTCACCAGCTTCCATCTTCCCCCTTCTCCAGAGGTTTTACTTATCTTGAGAGTGGGGGTAGACACTACCTGCTTCTCTGTTGTAGATGGGGTGTGAGGCTCTTCAAGCTGTTGGGTCTCAGAGAAGATGCTATCTCCATTTCATCTTCTCTGATGCTGCACAGCCTGCTCAGTTCTTTCCATAACTCCTCCACTTGTTGGCACAGCTCCTCCAAGACAGCACACCTCCTGCAGGACAGAGGCCCATCTCTCCCAGCATCAAGAGGCCCCAGATACTCCCTGCCACCTGGGACTTGTAGGGCTGCATCTGCCATCTGAAGCTCAGTCTGTGTTGAAGCCTCTGCCCTAGCAGGGACAGCTGCTTCAACATCTGCTGGGGACAATGCTCTGTGGTGTGTTACCATTATGTCTTCACACTTTTCTATGCGAGCTGCTGCACAAACTGCTGCATCTGTTGGCTGTGCTCTCACAACATTGCTTACCCAGGAAAGGATGAGCTGTTCTTTTCACAGATAGTATCCATTGCACAAGATGCCTAGATCCAAAATTACTTGGCTTTGTAGCTCCCTGATGGTGCCTGTGTTCATTTTGACATCAGAAGTATGACAAGAACAGTCATTTAGTTATAGTTCTATTTCTCTGCACTCATAATTCACAACACTCTTCCATACTGTAAATTCAGAAAAAGAAAATAAAGAGCATTATTTCCATGGCCGTCATTCACAGGACTGACTTTCCAATTGAACGTATAAAACTTTACATCTCCAATTAGATCATTTACATGAGGTTACAGTGTGGTTTGGACAGTCTTACTAAATTTCTCTTATCTATGTTTGTCACTTCATAGCAATCTTTATGAGCTATTTTTACTTTGTCTTCTGTTGAGATAAAATAATTTTTATATGGCCTACTAGAAATATAATTCTTTATATGATTACAGGTTATGAATACTCAGTACCAATAAAACCTTTTTTTCCTCTGTCGAGGGTTAGATTGTGGGGTGACAATCTAACCCTGGCAGATGTATTGTTAACCTCCTCTCCCCCCCCCCTTCCTTTTTTTGCCCCTCCCTCTCCCCCTTCCCACTCAGGAGAGGCGATCGGGAGGAAAAGAAGGACAGAGAGAAGAAAGTTGGAAAAAGTAAAGATGTTTTACTAATGCTACTAATAAGAATAGAGAAAATAATACAAAATATACAAAACCAATCTTGTAAGTCTCAGCAACTGCAGAGCCAGCACCCAAAGTCCTGGATTAGACTCTGTAGCCAACCGGAGCTGGATTCAGTCTGTCACTAGGCCTCAGTTCACAGGGACGACCAGCAAGGTCCTCTCCTAATGTCGACCATAAGCAGAAGGGAAGGAAAAAGGGAAAAGGAAGGGCCGAGGTCCTCGTGATCTCCCACTTTTATATGAAGTATTCACGTGAATGGAATGTTATACACCATTGGTCAGTCTCTCAGTCATCAGTTTTCTCGTTGCCCCTCTCGCGAGATGTCCATCCGTGCTTATCAATAAGTTTGCATTCCATTGCTAGGTTTACCAAAACATGTATCTGGTTCTCCAGGAAAATGCAGCTAATATGAAGGCTTTAGCTGATAGGCAAATTCACTAAAAGAGAAACTTGTTTTTTAACAAAACCAGGACATCCTCTGACCAAGACAATCTTAATGCATGCAAATATGCATTTTTTGAAGTATACAAACAGAAGTTTTGTTTGAAATCATCTGGAACATGCTACATAGATGTCTGCTCTAAACAGGACAAACATTTCAGAAGCTTCAAAAACTATAAGGGTGCGAGGGCGAAAACTCATGGAGTCCACACAATCCAATATGAATTCAAGCGAAGCCATTTATTACACAAACAAGCCTCCTTATATATGCAGTTATTTCCTGCTCACGCGTCCACACTCCAAGCATGCATTAGCTGATTGGATATTGTCCATGGTCACGAGCTGTCCACGTTCCCGATTCTCACTGCTAATAGGTCTGTTGATTGAAGTCATGTTGAGGCCCTGTTTTCAGCTTTTGAGCTGACCTTGAAATTGCTTTGAGCCTGGCTAGTTCAGAAATAAATCTCCATCTAATAGAAACCCATCCACACAACAATCTCAAGAAAATCCCTCAAATCTCCCACATAAGGGCTTTCATAACATTTCCTATTAGCACTATTGTTATATTTCTAATAAGCTGTCCGGTTCATTTACCTGCTGATAGGAAGGACCAAAAGACAAAACTGAACTCTGGTGGATTACATCATATGTATTTCCCACTAGATGACAACTTCAAAGCTCCTGACTGCACTTCCACAATTTCCTAGGACAGTGGGAAAGTCAAAATAGATGATAATAAATCTCAGTCTCTCATAAAAAGGGTCACAGTATTAAATTATCTAAATGCCTTCTTTAGAACACCAAATCTAAGTGTATCTGGGTCCATAAAATGATTAAATAAGTTAACAGATTATAACTGCATGGACCACTGTTGCAGTTCTCACTGTCAATTTCCAACATACAATGCAAATACAGTATTAGGTTGGTGCAAAAGTAATTGCAGTTTTGGATCATGAATTTTAAATCATTATAACTAGCCTCAAACACATCTTTATTAATCAAAATAGGAACCATTACAATCAACACATTTTTTGCCAATGAGAAATAAATTTGTTTATTCCTGTAGCATAAAAATCCATGCTTCAGGATTCAATGAACTCTTGGAAAGCATTTTATGCATCCTGCTGATTGTGGAAGCATTTTCCTATAAAAAGTTGTCAAGATGCTTGAAGAAGTGGTAGATGGTTGGCGAGAGGTCAGGTGAATAGGGCAGATGAGGCAAAACTTCATAGTCCAATTCATTCAACTTCTGAAGTGCTGGTTGGGTGACGTGCGGTCAAGTGTTGTCATGGAGAAGAATTGGGCCCTCTCTGTTGACCGATGCTGGCTGCAGGCATTTCAGTTTTTGGTGCATCTCATCGATTTGCTGAGCGTACTTCTCCAATGTAATGGTTTCACTGGGATTTCGAAAGCTGTAGTAGATCAGACTGGCAGCAGAGCACCAAACAGTGACCATGACCTTTTTTTGGTGCGAGTTTGGCTTTGAGAAGTGCTTTGGAGGTTCTTCTCAGTCCAACCACTGAGCTGCTCATTGCCAGTTGTCATATAAATTCCACTTTTCATCTCACGTCACAATCTCATCAAGAATTGGTCCATTGTTGTTGCGCAGAATAAGAGAAGACAACACTTCAAAATGACGATGTTTTTGATTTTCAGTCAGCTCCCAAGGCACCCACTTATCGAGCATTTTCACCTTTCCAATTTGCTTCAAATGCCAAATGACCATAGAATGGTTGACGTTGAGTTCTTCGGCAACTTCTCGTGTAGTATGAGGATCAGCTTCGATGAATGCTCTCAATTGTTCCTTGTCAACTTCCAATGGCTGGCCACTATGCTCCTCATCTTCAAGGCTCTCATCTCCTTTGCAAAACTTCTTGAACTGCCACTGCACTGTACATTCATTATCAGTTCCTGGGCCAAATGCACTGTTGATGTTGTGAGTTGTCTCTGCTGCTTTATGACCCATTTTGAACTTGAATAAGAAAATCGCTCAAATTTGCTTTTTGTCTAACATCATTTCCATAGTCTAAAATATAAATAAAATAAACAGCAAGTAATAAGTCAGTAACAAAAAGAGATGAATGAGAAAATGCAAGAGAAACAACTCTGGAGACACCAAAGTTAGTGAAGAAGGAGGGGGAGGAGGTGCTTCAGGCGCTGGAGCAGAGATTCCCCTGCAGCCCATGGTGAAGACAATTGATACCTAAAACCAGCAATTAGTAATAAAATACATTAATAAGAATAACGGTAATAGATTTTAGGGACATACTAAGTTAATAAGAATAAGGGTAACAGATGTTAGGGTTTAGGCACTTGTTAGGTGTTAAGTCACAAGAACGGTATTTGTTAAGATAAGCAGCAGAAGATTAGGAGACAATGCCCTTGCTCTCAGAAGATAAGGTGGTGAGACCAGTGCAAGAACTGGGTAATACTGTTTTTGCGGTTGCAAGCGAAATAACAAAGGAATGTAATGCATATGCAAAGGATTTCCTAGAAATGAAATGACTTCAGCAAAACATTTGACACAGTCTCCCACAGCATCTTTGCTGCTAAACAGTGGAAGCATGGTCTGGATGACCGGGTAGTGAGGTGGACTGCAAACTGGCTGAAGGAAAGAAGCCAGAGCATCATGGTCAATGGGGCAGAGTCCAGTTGGAGGCCTGTATCTAGTGGAGTCCCTCAAGGGTCAGTACTGGGACCAGTACTATTCAAAATATTCATCAATGACTTGGATGAGGGAATAGAGTGCACTGTCAGCAAGTTTGCTGATGACACCAAACTGGGAGGAGTGACTGACATGCCAGAAGGCTGTGCTGCCATCCAGAGACCTGGACAGGCTGGAGAGTTGGGCGGGGAAAAATTTAATGAAATATAACAAGGGCAAGTGCAGAGTCTTGAATCTGGGCAGGAACAACCCCAGGTTCCAGTATAAGTTGGGGAATGACCTGTTAGAGAGCAGTGCAGGGGAAAGGGACTTGGAGGTCCTGGTGGACAGCAGGGTGACCATGAGCCAGCACTGTGCCCTTGTGGCCAGGAAGGCCAATGGCATCCTGAGGTGTATTACAAGGGGGGTGGTCAGTAGGTCAGAGAGGTCCTCCTTCCCCTCTGCTCTGCCCTGGTGAGACCACATCTGGAATATTGTGTCCAGTTCTGGGCCCTCAGTTCCAGAAGGACAGAGAACTGCTGGAGAGAGTCCAGCGCAGGGCAACGAAGATGATTAAGGGAGTGGAGCATCTTCCTTATGAGAAAAGGCTGAACGAGCTGGGGCTCTTTAGCTTGGAGGAGACTGAGGGATGACCTCATTAATGGTGATCAATATGTAAAGGGTGAGTGTCAGGAGGATGGAGCCAGGCTCTTCTTGCTGACAACCAATGATAGGACAAGGGGCAATGGATACAAACTGGAACACAGGAGGTTCCACTTAAATATGAGAAGAAACTTCTTCACAGTGAGAGTGACAGAGCCTGGAACAGGCTGCCCAGGGAGGTTGTGGAGTCTCCTTCTCTGGAAACATTCAAAACCCACCTGGACACCTTCCCGTGTAACCTCATCTGGGTGTTCCTGCTCCAGTGGGGGGATGGGACTAGACCATCTTTCGAGGTCCGTTCCAGTCCCTAACATTCTGGGTTTCTTTGATTCTGTGTGGATATAACCTGTTTCTGGGAATTGTTTGAGGCCCTCACTGGGTGGAGCCATCCCCGTGAGGTGCCTGAGTGACATGTGTCAGTCATTAAATGGAATGCTTGCTTTTAAAACCTTAAACCCTGTTTTTAGAAGTTTCTTCAATTTGCCAATTTTACGGTATCAGTTCTGGTGACCCAGGTGGGACTTTGCTCTTAATCTTCAACTGACTCCTGTGATCGAAAGACCTCCAGCCAGCACTGAGGGATTCTTGGGGAGTACCTCTGTCCCTGAGGTCAGTGAACTCTTGAGCTAAGGACCATCCATCAGTTAGTAAGTAAAGCATTCTTTTTTTTCTCTGGTTTGGGTTGGTCACTCATAAGTCATGGTGAAAGCCTCGCAGGGAGGCTTGCCTGCCTGTTAATCAAAACCATGAAAGCTTCACAGAGTTGGGCTGAAAAAATCCGGATTAAAAAAACCTGGGGTTAGAGGTCCAGGAATTAGAGGCCTCTAAAAGTTTTGGGGTGACGACCCCTAAAAATAAGATTTGAAATAAGGTTGAAAAGAGAAAAAAAGAAAGGAAAAAAAAAAAGAAACTGTTCAAGTCCTTGTTCATGAGTGTTTATGAGTGCACAAGTATGTGTTAACTGTTTTATTGGTTGTTGTTACAATTGTTTCTCTGTGGTGTTGTTTGTGTAAGCGCCCTGTAAGCCCCCCCTTCTCCCATTTTGTGCTTCTCCCTCTCTCCTCCACACCTCATGGTTTTTAATTACAAGATGGGATCAGGAATGTCTGTTCCTAGGGGTGTTCTTAAAAAAATCAGTATTAGGGTGCATTTTAAGACATGGGAAAGAACTCAGAAATGTGTCTAGGGGAAATATGAGGAAGGAGAATCTTGTGAAATATTGTAATCACTGGTGGCCGCTGTCTAAATTAGACGGTGGGGAAAAGTGGTCAGAGAATGGAACCTTGAATTATAATACTTTGCTGCAATTTATGTTGTTTTTAAAGCAAGAAGGGAAATGGGATGAGGTTATATATGCAGAGATGTTTTTCTGTTTGTGGAGGCATTCTGAATGGCAAAATGAATATGGTATCAATTTGGCTTTGGAAAGGGATAAAGAAATAAAGGGAAAGGAAAGGATAAAAACCTGGAAAGGTGTTGTTCCCCATGCAAACTGCAAAAAATTGCAGTGTATCATGATAGAGGTCGGCAGAAAGAAAAATGAGAAGCTCAATTAATTACGACTTTAGAGGGATTTTCTGATAAAGATTGGGGAGTAAGCTGGGGTTGGGGAAATAATTGAGGAAGTAGAGGAAAAGGACGAAGTTGAGGTATTGGACCCCAGAAGTTCGGAGATGCACATTTTGTAAACAAGAGAGACACTCTAAAAGAGATTGCCCTCAATTAAGAAAAAGAAATGTCCAGAATCAAAATTTGGTGTTTGTTTGTTACTGTGCTTAAATAAGGTTGCTAAGCTTAATGAATGACGAGGACCAGGGAAATCTTCCCCAGCAGAAACCCTTGGTCCATATTAAACTGGGGGAAAGATCAGAGGTTGAGTGTCTGGTAGATACTGGAGCCTCGTATTCAGTTTTGAATTCTAAGAATTCATACGTAGATTTGGTATCCCAATTGGAATGTCCTCTGAGGACCACATTTTGTTGCAAAAAAAATTATTTCAGAAATAAGTAGAATCCTCCTCTG
Source organism: Patagioenas fasciata (assembly GCF_037038585.1). Taxonomy (NCBI): domain Eukaryota; kingdom Metazoa; phylum Chordata; class Aves; order Columbiformes; family Columbidae; genus Patagioenas; species Patagioenas fasciata. The sequence continues at coordinate 54,222,366 of NC_092559.1, forward strand.
ATACAAGAAAATGTGAAAAGATATAATACTTAATTGTGGCTTTTGTATAAATTGGATAATGAGGCAAATGGCCTGAATATGGGATTCTAAGTTATAGTACTATATTGCAATTAATGTTGTTCTGCAGGAGTCTGGAAAAACGGGATGAAGTACAGTATTGTATGTTAATTTGCTCTTATTGTTATGTAATGATTTTGAGACCAGAAAAGAATGGGAGTTATTAAACTCTGATTCACATTGAATTTATGCACTAGCTGGAGATACAAGAAAGAAAACTAAATGGATGGATGTGAACGTGGGAGAGGTTGTATTTAAAAGCTGCTAGAATATGAACTGATTTGGAGAAAAAAAAAAAGCCACCAACATAATTGATGTTTAATATGTTTATTGATATCTGTAAGAAATTGCAAAAAATAAATGGGGCTGAAGGAATTCCTATTGCTTAACTAATTGGAATTGCATATGAAGTGTATAATAGCAGGAATGAAATGGAAAAAAGAGGCAAAAAGAGATCAGAAGCCCAGGTCTGTGCTATACAGCTTGAACATAAATTTCAGGCCTCTGTCAGGCTGCAAGATAAACTCGGCCAGCTCATTGTAACAGGACCTAGCAGCTCCCACTTGGTACCAGTGATTACACCACCTGTGTGGCCTTGACTGTCTCTAAACTGCAGCAAGAAGAAAAAAAAAAAATGAAAAGTTGACTAAGTTGACTACTTGCTGCTAAAGCAGCAAAAAGGTATCATGGGGGAGCAATTTAGGGTTCTGCTTACTGCAGAACAATGTTTAGATTTCTTAAAGAGAAGTGCGACTTAAAAGAGTTTGATGGTGGGTGTACTCTCTTATTTACTGCATGGGGGAAATATGCCAAGCTAAATGCTGCTGACCTTCTCTCCAGGTGCCTGTATCCGTTCACAAAGCAAACTGTCAGGTGTCCTCCCTCCCTGATAACTGTTCACTCTAGAGTCTGTGTCTTGGAGCTCCGGAGGCAAACTTTCAGGTGAGGCCTGATAACCCTATGCAGAGCAGAATTTCAAGAAACAAAATTATCAGAAAAAAAAAGAAATTTTAATGGAGTAGAATAGCAGGAGGGCTGGCTCAAGCTGGGTGCCTGCACAGAGGTCTGACCCGAGCACAGAAAACTACAACCTTTTATATCTTTACAGACCATTCATACCATGATTCAGTCCAATAGCAACATTTCACTTTGGGATCTTCTTGCTTCTCATTGGATCTTTTTCACTGATTCCACATGGACCTTTGTTTTGTTCAGCTGTAGACATTGTTTATGGTCCATAGCCTTGCAGATACTGTTTTGTCTGAATAAATCCTTTCTTCTCAGCAAAGTCCAAACCAGACCTTATCTTGCAAGTGTTCAGCGTAGTTCGTAGTTGCTTTTGGTAAATATGAGCAGAACTTTACAGCTTAAAATTTTAGCAAATCCAGCTTACCAAGTAACATGAAGCCAAGAGTATATTAAAAATCATACAACCTTATATTTCTAAATAATCCATTACATTTGGTGTGCATCTACTTAAGCTAAATGATCAACATTGAACTTGAATTGGGCTCATCCACTGACCTGTGAGTAGTAAAGCCATTGCCATACAGCTCACTTATGTAGCGGGGAGAGCTCAAAGTGGGCTCATCCAGGCTGTCGTATTTACAGAATAAAGTGGTTGACTCGTAGTCAAATTACATAGAGTAGGAAAAGTCTGCACGAGACTCCCTGCACCCACAAGTTACCAGTGTTCAGTGTGCCATTCCTGCTTCCTTGTGAGTCTTCTGGAAGGAGTTCTTGGCCTGGCTACGGCTCAGGCCTTTACCTCCTCTGGAGTCTGGACCAAACTGCTGATGGCTTGGATGGGGGGGGGTCAAGTGCATCCGCCACAAAGTGGAGGGGGGCCTTTCCCCCACCTCAGTGATATTGCTTCTGTAATACTGAATGAAGGGGACTAGGGGTGAATTTAAAGGCATCCCCAGCAGATCCCTGGATCCAGTAAGGCTGGGAAAGTAAACCACGGATTTTTAATAGACACAGGAGTGACTTATTCTGTGGTAAATAGTTGTAAGGGACCTCTGCATGGGAATATAGCGGAAGATTTGGCGAGGAGATTAGTTAAATGTAAATACACTCAAGTGACTTGCACCTGTCTGTAGAAAAAGCACATACATCACACTAATTGTCTTACTGACCTTGTGTGCTTGATGAGTAGAACCTCTGTGTTAGATAACATAGGCCTGTGAGAAACTCCAGGCACCTCATCACTATGGCTGAGATTCCTGCTTTGTTGTGAGAAAGAGCGGGAGGCTGCGCCTGCCTGAAGCCTTGAAATACAGGCGAGCTCAGCAGGCCCGGCAATCTTCCAGCAGGGCTGAACTGACCAGCACCTGTGTCCCCACTTGTGTCACCTCTGCCTGGGAGCTTAGGTGCAACTTCGGAGATCCCCCAGTAGAGAGGGAACTAAAATAAAACTTGCTCTTTGCAATGCATTCATGGCCTCTGGCTCTTCTTGCAATGTGCCTGCATATGTGTACACAACCTCTTAGTAAATTCACTGTGGTAGTTCTTGAGGTCATGGGAAAGAAAGTAAGGCAGTTTTTGAAACCAATGGAATGCCGAATTTGAGACAAAGTTTTAACACATGAATTCTTGTGACCTCTCTTAGGTCAAGATTTGTTAAGTAAATTGTAATCTCAAATAATGTTTTCTGAGAATTGTGTTCAGCTGCATCCCACAAGAAAATGCTTGGAAGCTGCAGATCTGCTTGCTGCAATCAAGAAATATTCAAGGAAATTTTGCATGCTGTATTTCCACTAGTATGGGCAGCTGAAGCATCTGGTAAAGCCAACACTACACTGATAGAACTGAAACAGAACTGAAACAGGACTTCGAGCCAGTAAGGAAAAACAATATCCAATAAACATGAAAGCCAAAATGGGGTTAGAGACTTTGATGAACAAGTTTATGCACTATGGACTTTTGCAGTAATGCAACCTATGGGAGCCTTGCAACCTGAAGTTCCGAGTCCCATTGTGTTGCCTAGTAATTGGATATTACAAATTACAGATTTAAAGGATTGCTTTTTTACTATTCCACTACATCCTGAGCATTGTCAGTATTTTGCCTTCTCAGTTCCTAGCATTAACAATGCTCAGCCTATGCAATGTTACCAGTGGACAGTTTTACCACAGGGTATGATGAACAGCCCCACAATTTGTCAGCTTGTTGTGAGTGCCACTGTGCAGCCTACATGTGAAGCACTCACAAAGGCTATAATATATCATTATATGGATGATATATTAGTTTGTGCTGAGCAATCTGATTATGTGCAGAGCACAGTAACCCATTTACTTCAAAGTTTGAAAGTTTGTGGCTTACAAGTGGCACAGGAAAAAGTGCAAGCTGTGCCTCCTTGGAAATATTTAGTTTGGATTTTAACAGAAACTCTGATCAAACCACAGTCCTTGATAAGTAATAATGACGTTAAGACATTGAACGATTTGCAGAAATTGATGGGCACAATTAACTGGGTACAACCCACGCTTGGAATTTCTAACCAGGAACTCCGGCATCTGTTTAATTTACTAAAAGGAGATCCAGACTTAACATCCCCTCGCACCTTAACAAGCACAGAAAAAATTAGGGCTAGTAGCACACAAAATTACAACCTTACAGACTGATTGCATTCGATTAGACTTGCAGATTTGTTTATTTATAGCTACAACACAGAAACAACCTGTAGCTATTGTGGGACAATATGACGAGAAAGCAAACTGATATATTTGGAATGGATTTTTTTTCTAGTTCTTTCTGTAAGACTATTACTCAGCCTCTAGAATTGATTATTGCTCTGATCAAAAAAGGCAGGGAGTGGATTCAGGCCTTAATAGCTCATCACCCATCTGTCATATATGCGCCCCTTGTGAAATCTGATTGATTTTTTTTTTTTTTTTTATTCGCAATCTATGTCCTTGCAAATTGCACTAGCTGATTTTCTTAACAGCATAGTTTTTGGCATGCCTAAATGTAAACTGATGCACAATTTTCATTCCATTGACATCAGGCCACACACTGTACTTGTATTTGGTCTGATCCCACATACTCACAAAGTTTTTGCTGATGGATCAGGGAAATCTCATAAAGCTTTAGTAGTCTGGCATGAAGATAATGATTGGCATCATTCTGTTAAAATTATTGATGCCTCAACCCAATTAGTAGAACTTGGCACAGCTTTACTTGCCTTGGAGCTTTTTAAGGAAGAACCTCTAAATTCAATTTGTGATTCTCCAAAGAGAGAGAGCACATCCCAGAGAACCAGAAACTGGAAGGCCCCGACTCCTTAAATAATTAGCATGATGCTAAGGGGATGGAATACTCTTATTGATCAGTCTGGATGTCAGTCAAGCTCTGTCCCATCCATTCACCCTTCTTCAATGCCTCACACCTGTGGGCAGAGCTCAGGGTGTCCTTGGCTCTCAGAACAGAGAGCAATTAAAAACATTAGCTCTGTGCTGGGGTGTTATCTCTTGTTCTTAAACTAAGTCCAAATAATGAGCGTGATAGCTATAGAAAAGAAAGGTTTCTAGCTGCATGAAGAAAATTAACCCATTTTCAGTCAAACCAGCACACTCATATATGCTCTCATACCACTTTACCAGGTCCCATAACAGAATGAAATGCAGTTGTGGACTCTTACACTGTAGCTACAGTCTGCTTCCAGTCTGCCAGGGCTCCACACACTTTCTTCCATCAAAATGCTGCTGCTTTAAAAAAGATGTTTGATCTCACACTCGAACAAGCAAAAGACATAGTTTGCTCTTATCCAGAATGTAAAGGCCTTATTGCAAATTCACCCTCCCTTGGAATTAACCCTCGTGGGCTGACAGCTATGCCATTTGGCAGACTGGTGTTACACGTCTTATCTTTTGGCCACTTGAAATATGTCCATGTTTCTGTGGATACCTTTTCAGGTATGCTTTGTGCATCTGCTCATACTGGTGAGAAAAGCAAGGATATTCAGAGCAACTGGACCCACTGCTTTGCTATGCTGGGTGTGCCACGACAGATTAAAACTGACAACGGCCCTGGCTATACTGCCAAATCCACACAATACTTCTTACAGCAATGGGGTGTTTCACATGTCACAGGTGTTCCGTATTCTCCCACTGGGCAGGTCATTATTGAACAGGCACATTCCACACTGAAACATATGTTGTTAAAACAAAAAAGAGGAAATATGATACCCCAAGAATAATTAGACAATGCAACATATACTTTAAACTTTTTGAATCATACTATGCCTCCCTTCCTCTTGTCACAGCAGTGGAAAAACACTTCCGTGTTCCAGATTCACTGTCTCTGAGACCAAAGGTTTTGTATCGGGATCCCCTGCACAACAGTCAATGGCAACGGCCTGTAGAGTTAATCATCTGGGGGGGATATGCATGTGTTCTTCTTCCAACAGGACCGAGGTGGCTTCCTGCAAAATATGTTAAACCTTATTATGAGTTGGAGAAACGCAGCGCAGAACCTAGTGCCAGAGAAGCAACATCTGTCCCTGCGGCAGAGGGCGACGAAGAAAAGAAAGAGACTGAAGGAAGAGGCCAGTGATGTTACCTGGGGGTACTTGAAGAAGTTACAACAAAACACAAGTACTATGATGGCAGCAAGAGGCCCCCCTCACTCAAATTAACACCTTCTTAGCCTATTTGGCTATCATCTCCTGCAACAATGCAGTAAGGATTTGCTTTGTGATGATAAGTTCTGGCATGATTCCAGCTGTAGAGGGAGAACATGTATATTGGGCTTACATCGTGGATCCACCCCTTTTTAGACCTACAACATGGTGGGATCCTGAAGTTCCTCTCTCCAACAGTGACAGGCACTGGGTAGGTGGTGCATGGATACCACCAGCAAGTCAATTGTTGGAAAACAAGGATTGGATTAAATTTAATCAAACGCAACAATATTTTGTTGAGACCCCTCTATGTTTAATGATATCAGAGAAGTTTCATTAATTTTATCAACAACGGATGCTGGAGGGGTAGTTCAAGGCAATTAAACTTTTATTTCCATTCTGGGTCTTGAACACTGGGATGTAAGTCACAATTCTACTTTGAAACCCCCTGCTGATATTCCAACATGCAGGGTACCTAGAGGAACCACAGGAGATGTTGCGAATTTGTATCGGGCCCCCTGTAAATTAGAGGCACCAGTATGTCAGAATGATACAGATTTACATTATTGGAACTGGGTACCTGTCAATTTTTCACAATTAAGCAATGAGACATTAAAGTGGTCAGAAGGTGGGTTGTCAGGACCAGTTTTGCAGGTACAAGTAAACAATAGCTTTAGTCCATCTCATTTGAAAACCTGGCGGTTAGCCTTGCCTTTTTTTATGAGGTATGTGGTTCATGGGAATTATAAGAAAAATCAAAGTCAATATACATTAAATCTCACTCACTGGCATAATGCTACAGTTATGATTTGTACTTCACACCCTTATGTGCTGGCAGCTGATGATGATGTACAGGTATCAATGGAAAATTATATCTATGTGGTAAATTTGACTAGCCCTGTTTATGTCAGTTGTTTTACAAATCAAAATATAACAGACCTTAATTTAACTGTGATTATACCCATGCGACAGAGAGCAAGGCAGTGCCAAAAGTGCTTAATAGGTTGGCTCATTGCCAGAATAATTTTAGCACACAGAATCACAGATTGTTAAGGATGGGAAGGGACCTCAAAAGATCATCTAGTCCAATCCCCCTACCAGAGCAGGAACACCTAGATGGGATTACACAGGAAGGCGCCCAGGCAGGTTTTGAATGTCTCCAGAGAAGGAGACTCCACAACCCCCCTGGGCAGCCTGGTCGAGTGCTCCGTGACCCTCACCGTGAAAAAGTTTCTTCTCAAATTTAAATGGAACCTCCTGTGTTCCAGTTTGTATGCATTGCCCCTTGTCTTATCATTAGTTGTCACCGAGAAGAGCCTGGCTCCATTCTCATGACACCCTTTATATATTTATAAACATTAATGAGGTCACTGTGGCAGTTGCACTTCCCCCCCCCCCCAAAAGAATTGGTGTGGCAGTTGCACATCCCCCTCTGAAAACTGGAGCCTTCAATGGGGCAGTTAATGGCTCTTTTGTGGCACCTGGAGTCAGTTGACAGGGTCGTTAGCAGAGGAGGGGCCCAGAGAAGCTGAGAAGCTTCTGGAATGCCCACAGCCAGATCTGATCAGACTATAAAATGGGGTTCCCGCTGAAGATTCCCTTTGTGTGGTCTTCTCAGAGCAGCAGGTCTATGAACTGGAGCACTCCCCTTAGACTGGAATGCCATCTAAGGAATCTTTCCAGGAGAAACTTCCCAGTATAGGGAGCACCTCATCTCCTCGTTTGGGTGAGTGATAATTTACTGAACATATCCTTGAATAAGTCCTTGCCCAACCAGGTGAGTGAGTACCCTGGAGTCAGAGGGCTCTGGTGTGTTTCTTGTGAATGTGTGCATGCACACCATGAATCCTCATTATTCTCATTTTGCTGCACCCCAATAATCTCTTCAACTGATATTAAAACCTTTATTTTATGTTGGAGTGCTAACTAATTGTATAAACCCTGTTTTGGTCTGTTTATTTGCTGTATTTTTCCAGCCAGAATTAAGTCTGTTTTGGAACTTGTTGCCTACCTAAAACTGACCTTGGGGTGCCTCCATGACAGTCACCCCTCAGTCTCCTCTTCTCCAAGCTAAAGAGACCCAGCTCCCTCAGCCTTTCCTCATAAGGGAGATGCTCTACTCCCTTCAGCATCTTCGTCACTCTGCACTGGACTCCCTCCAGCAGTTCTGTGTCTTTCTTGAACTGAGGGGCCCAGAACTGGACACAATATTCCAGATGTGGTCTCACCAGAGGAGAGGGGGAAGAGAACCTCTCTCAACTGCAGCAGTAGTTATCACTGCTTTAGCAGAGTCTGTTCAAACAGCTCATCAGGTAGCACAGGTTTTGACAAATGTTACGGAAGATTTAGCCCTGCAAACAAATATTGATCAACAGATTTTAGCCAGATTAGATGCAGTGAAAGCAGCCTTGTTGTGAATGGGAGATAAGCAGAGTGCTTTGGCTACCAGAATAAAACTGCATTGTGATTTGGAACATATTCAGAAAAACTTATGTGTAACGCCATTAAAATGGAATGATAGTGTTTATGAGTGTAATCAAGTGAAATGACATCTCCAGGGGGGCATTTTCAGCTAATGTGCAAGGCCTGGTTCAGGAGCATAACCAAAGATTATAGTTGAGCTGCTTATTCTGTCCATATCTACCATTATGATGTTTAAAGTATGTTCCATATTTTAAGCAATTCTATATCAGTGTCCAAGTTGTCTTCGAAGGGAACATATAATAAACACCAAATGGCTATATGGTTATTAAAAAGCATTCCATCTAGTTTACATATAGAAATATACTGTAAAATGCACTAGATTCAGTTATTTATATAAAATGTATTTAAAATACATCTACGGCATCAGACTATGCACCAGGAATAGGCTTATCTTTCTGTACGTGAGCAAGAAGAAGATGGAAATGGCAACACCATAAGATAACTCTAAGTACAAAATCATTTAATGCAGAATTGCAAATACAAAACAGCACAATAAAAATACTTATTCATTCCATCAGTACACAGTAGCAATGTAAATATTAAGACAGCCTTCACAATTTTAAGAAGAAATTTCCCCTTACAGAGTCATTAATATCTAAATATTTGTAACTTGAAATTTTACTTTCACATACCTACAAGCAAACATTCAGCTTTCTTGTAAGACACTTAAAGATTTAGAGTTTTCTTAATGATGAGTAAAAAAGAGAAAATGTAGCTTACTGTTATTTCAAGTTGAAACTCAAAGTGACCTTAAAAAAAAGCTTTGGTTTTGAAAATAAACCTGAATGAAATCACCAAAGAGCATGGAGCAACACTGAAAAGCTCTTATCTTAAAGATCCAATATTCTGAATCTATATCTATAAGAATATGCATGTAGGAAACTAGAGTGTTCAACATCAAAGGTTTAAAGAGAATGAGGAACTCCAAAAAACAGCTTTTAAAATACCAGAACACAAAAATCTTGAGAAAATATCAGAGTAGATTGAGAACAAATATTGATAGAAAATCATTTTTCTCAAGGAGCACCTGAATATTTTGTCTTAAAATTTAAAATATAAACAGCACTGGGGAATGAGGGAGAAGTTTTTAGAAAAAAAAGTCCACAGTTTAAATGAATACTTCTAAAGGGGAAACTGCACCAGAGTTTATGATATGATTTTCAATCTGTACAGTTAAATGGGTCCATCAGTATCTGATTTTCAGAACAAATGACTTTAAGTCAAATATGGAAGCATTCAGTTAAACCAAGTCGGTTTATAATAAATTAAATAGGAATTGGTTTGACTAAGTGTCCTGGCTTTGTTTAAAACAAGACCAGTTCTCTTTCAGTCAATTTTCCTTTCATCTAAGTTCTTCTAAGTAAGTGCACTTTTCTTAATTTGGCTGCATGTTTTTCAGACGCTGTTCGCTCTGGAACAGAAGACCCCCAGGTTTAGACTTATTGCTATGGCAGGCAAGGTTACTGATGAACTTTGCACATTCCATAAGTGAGAGGGGCATATTTGCAAGGAGGGGCAGACAGAACAGATGACTGAAATTGACCAGCTAAGTATTCCATCCCATACACCCTATAAAAGCAAGAGACCATGAGGGTCTTGCTCTCTTCAACCATGGCTAGCATCTGAAGAGGACCCTGCCAATTCTGCCTGTGATCCTAGGCCTAGTTCCAGACCCTGCATCCCTGAATCCAGTTCTGGTTTACTGCTGAGTCCAGCCCAGGACTTCTGGGTGCCTGCCCTACAGCTGCTGGAGCAACGCCAGCTCCACCGTGGGCAACACTGTGCTACCCCAAGAAATTCAATAATGGTTTTGTATATTTTGTATTATTGTCTCTGTTTATTAGTGGCATTAGTAAAGTATTTTTAACTTTCCAACCTGTAAGTCTCTCTCCCTTTTCCTCCTATTACCTTTCCTTAGTGGGGAGTGCAAGGGGTTAACAGAGAGCATCTGCCATGGTTTATTGTCACCCTGCAGTAAACTGTGACACTAAACCAAAATAGAGCATATTGAGACTACAATAGCAATCCCCGTCATGCCTTCTGTTTCAGAGGTGATTCAAGCTGAAATGTTGCATTTCTGTCCCATGGAGGAGCCTAGTCTCAGTCTCCATGTGCATCTCTGGGAATAAATCCTTCTTAAATCTCCAGGGGAAAGTCTTCTCAGAGACATCTCAGAGCTGCAGGACCCTGGGCATCCTGAGATCATTCACACACAGTTCTCTGTGGGCCAAAATCTATCACCACAGCAGGTCCCAAAGTAAACACTCTTTCTTTGTCCATGGATGAGCATACTCTATTGGTGACATAGTGCGAGTCAGAATAACATGCAGTTTCCATGATGACTTCAGCCAGTCCAAAAGGTAATTAAGGACATTATTGTACACAGTTGTGTTGTTATATCACTTGTGAGTGCATTAATATTTTTTTGGGTTTTTTCTGACAGTTTAACAACCTGCAGTGCAATGAATGTCCCTAAGTATCAGGCCAATGTTTTGTGTTTTTTGAATTATTATTATTTATATCAACCACTGAAATTTGGCTCCAGGGTGAGCACCAGGACAGGTGACAGCATGCTCCCACAAGACAAAGAAACATCAGTCACTTCCTAGATGTGTCCTTAACACATGAATAGCCTCAAACAGTGCTGAAGTGCTAACCGCTATCTAATGATGCTACTCTTGCTTCTTAACTTCTTAAGTCCTCAAAAACTAGTAATGTGCATCTTAACCATAACAAAATACTGTACAGAGGTTAGGTCTTTATGAACCTTGCTATCTTTAGTGTGAATTAGAGACATACTACTATGTGTATACACAAACATACATTATTTAAATGTCAGAGCTCAAGCAGGTAACTGTATTTTACCACTGCACAGAACTCCATAGATAGAAACATGTCATATTTCAGGAAAAATAAAAATCCGTCTTGTTCTGTGCTCCATAGATGCCAATATCACCCAGTTCACTGTGTTTTGTCTTGCACTAGTTTGGGGCTTTTTTTTAAAAGGAGAAACGGTAGCTTACCTCTTAAAGAGCATCCAAACCAGTGGAGTTAGAGGGTGGCCTAATTGCAGTCCTGGAGCAGCACCTAGGCTCAGCTCTTGTTGGGCTTTGGTCCTTCTAAACTTCTCCCTGCATTAGTTCACGGCATCCTTGTAGTCCTTTTGAGTAGCCTTCTTCCAAAGGTTATAAATTCTCCTTTTATTCCTGACTTTCAGCCAAAGTGCTCTGTTCAGCCAGGTCAGCCTTCTCCCCAGCTTATCTTCCAGCACACAGGGACAGCTGCTCCTGTGCCTTGAAGATTTTCTTCTCGAAGAGCAACCAGCCTTCCTGGACTCCTTTGTCCTTCAGGACTGCCTCCCAAGGGACTCTGTCAACCAGATTCCTAAATAGGTCAATGTCTGCCCTCCAGAGGTCCAAGGTAGAAGTTCTGCTGCTCCCCTCCCTTACTTCTCCAAGAATAGGTAACTTTGTCATTTCATGACTGCTATGCTGAAGGTGACCTCCCACCGACACATTACCTGTGAATCCTCTATTCACAAACAGCAGGTCCATCAGGGCACCTTCCCTAGTTGGCTCACTGATCAGCTGCGTCAGGAAGGTGTGTTCCACACACTCCAGGGGCCTCCTAGACTGTTTACTGTATGCTGTATTGTATTTCAAGCAGACATCTGGTAAGTTAAAGTCTCCCATGAGAACAAGGGCTAGCAATTGTGAGACTTCTCCCAGCTGCCTGCAGAACACTTCATCTGCTGCTTCATCCTGGTTGGGTGGTCTCTAACAGGCTCCCACCAAGATATCTGCCTTGTTGACCTTCCCCCGATGCTTACCCATAAACACTCAACCCTAACATCACCATCATCAAGCTCTAGACAATCAAAGCACTCCCTAACATGCAGGTCTACTCCACCTCCTCTCCTTCCTTGCCTGTCCCTTCTGAAGAGTTTATAGCCATCCAATGCAGCACTCCAGTTGTGTGAGTCATCTCACCATGTTTCAGTGTTGGCAACTACATCACAGTTGTTCTGATGCGTAGTGGCTTTCAGCTCCTCCTCTTTGTTGCCCGTGTTGCATGAATTAGTGTCAATGCACTTCAGCTGGGCTATTGATTCCACCACCTTTTTGAAGTGAGAAGCCCTAATTCCTACATGACCATTCTCAGGGCTTCCATGGTTTCTAACGCATCAATAACCTTTGTGTCTTTGCTGCTGCATGGTTTTCCATCTCCTACCTCCACTGAGATGGCAGACCAAAGAGCCTTGCTAGCACCCCATCCTTCAAATATTGGCATGCTGCCCTTGGGTTTGTCTCTGCTGTGCTTGGTTTTCTCCCCTTCCCCTTTCAAACCTAGTTTAAAGCTCTTTAAGTGAGCCCTACTAACTCCTGGCCAAGGATCCTTTTCCCCCTTTGAGACAGGTGCATCAAATTTATTGCCAGCAGGCCAGGTCATGTAAACCAATCCATGATCAAAACTAAAATTCTGCCAGTGACACCAGTCCCACAGCCAGATATTGATCTGCTAGATCTTCTCTCATTGTTCCCTGCAACTGGGGGGACAGAGGACAACACTATTTGTGCTCCTGATCCACAGAATAAATAAGATATAAAGCTATCAGAGAGTGTCCAGAAGAGGGTTACAAAGTTGGTGAAGGGTTTGGAAGGGAAGCCGTATGAGGAGCAGCTAAAGTCACTAGGTTTGTTCAACCTGGAGAAGAGGAGACTGAGGGGAGACCTCATCATGGTCTACAGCTTCCTCACAAGGGGAGGAGGAGGGGCAGATACTGATCTCTTCTCTTTAGCGACCAACAATAGAACCTGAACAAATGGCAGGAAGATGTACCAGGGGAGGTTTAGGTTAGACATGAGGAAAAGGTTCTTCACCCAGAGAGTGCTGGACACTGAACAGGCTCCCCAGGGAGGTGTCATGGCCCCAAGTGTATCAGTATTCAAGAAGAGACTAGACAATGACTTTAGACACATTGTGTTGAATTGAAAAAATAAACTTAACAGCAGAGTGAATTATACTGTTAAGCAGGCATTCTTTATTGACAGCACTGGGGAGCTCGGGAAATTATTTTCTGTAAGTGCTCCAATGACTGGATGTTCTTGTGTTGTTTATATTCACACAATTATTGCATATTAATTACAATTTTTAGAATTTTTTAACACACAATACATCTATACTAAGAAATAATTGATGAAGTTAGTTATAATTGATTAGTTTCTTACTTATAATACACCTATTAAATATTAGTTAAATATAAGCTAAGCACTCTGCTTCTAAACAATGTATTACTTAATCTCCTGTCTCCCTCTTTTCATGCAGAAGGATGTTAAACTTGAAAAATATCCCCTCATTTTGCAGGTGGTTAGAAAGCATTTATCTCATGTCAGTTGGCTAATGATGGGTATGTTTTTTGTAACTTAATCATAGTATACATTATTTAGAAGCTTCTCTTCAATTCCCTCCTTTTCAATATACTTGCAAATTCTTTTGCAATATAGATCTACAAAATATTATTATCTCATGTTGTGGTACGGCATAATTATCTGTTACCTGATTTTCAGAGACTGAAAAGATTCATGCCTCAAACATTGTGGCTTAGTAACAGGAGATGGGACACTCGGGATAAGGTGAATTGTGATTTACGTACCAAAAACAAGCTAAGGAGCCACAGACAAAGGCCAGCTGTCTGACAGTAGAAGGTGGGGGACATGCCAGAGGGCACATAGCTCCATCTTCTGGTACACCCAGCATAGCACAAAGGGAAAAGCTGAGACCAAGATGGCCCAAAATTTGTTTACCTTTTGCAATCACCCCTCAGACTTTTCTGTCTTTTTTCAATAACACCTCCGCAAAAGGCAAAATAAAAAATTATGTAAGCAGACAACCCAGAGGGCAATAAAAAGGCTCACCTATACCAGCCATTGGCAGGGAACCGACCATCCTGAGGACTCTGCTGCCCACTGGTCTCGTTGCGGGAGCCAAACCAGACACCTCAGGATGCTGCACTCCCAGATTGCAAACCCCAGCATCCTCCTCACGGGACGCTGGAGGCCACACATCACTGGACCCAGACTACAAGTCCCATCATCCATGCTGCAGAGCTGTAAGGGTGGCGGAATCCCTCACTCACTTTCTTCTCTTTCCTTCACTTTTTCTTTCCTATATCCCTGTTTCTTTGGCTCTCCCCCGGTGAGTAGTATAATAACATGTATTACAACCCCACGTGTGCTGCAAACCTCTTTATGTAAATCTTTTTGCTGTTAAACTGTTCACCAATTAGGCTCAAGTAACATAAATCTTTCTGCCACCGAATCATCTGCTAATTGGGCTGAGCTGCAAAGTAAAAGGTGTTGCTTTTCTTGTTTATGGGCCTTAAGTATTGTATATAAGGGGAGCCACAAACCTGAGTCACCTCTCCCCCCCACTCATACCTCTGGGTGGGATGTGACACCCAGTAGCAGTGAGGCGTGGAAATTACCTTACAACCCTCGAGGTTATAAGGAAGGTATGTATTTTACCTATTTACAATGCTGGACACACGGGGAATCATTTCACTTAATACATACGTATTTTACAGTAGTTGTGAGCTTGGTTAAATGCAGTAAAGTGTTACATATTCATGAAAGTTTTAGGAACGCCTATACATATTCATAACCTGTCCCCGAGAAGGCAGTTCTTATTGCAATGGGTTTGGGAGACCACTTCCATAGTCTCCACCTCTGGCTCCTCCTGGTTGCAGCTGCGCAGTGATCGTGAACCTGGGTCCTCTTCTCTGTACACGGTCACCTTTGGTCCAGTGTGATGAGTTGGTTAGGTCTCAGACTGCTGAGTTGGTTAAAACTGGCGTATCTCCTGTCCTGTGCCCAAGTTTCTGTTATCTAGTTCACCCAAGGATGCACCAAGGATTATCTTTGCAAGGTGTCAGCGAGCTCCTGTTTCTCATACAATAAGTTACACAGAGCTAAGCAAGGCTCGGCAATAGTGATGTGGGTTAAAGGGTTAGCTCTCTAAGTGTCTTTAGTGATGTGGGGTAGGGTTAGTGCTTTAAGTGTCAAGTGTTAGTTCTTCAAATATTAATTACTTAATTGTCAATTCCCTGTATCATTCCACCCTTTTTGTAAGAGGTTAGTAAATTCTTTTACTAATATGATGATTCTTTATCTAATGTCTTTACAAAATACCTGTTAGATTCTAGCTCCTGCCTTAGTTGATATTTCTTCCAGTTGCTATAAGTATTCCCAGTACTCTGGCAACACCACGAGAAACACCTCATCATCATACAGACCAGTATCCCTAAAGCTAATATTCCCACTAAAGCTACAAATAAGGATTGTAACCAGGTTAAGTTGGGAAGCCAGGAAGTAAGGCCTTCCCATAAACTTGAGAATTCCCATGATGTATTGTCTCTAGTAACTAGATGGAGGATCTGAGATTGTTCCCATATCTTTTGAATATCTGTTTCTACCCATTTTTGCTGATTAATATATGAACAACAACTTTGGTTTATCACCACACACACTCCTTTTGCAGTCAGGAGGTCTAGGATCATGTGGTTTTGTAGGATTATCTTGCTTAGTGATATCTCTTCCTGGAGCCCCTGAAGAGCATCCATAGTGGCATTTTCTATTTTCTTGATTGTGGCTGATATATTTACTATGGCTTTTTCTAACTCACTAACTCCTAGTTGAGGAATAAACCATCTAGCAAAATTATGAAATCCAGAGGGCCTCTTTACAAGAGAGTTATTCAGCACTGAACGCGTTTTTTCCATGATGTCCTAACAATACCCGGGGGTGGGTACGAATGGTTAAAAACTTTTTGTTGAGGTACTATGTATCCGCCTGTACAATTGCCTTGCCAGTTATCAGGTAGACTTTTCCTGGCTCGTCTATCCTCGCAAAGCCACCACCACCCAGGAGCTAGATTACAATTTGTTGCTATGTTGGAGGGGAAGTTAAGGTTTCCAATGTTTTGTATGCTGTAATTAAACTCTAGTTCTTTCAGCTTGGTTATATTAAAGATTCCTACACCCTGTGACTGACTACATTCACTGCCATTTGGAAACTTCCCAACTGGTGATTTTATCTATGGAGTTCATACATCTAGAATAAATCGTGATTTCAGTTTGATTCCAAGGTACCAATTTGAAATGTCTTCCTATCGTTTTATTCAGGTTCTGCCCATAAAGACAGGTTTGCTTCTGGCTTGCATCCCACTTTCCCCATCCACCCCCTTCTCTACTCCAGTCTGGATGGGGTACTCCAAACAGTGGAAATTCCATTCCTCTTGGGAGGACCATGCATATCCAACAGTCTGAAAGGTTCAAATTGTTCCCAATCATTTAGGTGAGCTTTACATGCCAATTTTTTCATGCCAACAATGTCCTAAAGCTATGATCGTGAAAAATACAACTTTCCAGGTTGCACCTGGGTTACCCTCCATGGTGTTTTGCAGGCTTTCTTCACTCTAGAATGATGGATCCAGGTGTTCTGTTCTTTAATCTTGATAGTAGTGAAGGATGTCAGGAGGACTTGAAATTGACCTTCCTATTGTGGTTCCAAAGTCCTTTTCTGCAAGAGACTTCACATACACATAATCTCCCAATTGGATGTTATGTACTGACCTGTCTAAACCCCTACTCAGAGTTCCAAACACGTTTCCCAATTTTGTTGTTTACCCAATACTACCATATAAGAAGTCATAATTTCATCCCTTTCTTGTGCAGTCATCCCCTTCTGTACACTATAGGTTCTTCCATACAGGATTTTAAAAGGATTTAACCCTTCCTTTGTCCTCAGCCTTGTTCGTATGCAAGAGGGCCAAAGGCAAAGTTTGAGACCAAGCCAAATTCGCCTCCTGCCCCAGTTTAACAATTTGTTGTTTAATTAGATGATTCATTTCACTTTTTTTTCTTTCTACCTGGGCACTGGATTAAGAATGATAAGGGGTATGTAGTTGCCAGTCTATTCCCAAGTGCTGACTGATTTGCTGTACAACTTTTGAAATGAAATGTGGCCCTTTATCAGAGGATATATCAGCTGGAACTCCAAACCTTGGTATTATTTCTTATACTAATGTTTTCGTTACCTCCCGAGCTTTTGCTGTTCTGGTAGGAAATGCTTCTGGCCAACCTGAAAAGCTATCAGTACCAACAAATATCAGCACCCCCCTTTTCTTGGGAGTTCCAAAAAATCAATTTGCCATTGTTGCCCAGGTTCATTTCCTTTCTCAATTTGACCCATTTCTGGCTTAGGTATATTCTTAGGATTAGTCTGGAGGCAAAGATCGCATTGCTGTGTCACCTGTCTTACAGTAGTATACAAATTTCTAGCTACTATTTTTGATCAAATATTTATATAATGTTTCTGCTACTAAAGGTCAAACTAAATAGGAGGTAACAATAAGTTTTCTCTTGTGGGGTGTGAGCCCACCCTTCCTCATTATATGATGTATGGGGATATAGCGGAAGATTTGGCGAGGAGGTTAGTTAAATGTAAATACACTCAAGTGACTTGCACCTGTCTGTAGAAAAAGCACATACATCACACTAAGTGTTTTACTGACCTTGTGTGCTTGATGAGTAGAACCTCTGTGTTAGATAACATAGGCCTGTGAGAAACTCCAGGCACCTTATCACTATGGCTGAGATTCCTGCTTTGTTGTGAGAAAGAGCAGGAGGCTGCGCCTGCCTGAAGCCTTGAAATACAGGCAAGTTCAGCAGGCCCAGTGATCTTCCAGCAGGGCTGAACTGACCAGCGCCTGCGTTCCCACTTGTGTCACCTCAGCCTGGGAGCTTAGGTGCGACTTCGGAGATCCCCCAGTAGAGAGGGAACTAAAATAAAACTTGCTCTTTGCAATGCATTTGTGGCCTCTGGCTCTTCTTGCAGTGTGCCTGCATATGTGTACACATATGATTCCTCTGAATCTATAATAAGTTTCTGGTCTTCCTTAGTATACTCTGGCTTACCTTCTAAAATAACCTGCCCGTTGGGGACTAGGGCACTTTCCACTTTTACCTTTTGCTTAGGCACCAGTTCTGCCTCTCTGTCCAGCAGCTCATTTCCTTTTTCCAATTCTGAGCTCACTTTCTGGTGTGCCTTGATATGTATGATTGCCACCTTCTTAGGAAGTTGAGCTGTCAATATTTCTTCTGCATGTTTGATAGGTTTGCTTTGAGAGTTCAAGAGTCCTTTTTCTTTCCAACTTGTTCTGTGCACATGCACGACCCCGAAAGCATACTATCTAGTTCACCCAAGGATGCACCCAAGGATTATTATTTTTGCAAGGTGTCAGTGAAGTCCTGTTTTTCATACAATAAGTTACACAGAGCTAAGCAAGGCTAGGCAACAGTGATGTGGGTTAAAGGGTTAGCTCTCTGTTGGCTCTTTAGTGATGTGGGGTAGGGTTAGTGCTTTAAGTGTCAAGTGTTAGTTTTTTAAGTGTTAATTAGTTAATTGTCAGTTCTCTGTATCACACAAGGCATTTGCCACCATCCATGAGTCAGTATAAAGTACTGGCCACTTTTCTCTTTCAGCAATGTCCAAAGCCAACTGTATGGCTTTTACCTCTGCAAACTGGCTTGATTCACCTTGTCCCTCATCAGTCTCTGATTTGTCATGTAGGACTCCACACAGCAGACTTCCACTTTTGATATTTTCCTACAAGACCACAGGATCCATCAGTGAAAAGGGCATGCTGCTTTTCAGTCTCTGGTCATTCATTAAATGGTGGGGCTTCCTCAGCATGCATCACTTCCTCTTTGTTGGTGCAACTAATACTGCTGAAGTCTGAATGGCCACATTACATGTTGTGGGGGTCTGAGTGGATACAGAAACTGACATTGCAGTTGTAGTGGCTGCTGTGTCCGAGTCAGGAACTGGAGCTGCTGCAGAGTCTGTCGAGGGGGGTGCAGTGGCTGTCACAGACGTTGTAGCTTTAAAAGCGGCAACACCTGCCGCAGGAGTTAGAATTGCTAGTCTTCCCTAACAGTTTTGTCACCAGCAAAGACAGACACACATTCCAGAGACCCAATAACACCAACAAGCTTCGCTCAAAGGTCCAGGGATATTCAAAATTCCCAAAAGCATCTGTGATTTGCTCTAATGACACAGGCAGAGTATAGTTAAATAGCTTTCCTAAAATCTCACTCCTGAAACTGAGAAAACAAAAGGCACAGGTCTCTTTAATTTCTTCTGCTTCTACTGGAGAATTCCAAACATGCATACTCCCAAAGTATCATAACAATGAGTGGAAATACATCATGGACTTAACTAAAATCACATAAATCAGTGATACACAACCCAGGGCCACAGCTATTATAACAAGTTTATCTCTATTTCCAAAAGTAATGTTCTGCACAAGCACATAAGAAGAGTTAACCCCAAAAAAGGCATTATTAAATCCAAATAGATTTGCAACAACATCCTTTAAAATCAAAAACAAACTCAAACCACATTATGCTTTATGACCTGTAAAGCACACAGGTCTATCATCCCCGGAAGTTTCCTCCCACCAGAGGATTCAAACACAGGCTGTGTACATCAAAGCCCAATGCTCTCTCACTTACTCTACCCAGTAAGCTGTTACAGTAATTGTCAGATACTGCTCTTAGCCTGTCTCAGTCAAAACCCCATCCCTGCTCTGGCGCAATAAAATCTGTCACGATTTCTCACGAAAATCCAAGTCACGGCACCAATAAAACCTGTCACGGTTTCTCTTATCTCATCCCCATACACACTCTCTCTCTCTACAGTCTCGTTCCCCCCGTACGGGCCACCAATAAAATTTGTCAAGGTTTAAGGCAAGGCAGCAATAAACCATGGCAGATGCTCTCTGTTATCCCCTTTACCTCCCACAACCCCTTCCTTTAGATTGGAAAGATAAAAAAGATAAGGGGAAAGGAAGAGAGACTTAGACTTCAAGTTGAAGAGTTTTAAAGGGTTTTACTAATGCTACTAATAAATAGAGAATATATCTACAAAATATACAAAACCAATCTCAAGTGCTTGATGTGGAGTTGGCATCACTCCAGCAGCAGAGCTGGGTGTGTGGAGCTGGCGGCTCCAGCAGGTGCAGCTCAGGCCCCCAGAAGTCACGGGCGGGACTTCACAGCAAACTGAACCTGGTTGCAGGATGCAGAGCCTGAGGATCACAGACAGACAGACAGGGTCCTCTCTAGATGCCAACCATGGTTGAAGAGAGAGTGACCCTCATGATCACCCTCTTATATAGGGGGTATGATGATTATGGGATGGAATACTTCTGTTGGTCAGTTCTAGTCACCTGTTCCATCCACCCCTCCTCAAACACATCCCTCTCACAACGGAACGTGGGAAAACTTATCAGTCTTTCTTGGCTACCATAGTAATAAATCTAAACACGAACTTCTTCAGCATTCTGTTAGTCTCTTATCAGCACCGAGTACAGCATCCTAGGAAAAAATATGCAGGCTAAAACTCAGAAACGTACAGCCACCTAGAAGAACTTAGCTGAAAGAAAAATCACTAAGAGAGAACCAGTCTTGTTTTTAACAAAACCAGGACAATAACCACTCACCCAAATGAGGAGGTGAGGCGCTCTCAATCCCAGGAAGTCTCCTTAGAAGGCATCCCAGTCTAAGGAGAAGGCTCCAGTTCACAGACACACTGCTCCAAGAAGACCACTCCAAAGGGGACCTTTGGCAGGAACCCCGTTTTATAGTCTGGTCAGATCTGGCTGTGGGCATTACAACATGATCCAGAAGTTTTGCAGCTACTCTGGGCACCTCCTCTGCTAACGACCCTGTCAGTTGACTGAGGGTCCCACCCCTCCTGCCCCACCAGCTGGTGGAGGTGAAGTCACCCTGCCCGGGGGTAGGGGAGAACGTGATGATCAACACATTGGTACCACCCTAGGTGTGTATGTGGGGACAGGCATAGTGGGGCACAAAAGGTGCTAAAAGAGCTGTCAACTGTCACATTGAAGGCTCCACATCTCAGGGGGATGTGCAACTCTGGGAGATTTGAGGGATTGTCTTGAGGTTGTTGTGTGGATGAGTTTCTATTAGATGGAGATTTATTTATGAACTAGCCAGGCCCAAAAGGAATTTCAAGGCCAGCTTGAAAGCTGAAAACAGGACCTACTGTGAGAGTGAGACAGTTCTACAATAACAGGGCCTCAACAAGACGTAAATCAACAGACCTCTTAGCAGTGAGACTTGGGCGCATGGACAGCTCGTGAATATGGACAATATCCAATCAGCTAATGCGTGCTTGGAGCGTGGACACATGATCAGGAAATAACTGCATATATAAGGAGGCTTGTTTGTGTAATAAATGGCTTCGCTTGAATTCATATTGGATTGTGTGGAGTCCATGATTTTTTCGCCCTCGCATGCAACTGCCACAATCTCAAATACATGCAGAAAGCAGGCATAAAAAAATGTCATTTCTGGTGTGTGTTCATGAATTTTAGCTGTAGAAATTATCTTGGACCTCTTTGGTATAGAATCACAGAATCATTTTGGTTGGAAGAGACCTTCAGGATCATCAAGTCCAACCATAACCTAACGCTAGCACTAAACCATGTCCCTAAGAACCTCGTGTAAGTGCTTTTTGAACACCTCTAGGGACAACGACTCCACCACTTCCCTGGGCAGCCTGTTCCAATGCCTGACAACCCTTCCCGTGAAGAATATTTTTTTAATATCCAATCTAAACCTCCCCTGCCGCAACTTGAGGCCATTTCTTGTCCTATTGATACAGGGAATTAACTAACAAACACTTAAAGAACTAACACTTTAAGAACTAAGGAACTAACTCTTAGAGAACTAACCCTTAATCCACATCACAATTGCCTAGCCTTGCTTAGCTTTGTGTAACTTATTGTATGAGAAACAGGAGTTTGCTGATAACTTCACAGGCCTTGCAAAGATAAAAAACCTTGGGCGCATCCTTGGGTGAACTAGATAACAGAAACTTGGGCACAGGACAGGAGATACGCCAGTTTTAACCAACTCAGCAGTTTGAGTCCCAGCCAACTCAGCACACCAGGCCAGAGGTAAAAGTGTACAGTGAAGAAGACTCCAGTTCATGATGCGCAGGCACAACTAGGAAGGGCCAGAGGTCGAGACTATGGAAATTATTTCCCAGAACTCATTGTAATAAGAACCACCTTCTTGGGGACAGGTTATCTTATCATAGTATCACAGAAGCAAGTAAATTTAAGTGCGCTATTTATTTCACTGTTCTTAGACTGAGGGGTGACCTCATTAATGTTTACAAATATACGAAGGGTGAGTGTCACGAGGATGGAGCCAGGCTCTTGGCGACAAACAATGGTAGGACAAGGGGTAATGGGTTTAAGCTGGAACATAAGAGGTTCCACTTAAACTTGAGAAGAAACTTCTCAGTGAGGGTAACAGAGCACTGGAACAGGCTGCCCAGGGAGGCTGTGGAGTCTCCTACTCTGGAGACATTCAAAACCCACCTGGACACATTCCTGTGTAGCCTCATCTAGGTGTTCTTGCTCCAGCAGGGGGATTGGACTAGATGATCTTTTGAGGTCCCTTCCAATCCCTAGCATTCTATGATTCTATAATTGTTGTTATCATATGACCGAGGTCATATTCTTGTTAAAAAGAATAATCCAGTGGCAAGTGGGAATCTAGTCCAATTTTCAAATGATAAACAATAGTAAAAATTAGTAGGTGAACATCCTTAGCTGAAGAGAAAAATTATAATCCTTTCTGTATCTTCCAGCATGGCCCGCCCTCCTTTCCTAAGCTCTAGTTGGGCTAGTCCCATTTGTGCCTGAACCCCTTTCAGAGACTATCACAGACTAGAAGAGCTGGTATACAGTTGCTTCACAAATTTTAGTACCTTCTTTGGCTGTGGGATTGTCCTTTTCACTTCTTGTTCCCTTATCTTAGAGATAATTAAAGACCAAGACAATAAAGGGATCCTTGTGGTTGGTGTCTTCTACAGACCACCCAATCAGGGGGAGACTATTGATGAAGCCTTCTTACTCCAGCTACAGGAGGCATTGTGCTCGCAGGCTCTTCTCCTGCTGGGGGACTGTCGAGGGTTAAGATTGCGGGGTGACATTCAAACCCTGGCAGATGTATTGTTAACCTCCTCTCCCCCCCACTTCCCCCTTTTGCCCCTCCCTCTCCCCCCTTCCCACTCAGGATGGGTGATAGGGAGGAAAAGAAGGACAGAGAGAAGAGAGTTGGAAAAGTTAAAGATGTTTTACTAATGCTACTAATAAGAATAGAGAAAATAATACAAAATATACAAAACCAATCTTGAAAGTCTCAGCAACTGCAGAGCCAGCACCCAAAGTCCTGGATTAGACTCTGTAGCCAACCGGAGCTGGATTCAGTCTCTCACTAGGCCTCCGTTCACAGGGACGACCAGCAAGGTCCTCTCCTAATGTCAGCCATGAGGAAAAAAGGGCCGAGATCCTCGTGATCTCCCACTTTTATATGAAGTATTCACGTGAATGGAATGTTATACACCATTGGTCAGTCTCTTGGTCATCAGTTTTCTCGTTGCCCCTCTCGCGAGATGTCCATCCGTGCTTATCAATAAGTTTGCATTCCATTGCTAGGTTTAACCAAAACATGTGTTGGGTTCTCCAGGAAAATGCAGCTAACATGAAGGCTTTAGCTGACAGGCAAATTCACTAAAAGAGAAACTTGTTTTTAACAAAACCAGGACAACTAACTAGCTGGAAGAGTTGCCTCCAGCTATTTACAGAACATGACACTAATGGTAGGGAATATTTAATTGACCAGCCTGGATGTCAGTCTAGGTGCTGTCCTGCCTGTTCTCCCTCTCAGCTGATGGGTACACATGCAGTCCTTTGTCTCCTTGGCAACAGCCAATATATCAGTGAGTTTTTACATTCTTTTCATACCAACTCCAGAACACATTTTAGCTACTGGAAAGAAGTGAGCTCTTCTCAGAAAAAGCATGGGAAACTTAGTGTGTTATAACATTACTAAATCCAAACTAAAAGACCATGCTAGCTACTAAATATAAAAGATTCTAACTACATAAAGAAAATAAAATCAATTTTAGCTAAACCAACACAGAGACCTGACAAGATGCATCTAAGAGTCCTGAGAGAACTGGACGATGTAGTTCCCAAGCCGCTCTCATAGAATCATAGAATGACCTGAGTTGGAAGGGACCCACAAGGATCATTGAGTCCAACTCCTGTCCCTGCATAGGACAATCACAAAACTCACACTATGTGTCTGAGGGCATTGTCTAATCGCTTGAATACTGTCAGGCTTGGGGCCATGACTACCTCCATGGGGAGCCTGTTCCAGTGCTCCACCACCCTCTGGGTGAAGAACCTTTTCCTAATGTCCAACCTAAACCTCCCCTGGCACATCTTCCTGCCATTTGTTCAGGTCCTATCACTGGTTGCCAGAGAAGAGATCCATGTCTGCCCCTCCTACTCCCCTTACACAGAAGCTGTAGACCATGATGAGGTCTCCCCTTAGTCTCCTCTTCTCCAGGCTGAACAAACCAAGTGACTTTAGCTGGTCCTCATATGACTTCCCCTCCAAACTCTTCACCAACTTCGTGGCACTCTTCTGGACACTGTCCAGTAGCTTTATATCCTTTCTATACTGTGATGCCCAGAACTGCACACAGTACTCCAGGTGAGGCTGCACCAGTGCAGAGCAGAGCGGGACAATCACCTCCATTGACTAGGTGGCAATGCTGTGCTTGATGCATCCCAGAGCAAGGTTGGCTCTCTTGGCTGCCAGGGCCCACTGTTGTCTCATTTTCAACTTGCCATCAACCAGAACCCCCAGATCCCTCTCCTCAGAGCTGCTCTCCAGCATGTTGTCCCCCCAGTCTGTATGTATAGCCAGGGTTACCGTGTCCCAGGTGCAAAATCCGGTACTTGCTCTTGTTGTGGTTGGTGACTGCCAATTTGTTGGTGACTCCAATTTGTCCAGATCCCTCTGCAGGGCCTCTCTGCCCTCCAGAGTGTCAACAGCTCCTCCCAATTTTGTGTCATTGGCAAACTTACGTAGTATTCCCTCAAGTCCTATGTCCAAGTCATTTATGAAGACATCAAAGAGTGCTGGCCCTAAGATGGATCCCTGTGGAACCCCACTAGTGACTGGTCACCAGCCCGACACAACCCCATTTACTACAACCCTTTGAGCCCAGCCCATCAGCCAGTTGCTGCATTGTGTGTTTATCTAGCTGTATGCTGGACATCTTGTTCAGGAGGATACTGTGAGAGACAGTATCAAAGGCTTTACTAAAATCCAAAAAGATCACGTCGACAGGCTTCCCTTGGTCAACTAGGTGGGTAACCTTGTCGTAGAAAGAAATTAAGTTGGTCAAGCAGGACTTTCCCCTCATGAACCCGTGCTGGCTGGGACCAATGACTGCATTGTCGTTCAGATGTTTTTCAGTAACTCCCAAAATAATCTTCTGCATAATTTTGGCAAGCACAGAAGTTAGAGTCTCCATGATATTTGAGAAGTCCTGGCAGTCAGGTGAAGACCCTGGTGACTGGTAAAAGAGAAACATCACACCCATTTTTAAAGAGGGTACAAAGGAGGACCCCAGAAACTACTGCCCTGTCAATTTCACATCTGTGCCTGGGAAGATCATGGAACAAATCCTTCTAGAAGCTGTGTTAAGGCACATGGAGGACAGGAAGGTGATATGAGATGGCCAACATGGCTTCACCAAGGGTAAGTCCTGCCCGACCAACCTAGTGGTCTTATACAATGGCGTGACCACATCAGTGGACAAGGGAAGAGCTACAGATGTCATCTATCTGGACTTCTGTAAAGCCTTTGACACAGTCCCCTACAACATCCTTCTCTCTAAATTGGAGAGAATAGATTTGATGGGTGGACTTTTCAGTGGATGAAGAATTGGTTGGATGATCACATCGAGAGGATAGTGGTCAACAGCTTAATGTCCAGATGGGGATTGGTGACAAGTGGTGTCCCTCAGGGTTCTGTATTGGGACTAGTACTTTTTAATGTCTTCATCAGTGCCATAGACACTGGGATCAAGTGCACCCTCAGCAAGTTTGTGGAGAATTGGAAGGGTAAAAGTGAGAAAAAAATGCAAGAGTTTAGATAAAGAGTTTAATAATTAAAAAATAATAATAAGTGAGTTGGCACAGGCAGGTTGCAGGAACAACCACAAAATCATGGATGAAATGCAAAGAGTAAATTTATTTTCATTACCTCACAGAGCAGGATTATCCCTGAAGGAGCACCTGGACAGAAGCACACAAGCAGGAACGCAGGCACCACGGAGCTCAGTCCTACACATGGCTGGTTCATATTCAACCGGATGTCTATCAACACTACTAGATCCTTTTCCACTGGGCAGCTTTCCAGCCACTGTTCCCAAAGCCTGTAGCGCTGCTTGGGGATGTTGTGACCCAAGTGCAGGACCTAGCACTTGGCCCTATTAATCCTCATACAATTGACCTCAGCCCAACGATCCAGCCGGTCCAGATCCCTCTGTATGGCCTTCCTACCCTCCAGCAGATCAACACTCCAACCCAATTTGGTGTCGTCTGCGAACTTACTGAGAATGCCCTCAATCCCCTCATCCTGATCATTGATAAAGAGATTAAACAGAACTGGCCCCGATACTGAGTCCTGAGGAACACCACTCGTGACTGGTTGCCAACTGGATTTGACTCTGTTCACCTCAATTCTTTGGGCCCGGCCCTCCAGCCAGTTCTTTATCCATTGAAGAGTACACCCATCCAGGCCATGAGCTGTCAGCTTCTCCAAGAGAATTTTATGGGAAACAGTATCAAAGGCTTTACTTAAGTCTAAGTACACAACATCCACAGCCTTTCCCTCATCTCCTAGGTGAGTCATCTTGTCATAGAAGGAGATCAGGTTGGTCAAACAGGATGTCGCTTTCATAAACCCATGTTGACTGGGCCTGATCACATGGTTTTCTTGTTTGTGCCATGTGATGTTACTCTGGATGATCTGCTCCATGACTTTCCCCAGCACCGAGGTTAGATTGACAGGTCTGTAGTTCCCCAAATCATCCTTCTGGCCCTTCTTGTAGATGGGTGTCACAGTAGACAACTTCCAGTCAACTGGGACCTCCCCAGTTATCCAGGATTGCTGGAAGATAATGGAAAGTGGCTCAGTGATCACCTCCGCCAGCTCCCTCAGCATCCTTGAGTGGATCTCGTCTGGCCCCGTAGACTTGTGGGTGTCCAAATGGTGTAGCAGATCGCTAACCATTTCCCCTTGGATTATTTAGGCTTCATTCTGCTCCCCATCCCTGTCTTCTGGCTCAGGGGGCTGGGTACCCGGAGCACAGCTGTTCTGACTATTAAAGACTGAGGCAAAGAAAGCATTTAGTATCTCAGCCTTTCCCTCATCTTCTGTCACTATAGGGATGACACCAGAGATACCAGAAAATTAAGTAGGGAGTATCTTATCAATCTATATATATACCTGAAGGGAGAGTGTAAAGGAGGTGGAGCCAGGTTCTTTTCAGTGGTGCCCAGTGACAGGACAAGAGACAGTGGGCACAAAGTGAAACACAGGAGGTTCTGTGTGAACATCACGAAACACTTTTTTACTGTGATGGTGACAAGTTGCCCAGAGAGGTTGTAGAGTCTCTCTCCTAGGACATAATTCAAAAGCTATCTGGACATGGTCCTGAGCAACCTGCTCTAGGTGTCCCTGCTTGAACGGGAGGGTTGGACCAGATGACTGCCAGAGATCCCTTCCAACCTCAACCATTCAGTGATTCTGTCAAGTACCCAGAGCCCCGTTCTAGCCACATTTCCTGTAGTGAGACTTGACCTGGTCTAGACTAGAAACATACTTAGTCAGACTGGATTTTTTTTTTAAACTTCTCCTTGGTAAATAAATTATGTACATTTAAAGCCTATACATTGACATATGACCATCTGGATGTGAAACTGCTGCATAAAAATGAAATTATGAGTGATTTGGGAAAACAAAAGCATATTTGACCCAGGTCAAAACCAATAAACAGCTTTCTGTTGGCTCAGAGAGCTATACTGGCTTTCAGGGGATGGGGTGAGTATGGTAAGGACTGCTAGGAAGGAGGAAGAACTGTGAAGCCAGGAGAAGGGAGGAAAGGCAACTTCCCTTGACTTCCAAATTGTTCACCTCCAAGTTTTCAAGTACTTCAAAAGCACAGAAGCTGTTGCAGTAAGGCAAGAACTACTAACTACTTGAATATTTGAACCCTTCATAATGTAATGTTGGGATGTTTTTATTATTGCAAGGACAATGCTTTTGTTTATTTTAAAAATAGCTACATCTCAAATAGCATGTTATAGAAAATGGAAATTTTATAGATGTTTGGAATTGCAACACTATGGCAACTAAAAAGTTGTAACAAAAGGCACAGTACTGTAGATTTCAAATAAAATGTTGGTAAACATATTCCAAGTATCTCTTTCTGAGCAGTTCTTCTCTTTATGATTATTAATGTTTTATAATTAGATTGAAAAGTTAATATCAAAATGATGGCTGTTAACAAATGAGTCATATATTTTTGTCTGTCTGTAATACAATGGGGAAAAAAGGTAGGCCTGTTCCACCATTTTTTCTAAGGAAGCTAGCAATACCTGGTCAGGAGTTAAATTCTAGACAAATTCTGGAATGCCCTCATAAATAACAGTGGTTCAAAGAACATTAATTCTAGGGAAAGGTCTAAAACTAAAGTATGTAAACTCCCTTATCACTGTTGGAATTTTGCATATACAAGTCTTGCCAGAAGCCATTACTTCTAGAATTATGCTTTTCTCTTAACTGACCATATTTGTAAGCCTTTTATGACCCTTTAAGGATTCGTTTCCTAACACTTGAATTAGCAGTTAGCATGGGAACTTTAGGGCACACAAAGAAAC
The DNA here is from genome assembly GCF_037038585.1 of Patagioenas fasciata. NCBI lineage: Eukaryota > Metazoa > Chordata > Aves > Columbiformes > Columbidae > Patagioenas > Patagioenas fasciata. The sequence goes on from NC_092559.1 coordinate 54,251,434, forward strand.
AAAACACCTAACCTTCCCTGAGAAATAAAACTGATTCTAAAAATTTGTCCTGTAGCATTAAAGGCCGGGAAGAGGGACAACTGAAACAAAAATATTTTCCTGAAGGCGGGAAACATTAATATCTGACTTGGAAAAGACATATTAAATGATGTGGACTGAAACAGGGAGGCAGGAAAAGAGTTTGTCCATCACAGTTATAAATGAAAGGTTTTTTGAGAGAAACAGATTTAAGCATGTCAGAAGCAGGAAGCTTTTGAAATTAATACTGGCTTTGCTAGATTTCCAGCAGGTAAAAGAATATAAAGACTCATTAGGAAAACAGAAGATAAATGGCTTTCTTCACTACCAAGCACAGTGAGGGTGCGTGGGGCAGATTTCTTTTCTCAGTAAGGAAAGCTCAGGTTCAGCTACAAAATGAAGTCAAAACAGAAGGTGCTAGTGCAAAGTAAAATTAGCAAGTTCTGTATGCCAAAGGTTTGTCAGACAGATCATTTGGTTATATTTCTTGACAGTATCAGAATACTGAAAAACAGAAGCTCTAACAAAAGTTTTGTTGCACTTTAAACTGCCAGTTTTCTATGAGCCTGACCAGGGACACAGGAGGTCATACTTTTATGCAAGTGTGATAATAATAATTATAACATAGCAGCAACCAGTTGAGCCCTCACTTAGAAAAATGTATGTGCAGACAAGCACACTTGCAGCATATGTTCTTAGGCAAACCAAACAATGAAGTGTGGAAAGGCTTCCTCCAGAGTGCTTGATGGCTGGGTCATTAACACATGCAGCTGTCAGAACGGTGGCAACCAGAAATACCATCTTTACCAGAGGAAAATATACTGTAGCTTGCCATTAATGTGCTCTGTGCTAACAACTAAGGTCTGAAATTCCCAGTTTTCTGACAGACTTGGTGTTTCAGTCATCAGGTCAGTCCTTTTTCTTTCTTTTCTTTTCTTTTCTTTTCTTTTCTTTTCTTTTCTTTTCTTTTCTTTTCTTTTCTTTTCTTTTCTTTTCTTTCCTTTCCTTTCCTTTCCTTTCCTTTCCTTTCCTTTCCTTTCCTTTCCTTTCCTTTCCTTTTTAATTTTATAAACCAAATGTGCATTGTCTAAAAGCACTGTGCAAAGAATGCAGTTTTGATAAGTCTCCCTTCTACGCTGCAGCAGTTAAAAAGAACTTCTAAATGGGAATAAAACATGGTAAATGGAAAGATTTTAAAGTGGGGTGAAAATGTGTCGAGGGTTTTGATTGCGGGGTGACAATAAAACTGTGGCAGATGTATCGTTAACCCCCTCTCCCCACCCTTCCCCCTTCAGCCCCTCCCTCTCCCCCCTTCCCACTAAAGACAGGGAGGGAAAGAATGGGCTTGCAGGAGTAACCCAGACTGCCTTTCCTAACATATTTTTCATGTGTACTACAGGGACTTTATCTCCTTCTACAGTACGAAGAATTTCTGATTGGGCAGGCCCGGCTCGATTGGTTGATCCCCTAGTATTGACCAAACAAGTGGCTTTTGCTAAATGTGAATCACAGTTTTTAAAGGTTCCATCACCAAGTGCCTTTAGTGTAGTTTTTAACAAACCATTGCACCTTTCAATTTTCCCAGAGGCTGGTGCGTGATATGGAATATGATATACCCACTCAGTACCATGTTCTTTGGCCCAATTGTCTATAATACCGTTTTTGAAATGAGTACCATTGTCTGATTCAATTCTTTCTGGCGTACCGTGTCGCCAAAGCACTTGCTTTTCAAGGCCCAAGATAGTATTTCCGGCTGTAGCATGAGGTACGGCATATGTTTCCAACATTCCAGCGGTTGCTTCCACCATTGTAAGTACATAACGCTTACCTTGACGTGTTTGTGGAAGTGTAATATAATCAATCTGCCAAGCTTCTCCATACTTATACTTTAACCATCGCCCCCCATACCATACAGGCTTTAACTGTTTCACTTGTTTGATTTTGGTGCAAGTTTCACATTCATGAATAACCTGTGAAATAGTGTGCATAGTTAAATCTACCCCTCCATCATGAGCCCATTTATATGTTGCATCTCTACCTTGATGCCCTGAAGCATCATGGGCCCACCGAGCTAGGAAAAGTTCACCTTTATGTTGCCAGTCCAAGTCCACCTCAGCTACTTTAATCTTAGCAGCTTGATCTGCTTGTTGGTTGTTTAGATGTTCCTCGATGGCTTGACTTTCAGGCACATGAGCATCTACATGACGAACTTTCACAGGCAGGCTCTCTAGCCGAGCAGCAATGTCTTGCCACAATGTGGCAGCCCAAATGGGTTTACCTCTGCGCTGCCAGTTGCTTTTCTTCCGTTGCTGTAGCCACCCCCACAAGGCATTGGCTACCATCCATGAGTCAGTATAGAGATAAAGTATTGGCCACTTTTCTCGTTCAGCAATGTCCAAAGCCAGCTGGATGGCTTTCACTTCTGCAAATTGACTCGATTCACCTTGTCCTTCAGTGGCTTCTGTAACTTGTCGTGTAGGACTCCACACAGCAGCTTTCCACCTTCGATGTTTTCCTACAAGACGACAGGATCCATCTGTGAACAGTGCATACTGCTTTTCAGTCTCTGAAAGTATATTATATGATGGTGCTTCTTCAGCACGTGTTACTTCCTCCTCATCTGGAGACATTCCAAAGTCTTTACTTTCTGGCCAGTCTGTAATCACTTCTAAGATCCCTGGGTGATTGGGACTTCCAATTCGAGCTCGTTGCATGATCAATTCAATCCATTTACTCCACGTAACATCGGTGGCATGATGTGTAGAGGGAACCATCCCTTTGAACATCCAGCTCAGCACCGGCAGTCGTGCTAGGAGGAGCTGTGCTTCAGCACCAGTCACCACTTCTGAAGCAGCTCGGACTCCTTCATATGCTGCTAGTATCTCTTTTTCAGCTGGATTATAGTTGGCCTCAGATCCTTTGTATCCTCGACTCCAAAAACCTAAGGGTCACAGAGAATCACATAATGTCAGGGATTGGAAGGGACCTCGAAAGATCATCTAGTCCAATTCCCCTGCCGGAGCAGGAACACCTAGATGAGGTTACACAGGAACGTGTCCAGGCGGGTTTGAATGTCTCCACAGTAGAAGACTCTGCAACCCCCCTGGGCAGCCTGTTCCAGTGCTCTGTTACCCTCACTGAGAAGAAGTTTCTTCTCAAATTTAAGCGGAAGCTCTTGTGTTCCAGTTTGAACCCATTACCCCTTGTCCTACCATTGATTATCACCGAGAAGAGCCTGGCTCCATCCTTGTGACACTCACCCTGGTCGACCTTGGGTTTCTCCTGGTGCTTTCTGCCAGAGGCTTCAGGTAAGTCCATTATCTCTGGCTGCAGTGTAGAGCACATTTTTAACATCTAGTCCAGTCCGAACTGGTCCAAGGGCCACCACATGAGTTATCTCACGCTTAATTTGTTCAAAGACTTGTTGTTCAGGGCCCCACTCAATATGGCTCTTTTTACATGTCACTTGATAGAGAGGGCTCACAATCTGGCTGTAGTCAGGAATATACATTCTCCAAAAACCTACAACACCCAAGAAAGTCTGTGTCTCCTTTTTATTAGTAGGTGGAGACATTGCTGCAGTTTTGTTGATCGCATCAATTGGGATCTGACGACAGCCATCTTGCCATTTTATTCCTAAAAACTGGGTCTCTCATGCAGGTCCCTTGACCTTGCTTCGTTTTATGGCAAAACCAGCCCTTCCCTCTCCCTGCTTCCTACTAAGGACAGGCGATTGGGAGGAAAAGAAGGACAGAGAGAAGAGAGTTGGAAAAAGTAAAGATGTTTTACTAATGCTACTAATAAGAATAGAGAAAATAATACAAAATATACAAAACCAATCTTGAAAGTCCCAGCAACTGCAGAGCTGGCATCCAAAGTCCTGGATTAGACTCTGCAGCCAACCGGAGCTGGATTCAGTCTCTCACTAGGCCTCAGTTCACAGGGACGACTAGTAAGATCCTCTCCTAATGTCGGCCATAAGGAAAAAGGGGAAAAAAAAAAAGGAAAAGGGACGAGATCCTTGTGATCTCCCACTTTTATCTGAAGTATTCACGTGAATGGGATGTTATACTCAGTTGGTCAGTTTCTTGGTCACCTGTTTTCTCGTTGCCCCTCTCGCGAGAGGTGCTTTCATGCTTATCAATAACTTCACAATCCATTGCTATGTTTACCAAAACATGTATCTGGTTCTCCAAGAAAATGCAGCTAATATGAAGGCTTTAGCTGACAGGCAAATTCACTAAAAGAGAAACTTGTTTTTAACAAAACCAGAACAAAATGTTACCCTTACTACTGCAAAGCCCTTATCTGGGTTGCCATCAGTTGTTAAGGGATGTTAAGAGCGTGGCCACCTCCTCCGTCTACTCTGGCCCAGGAGTCCCTCCTGTCTGTTTGCTGGAACCGAACCCAGTGCACTTGGGGGCTGGGGGTCTCTCTCCAAGCTGTGGGATGTGTGGGAAACTTCGGCAGGGGGTATGGGAACAGAAATTAGTCTTGAAGATATTAAGGTCTACCCATGAGAAAGATGGGAGTAAAAGAGTAACATTGACGTTAGCAAAATTAGGCAATGATATGTTACTATTGCAGCCCATAACCAGTAGCAAAAAGACACATGAACTGGTAAAGACTATATAAAAAGGCGTTTGTGGCAATAAATGAAGACTGCTGTTTGTACATAAAAGGAACTCTGTCTATGTCATTTGTCCATCTCAACCGCGACATATGGTGACCCCAACGTGATTCAAACATGCCGACGTGATCCTGCATGAAGAAGGATACTGCATGAAGAAGGGGACAGTGGTAGAGCTGTGATGGCCAACGACAGGTCATGGAGATGGAGCCTGGTGCAGCTGAAAGAGCGGCGGGGAGAGCTGCCATGGATTCGAATCACTGAAAAGACACTGACATCAGGAGTGAAAGGTGAGCTACCGGGAAACTGGGAGGGAGCCTCTCTAACGAAGAGGGTACTATATTATCTACATGGAAATTGCTTCTGAAGAAGTGGGGTATTAGCCTTCTGGAATTGACTTTATGAAAGATGTTACTATGGGGCAAAGCACTACCCAAAGATCCAGAGAAACAACTGAACTGTTAACTTGTTGCTAGAGACTTGGAGAGGATTAAAAGAGCAATGGGAACAGGCAGAGACAGCGGAGGGGGGTGGCTTCCATGGGCTAGATTTGGAAGAAAAAACAAAAATGTGCACTGTCCCAAACCCCCCAGTTACTAATGATTCTCCAGCACCGTTCAAGTCCGCATTATCTGATCACTCGGATGAGGGTCCAGAGCATTCTCTTGAAAAGTTAAAAGGAAAAGGAGTATGTGTACATGTTGCCCCGAGATCAGATAAAAACCATGAAAGACTCAAGCAAAATTAGACCTATGCAATGTAACAGCTATAGATAGTTATAGGATGGAACGATGGGGATTCATTGAAAGGGGAGGGTATCCCCCAACTCTTGGAACAGACACTAATTGGCACACCACAATTACAGGTGCTATTAGTTTCTGAAATCCTGAGGCAGTCAGCAGACCTTGGATATCAAGCTATGATAAAGGTGCCTGAAACCGACAAAGCAGCCAAATCATTTGCAACTATTAATCAGGGTCCCAATGAGAATTACGTGCAATTTATTGACCATCTTCAAGAGGCCATCAATAAGCAGGTTGAAAACTTGAAAGTTAAGGAAGCACTGGTGTTGAAATTAGCAGTAGAGAATGCTAATGTTTGCTATCAACGTGTTATTTGTGAGTTTTACAGTACATATTACGTGCTTCTGTGTATTGCCTCTCTGAAAATCAAGCAGCTTGTCAGGAATGTGAGTTGGTTGTTTCACTGGTTCTTGTTACAGTTGTTTCTTTGTGGTATTGATTGTGTAAGTGTGCTGTAAACCTTCTCCCCACTTTTCCCACTCATGCTGCAAGCAGCTCTGTGCTTCCTCCCCCTCCCTCCCTCTTCTCATGGTTTTTACTTACGAGATGGGGTTGGAAATGATTGTTTTCAGTCATGTTCCTAAGAAATTATTATTGGGAGGTGTTTTAGAGCATAGGAAAGCACTTGGAAATATGAGGAAAAAGGATCTTGTGAAATATTGTAATCAGTGGTGGCTGCTGTATAAGTTAGATGATTGGGAAAACTGGCCAGAGAATAGAACCTTTAAGTATCACACAACAGTCATAGATGTTTTCCTTATTAACCTATTATCTTTGTAGGTATCTGTTTAAGTACATTACAGTTTTAATAAGTCTTTGTTATATGGTACAGTAAGTTCACAGACTGTTAAATCATGAGAATCCATGGACTCAAAATGTGCGTTTTGTGATAGTACAGAAGATCATGAGTAATTTAGTTCTTTACTGCATGAATGTGATGATAAGATTTTGTGTGTAATAGCTGTTATTTTCTTTCTAGCATGCTAGCGTTGTTCCAGCATTCAGACTTGTGCAACTCTGTGATAGGCTGTGTCTCATCTCCATGTGCTGGATTTTGCTCTTTTGTATGCACACCAGGTAAAGAATCCTGGTTTGGGGATAACAGTTGTAGCACGCCAGATGAGACACTAATAAAAGCCTTGCCCAGTCCAGCTTGCTAGAGCAGCGGGAGAGTCAGGTGCTGATTGGGCTTCATTGTGCACTGACCTGTTTTGTCAGGAGACCCAGCGGTGCCTCCACCTGGCTGAGCAGTAAGTGGCGCAAAGCTGCAATGCTAACATCAAGATACTGTCTTGAATAAGTATAACTGTAATCCATTTGCATATTTGAACTGGGTATTTGGTTTTCATATCTGAGCTCAGTATTTTAGTTTATATATTTCTATTTGGTACCAAAAGAATCTTGTTTGGGGAGATAATTACAAAATGGGAACTGGTTCCGCTACTAAAATACCACCTTGCTCCCCATTAGGATGCATCCTTACACAGTAGAGTAACTTTGTGTTCTGAGTTATAGTGCTGTATTGCACTTAATGTTGTTCTGCAGAACTTTGGAAAAAATGGGATGAAGTACGGTAGTGTAAGTTAATTTGCTCTTATTGTTATCTAATAATTTTGAGACCAGAATAGAATTTAAGTTGTTAAACTCTGATTTGCATTGAAAAACCAAACAAAACAAAACCACAAAAGCAAACAAACAAAAAACCCCAAACCAAAACAAAAACAAAAAAACCCCTAAATGCTATGATGGATGTGAACTTGGGAAAGGTTTTATTTAAAAGTTGCTAGAATATGAACTGATTTTGATCTATGAAAATGGAAATTATATTTAATATGCTGTTTTTCGACATGTGTAAGAAATTATAAAAGGTAAATGGAGCTAAGGAATGCAACTATTGCTGAGCTACTTGGAATTGCATATAAAGTGTATTATGTTTGGAATGAAATAGGAAAAACAAAAAAGTAAAATATCCCAGGCCCATGCTGTACAGCTTGAACAGAGATTTCAGGCCTGTGTCAAGCTATAAGATAAACTTAGCTCATTGTAATCCAGCAGTCTGCCAGGGCCTGGCAGCTCCCTCTTAGCACCACTGATTACACCACCTGTGTGCCCTTGGCTGTATCTGAAGTGAAACGAGAAGAGAAAGAAAAAAAAAAAGGAAAAACCTGGCTGCCCGTGGCTAAGCAGCAAAAGTGGGGCTTTATTCCCCGTTCCCTCCCCCCCAGCAATGTTACTGCTAGAGAGCTGTAATACCATGTGAAGGAGTCTGAGGGTGAAATTTAAAGGTATCACCAGTGGATTCATAGTTCTAATGAAGCTGGGAAATTAAACCATGTATTTTTTTTAATAGACTTATTCTGTGGTAACTGGTTGTAAGAGACTTCTTAGTGAATTCACCGTGCTAGTTTTTGAGGTCATGGGAGAGAAGGAAAGGAAAGGAAAGGAAAGGAAAGGAAAGGAAAGGAAAGGAAAGGAAAGGAAAGGAAAGGAAAGGAAAGGAAAGGAAAGGAAAGGAAAGGAAAGGAAAGGAAAGGAAAGGAAAGGAAAGGAAAGGAAAAAAAGAAAAGAAAAGAAAAGAAAAGAAAAGAAAAGAAAAGAAAAGAAAAGAAAAGAAAAGAAAAGAAAGAAAAGAAAGAAAAGAAGAAAAGCCGTTTTTTGAAACAAATGGAATGCCAAATTTGGAACAAAGTTTTAACAGCTGAATTCTCATATTTGCCAGAAAGCCCTATACCTCTCTTGGGTCAAGATTTGTTAAGCAAATTTTAAGCTCAAATAACATTTTCTGAGAATTCTGTTTAGTTGCATGTCCTACAGGAAGCTGCTTGGATGGTGCAGATCTGCTTGGTGCAAGTGAGAAATCTTCAAGAAAATTTCGAATGCTGTATTTCCATTAGTATTGGCAGCCAATGTTTTGATAAAGCCAACACTACACTGATAGAACTGAAACAGGACTTCAATCTGGTAAGGGAAAGCAATATCCAATAAATATGACAACTAAAATGGAGTTAGAGACTTTGATGAATAAATTTAAGACAACCTTACAGGCTGACTGCATTCGATTGGACTTGCAGGTTTGTCTGTTTATAGCTACAACATAGAAACAACCTGTGGCTGTTCTGGGACAATATGATGAGAATGCTAACAGACTGATTTACTGATTGTTACTCTGCGAGGGCGAAAACTCATGGACTCCACACAATTCAATATGAATTCAAGCGAAGCCATTTATTACAGAAACAAGCCTCCTTATATATGCAGTTATTTCCTGATCACGCGTCCACGCTCCAAGCACGCATTAGCTGATTGGATATTGTCCATGTTCATGAGTTGTCCACGCGCCCAAGTCTCACTGCTGATAGGTCTGTTGATTTACGTCATGTTTTCAGCTTTCCAAGGTGGCCTTGAAATTCTTTTGGGCCTGGCTAGTTTAATAACAAACCTCCATCTAATAGAAAACCATCCACACATTAATCCCTCAAATCTCCCACATTACTCTGATCAAAAACTGCAGGGAATGAATTTAAGTCTTGATAGACCATGATCTTTTTGTCATATATGTACCATTTGTGAAATCTAATTTTGATTTTTTTTTTATTTGCAGTCTATGTCCTTGTAAATTGCACTAACTGGTTTTCTTACTGGCACAGCTTTTGGCATGCATAAATGTAAACTGCTGCAGAACCTGCAAGTCTTTAAGATCAGGTCACAGACCATACTTGTATTTGGTCTGATCCCACATGCTTTCACAGTTTTTGTTGATGGTTCTGGGAAGTCTCATAAAGCTGTAGTGGTCTGGCATGAAGATAACAATTGGCATCATACTGTAAAAATTATTGAAGGTTCAACCCAATTAGCAGAACTTGGCGCAGCTTTACATGACTTAGAGCTTTTTAAGGAGGAACCTTTAAATTTGATTTGTGATTCTTAGTATGTAGTCAAGGTCCAAGGCACGCATCTGATTTTGAACTGTTTTTTGTAAAAACAACAAGGGGGAGAAGTAGGGGAAACACCACAAAACCGATTGGCAAAAGCATTGTATGTGATGAATCACTTATATCTAAGTGGTGCAGCCCAAATTTGCCCTGTGATGAAACACTTTGCAAGTATGACCCAAAACCATGCTAAATCAGAAAGAACCTACATTAGTTATGGTCAAATCCCTAGTTAATGGTCAGTGGGAAGGGCCACATCAATTGATAACATGGGGCCGAGGTTACGCTTGTGTCGTTATAGAACAAGTTTCGCAGTCGGTGCCACACGTTGTGTCAGACTGTTCCTGAAGAAGCTCAAGCCAACAGTTGAAGCAGCAGAAGCGGCACCTGGTGGTGAAACCGATTTGCTACCTGACATACAGCTAGATGACAACAGGGAGTGATCCACAATCGACTAGTCCCAGCCCTATGGGACAATGTAACATAGCCTCTCTGATCATCTGTACAGCATGTTAACGATGTTGTGGGTATTACAATGCGTAATAAGCATCGTGCTAGTATTGTTGGACATAAGCAATGCTTTTTGGTTTCCCTCTCAACCAAAGACTAACATGTGGATTACTTTAGCCAACATGACTGACCAGGACTCTATATGCCTAGCTATGGCATCTCCGGAAAATTCGTTCCACACGTGCTTGGTTGGCATCCCCCTTGATGACTACAACAGCATCACACGACTGTTTCAAAATAGTGGTTGGTGCAAAGGCTTCGCAATGAACTGTAATATTACCAACAGGAACTGGAATTGCTGGGATCTGTGCCCATGGACGCTTGTATCCAGCTGGTTTGTGAAAAGTGTCAGAATGATATGCAAGAGCATGACTGGATAAAACTGCAAAATGTTAATGCTGCCCTTGGTGTCTATAGAAATGAAACTCGATGGTGTAGTGCCTTGTGGAAGAATCCAAGGGGTGCCACTGATAATGTGGGACAGTGACTCCAAAAACTCCTGTATGGTGTATTCTTGATCTGTGGAGATAGAGCCTGGCCAGGAATTCCTTCTCATGCTGTTGGAGGACCATGTAGTTTGGGACGATTAACTCTCTTAACATCCAATGTATCTATGATAATCGATCACAGAAGAGCAAGAAAGGAAAAAGGCTTTTTGCATGTATATGAGTCAAAATGTGATAATAATGTAGATTTCTGGGGATCAGGGTTAAGAGTTTTAGGATCTCTTGCACCTGGTGTTGGCACAGCTAAAGCTTTAAATAGTTTAGAAAAATTAGGATGCTGTATTCTAACTTCCGCGGCAAGAGTTGCCTTTTTTAAAGCTAAAACGTCCGTGACAGCTATTGCACCCCCCTCGACAGACTCTGCAGCAATTCCAGTTCCTGACTTGGATACAGCAGCCACTACAACTGCAATGTCAGTTTCTGCATCCACTCAGACCCCCACAACATGTGATGTGGCCATTCAGACTTCAGCAGTATTAGTTGCCCCAACAAAGAGGAAGCAAAAAAAAACACAATTGGAATCCATTGTGAAGGAAGATGAAGAGGAAGCAGAGGGTCCTTCTACAACAGAGCAAGGAGAGGTTGTTTCTGGAATAGAACAAGGTGATGATGAAGAAGAATCAGAGGAGGAAGAAAAGGGCCCTTCTACAGCAAAGCAACCAGAGGGCCCTTCCAAAGCTCCTCCCACAGCCCTTTCTAAACTCCTTCCACTGCTATCCCAGGCTACTACAACAAAGCCACCAGTGGGTCCTTCTAAAGCAAAGTGACCAGCAAAGGATGAGCTAATAGAATGCTCCTTATCTCTGAAGGAGCTGAGGACTGTGAAACAAGATTTTAGCAATCATGAGGGTGAGCCAATTGTCACTTGGCTCATTCGATGTTGGGACAGTGGGGCTAATAGTTTGGACTTAGATGGCAGTGAAGCCAGTCAGTTGGGATCCCTGACCAGAGATGGTGGCATTGATAAGGCAACTGCAAAGAAGAAACAAAGTCAAAGCCTCTGGAGGAGAATTTTGTCAGCAGTAAAAATCAGGTACCCTTTAAAAGATGATATCATATGCCGCCCAACCAAATGAACTACTATGGAGAGAGGTATTAGGTATCTGAGAGAACTGGCTGTGCGAGAGATAATTTACAGTGACCCACAGACAAGGTGGATCAGGTGGATCTTGTCAGGGCTCAGCATACCTTGTATTTCAAAGACTCTTCCATGGTTATAAAATCCAAATTTCAAGCAGAGGCATTAGTCCTGGAGCCGCATATTGATATCTTGGGCATGCTTGTTTCTTCCAATGTCTCTTTTATATCTTTCCTTCAGTCATTAAACTGTCTTTATCTCAAACCAGGACTTTTCACCCTTTTGACCTTCTGATTCTCTCCTCCATACCACTAAGGGTTGACCCTGGAAAACGGTCAAGCACCTACACAGCCACTTGTTCACTTCCCTCTCCCACAGGATGGGGAAAAAATAGAAGGGAAGTGAGAAAAATGGTTGGTAAAAATAAAGACAGTTCAATAGGTGAAGCAAAATCTGTGTAAGTAATGCAAAAGAAGGAATTTATTTATTGTTTCCTTTTGGCAGGCAGATGTTCAGCCACTTCCTGGAAAGCAGGACCTTGGCGTGGATAACAGTTGCTTGGGGAGATAAATGCCATGACCACAAACGTCCCCACTTCCTCCTCCTTTCCTTGATCTTTTATTTCTGAGCATGACGTCATATGGTATGGAATATCCCTTTGATCAGTCTGGGTCAAATCTCCTGGCTGTGTTCCCTCTCAGCTTCTTGCCCAACCCCAGTCTACTCATTGGTGGTGCAGAGTAGGAAAAATCAAAAGCCTCATGACTGTGTAAGCACTATTTGGCAACAGCCAAAACACTAGTGCATATATTATCAACACTGGTTTAGTCACAAATCCAAAATACAGAACTGTATGGACTGCTATGAAAAAAATTATCTCCATCCCAGACAGACCCAGTATAGACTCTAGTCCAGGTAAAAGAACAGAGGCAACTATATAGTTAGAGATATATATAATAAAATCTAGCTATAGTACTGTGTATCTAAAGCAAATCACTATTCCTGAGAATCTTAAATGCATTAGTACTAGTAGAAATTATTTCATCTGCTGCATGAGCTTTTAACTTTGAATGGAGAGACATTTATTAGTGCCTTATATTTAAAGTGTAAACAAAGTTATACCAATGAAATAGAAAATGCAGACTGTAAGACTAACTTTGAGGATTCCCTGAATCTCAGAAAAACTATATATGCAGACACAGTATCACTTTATCAATTTTAAACAAAACAGTACTTGATTGTAGCAGTTTGGCTTACCAATTCTTCTCAAAGCAGCATTTTATGATATACTTTCATTTCACTGTCAGTCTTCCCTAATTAAAACACAATTATTTCCATATTACATGAAGATAATTAAATAAAAATAACCTGATGAGGATTCCAATCACTGTCAAAGATTGTAACAGTGTCAGCAGCCTGGAGGTTCAAGCCCAGCCCTCCTGCCCTTGTATTCAGCAAGATGAAGTACTGTGAGATAGGTTCATTAAACTTCTTCAGCAGGGCAGCTCGATTCTCTGATTTTGTTGTACCTGAGAAGAAATTAAAAAAAAAATAAAAAAGAAACCCTATGACAAAGAACTTCTAGCAAAATAATTTGAAAGCAATCTTAATTGTTTAAGGCACACATGGAAGGAAAATTTTAGATCACTTGTTCTTTGCTATCTCAGCCAAATTTTCTATAATATAGACGCAAGCACTAACCATGGATGTTTCAGTTAACTGCCTATAGCACTTGGGAGGAGGGTTCCCAAACTTTTACTTTAAATAGGCTTGACATTTCAAAAGGGGACTTTGAAAAGAAGCATCTATTTGACAACATTTTATGGCTGACAAGTTTCAATAGATGATATACACATGCAAAATGGATCTTCAGTTTTGATTAAGGCCTTATGAGCACTCACAGAATCTAAATATTTTTAAAACTATGTATGTACACAAACATAGATGTATTAACATTTTACTATTGGCCTTAAAAATCAAGATTAATATCAAGGGAACAAAAATTTTAAAAGATCACATTAAAAATACAGTGGTGTCAATAGGGGAAGGAGAGAAAGCAGAGAATTCAACCATAGAAAAGGCCTACACAATACTCTAAGTAACAACTAAGCACTGTACACATTGGCAACAAGGTCATTTTCCTGTACTTTGACAAGCAGTTTTTACTGATCAGCTTGGTCTGACCCTCTCCTTGTTTTTATCTTTTTACATCTCTGCCTGTAGCTGAAGAAAGGCAGAAGTTTGATATTTTTATTCAGATGTCCATATGCATATAGTACAGAGGAGGAAGGTTTTCTATTACATAGTCTAATTGCTGAACCAGAAAAACATTCCCAAATTTATTTTCATTCAGCTTACCATCAAGACGTAAGTAAAGGAAATTTTGAAATGCAAAATAGTCCTCCATAATGGTCATAAATGATGTCATTTGACAGAAAAGCACACAATGGTTAGTGGCTTGCAACTTAGGTAAAATACAATCAAGTAGTTCCAATTTCCCTGAGGTCCGATAAAGCTCAGCTCTGTTTAAGAGAAAAAAAACTACAGCAAATCCCACAATAAGCCTGCTTTTAGAAGAGTTTTTAATAATGCGTTCTTATTACAATTGTGTCATATCATGATTATGGATTGATTCCTTTATTCAAAGGAAAACAAAACTGATAGCACATTTCTCTCTTTAGAACTGTTTATGATGTTGATTAAAACAAGAAAAAACCCACATGAATTGCATCTATATATTTTTTTTGTTAGGAAAGGGTTTTTCCCTCCAAATATAAAAATTATGTGGACTCTCAAGCACATCAAATATCTTCCTTTATGAACCCAGTATTTTTTTCATTATTTCTCAAAACAAGCATTATTTCTGAAGTGCATAAGCATTTTATTGGTTTAGATGCTCTCCCACAGAACCTGCTTTCAAGCAGCATCTACAGGAACCACAAGTTATATTCATCAAGTGTATGTTAGAATTGATTACTTTTCCACTCACTATTGTGCACGTAAAAACAGAGGAGTCCAGACCTGACAAGTTTATAAACAGAAACAATGGGAAAAGTCTGATAGTGGACATATTATTTTATTGTATACACTTATAACTGCCTTGAACTCTATTTGCTCTGATTAGTAATCGTCTGTCTTCTGTGTTATCAAGATGAGTTGCAAAACAGACTGAGTGTTAGGTTTGTACACAAAGATGTTGAAGCAATAAAATCAGAAAGAGAATAACAAAGGTGGCTAAATGAATAGGACAACCATATAGTTTAGAAAATCAAATTACACATAACTCTCCTCTAACTCTAAAACTGTAGCCTTAAAATATAATTCATCATTAGGAACTCTATACTCAGTCCACAAGACACAAGGGCTTCTGAGATGGATATGTATATATATATAATTGCTATGCAAAAGGCCAAAATATTTGAGAGACAGATGGTCTCATACAGTAATAAAGAAAAAAATACATTGCTAACACTTAAACAGCAAGGGAGTCATGTGGGGGATACACACAAACTCCTGTATCCTTTGCTCAGAGTAAGACTGAAACCATTTCTAGGGAGTTGCACAGAAGTGTTGAGAACAAATTTAAATCTATTTAAGTTTTTATCTAAGCAATGGATAAAAGTGTTAACATAACTTTAATTTGGAATAAATTAGAAAGGAAGAGTAGAAGAGGGAGAGACTGCAAGAAATGAAACCCCCTACTGAATTCCCTGTCGTGGCTGAGATGGACAAACGACATAGACCAAGTTCTTGGTGACTTTAACCTGCCGGATGTCTGCTGGGAGGTCAATACTGCACAGAAGAGGTAATCTAGGAATTTCCTAGAGTGTATAGAGGACAATTTCCTTCATCAGCTGGTAAATGAGCCTACCAGGGGTAAGGCCCTGCTAGACCTGCTGTTTACAAACAGAGAAGGGCTGATGGGAGATGTAGTGGTTGGAGGCTGCCTGGGGCATGGCGACCATGAAATAATAGAATTTTCAATACTCAGAGATGCAAGGAGAACCATTAATAAAACCTCTACACTGGACTTCTGGAGGGCAGATTTTTGCCTATTCAGAAGTCTAGTTCAGAGCATACCCTGGGAAACAATGCTTAAAAACAAGGGAGCCCAGGAGGGATGGACGTGCTTCAAGCAGGAGGTTTTGAGTGCACAGGAACAGGCTATACCAGTGTGCCAAAAGGCTAGCCGGCGGGGAAGACAACCGGCTTGGCTAAACAGGGAGATTTTGAAGGAAATCAGAAATAAAAAGAGAGTTTACTGACTGTGGAAAAAAGGGCTGACTACTTATGAAGAATTTATGAAAATAGCTAGATCGTGCAGAAAAAAAATCAGGGAAACAGAAGTGCAATTTGAAGTTAATTTGGCCAATTCTGTTAGGGATAATAAAAAGTCCTTCTTTAAATACATTAATAACAAAAGGAGGGGCAAGGAAAACCTCCATTCTCTGTTGGTCTTTGAGGGAAATATAGTTAACAAAGATGAGGAGAAAGCTGAGGTACTGAATACCTACTTTGCCTCAGTTTTTACCAGTAAGACAGGTGGCCCTCAGGACAACTGGCCTCTGGAGGTGGTTGACAGAGATAGGAAGCCCAATAGTCCCCTTGTATTCCAGGAGGAAATAGTTGGTGACTTACTGAGCCATCTGGATCCTCACAAGTCTATGGGACCAGACAGGATCCATCCTAGGGTGATGAGGGAGCTAGCGGAAGAGCTCACCAAGCCGCTCTCCATCATCTTCCAACAGTCCTGGATCACTGGGGAGGTCCCATACTATTGGAAATTGGCTAATGTTACCCCAATCAACACAAAGGACCGCAAAGCTGACCCTGGCAACTCCAGGCCTGTCAGCCTGACCTTGGTGCCTGGCAGGGTTATGGAGCAGATCATCCTGAATGCAATCACACAGCACCTTCAGGATGGACAAGGGATCAGACCCAGCCAGCATGGATTTAGGAGGGGCAGGTCCTGTCTGACCAACCTGATCTCCTTTTATGATCAGGTGACCCACCTGGTGGATGAGGGGAAAACTGTAGACGTCGTCTATCTAGACTTCAGCAAAGCCTTTGACACTGTCTCCCATAATATACTCCTTCAAAAGCTGGTAGCCCATGGCTTGGACAAGTGGACTCTCTGCTGGGTTAAGAACTGGCTGGAGGGCCGGGCCCAGAGAGTGCTGGTGAATGGGGCTGCATCCAGCTGGCGGCCAGTCACTAGTGGTGTCCCCAGGGGTCAGGGTTGGGTCCAGTCCTGTTTAACATCTTTATTGATGATTTAGATGAGGGGATTGAGACCATCATCAGCAAATTTGCTGATGACACCAAGTTGGGAGGGAGTGTGGACCTGCTGGAAGGCAGGAGGGCTCTGCAGAGGGATCTGGATAGACTGGAAAAATGGGCTGATTCCATTGGGATGAAGTTCAACAAGGCCAAGTGCCGGGTCCTGCGCTTTGGCCACAACAACCCCCTGCAGCACTCCAGGCTGGGCACAGTGGCTGGAGAGCAGTCAGACAGAAAGGGACCTGGGGGTAGTAATTGACAGGAAGCTCAACATGAGCCAACAGTGTGCCCAGGTGACCAAGAAGGCCAATGGTATCCTGTCCAGTATCAAAAATAGCGTGGTCAGCAAGACAAGGGAAGTGATCCTTCCCCTGTAGTCTGCATTGGTGAGGCCACACCTGGAGTATTGTGTTCAGTTCTGGGCCCCTCAGTTCAGGAAAGATATTGAAGTGCTGGAGCAGGTCCAGAGAAGAGCAACAAGACTGGTGAAGGGACTTGAACACAAGACCTATGGGGAGAGGCTGAGGGAGCTGGGGTTGTTTAGTCTAGAGAAGAGGAGGCTTAGAGGTGACCTCATCACTCTCTAGAACTACCTGAAGGGAAGTTCTAGCCAGGTGGGGATTGGTCTCTTCTCCCAGGCAGTTAGCAATAGGACAAGGGGGCATGGGTTTAAACTCTGCCAGGGGAAATTTAGGCTGGATATTAGAAAGAAATTCTTTACAGAGAGAGTGGTCAGGCATTGGAATGGCTGCCCAGGGAGGTGGTGGACTCACTGTCCCTGGAGGTTTTTAAACTGAGATTGGACATGGCACTTAGTACCATGATCTAGTAAATGGACTGGAGTTGGACCAAGGGTTGGACTCAATGATCTCTGAGGTCTTTTCCAACCCAGTTGATTCTGTGATTCTGTGATTTATTTTTTTATATGAATATAAAGCTGAAAGAATAGAATATGAGAGTTAATCATCCCAAGATTACTGTAATTAACTGTAATTGCTTTCGGTTAACAAAATGCAGAATAAAATTGTTAAACAGCATATTGCAAGGATTGGCTGAGAGCAATACAAATGATAAATACTGCACATTTTTATATAGCTGAATGCGGCGATTAGAGACGACACATACCGGAACTCAGACAGAAATTCACGCAGAGGCAGAGGTCTTGTTCATGAAGGAGCGCAGAGCCTGGCCAAGCAGAGAGCTGACCTAGGCCTAGGCTAGCTTCTTTATTCACCATTTACAATTTACAGGATTTACGGGTACGAGCATGGGCTAAGATGTTTACAAAAGGTGTTTTTCCACTAATTGTTATTAAAAACACACTAAACTCATGTGATGTTTGTCTCACTTGTTTTTCCACTCATTCACAGACCAGGCCCAAGGACATTCACACATCCCATGCACTTGGGGGTGGTTATCCGGCCCGAGATACCATTCTCACGAGTCTGGGCTATAACTTTTCACAATTACGAGAAAGATACTTCAAAGTAATCTGTCCAAGGCCTTTTATATATTATTATGTTAGTATTATGTCTTCGACCGTCCGGATGGTCATGTTAGTATTGATCTTCCTTTATCATCCAGGTGGCTGGAACCGCACATCTTGCTTTTCCACATTTTACTTTCCAAGAGCTGAATATTTTGTTGTTTGGCTACTGGAGTTCCTATAAAGTCAAGCAATTGGTAAGGAGACTAGACTGCCAGCTGCATGCTTCCATTCCCATATAAACAGAGCTTTACAGACCAGCAACTGGTTAGAGAAAGCACTCTTGAAGGAGTATGAAATATATCAATGTATTTAGTATGATTTTTCAGGATTACAAGGTCCTATATTCTCTCTTTTTCTGCTAATTAATGACTTACTGCATAGAAATATAGGTATTTCTGTTTTATTAATCCTTTATCTCTCTTTTAGGGGTCACTTGCCATGCGTCGCTCACTTGTTCCTCTGCTTCGAAGCGGAAAATTTAATGTTCTTTTAACTACTTATGAGTACATAATAAAGGACAAACATATTCTTGCTAAGGTAAGGAATGTTTGTCATCTCTTAACAACTAACCTGTAAAGATATCATCTTATTTGGTGCCTAGGACAAAACACCTAGTTTTGATTTATAGTCCTGAATTACTGTTTTGTCTTGCTAAAAATTAACCATTCCATCTACCTTGTCATTCCCCTGTTGACAATTGGATTTCTCCCTCCTGAAAACAGCAGGGTTTTCCAGGATACAATTCAAAGAATAATATTATTGCTCTGGAATGTTGCCAGTACTGTAGACTTACCTGTCTTTAGAAAAGAGTGATTTTTCTTTCCACTGCCTGATAGCATTTATCCTGATCTGCCATCCTGACTCTACTACTGTAGCTCTGTTCCTGAGCTAAAGCTTGCTATTCTAACCACCTCTCTAGCTGAATGGTGTGATTTTCCCAAGTGACCACCTATATAATGAATTTGATATCCAGACACTTTATTACATAAGACAGTTTTTTAAAGCTCACAAACTGATCTGTGGATATTGGTGCCTCAGATGCAATGAATTGTTTTGAAAAGGGTTTTGTAAGAATATTTTATAAAATACACACAAACCCAACCAGGTAGGTATGTTTTCCCATACTGTGAAACCTTGTGATCCTATTGTCTTCCTTTTATCCTATTATATATTTAGATGTGTCGTTTGTCCTCTCTGGAACATAGGCAATGCATGATCTTAGCATAATTCTGAACGATTGAAAACAGTTTTACTCTGCACAGTTTTTCTATCCCTCTAGTTTTTGCCCACCATTACTAAAAGATAAGAGCAGGGAACAGCAGTGTGGCACCAACCTTTTCTGTGCTATGTAGCATCTGATGAAAGGACCTGAGGACTACAAACTGAGCCCTTAATGGTCATGTGATCGGTACATCATAGTCTTGTTATGTTGTTGTGTACCTCATCATATGACTCAAACGTTGTACATAACTACAGAGGTATCCTCTGGTTTATGACTGGCGTGCCCTTGGCATAGGAATTTAGGGATCTGGGGGTGCTGGTTGGCTGCAGGCTCACTGTGAGCCAGCAGTGTGCCCTGGCAGCCAAGAGGGCAAACCATGTCCTGGGGTACATTAAACACAACATTGCCAGCCAATCAAAAGAGGTGATTATCCCTCTGTATTCAGCATTGGTGCAGCCTCACCTTGAGTATTGTGTGTAGTTCTGGGCCCCACAATTTAAGAAGGATGTTAAGGCCCTTGAATGGATTCAGAGAAGGGCAACAAAGTTGGCGACAGGGCTGGAAGGAATGTTCGATGAGGAGTGGTTGAGGACTCTGGGTTTGTCTAGTTTGGAGAAAAGGAGGCTGAGGGGCGACCTCATTGCTCTCTACAGCTTTCTGAGGAGGGGACGTGGAGAGGGAGGTGCTGAGCTCATCTTCCTGGGATCCAATCACAGGAGATGTGGGAATGAGTCAAAGCTGTGTCAGGGGAGGTTTAGACAGAACATTAGGAAGCATTTCTTTAGCAAGAGGGTGGTCAAACACTGGAATTGGCTTCCTAGAGAGGTGGTCAATGCCCCATACCTGTCAGTGTTTGAGGCATTTGGACAATGCCCTTGATAACGTGCTTTAACTTGGCCAGCCCTGAAGTGGTCAGGCAGTTGGACTGGATCATCATTGTAGGTCCCTTCCAACTGAAGTATTCTGTTGTATTCTTGGCATGTGACCTGACTTACATGAAGCCTCTGGTAACACAGCCTAGGATTTGCATACATGACCAATATCTCTTGGGGGGTTGTAATATTTCTGGTCATGTGACACATGCTTGTCTACTAGTTATCTGATCCACTTCTTTCTGATCACTGAGGACCTCAGCAAACATATAAAGTAGCAAGAGGCACTGGAAGCTTCACTTCTGTAACAAAGGTGGAGGAAGGATGTTTATGTAATGTGGAGAAAGGGACAGACCACCTGGGAGGAATATAAGGCGGCTGTTAGAGTGTGCAGGGATGTGGTGAGGAAGGCAAAGCTCCACTTGGAAGCAAATCTGGCCACAGATGTCAAAGACAACAAGAAGGGCTTCTTCAGGTATATCAGCAGCAAAAGGAAGGTTAGGAAAAATGTAGATCTGCTGCTGAATGAGGAGGGTGCCCTGGTGACGGAAGATACAGAGAAGCCAGAGTTACTGAATGCCTTCTTCGCTTCCATCTTTACTGCTAAGAATGGCCTGCAGGTATCCCAGAACCTAGAGATCAGGGAGAAAGTCTGGAAAAAGGAAGACTTTCCCATGGTTGAGGAAGAACAGGTTAGAGATCGTTCAGACAAACTGGACATCCACAAATCCACGGGCCCCGATGGGATGCACCCACGAGTGCTGAGGGAGCTGGCAGATGTGACTGCTAAGCTGCTCTCCATCATCTTAGAAAGGTCTTGGAGAACAGGAGAGATGCCTGAGGACTGGAGGAAAGCCAACGTCACTCCAGTCTTCAAAAGGGGCAAGAAGGAGGACCCAGGAAACTGCGGGCCAGTCAGCCTCACCTCCAACCCTGGAAAGGTGATAGGACAGCTCATTCTGGACATCATCTCCAAGCATGTGGAGGAAAATAAGGTTATCAGGAGTAGTCAGCATGGAATCCTCAAGGGGAAATCATGTTTGACCAACCTGATAGCCTTCTATGATGGTATGACTGGCTGGGACGACAAGGGAAGAGCAGTGGACGTTGTCGACCATCACTTCAGCAAGGCTTTTGACACCATCTCTCACAACCTCCTCACAGGTAATCTCAGGAAGTGCGGGCTGGATGAATGCATGGTGAGATGGATTGTGAACTGGCTGGATGGCAGAGCTCAGAGGGTTGTGATCAACAGTGCAGAGTCTGCTTGGAGGCCTGTAGTTACTGAGGTTCCCCAGGGGTCAGTGTTAGGTACAGTCCTGTTCAACCTGTTCATCACCATCTCTTCACCATCTGGATGAAGAGACTGAGTGCACCCTCAGCAAGTTTGCTGATGATACCATACTGGGAGGAAGGGCTGACACACCAAAAGGCTGTGTTACCATTCAGCGAGACCTGGACAGGCTGGAGGAGTGGGCAGAGAAGAATCTGATGAAGTGCAACAAGGGCAAGTGTAGGGTCCTGCACCTGGGGAGGAATAACCCTGTACACCAGTACAGTTTAGGGGCGGACCTGCTGGACAGCAGCTCTGCAGAGAAGGACCTGGGAGTTCTGGTTGAAATACATTGACGTGAGCCAGCAATGTGCCCTTGTGACCAAGAAGGCCAACGGTATCCTGAGGTGCATTAAGAAGGGTGTGACCAGCAGGTTGAAGGAGGTGATCGTCCCCCTCTGCTCTGCCCTGGTGAGGCTGCATCTGGAGTACTGTGTCCAGTTCTGGGTTCCCCAATTTAAGAAGGATAAGGAATTACTGGAGGAAGTCCAGTGGCAGGCTCCGAAGATTATTAAGGGACTAGAGCACCTTTCTTATGAAGAGAGACTGAGAGAGTTGTTCCTGCCCAGATGCAAGACTCTACACTTGCCCTTGTTATGTTTCATTAAATTTTTCCCCGCCCAACTCTCCAGCCTGTCCAGATCTCGCTGGATGGCAGCACAGCCTTCTGGCGTGTCAGCCACTCCTCCCAGCTTCGTGTCATCAGCAAACTTGCTGACAGTACACTATTCACTCATCCAAATCATCGATAAATATATTGAATAGTACTGGCCCCAGTACTGACCCCTGAGGCACTGCACTAGATACAGGCCTCCAACTGGACTCCGCCCCATTGACCACGACTCTCTGGCTTCTTCCCTTCAGCCAGTTCACAGTCCACCTCACTACCTGATCACCCAGACCGCACTCACTCAGTTTAGCTGTAAGGATGCTGTGGGAGACTATGTCAAATGCTTTACTGAAGCCAAGGTAGACCACATCCACTGCTCTGCCATCATCTATCCACCTTGTTATGTCCTCATAAAAAGCGATGAGGTTGGTTAAACATGACTTCCCCTTGGTGAAGCCATGTTGACTGCCCCTAATGACCCTCTTATCCCTGACATGCCTTGAGATGGCACCAAGGATAAGTTGTTCCATCACTTTCCCAGGGATGGAGGTGAGGCTGACTGGCCTATAGTTACCCGGGTCCTCTTTCTTGCCCTTTTTGAAGATTGGAGTGACATTTGCTTTCCTCCAGTCCTCAGGCACCTCTCCCATTTCCCAAGACTTGGCAAAGATGATGGAGAGTGGTCCAGCAATGACCTCAGCCAGCTCCCTCAGCACCCGCGGGTGCATCCCATCCGGACCCATGGATTAATGGATGTCCAGATTGCTTAATTTCTCCCTAACCCAGCCCTGCCCTCATCAACCGAGGCAAACTCCTCCATTGTCCTGCCTTCCTCTGGGGCCTCAGCGGTACGGAGCTCCTCAGGACAGCCTCCGGCAGAGCAGACAGAGACAAAGAAGGCATTCAGTAACTCTGCCTTCTCTGTATTTTCTGTCACCAGGGCACCCACCTCGTTCATCAGTGGGCCTACATTGCCTCTGGTGTTAGTTTTATCTGCCACGTGTTTGAAAAAGCTCTTCCTGTTGTCCTTGACCCCTCTTGCCACCTTTAATTCTAAGGAGGCCTTAGCTTTCCTAGTTGCCTCCCTACACCCTCTGACAACAGCCTTATATTCTTCCCAAGTGGCCAGCCCCTCCTTCCATGATCTATAAACTCTCCTCTTCCATTTGAGCATACCCAGCAGTTCCCTGTTTAACCACGCAGGTCTCCTGGCTCCCTTCCTTGACTTCCTATGTGTCAGGATGCTCTGATCTTGTGCCCAGTAGAAACAGTCCCTGAACACTAACCATCTTGGGCCCCTTTAGCTTCAAGCAGCCTTGCCCATGGGATTTCCCCTAGCAATTGTTTGAAAAGGCCAAAGTTGGCCCTACTGAAGTCCAGGGTTGCAATTCTGCTTGCTATTCTGTTCCTGCCACAGGAGATCCTGAACTCCACCATCTCATGGTCACTGCAACCAAAGCAGCCCTCAACCTTTACTGCTTCAACCAGACCCTCCTTGTTAGTGAGGATGAGATCCAGCAGTGTACCTCTCCTAGTCGGCTCCTCCACCCTTTGCATCAGAAAGTTATCGTCAAGGCACTGGAGGAACCTCCTGGACTGTGGCTGGCCGGCCGAGTAGTCTTTCCAGCAAACATCAGGGAAGTTAAAATCCCCCACAACAACCAGGGCCTGTGACTGTGAGGCTGCTCTCAGCTGCCTGTAGAGGCCTCATCAACTTCCTCACCCTGATCTGGTGGCCTGTAATAGACATCCACAACAGTATCACTCCTGCCAGCCTGCCCTTTCATTCTCACCCATAGACTCTCAACTCACTCCTCATCCCTGCCTGGACAGTACTCAATACATTGTAGTTACTCTCTCACCTAAAGAGCAACTCCACCACCTCACCTTGCTGGCCGGTCTTTCCTGAGAAGGACATAGCCATCCATGACAACATTCCAGTCATGTGAGCTGTCCCACCATGTCTCTGTAATTGCCACTAGGTCATAATCTCCTGCCCGAACACAGGTTTCTAACTCCTCCTGCTTATTCCCCATGCTGCACGCATTTGTGTGCAGGCATTTCAGAGAGTAAGCTGAGCACACTGATTTCATCCTAGGGGTATGGGAGGTCTCCCAACCTTCACCAATACTAGAGTCCTACCCCACTGATGGAAGCCCAGGTACAGCCCCATCCCCTTTTGAGTCTAGTTTAAAGCTCTCCAAATGAGCCCTGCTAATTCCTGTCCCAGCATCCTTTTTCCCCTGTGAGATAAACCTTTCCAACGTATCACTGTCTGGACTGGTGTCTTGTAAAACCAGCCATTATCAAAGAATCCAAGCCCTGCCTGTAGCACCAGTTTTGTAGCCAATTGTTTAGGGACAGAATTTTTCTATTCCATCCCACGTCATCACCCAAAACTGGAAGGAGGGAACAGAAAATCACTCTTTTACCATCCGTCCCAAGGCCTTGAAATCTGTCTTCATTCCCCTCAGACTGTGGGATGCAGCTTCCTCCCCATCTGTCTGGAAGATCAGCAGTGGGTAGTAGTCCGTTGGGTGCACCAGGTTGGGGAGCATCCTGGTGATGTCCCTGATCTGGGCTCCAGGTAGACTGCAAACTTCCCTATGATGAGGGTCGACTCAATATTTTAAAAACTTGAATTACTAGCCAGCCATTACAAAAACAGTTCTGCTATTCCAGAATGCCTCTCAGACTTCCATCTTATTTAGCCTGCCCAGAACAGACTATTTAGAATCTAATGGAAATGCTGTGACTGCGACCAATTTCTACATAGTTGAGTAGATCTACCTCAGTTATTCTCTGCTGTCCCTCACTCCCTTTCCTCCCCCATTTATATCCTCAAATCATAAAATTTGGCACAAACACAGTGGCAGTGGAGCAGGTCTGGAAAGGCAGAAGCAATTACAAATGTGTTTATTCAATACCAGCCAAATGATTTCTGGCTCAGCTTAATGCTATGATCCCTCATTCAGAACAACAATGAAACTATTATGGTGCATCCTACATGTTTTCTAAAAATGCTCTTAGATTGTGACTGTACACACCAAAATAGCTACAGCCATTCCATGCTAACGTGAAAATTATGAGTAAAAACCAAGCATATCCATTTAAATCTTATTATTCAGCTTTTACCTATATTCATGTTCTTGGAGTATTTCAGTTGGATCCAATCCTTGTGGTTTCTGGATAGGGCTGATATGATTCTGTTTCTGCTGCAGCTACACAATAGGTGAAGGCTGTCCAGGTGTAGGCTGTGGTACAGAGGGCCCAGGCATGGCTGCAGAAGGCTGGGAAGCACTAGGGGGAAGAGAAGGCCTCCCACTAGGAGGTGGTATGGAGAGCTTTTGTGGTGCATTGGGAATGCTCATATCTGGGGCTTGGCCTAGAACATAAGGAACATGATAACATGAAATATGGAATACAGTAAAAAATCCAAGATGTTTTTTTAGATCAAAACATGAAGCTAAGACAAACATTCAAACATATCAGGAAAAATACTAGGTTTCCCTCCTTATAGAGAAACAAACTCAAATGGACATTCCAGAAAGTGACCCAAAAATAACAAAAGTGCATGTCAATTTATGAACAGCATCTCTCTTTTTTTAATGCACACTGTTTTTAAAGGAAATCTAGCATTAGTAAGAGCCCTCTAGAACTAGTTTCATATAAGTGCAGGACCAAATTCTTCCTCTTCATATGTTCATTGTCCTTATACTGCTTGTAAGGATGCATCCACAGTCACAATTTGACTAGAAATGTGAGTAGGCCTGCTTTTACAACTCTCTGTGAGAACTGGTAAGCCATATTAAAATTTCAGTAATAGTACTTAAATATACCTGACAAATATAAATAGCTTCCCAATTAATTATATTTATGTATCTGAAATACTTGGTATCTGATTACTCTTTTATGTTATAGCATTCTAACTATTTTGAAAGTCATCAGTTTTAACACGAATATAGCACCTGTCAATGAAACCACAGGTTTTAGTACTCTAAGAAGTCAGGAAGTCACTCATGTACACAGATGTGAGATAGTCACTGAGAACAGACATCTGCAACAATGAAGATATCACTTGATTGTTTAAGGAAACATAATAAGTTATTGCTAAAAAATAGAACTACACAATATGCCTGTAGTCTTGTAATCAATTTCACTTCAGGTCCAGCATCCTGACCATCTGGTTTCAACTATCTGCATCAATCTCTGGAAAAGGAACAAGCTTATATATTTAATTCTGATTGTAGAAGGTGCTTCATGTTCAGGCTGCCTAACAGCTGCAATAATTTAATCTGGTCAACTCATGCACCTTTTGAATAAGTGGTAAAACACTCCTTGATATTTAAGTGCTGGGCAAAGTAAAGGTCATATCATTTCTTCTTTATGCCTTTTAATTTCCCCATTCTTTTTCTCACCTCTTTTCCTCAGTCCCTACCCACATGGTTTAATTTTAACTGTATGCATGATATAAAATTACTGCTATGCTCCCTTCAACCTTCTGTCAAAGTTTAGGAGTCATGGCAGCTATATGTTCAGGTACTCCTAGAGCTGGTCCTGGGCCAGCTGTAGGACCACTCATTGCATGTGACTCAATACCTATAATTTAACAGAGGAAAGAAAATTATTAAAATATAAAATATTACTATACATTAAAAAATCTCTCTGCATTCCAATATGCTAGTCTAATTATGCAAATAAGCTTTGTGAATAAATACAGATTTAAGTGGATTCCACTATGCAAAAAAATTAATGTAATGAGGTATATTAAAATCACATAATTTGAAATACTTGATGACAAAGCCACATGCATTTAAATTAAGTGACCAGAGTTATTCAAATTATCTTTACCCTCAGATTCTAAAGCTAAATACTATTTTACAGAAATCTCTAACTCTTTAAAATAATCAGAATATTGTTAATCCATTCTTGAAGCTAATTTTGTGCCCAAAATAATTTGTATGGTGCATATTATGATATCATGAACACAGGATTATTATTTTAAATGAGTAATAAACAGCAGGAGGAGATTAAAAAAGAAAAAAAGATCACATTCTCATAGACCTTGTTTAAAAACTGTACAAAATTGAAAAGACAAAACTGTGGGAGATTTGAGGGATTGTCTTGAGGTTGTTGTGTGGATGGGTTTCTATCAGATGGAGATTTATTTCTGAACTAGCCAAAGGAATTTCAAGGCCAGCTTGAAAGCTGAAAACAGGACCTGCTGTGGGAGTGAGGCAATTCTGCAATAACAGGGCCTCAACAAGACGTCAATCAACAGACCTATTAGCAGTGAGACTCGGACGCGTGGACAGCTCGTGACCATGGACAACATCCAATCAGCTAATGCATGCTTGGAACGTGGACACGTGATCAGGAAATAACTGCATATATATGGAGGCTTGTTTGTGTAATAAATGGCTTCGCTTGAATTCATATTGGATTGTGTGGAGTCCATGAGTTTTTGCCCTCGCAAGTGGTGATTCCGGTGTGATCCATAAGGAGAATTTATGGAAGGGCGACGACTGCTGCGAGGAGCGAGCCCCAGATGGAACGGCGTGGCTGGACTGTGACCGGGACGCAGTCTGCGGGCTGCGTGACTCCTGATTGATCGCTACAGAAGCGACAGAGGAGGGATAAAGGATCCGATATCGTTGCAACGGACACCCAAAGCAGCTGGGGGCGAGAGGAGATGGGGCAGAATATTTTTAAAGAAGCAGAAGAAATACTGCGGCTCCTCTCGCATATCCTCTCTAAGAGAGGGGTGAAGTATGAGGAGAGTAACCTCAGAAGACTATTAATTTGGTGCAGAGGCAATGGGTTTCCTGCTGATCTGTCAGGAGCTTTTCAAATAGAGACTTGGGAAAAAGTGGGAACTGTGTTGTGGAAGGCAATCAGTCACAGTGAAAAAGATATTCGTGGCCTTGTAACCGCCTGGAAACTGAAAATGACTACAGTGAAGCAATTAAAATCTGAAAAGACTGTTATGAGCCTTAGTGACTCAAAACTTAAACTTGAACTTCGGGACGATATAGGGCAGAAATTACGGGATAAAGTCAGCAATGGAGATAAAGAAGCTAAATCATTAGCAACTACATGGAAGCTTATAATTACCACCTTAAAAGATCTTAAGGCTGAACGGTCTGCTGCTGCCGGAATTTTTTTAGCGTTGCAGCCTGATAAGTATCCTGAAAGTCGCTGTGGAGTTTACCCGGTTCGTGTCTTTGATACCCTCCCTATTCCATCCCCTGCTGTGCTTTTGGCACCCCCGATAGTTCAGCAGTCCGGGGCGAGGGGAGGAAAAATGCCGAGCGGGTGGCCTCCTGTACCATTGCCCAACCCTGGTGAGAACAGCAAGTCCAGAGGATTGGAGTCAGACAACTTGCCCAAGGAACTTGTGGAAGCTGAGAATGATAAAGTCGTAAACAAGTGTACTCTCAGTCCTTTTACCAATTTGTATCTGCCTTTACCCTCCAACTTCCACGAGAGAGCAGAAGGAGTCACTGGATAAGAACTGGGCAACAGAACTGTGTGACAGATTAGATCGGTTAATAGCGAGTGAATCCAACAATCAGCAATGCAGTCATGATGATCGTGATGGGAAAGGGGGTGCGCCTGGGGACTCAGGTTATACGAATAATTTTGATGCTAGAAAGTATTGGCGAGAATGTGCACTGTTCCGAACTCCTGTTACCAACGATTCTCCAGCGCTGTTACGCCAGCTGTGTGGCCTTGGTACAGCTGAACTGCAGCAAGAAGAGAAAGGAAAGAAAAATGGAAAAACCTGTTTTCCTGCTGCTAAGCGGAGAAAGGGGGACTTTACTCCCCCTGCTCTGTCTTTTTTTTCCTGGAGTATTGTCATCCATCCTTGTTGTGGCACTGCGTTGCTTCTCGGCTTTGAATCAGGGGTTATTGGTGCTGTTTCTTTTTGCTTCTGTCTTTTCTCCTAGGTTTTGGCACATCTGGGGAGAGAGCTCATCATTTCACCTACTTGCTGAAGTTGGTCTTTTCACACTGGTCAGCTTTTGGGGGTTAGAGTGCTCAGTGCTTCTCTGGGTCAGACTGGTACTAATTTGGGTGTGGAGTGCAGCCAGGTTGGTTTGATGTGGAGTTCGAACTAATTGGTTTTCATGCTGGGCTAGAGATCCTACCATCTCAGATGGGGGCGAGAGGGAGGTTTTATTCCCCCTCCAGCAATGTTACTGCTAGAGACCTGTAATACTGCATGAAGGAGTCTGAGGGTGAAATGTAAAGGCATCACCAGTGGATCCATAGTTCTAATGAAGCTGGGAAATCAAACCATTTATTTTTTTTTAATAGACTTGTTCTGTGGTAACAGGTTGTAAGAGACTTCTTAGTGAATTCACCGTGCTAGTTTTTGAGGTCATGGGAGAGAATGAAAGAAAGGCTGTTTTCTGAGACCAATAGAATGCCAAATTTGGAACAAAGTTTTAATACATGAATTCTCATATTTGCCAGAAAGCCCTATACCTCTCTTGGGTCAAGATTTGTTAAGTAAATTTTAAGCTCAAATAATGTTTTCTGAGAATTCTGTTTAGTTGCATGTCCTACAAGAAGCTGCTTGGATGGTGCAGGTCTGCTTGCTGCAAGTGAGAAATCTCCAAAGAAATTTCAAATGCTGTATTTTCACTGGTATTAACAGCCAATGTATGTTTCGATAAAGCAAACACTACACTGATAGAACTGAAACAGGACTTCAATCCGGTAAGGGAAAACAATATCCAATAAATACGACAGCCAAAATGGAGTTAGAGACTTTGATGAATAAATTTATGACAACCTTAGAGGCTGACTGCATTCGATTGGACTTGCAGGTTTGTCTGTTTATAGCTACAACATAGAAACAACCTGTGGCTATTGTGAAACAATATGATGAGATTGCTAACAGACTGATATACCGATTGTTACTCTGATCAAGAAATGCAGGGAATGAATTTAAGTCTTAATAGGCCATGATCCTTTTGTCATATATGTACTATTTGTGAAATTTAATTTTGATTTTTTTTTTATTTTTGCAATCTATGTCCTTGTAAATTGCACTAGCTGGTTTTCTTACCAGCACGGCTTTCAGCATGCATAAATGTAAACTGCTGCAGAACCTGCAAGTCTTTAAGATCAGGTCACAGACCATACTTGTATCTGGTCTGATCCTACATACTTATACAGTTTTTGTTGGTGGTTCTGGGAAGTCTCATAAAGCTGTAGTGGTCTGGCATGAAGATAACAATTGGCATCATTCTGTAAAAATTATTGAAGGTTCAACCCAATTAGCAGAACTTGGCGCAGCTTTACATTACTTAGAGCTTTTTAAGGAGGAACCTCTAAATTTGATTTGTGATTCTGAGTATGTAGTCAAGGTCCAACAAATGTATCTGATTCTGAACTGTATTTATTATTATTATTCTTTTTTCAAAAACAAAAAGTGGGAGAAGTAGGGAAAACCACCACAAACTCAATTGTCAAAAGCATTTTATGTGATGAATCACTTGTATCTAAGTGGTGCAACCCAAATTTGCCCTGTGATGAAACACTTTGCAAGTATGACCCAAAACCATACTAAATCAGAAAGAACCTGGTTGGTCATGCTTGACCAACCTCATAGCCTTTTATGAGAATGTAACAAGGTGGATGGATGATGGCAGAGCGGTGGATGTGGTCTGCCTTGACTTCAGTAAAGCCTTTGACACAGTCTCCCACAGCATCCTCACAGCTAAGTTGAGGAGATGTGGTCTGGACAATAGAGTAGTGAGGTGGATTGCAAACTGGCTTAAAGAGAGAAGCCAGAGAGTGGTAGTCAATGGTGCGGAGTCTAGTTGGAGGCCAGTATCTAGTGGAGTGCCTCAGGGGTCAGTACTGGGGCCAATATTATTCAATATATTACTTAAAGATTTGGACGAGGGAATTGAGTGTACTATCAGCAAGTTTGCTGATGACACTAAGCTGGGAGGAATGGCTGACACTGGAAGCTGTGCTGCCATCCAGCGGGACCTGGACAGGCTGGAGAGTTGGGCAGGGAAAAATTTAATGAAATTTAACAAGGGCAAGTGTAGAGTCCTACATCTGGGCAGGAACAACCCCAGGTTCCAATATAGGTTGGGAAATTACATATTAGAGAGCAGTGTAGGGGAAAGGGACTTGGGGGTCCTGGTGGACAACAGGATGACCATGAACCAGCACTGGGCCCTTGTGGCCAGGAAGGCCAATGGCATCCTCGGGTGTATTAGAAGGGGGGTGGTCAGTAGATCGAGAGAGGCCCTCCTTCCCCTCTTCTCCGCCCTGGTAAGACCCCATCTGGAATATTGTGTCCAGTTCTGGGCCCCTCAGTTCAAGAAGGACAGGGAACTGCTGGAGAGGGTCCAGTGTAGGGCAACAAAGATGATTAAGGGAGTGGAGCACCTCCCTTATGAAGAAAGGCTGAGGGAGCTGGGTCTCTTTAGTTTGGAGAAGAGGAGACTGAGGGGTGACTCATTAATGTTTATTAATATATAAAGGGTGAGTGCCACGAGGATGGAGCCAGGCTCTTCTCGGTGGCAAACAATGATAGGACAAGGGGTAATGGGATCAAGCTGGAACACAAGAGGTTCCACTTAAATTTGAGAAGAAACTTCTTCTCAGTGAGGGTGACAGAGCACTGGAACAGGCTGCCCAGGGAGGTTGTGGAGTCTCCTTCCCTGGAGACATTCAAAACTCACCTGGACATGTTCCTGTGCGACCTCACCTAGGCGTTCCTGCTCCAGCAGGGGGATTGGACTAGATGATCTTTTGAGGTCCCTTCCAATCCCAAACATACTGTGATACTGTGTTACTGTGAACCTATGTTAGTTATGGTCAAATCACTAGTTAATGGTCAATGGAAAAGGCCACATCAATTGATAACCTCAGAAAAAGGTTATGCTTGTGTCAGTACAGGCCAAGGATTGAAGTGGATTCAACAAAGATTCAACGGATGCAGACGGACAGGAGGAGATAAGTTGTGAGGACTGTTTCAGATATAAACCGTGGATCCTAAGTCAGTGTTATAGATGCTCACAGACCTGGTGGTCTAGAAGCCTATTAGCAAGCAGGTGCTGTACTTTCTGTGGAGAATGGCAATTTGAACAAACAGCAGGAGAGCCAAAAGGGCGATATTACACTTAGATAGTCAATGCAAAAATGAGGAAAAATTATGAGACATTCCTACCATAGTATCTACTGCACTTCTTCTCCCTAGTCTAGCAGCTGGTAAAGCTTTAGGAGACATATCAAAGTTAAGCTGTTGGTCTTTTAAATGGGCTAATCTAACTTCTGAGATACTAACTCAATTAATAGTAGATGTTGATGGTATTAGGCATACTACTCTACAAAATCGCACAGTTATAGATCTTTTAACACTAGGTCATGGTTGTGAAGAATTAGAGAAAATGTGTTGTATTAACTTGTCTGATCCTTCTGAATCTATTCATAGTACTTCAGACAAACTAAAACAGCACGTTAATAAGATTGTCATAGTAGAATATAGGTTTGACAAATGGTTTAAAAGCTTGGAAATAGGTGGGTACTTGTTTGATCTTATTATGTAAGGCTTAGCTACATTATATGTAACTGTAATCATTGTTGTTAATCATATGTTGTATGCTGTAGTGTATTTCAAAGATGATTCAGCGTGTTGTAAACAAGGCCTGGCTGGTTCAAAAACAAAAAGGGAAATTGTGGGAGATTTGAGGGATTGTCTTGAGGTTGTTGTGTGGATGGGTTTCTATTAGATGGAGATTTATTTCTGAACTAGCCAAAGGAATTTCAAGGCCAGCTCGAAAGCTGAAAACAGGACCTGCTGTGGGAGTGAGGCAGTTCTACAATAACAGGGCCTCAGCATGACTACAATCAACAGACCTATTAGCAGTGAGACTCGGACGCGTGGACAGCTCGTGAACATGGACAATATCCAATCAGCTAATGCATGCTTGGAGCGTGGATGCGTGAGGAGGAAATAACTGCGTATATAAGGAGGCTTGTTTCTGTAATAAACGGTTTCACTTGAATTCATATTTGATTGCGTGGAGTCCATGAGTTTTCGCCCTCACACAAAACAAATACATAAAGGATATTTAAAACTGCTTTTAAGTAAACTGGATTTTTTTCCCCATGGAAAAGGTCCTAAAAGGTCTCAAGTTGAAAGCAACGAAGAGTTGAAATGCACATAATACTGTTATTAAGATATTACAGTGGGATCCATATAATATTCATATGGCTATGCAAAACATTTATTTTCTTGAGGTTGTGGAGGAGGGAAAAAAGTGAATGACAATCATCATACAAATGAAAGAATTAAAACCAAACTTCAACTCCCACTCCTTTCCCTCCCTCCCCATTAAATTGATCTTAGGATTGGAGTTGTTCAGAAAACATAACAAGTACAAGCTGTTTAAAGTAACACAGATGTTTAAGAACAAAATGAGTTTTTGTACTGCATTATGACTCTATTATTATCTTATAAGAAAGTTTTTTCCTTATGTTTTAAGTACCACCTACTAAAAGAACAGGACCAGGCAATTCCAAAATGTAGTGGCAGAGCACCCCCTGGGGATATGGGGTTGTCGCCAGCCTGGCTGGAAGGTGAAGCCAGAGACAAAAGAAACAAAAGGAACCCTATAAGAAGGTAACAACCAATGAGCAATCGCGTGCAGAGCGTGTGGACAGTGCATGCAGCCTATCACGTTACTGTATAGCGCGTGTTGTAACCAATCACATTGTTGCAAGGTGCGTGGACAGGGCAGCTTTTGGTATAAAGCTAGCCGGGTCGGACAATAAAGTGGAACTCTGTGGACATCATATTGGTGTGTCAGGTTCTGTCTCTCACATGGAAAGCAACACCAAAATGCCGAAAATTTAGCAGGTGAGGTAAAAAGCCAGATTGGTTGAGCAGGGATCTTCTTCTTGAAATACAGCAAAAAAAAAAAAGTATATGGCCAGTGGAAGCAAAGTCAGGCAACATGGGAGGACTACAGAGATGCTGCTTGCCATTGTAGGGAGGAAATTTTTGCTGCCAAAGCTCAATTAGAATTGAAGCATGGCCACCTTATTCACAGGGACATAAACAAAGCTGAGATGTTTAATGCTTTCTTCGACTCAGTCTTCAGCACTGATGATGGACTTAGGGGCCCCCATAACCATGGCTGTGAGAATGATAAACTCCCAATCAATTCGAAACTTGTATGGGATTTGCTACTCCAGCTAGATCCCTGCAAGTCAATGGGGACTGATGGGATTCATCCAAGGGTGCTTAAAGAGCTGGCTGACATCATAGCAAGACCTCTCTCCATGAGTTTTCAATGCTTCTGGGAACCTGGAGAGGTCCCAGTTGCCTGGAAGCTGGCAAATGTTGTCCCAATCTATAAGAAGGTCAACAGCGATGACCTGGCAACTACAGGCCTGTCAACCTCACTTCTGTGACTGGCAAAATCATGGAGAAGATTGTTCTGGGAGTTATGGAAAAACATCTGAATGACAACGCAGTCATTGGTCCCAGCCAGCACGGGTTCATGAGGGGAAAGTCCTGCACCTAGTTGACCAAGGGAAGCCTGGCAACGTGATCTTTTTGGATTTCAGTAAAGCCTTTGATACTGTCTCTCACAGTATCCTCCTGGACAAGATGTCCAGCATACAGCTGGGTAAACACACAGTGCAATGGGTGAGCAATTGGCTGATGGGCCGGGCTCAAAAAGTTGTAGTAAATGGGATTATGTCAAGCTGGTGACTAGTCACTACCAGGAAGACGTGCCAAGGGAGGTTTAGGTTGTTCATTAGGAAAAGGTTCTTCACCCAGAGGGTGCTGGAGCACTGGAACAGACTCCCCAGGGAGGTGTCATGGCCCCAAGCCTGACAGTGTTCAAGAAGAGACTGAACAACACCCTCAGACACATGGTGTGAACTGTGGACTTGTCATATGCAGGGACAGGAGTTGGACTCGATGATATAGAGACTCGATATAGAGTGCACTGTCAGCAGGTTTGCTGATGACACCAAACTGGGAGGAGTGGCTGATACGCCAGAAGGCTGTGCTGCCAATCCAGAGACCTGGACAGGCTGGAGAGTTGGGCAGGGAAAAATTTAATGAAATATAACAAGGGCAAGTGTAGAGTCTTGAATCTGGGCAGGAACAACCCCAGGTTCCAGTATAAGTTGGGGAATGACCTATTAGAGAGCAGTGTAGGGGAAAGGGACCTGGGAGTTCTGGGGACAGCAGGATGACCATGAGCCAGCACTGGGCCCTTGTGACCAAGAAGGCCAATGGCATTGACCTTTTGAGGTCCCTTCCAATCCCTAACATTCTGTGATCCCTGTATGTCCCTTCCAACTCAGAACATTCTATGATTTTATGATTATGTACTTGACAGCATATTGCATATAGTTTCAATTTTCATGGTCTGCATAATCAGTCAACTTCTAGATTTTATATCTATTTTTCTGCATGGCAACAGGGGAGTGAAAATGCATTGTAAGAAGAACAGTAAAATGGAATTGGCAAATTGTGACAAACATTTGCCAAAGTGCAGGCATAATCAGGACAGACAGTATATAAATTACTTTTATTTCTATTTAAAAAATAATTAGTATTTATTAATAATGCGCTTTATGCACTTATTCCAACTTAAAACCATAGGTTCATGTAGATGTCTGCAAATGGTTCCAAATTATATGCCTGCACACCAACAATTTTTGTTATTTTTACAGGTAGAACTTAAAGAAGTATCTTGCCAATGACTCGGTGCCTATATTCACCTACTTGATTGCCTGTTATAGGCAGCAGGATCCTGTTGCTGATGAATGCCAGTCAGGGTCCTCTTTCCTTGAACAGCAAGTTGGAGGTTTTCTGGTAAAGGCTGATGTCTAGCTAACATGTTGTATCCTAGAATCTGAGCTCGGAGCTGATGTAACTACAGGACTGAAAGGTGAAGGACCTCTGTTGGGTTTACTCATAACTTGTGGATCTCCTGGTATCATGGGTCCTGGTGGAGTTGGACCCCGTCCAGACATTGGACTAGACACATGTTCTGGTGCTCCCAGTGGAGATGGGTGTGGAGACATATAGCCTGGAGCAGATAAGATGTTCAAAAACTTACTTATTTTCCAGGTTAATCAAGTTTAAATTCTACTGAAGTTTCTTTACCCTAAAGACTATCTGAAATATAAAAAATTCTCTCTCACATTAGTAGAGCTGTAATATTTTCTACAAGAACACAAGTATGATCTGAAATTCCCTGAGATAACAAGAAGGCTACAAGAACTATTATTCAAGCAGAATAATTAACTCCCCTCACATATGGGGTAAAACAAATTAAAACTAAATTGCATGTGAAATATAGCAATCAAATGGCATGATAGGGCACTGGTTCACCTGTATGTTTAAAGAATATTTTAGTATAGAATGTTTTCAAATATGTTTGCCTATTTTACAGCTTATAAAAACAGCATTATATATATAATTTATATATTTATATATAAATATATATATTTATTTTGACATACATACATCAAAGCACCTATTAAATGATACATAACTTTTTTGCTAATACTATCCAACATACAAATATAAAACCAACAGTATCTAATTCATATTTTTATATAGTTCCTCAAGCTTATGTGGATTAAAGCTTTTAGTCTGTGAAACAAAATTCACTACCTTTTACCATCCAGATGCTGGAAAACCCAGAGTATCAACTTTGAACACAAAAACTATCTTCTGAAGAAGCTGTTGAACATTAAATCCTATAAAAGGTCTAACAAGGTGAATCGGGTTTACATGGTACGATTTTGGTAGTGGGGAGGGGGGACTGCAGTGGTGGCCTCTGTGAGAAGAGACATAGGGTTGCCCCCATGTTGGACAGAGACAGTTCTAGCTGGCTCCAGAACAGACCTGCTGCTGGCCAAAGCTGAGCCAATCAGCAAACCTGGTGGAGTCTCTGTGATAACATATAGATTTGATTTTTTAATTACACTTCACAAATATTTCCCTGAGCTTCATAACACATCCATGAAAATAGACAGTGTGGGTATTTTTTTTAAGTGAGATATCGACGCCTCCAAAGCATATCCAAGACAGAAAAAATCTTAAGACTTATCCTTTAGCTGATGTACTACAGTTAGATTTTAAAGATGTCCACCAGCTGTGAGAGATTTGCCAAAGAAAAATAACATTTGTATCTGTACTGAGTCTTTCTGGGATGGAGTTAATTTTCTTCATAGCAGCCTGTATGGTGCTGTGTTTTGTAACTGTGACTAAACCACTGTTGATAACACACCAGTGTTATAGCTATTGCTGAACAGTGCTTGCACAGCATCAAGTCCTTCTCTGTTTCTCACTCTACCCCCTCAGGCAGTAGGTTGGGGGTACACAAGAAGTTTGGAGGGGACACAACCAGGACGGCTGACCTGAACTGGCCAAAGACATATTCCCTGCCATATAACATCATGATCAGCAATAAAAAATTATGGAGAAGTCTTTCCAAAGTAGCCATTGCTCGGACGCTGACTGGGCATCAGTCTGCTTGTGGGAGGTGGTGAGCGATTGCATCACTTGGTGGATTTTTTTCTCTTCACTTACTGAACTGTCTTTATCTCACCCCACAAGTAATTTCTTCCTTTTGACCTTCTGTTTCTCTCCCTCATACTGCTGGAGAAGGGGAGGAGTGACGAAGCAGCTGGTGGGTGCTTAGTTGCTAGACAGGGACAACCCACCACAGTATCAATCTGATAAGCCTTACAAAACAACACATCTCCTAGCTCCTTTTCACAGTCTTTGACAGAACTCAAAAGTTCATTCAGACTTCCCTGAGTTCTGTAGAATCAAATCTACTCCTGTGATTCCTTGTCTGATCTGACATTCTGAAATGAAACTATGTCAACTTGATCTATACCTAGTCCCGGTCACAGTAAGAAGTAATTTTAAGAAGCACTTTTCTTCCAAGAAAGGCAGCATAGGGGAACTCTACAAATGTCGACTGGTGCAATGCCGGTAGCTGCAAATTTAGAATTCATACAAGCTAAGACAGGAGAGTGTTAAAGAACTGAAAGTTAATGAAAGGTAGGGTCTGAGGATACTAACGTCCTGCAGAGAAGTACACATTAAAAATAGCTGAGAAAAGAATAAAGAAAAACAGAATGGAAGATTTGGGGTTGGTTGTGTTTTGTTTTGTTCTTCAAAAATATGAAATTGAAATGGAAGGACAGGATGGAAAAAGAAGTTTCAGTTGAGAAAAGATCAGGTAAGACAAAAAGAGACTGAGAATTCAGTTTTATAACTAAAGAGCAAAAAGACAAGAAAAGAAGACCAGGTTGAAAATGAGAAAAAATAAAGAACCTAAGGGAAAGATAGAAGGAAAAAGTTGAGGAAAGAATGAAAAGGGAGAACAAGAGAAATTAATGGTAAAAGCTAAAATTACTGAAGTTATTCAATAGAAGGATTAATATAAAATTGCTTATACATATATTCATAAATATATTGCTAGTGATAAAAGCCATGATAAATAATCATACAGTTTATTCTATTTATTAATCACCATCCACCAAAGGTGTCAAGACTGAGATTACTAACTACTCTGTCCTGGTTTTGTTAAAAAACAAGTTTCTCTCTTAGTGAATTTTGCCTGTCAGCTAAAGGCTTCATATTAGCTTCATTTTCCTGGAGAACCAGATACATGTTTTGGTAAACATAGCAATGGAATGTGAAGTTATTGATAAGCATGGATGGACATCTCGCGAGAGGGGCAACGAGAAACAGGTGACCAAGAAACTGACCAACTGTGTATAACATTCCATTCACGTGAATGCTTCATATAAAAGTGGGAGATCATGAGGATCTCATCCCTTTTTCCCTTCTGCTTATGGCCGACATTAGGAGAGGACCTTGCTAGTTGTCCCTGCAAACTGAGGCCTAGTGACAGACTGAATCCAGCTCCGGTTGGCTGCAGAGTCTAATCCAGGACTTTGGGTGCTGGCTCTGCAGTTGCTGAGACTTTCAAGATTGGTTTTGTATATTTTGCATTATTTTCTCTATTCTTATTAGTAGCATTAGTAAAACATTTTTAATTTTTCCAACTCTCTTCTCTCTGTCCTTCTTTCCCTCCCGATCGCCTGTCCTGAGTGGGAAGAGGGGAGAGGGAGGGGCAAAAGGGGGAAGTGTTGGGGGGGAGGAGGTTAACAATACATCTGCCAGGGTTTTATTGTCACCCTGCAATCTAACCCTCAACATACTCTCAAAAATAATTATTTCTTTATTAAGAAAGGGGGGGGGGGGGCTGAAATCCCATTTACTAAGGACACTGCTTTAAATGAATATATTATGGTATTTAAAAATCATATAATTGCTCTATTGTCTTATGCTTTTAAAATTTGGTTTCTTATTTATTGTGTTTTTCCATTACTGTTACATTTCCAAGTCTCGCAATTTCCTTTAAACAGCAGCTACTTTTAATTAAGCTATTTTCAAAACTGTCTGCCACAACATTATACTTTTCAAAGTTATCTAGTCCTAAATCGGTGATGAGTTTTGAGATGCTGGATCTTAAATCTATCTGAGCTACAAAAAAGTGAAGTCAGAAAGGTGAAATGAGACATACAGCACCTATTTTTAACCTTGACAATTCAAGCCTTAAGTGCATGACATTGCTACCGAGAAAGGAATTTCTGTAAATGAATATTTTTTGAGGTTTCTGCATATTCAATAATTACATTTCCTCTCTCCCTCAAAGTCATATGCATTGGTAATCTTGGCAATAAGGAAAACAGGAAAACAGAAGTAAAGATGAAAATAAAACACTAACTAATTATTTCAGGTAAGGACAAAAACCTTCCAAACTTCTCATTATTAGCTATAAAATGTGACATTCATACTTGAAAGAATCTCAGGGTATACAGCACTAGAAAGAAGAGAGATCCAAGAGAACTGGTTGATATTCAAGAATCACATCATTCAAGCTCAAGAATGACATGCAGTAAGTCAAGCAAAAGCAACAGAAGGCCTGCATTGATGGGCAAGGAGCTCTTGACTAAAACCAAAGAAAAAAAGAAAGTGCAAAGGAGGCGGAAGCAGGAGCAGGTGACCCAGGAGAAGTATATAGACAATGTAGAAGCACACAGGGATGGGGTTAGGAAATCCAAAGCTCATATGGAGTTGAAACTGGAAAGGCATATTGTGGCAGATGCACTCGACCCCCCCCCCAGCCAAACCAGCAGCAGTTTGGTCCAGGCTCCAGAGAAGGGAAGGGTCTGAGCTGTAGCCAGGCCAAGAACTCCTTCTAGGAAACCCACAAGGAAGCAGAACGGAACACTGAACACCAGTAACTTGTGGGCACACGGAGTCTTGTGCAGACTTTTCCTACTGTATGTAATTTGACTACGAGTCAACCACTTCATTCTATAAACACGACAGCCTGGATGAGCCCACTTTGAGCTCTCCCTGCTACATAAGTGAGCTGTATGGCAATGGCTTTACTACTCACAGGTCAGTGGATGAGCCCAATTCAAGTTTCATATTAATAATTTAGCTTAAGTAGATGCACACTAAATATAATGAATTATTTAGAGACATAAGGTTGTATGATTTTTAATATACTCCTTGCTTCATGTTACTTGGTAAGCTGGATTTGCTAAAATTTTAAACTGTAAAGTTCTGCTCATATTTACCAAAAGCTACAATGAACACTTGCAAGATAAGGTCTAGTTTGCACTTTGTTAGG
Source organism: Patagioenas fasciata (assembly GCF_037038585.1). NCBI lineage: Eukaryota > Metazoa > Chordata > Aves > Columbiformes > Columbidae > Patagioenas > Patagioenas fasciata. The sequence continues at coordinate 54,292,451 of NC_092559.1, forward strand.
AAAAATGGAACCAACTGGGAAAAATAATGATCTAAGGCTAATGCGGAGACGTCACAGACATCTGCAAAGCAGGACCTATTTCACACTTTGCTGAGAAGAAAGGATTTATGCAGACAAAACAGTACCTGCAAGGCTATGGACCATAAACAATGTCTACAGCTGAACAAAACAAAGGCCCATGTGGAATCAGAGAAAAAGATCCAATGAGAAGCAAGAACACCCCAGAGTGAAATGTTACTATTGGACTGAATCATGGTATGAATGGTCTGTAAAGATATAAAAGTTTGTGGTTTTCTATGCTCAGGCAGACCTTCAAGCAGGTACCCAGCTTGAGCCAGCCCTTCTGCTATTCTACTCCATTAATGTTTTTTTCTGAGAATTTTGTTTCCTGAAAGCCTGCTCTGCATACGGTTATCAGGCCTCGCCTGAAAGTTTGCTGCTGGAGTTCTAAACATAGACTCCAGAGTGAACGGTTGCCAGGGAGGGAATGCCTGAAAGTTTGCTTTTGTGAACGAGTACAGGTCTCCCCTGAAAGTTTGCCTTCAGAGCTCTAAATACAGACTCCGAAATGAACAGTTATCAGGGAGAGAAGAATCCTGACAGTTTGCACCATGACAGATACAGGCCTCGCCTGAAAGTTTGCCTCCAGAATTCCAAGACACAGACTCCAGAGTGAACGGTTATCAGGGAGGGAGGACACCTGACAGTTTGCTTTGTGAATGGGTACAGGCACCTGGAGAGAAGGTCAGCAGCATTTGGCTTGGCACATTTCCCCTATGCAGTAAATAATAGAGTGAACCTGCCACTGAACTCCTTTAAGTCGCACTTCTCTTTAAGAAATCTGAACATTGTTCTGCAGTAAGCAGAACCCTAAATTACACCCCCACGACAGATGTGAAGGGCAAGAAGTACTTTTACAAGTATACTTGCAGGAAAAGGAAGAAAAAAAATTTGGGCTCACTACTGAATAAGGCTGGGAACCTGGTGACAAAGGGCATAGAAAAGGTCAAGGTATTCAGTGCCTTCTTTGCCTTGGTCTTTACTGATCAGACCAGCCTTCAGGAATCCTAGGCCTCTGAGACTAGAGGGAAAGTCTAGAGAAAGGAAAACTTACCCTCAGTAGAGGAGGATCAACTTAGGGAACCATTTAAACTATCTGAATATACGCAAGGCAATGGGACCTGATGGGATGCACCCATGAGCGCTGAGGGAACCGACCAATATAATTTTGAGGACATTCTTGATTATCTTTGAAAGGTCACGGCAATTGGGAGAGGTTCCTGAGGACTGGAAGAAAGCAAATGTCACTCCTGTTATAAAGAAGGGCAAGAAGGAGGATTCAGGGAACTACACACCAGTCAGCCTCACCTCTGTCTCTGGGAAGGCGATGGAGCAGCTAATTCTGGAAGCCATTTCCAAACATATGAAAGATGAAAAGGCAATTGGGAGTAGTCAGCATGGATTTATGAAGTGGAAATCAAGCTTAACCAACTTGATAGCCGTCTCTGTGAGATGACTCACTTGGTGGACTAGGGGAGAGCAGTGCATGTTGTTTACCTTGACTTCAGCAAGGCCTTTGGCATGGTCTCCCATAGTGTCCTTGTAACCAAATTTGTAAGATATGAGATATACTACAGCCAGTACTGTTTAACATCTTCATTAATGACCTGAATGATGGGACAGAGTGCACTCTGCAGATAGTAAAGAATTGGCTGTGGTTGTGCTACCATCCAGAGGGACCTCAACAGGCTGGAGAAATGGGCAGAGAGGAACCTCATGAAATTCAACAAAGGGAAATGCCCACTCCTGCCCCTGAGGAGGAATAACCCCATTCACAAATACAGACTGGAGATCAAACAGCTTGAAAACAGCTTTGTAGAAAAGGACCTGAGGGTCCTTGTTGACACCAAGGGTAACATGAGCCAGCAATGTGCCCTTGTAGCAAAGGCAGCCAAAAACATCTTGGGTTGCTTCAAGAAGAGTGTTGCCAGCAGATAAAGGGAGGCAATTCTTCCCCTCTACTCAGTATTGGTGAAACCACACCTGGAGTCCTGTGTCCAGTTCTGGGCTTACCAGCACAAGAGAGACATGGACATACTGGAGAGAGTCCAGCAAAGGCCACAAATATAATTAATTGACCCATTTTTGAGCAGGGGGGTGTTAACTAGATGATCTCTAGAGTTCCCATCTGACCTCAACTATTCTGTGATTCAGTGGTTTACCAGTGACAGTACTTGCAAGCTTGTACTCATAAAGCCTCTATACCACTTGATTTTTCCTATCTGCACATGTTCTACTACAGGTGAGCATGAATATGAGTGCTGAATTAGGTAGAAACTTATGATGGAGACTGATGAAGGTAAAGGTTGTCTGGTATATATCAAAAAAAGAAAAGTTAAAGATACAGGGCTAAAGAATATTAAAGATACAGACAAGAAGAGTCTGGAGTTGTTTTCAGGCTTTGCAAACAAGTTTTCCTCAGTTAGCAGGCATTTCAAATGCATTTTTGCAGTATGCATCAGTTTCTCAAAACCCAGCTCATTAATTGCTCAGAAGAATGCTACCTACTGAATTGTCAATACCACCACTTCTAGATTTTCCTCAGATGTCTTTGATTTTAGTCTTGACATAAATCCGTTCTGCTTAGTTTAATCTGGGAAAGGTAAGATGACTCCAGTACAAAGTGATTGCAACAAAAGAATTCTGTGTGCTGACAGAGGACAATCAGATAACCATTAATTCTGGAAAATATACAGGGGAGAAAACACCAAATATGAGGAAAAAGATTACTGAGATTTCATGTGAATTTTCTGTCACTTCCATCTGAGTCTAATGTAAACCATATATCTATGCAATGATCTGCATTGCAAAATTATTAATTCATTGCTATTTAAAATGCAGAGCTACAAAGACAACCTAGATCAGATATGCATATAGTACCCTAATAACAAAGACTTTCATGCTATAATTCTAATGGTTGCCAATATTCTGAATGGAAACAATCAGCTTTTTTTTTCTTATATCAATATACTATCTTTTACCAAATGATTTAAAATTAAACAACATTAGTATCTTGTTAAAGATAAAGAAAATTAGAATCATAGAATCATCTGGGTTGAACCTCTGGAGATCACGTAGTCTAACCTTCTGCTCAGAACAGGGCTAACTTCAAAGTTAGATCGGGCTGCTCAGAGCCTTATCCAGGCAAATTTTGAAAGTCTTCGAGGCCTCCCTGGGCCTTTGTTCCAGTGCTACACAGCTTTCACTGTGATTTTTTTTTCCTTATGCACAATTAGAATATCTCTTGCTAGGCAGCAGGCACCTCTGAATAGTCTGGTTCCATCTACTCTATGACCCCAAGGTTGTTCCTGTGAGTCCTTCTCAAATTTAAGGTAGTTAAAAGGTTTTCTTAACTATATATATAGTTAGCAACCAATTTTTTTTTCAAACTTTGATACAAATTGATCTGCACAAGTATGTCATAGAATCATGTGTTATATAAAGTAAGCATATTATTTTCAATCTTCACAGTGGAACAAACCCTAGTTCTAACACTTCTCTAGAAGCAAGCGGGGGAGGGATGGGGGAAGTGTATATAATTGTTTTGCCTACTTTCATTTTATTTAGCAGATGCAAATAGAACGTTTTCTTCATTTGGACTAATTCTTTCAAAGTTGATAAAATGGGAGCTGAAAGCTGAGGAAAACTTTTACTCCTTTTCCACTCTATGAATAAACAGTGAATGACATTATTAATTCTAAACCACAATACCATAATGGATAGCACTAAATGCACAGTCAAGATTCCACCACTCCAAGCAGTGGAACTTTCAACAGTGCTTAAGTTAACTAAGCTCTTAACTACCACTAAATATTAAGATGACTTAATTAATGGAAATGTATGTGGACCATATACATTAAAATTTCATCTGCTGTCATCTCTGACCCTGATGACAGGGAGATGGGGATAGGATTTTTATTGAAATGATGAATGCAAACAAGTTTTGGGAAGAGGAGATATAGTCTGGAATTGAAGAAATTTAGTTTAATTACTCATTTAGGTTGACTATCACTTTTTTATTAATTAAACGTAGTCTCAGAAGGAGGAACAAAGGAGGTATTCGCAATACACAGTGAGAGTACATAACATCTTAGAAGAAATATACAGTGAGAAATATATTCAGACAGGATTGAAGCTACAAGAAGATGTATTTAAGGTAAGCGAAGTATAAAATTTTCCTCATTGGTAATATGGCCAGTGCTAATATCATGTCTTGTGAAGCTGTCAATTAAGAGAAAGATATGAAGGCCCCAAGCATGCAATTAATTCAAAATTAGGACTGGAGAAATATACTGTTGAAAGGTAGTCTTCCACTGGCAGACAGATGCGTAAGATTACCAAATAGATTTTTCTCATCTTTAAAAGGCTGAATGGATCAGAAAAGAAAGTGCACCTGAGTATAAGAACAGTAGGGACAGTAAATATCAATATTCTCTGTGAAGAAGCAGTGTCGTGATGTAGAAAAATGCAAAATTGCCGGCAGGACCTCTTTGAGCGCGACTTGTGGGCCGGGTCGAGAGTAATAAGTCTAATTCAATATGAATTTAACATCAGTACCCTTTAATGAACTCTTAACAACACTGAATATCAATGTCCCCCAGACCACGTTTTTCCAACCCTTATATACTCTTTACCCAAAGGCCATGCGGCAAGCGCAGGCTACGATTGGTTACACTTGCAGTCACTCTTCCCCCCCCACTATGGTGATTAGCTGCAGGGCACTGTCCACAGACTGTTCATGCGCAGCGGCAACGGTGCCCCTCCTGCAGCCTGGGTTGAGGGCAGACCAGCTTCTGTTTACTTCCCTTTCTATCTTTGGTGTCTCAGGGAAAACCTTCCATGTAGGTCTCAGCCTGCACCACAGCCACATCAAGCTCTGGCTTGTTCACAGCACACAGCCAGAAACTCTCCACAAAGCAGTAACTTGGTGAACTCTATGTTAACCTAAATTTGGGTAGCTGTATTGTAAAAAGCTCAGCAAATTGAGCTTGGTGATTAAAAATTTATAGAAAGTCCCAGAACCTTAAAAACCTCGCAGTCCTTATCTTTGCATTTCAAGTTCTTTTATGATCTGTGAACAGAGCACTTTAAACATTGTAATTGGAGTGGGTTTCACTGCTGTATCATAATAATTGCACTTATTTAGTTCCCAATTCCATGAAAAAACAAGAGGGTTTTTGGGTTTGTTTCAGTTCATTGATATCTTTCTATGATCTTGATCAGCATATACAGGGTGTTTCAAAAAGATGGACCCAATTTGAAATCACTACTGCTTTGAAATTGGGTCCATCTTTTTGAAACACTCTGTATCATCAACTTGTTCCTTTTGTTATTTACTGCTACAACACTGTTATCTGCAAATTCTACCAGCAATGAGTTTATGACAAATATATTCAGATTCCCACAAGACCAAGTGGAAATGTCCTAAACTGGTTGATGATTCACTATTTAGCTATTTTTATAAGCTATCACTTAACAAGTTTTGGTCCCTTTAATATGGGTTATATTCATTTTGCTTAGTTCTACTTTTCTTCTAAATTAGAATGCTATGCAGAAGCAAGACAAGTGCTATACATGTCTATTATATAGACAGTTATTACTGCTTATTAGTTTTATTGTAGCACAGAGAAGTCCCATGCATGAGCCATGACTCACAGTGATAAGTATTATACTGTATTATTAGCACATTATGTTTAAATTTAACCAGTTTGCAATTCCTGAGTAAACATTCTGTTCATTTTAGGAAACACATTTTTTACAAGCAAAACTCTCTCTGAATGCATACTCAGTTAAAATTTTGCTCTCAGATTCGCATGCTTGAATTCCACCGAAATCAGAGGAAAAACACTGTAATCTGATGGAGAATTTGTACCTTCAGAAGTCAGTTCTATTTCACTTAATTGGTGGTGAAAGGTGTAACTGAAAAACAGTACTTTCCAATGCTCAAAGTACAGGAACAAGTATTGACCAGAATCCCAGTCACAGCCCACTCAGAGTCACACAGCAGTTCAAGTAAAGACATTCTGCTAATCTATATACTTTTTCTCTTCCCACCAGTTATTTTATCCAATCTAACACAAAAAACATCAGAAAAAGTTAACATCTCTTAATAGACTTGTACAGGGTCTTGTAAAACAGGGCTCTTAATTATAGTCAGGGTCTTTAGGCATTGCTGTAATACAGTTAGTTATGCAATATACAGAACCTTATATGCTAAACTAATTAATGGAAGTAGGTGTCATCAGTTAAATCTTCAACATACAGAGCCACTTACAGAATACGTTTATGTTTACCTTGTGAACTAAAGGATGCGAAGAAGACATATGATGAAATTAGTTTCTGTTTTGTTCCTGTCATTGGGCATAATTTTTTGGCAAAACCTATGAACAGTACTTGATCAAACATGGTTCTCTTTCTGTCCCTCGAGTAAGATCTATAGAAAATACCGTTATTGTGGTTAATAAATATATATATGTGGCAGTCGCACACCCCCCCCTCCCCCCATGAGATCCTGAGCTTTCAATAGGACAGTTGATGGTTCTTTAGCATCTTTTGTGCCTCACTGTGCCTGTCCCTGCCGACAGTCACGTCGTGTCACACTCCCCCCCCCGGGGCATGGTGACTCCTCATGTTCACCTCCCCCCCCAGCTGGGGGAGCAGGAGGGACAGGACCCACAGTCAATAGGCAGGGTCCTCAGCCAAGGAGGTGCCCAGGCCCAGAGAAGCTTCTGGACCATGCTCGTGATGAACACAGCAGATCCTATTAGGCTATAAAATGGGGCCCCCGCCAAAGACCCCTTTGGAGTGGTCTTCTTGGAGCAGTGGGACTGTGAAATGGAGCCCTCCCCTTAGACTGAGATGTCATCTAAAGGACTTCCTAGCATTGAGTGCCTTCACCTGCTCCTTGGTAATTGATTTTCTTCTGGATATATCCTTGAGTGAGCCCCTGCCCACCCTGGACAAGCAATTATTTCTGCTGGGTACCCTTGAGTGGAAGTAGTCTCTTCTTTGTGTGAGTGTGTGCATGCTGTGGATCATTATTCTTGCATGATTGTATGGTAATTAATATCCTCAACTAGTATATCGAACCTGCAGTTTATTAAATATTGCCAGAGTGATGAATAATTTTGGATAAACCCTATTTCTAGTTGGTACTCTGCTAAAGAGCTCTGGTTAGAATAAAGTCTGTTCGGAGCTTGTCACCTGCCAAAATTGATTTCTGAGGGGACTCCGTGACAAGCTGGCACTTGGCCCTTGCAGCACACATACACACAGGATAAAGAGTGAGATTACGCTTTGAGACAGTTTAAAAAAGATTTAATAAGTAGATATTAGAAGATAGGACTGACTGCAGTGATCAGGCACAGGGCTCAGCCGGTCAAACATACTGACCTGTCCCTTTGTACCCCATTCTGCCTATCCCTCCTTTTTCTTCCTCCCAGCCCCCGAAGGGCACGCTTTGACCTGTTCAGAAGGCTGTTTGGCAGAGTCCCCTGGGAGGCAATCCTGAAGGACAAAGGAGTCCAGGAAGGCTGGTCACTCTTCAAGAAGGTAATCTTAGAGGTGCAGAAGCAGGTTGTCCCCATGTGCTGGAATGTGAGCCAGCGGGGAAGAAGGCCGGCCTGGCCTTCTCTATTCAGAGAGCTGCAGCTGGAACTTAGGAATAAAAAGAGAATTTATAACCTTTGGAAAGAAAGGGAGGTTACTCAAGAGGAATACAAGAATTCCGTGAGGTTGTTAGCAATCAGGACACATAACCACGGGCGTAGTTATATGCGGTGTTTTATTTCAGCACTGGGAAACCAGGGGTTCGCACCCAAAGCTGGCTTCAGTGGTCAGTTTAAGTTGCACAGTATTTATACAGTCCGTTCACATACATATTCATATATTCATTTAGGATCATTAGAATATGTAATAGTTACTCAACATTTATTGCAACATCGATTGCAACACCTTGGAATTACTTTGATCATGCGCAGTGTCCCCTGGTGGTCTTTCAGGGGGTCTTCAGGATGAAGTAAGTCTTCATCGCTTCTGTCCTTTTCACCTTTGGGTACTGCACATGCACACTACTCTATAATTGCATAACTGCTGACTAGCTTAATTTCCAGAGATACTGTGTATATTTCTTCTCATTCTAGGCATATTTGGGCTAAGATAAATGCTAGGTTGATAAGATAAGAATATACTCAAATCCCTTATTAGGTAAAACACAATATGCAAAGGATAAATCAGTTTTGCACCTGTTCCAGAAGGGAACATCTTATAAAATCGATTCTGTTACTAACATTTCCCCCCTTTGAAAATGCTTTTCTATTTTTAAACAATGCATTTTCTCCTCAATCAACTACTTCAATTATTGATTCATTTACTATGATTTGATTGGTGATTAGGCAGATGTGACAGTTCGAGTCACACTTCTTCATAAGCAGGAGGGTTATCAAATATAGGATTAACATAATTCCTACTCAGGACACTAAAAATGCGATCATTCCTAGCACTTGTTTGACTAATTACACGCTTAATACCTACATACAATAAGCAAAGAAGTACAATCACAATTGCAAGTACAACTACACTTTCTAGTAGTGAATGTACCCATTCTCCCAAATTTAAACCAATTGTATTCAACAGAGCTCCTATCCAGCTCTGTTCTGCATTCTGCTTTTCTTTTTGCAGCTCCATCTCTGTTTGGGTCAGTTGGGAAATGTCCTTCTCAACTTCTGAAGTTACATTTGGAATATAGATGCAGCAATGATCAATTCTGTCTTTCAAATATCCACAGACAACATTTTCTTTCAATAGCATTATGTCGAGTGCCATTCTATTCTGCAAGGTCATTTTAGTCGTAGCCTGTAATTGTATATTAAGTTCCCAAAAACCTTTCTTAGTTATTCTAGCCAATCGATCCATTTGCCCGATCAATTTATCAATCATTCCTCGGTTTCTGTATGCCGCAATTGGTGCAAAGAAAGATTCTAGTGCCCAGCCGAATTTAACAGTGTTTGATGGTTCGTGCCACACATTGTCTTCATCTATCTCTCGTTTGTGCCTAACCTGTAGAAGTTCTTGCCTATTTTTCAAGGGTGACTTTTTCCAAATAGGACACAGGGTTGGCAGTCCCAAAGTAATTTCCCTTACTGGTCCTGCTATTGGTAAATGTGTTGTCCAGGTCCCGTCACTTAAGGCCCAAACTAGATGTCCCACACTACCTACGATGCTTCTACAATCAATTCTATCTCCATCAATGCCTATCTTGGTTGCTTCCTTTGGATCCAATTGTTTCTGACAAATGCAACCTGCAATTACTGCAACTTTAATGATGGATATAGGTACCTCTCTCATCTCTGTCTGGCAAGTTATTACTCGTGAACAATTCCACCATGGTACTGTCGTTCCTCCTGTTACATTGGACCACCATACACACCATGGAAATGCTTCACTATATTGGTATTGTTGTACAATACTCAATGTCCACGTTACTCCATGATTCAGTTATATTTTTGTTATCCTGATCTTTGCATTCCCAGTAGGTCCGTTCAACCTTTTCATATACCGTCTCTTTGGTCCAGCTTTCTTTGAGAGCTACTTTTCCTCTAATTCTCACTGGTTTGGGTCCTGTTTTTACCCATCGTTCAGTTGGGACTTCTTCTACTCTAGTGCGGGATTTGCATGCTATTTCACCTGTTCTATTTATTTCTGGTAGAGTGGTAGATATTATTCCCCACTGTATCGGGTCTTCGGCTGATTTTGGAATGGGAATGCAAGCAGTGATGCTGCTGGTATTCTGAGACAGTGCGAAATCTCGAATTAGCCCTATCATCAGATTCTCTGCCTGATTCAGTACACTTTGTACCACCTGTGGTATCCGAGTACTTTCGTTATTATTGACTGCTCTTCGTGTCCTAATTTGCAATTCCATTTGAATAGTCCCATTTTCCCACTGTTTATCAGAGGCCTTGTGGAATAGAGTGGCACTTCCCCCTCCAGTTTTCAAAAGTACAAACACTCTAACCAAAATCACAATTCGGTAATGCAAACCATACATTACTGCGATATAATCTTGAGCGTAGTAGGACCCACTATTTGCGATTGCCACAGCCTTGGGACTCTTTTCACTTGGGTATAGTGTATCCAGGAGTCTACTCCAGCAACTTTGACTGTGGTGAATGTAGTTAGGAGTACTTGATAGGGTCCGTCCCAACGCTCTTTTAAGGGTTCTTCATTCCAAGTTCTTAGATACACCGTGTCTCCAGGCTCTATATCATGTACCGGATTCTCGAGCGCTAGTGGACGATTCCACACTAGTGCGGATCTGAGTCGATTTAATGTCCTGCCAAGAGACAACACATAAATGTACAAGTCCTGATTGCCTTTTACATGTACCTCTGGGTTTGGGTTTGGTGCTTCATATGGTTTGCCATACAGAATCTCGTATGGACTTACTGACATTCCACTCCTAGGTTTAATCCTAATACGCAACAATGCTATTGGCAAGGCCTGAGGCCATCGAATTTTTGCTTCCTGACAGATCTTGCTAAGTTGCCTTTTTAGGGTTTGATTCATTTTCTCCACTTGTCCACTAGACTGGGGTCTCCATGGGGTATGTAACTCCCACTTAATTCCCAAACATCTGCTGACTTCCTTTACCAATTGTGCAACAAAGTGTGGTCCCCTATCGGATGATATCCCCAGTGGTACCTCAAATCTAGGGATTATTTCCTTTAGTAACCATTTTACAGTTTCTTTTGCCTGGTTGGTGCGACAAGGGAAAGCTTCCAGCCATCCTGAAAAGGTATCTACCCCAACTAGTATATACCTAAATCCTCGAGTTCTGAGGAGTTCCGCATAATCTATTTGCCAACAATCCCCAGGTTGTACGTCTGTCTTAATTTTCCCCATTTCTATTTTTCTTTTTACTAAAGGATTATTTTTCAAGCAAATTTCACACTTAGCTGTAATAGACTTTGCCATTGTTAACATCTGGACCGAGATAATTTGTTTTCTTAGATAAGCTACCAATGCTTCTGCACCCCAGTGACACTTCTGGTGTTCCGTCTGAAGTATTCCTCTCATAATAGTGGTTGGTACCACAACTTGTCCATTGGTGGTTACATACCACCCAGAATTATTCTTGCTGGCTCTTACCAATTTTTCATCTTCTGTAGAATATTTAGGTGGTTCTGAAGGTAATAAATCAATTGCTCTTACCTTCTGGGAGACAAGACCCACCATTGTCCTCACTTGCCGTGCTACTGACCGAGCTGTTTGATCAGCAAGCCGATTTCCCTCGATGATTTTTGATGTTCCACTTTGATGAGCTTTACAGTGCATTACAGAAACTTGTGATGGTTTTTGAATGGCATTGATCGGGTTCAGTATCTCCTCCTGGTACTTAATGTTTGTTCCTTGTGAAGAGAGCAGTCCCTGCTCTTTCCAAAGGGCTCCATGCACATTAACAACTCCGAAAGCATATTTTGAGTCAGTCCATATGTTAACTTTCTTGTTTTCGCTGAGTTCCAATGCCCTGGTTAAGGCGATTAACTCCGTTTTTTGTGCTGAGGTGTTTGACGGTAAGGGTTTAGCCTCAACTACTGTCTTGGCAGTAGTGATCGCATATCCTGCATACCGTATTCCACTTTCCACAAAGCTACTGCCATCAGTAAAAAGTTCCCAGTCAGTTTCTGCCAGCGGAGTGTCTTTCAAATCAGGGCGACTTGCGTGGGTATATTCGATGACTTCCACGCAATCATGTTCCAGGTCTCCTTCTTCAGTACCTGTACCCAAAAACTCAGCAGGATTCATTAGGTTAGTAGTTTTTAGAACAACATCATCTTGTTCTGTCAGAATTACCTGGTATTTCATCATTCTGCTTGGGCAAAGCCAATGCCCCCCCTTTTGTTCCAATACTGTTGTCACCATATGGGATACAAACACTTCTATCCTTTTTCCCATAGTTAATTTTCGGACCTCCTGGATCAGTATTACTGTAGCAGCTACTGCCCGTAAGCACGCCGGCCACCCAGCACTTACCAGATCTAGCTGTTTAGAAAAATAGCCAACAGGTCTTTTCCAGGATCCCAGTCGTTGGGTTAATACCCCCAAGGCAAGTCTTTGTCGCTCGTGTACAAACAACTGGAAATCTTTGCTCAAGTCCGGCAGGCCCAAAGCAGGTGCCTGCATCAAAGCTTGTTTCAATTTTTGGAAAGCTTCTTGTTGTGGCTTTCCCCACACTAAGGTCTTATTCTTCTGTGCCTCATATAAAGGTTTGGCAATAAGTCCATAGTCCATGATCCAGAGCCTGCACCATCCTGTCATTCCTAAAAAAGATCTTAATTCATGTAAGTTTCGTGGTTCTGAGATAGCACAAATAGCATGCACACGGTTTATACCCAATTTTCGCTGTCCTTGAGAGAGCTCACATCCTAAATAAATCACAGTCTTGGATGCAATCTGAGCTTTATTTTTCGATACTTTGTACCCATTCATTCCCAATGGGTTCAGTATTTCAATCGTTACCTGGATGCAGAGTTCTCGTGTCTCAGTTGCAATCAAAATGTCATCCACGTATTGTAGCAACAGGTACCATTGTCGAGGGATCATGATGTGGCCTTTCGTAGTCCATTCCTCGAGGTCCTTGGCTAACTGATTTCCAAAGATGGTTGGGCTATTCTTGAATCCTTGTGGAAGGCGTGTCCAGGTTAATTGAGTTTTCCTTCCATTGTGTGGATTTTCCCATTCAAAAGCAAATAGCTTTTTGCTTTCCTGGTCGAGGGGTATGCAGAAGAAGGCATCTTTTAAATCAAGTACAGTAAACCATTTATATTTCTCTTTCACAGATGTTAACAAGGTATATGGATTTGCAACTACCGGATAAATGTCCTTAGTGATCTGGTTTACAGCCCGCAAATCTTGGACTAATCGATAATTAACATCAGGCTTCTTTACTGGAAAAACTGGAGTATTATATTCTGATTCACATTCCTCTAGAATTCCATACCTCAAGAATTTTTCAATTAGAGGCACTATTCCTAACCTAGTTTCTAGTTTCAGTGGGTACTGCCTCAACTGTACTGGCTTGGCATCTTCCTTCAGTTCCACTTCAACGGGCTGGGCTGTTTTCGATTTCCCAGGTATGTCAGTCTCCCATACCGTAGGGATCACAGCCTCCTCCACAGCTTGTGGTACCTCCGCTACCGGGTTTTCTTTTAATAGCAGAACTTGTCCTACCTTAGATTCTGGAATTTTCATTACCAGGTTTCCATCCTCAAATGTTATTACAGCATCCAATTTGGTCAATAAATCCCGTCCTAAAAGGGAAACTGGACAGTCTGGAACATGTAAGAACTCATGGGTTAATTCCTTTTCTCCAAAACACAGATCTAAGGGTTATAGGAATGGCCGTACTTCTTCCTTCCCTGTGGCATCAACAATCGTTGTCGTTTTATGACTTACTGTTCCCTGTAAAGAATTTAGCACAGAATAGGTAGCCCCTGTATCCACTAAAAATCTCACATCCTGGTCCCCCACTTGTATTGTCACCAGGGGCTCCTTATTCTGGGCATCTGTTTTTGTGCTGCCATATAGTCAGCTGTTGTTACTATACTCTCCCAACACCATAGTTTGTACTGCATTTCCTACTGCATTTGGTACCCGACTCACGGGACCCGGACGGTTTGGGCATTCATTTTTCCAGTGTCCTTCCTCCCTACAATAAGCACATTGATTTAAACCAAGCTTTACAACAGGCCTCAGAGGAGTTCCCTGAACATTCCGAAAACTGCGTCCTCAGCTGTCTCTAGTTTCTCTACCACGGACTCCCATTCCTACTCCCCTGCCTTGTCCTTGGACCAGAGCCAACAAGTCTTGTTGATGACGCCTCGACTGTTCCTTTTCTCTATTATTATAAACTTTCCAGGCTGTTTCTAACATAACATCCAGATCTCGTAATTGTGCCCCCTCCAGTTTCCGTAATTTCTTCCGAATATCATCCTGAGACTGCCCAAAAAGATTAAAGCCAACTGAACCCTTGCTTGTTCTGTTTCAATATCTAAATCCGTATATCTCCTTGCAGTTTCCTTTAATCTTTCTAAAAAGGCTGAAGGGGATTCGTTCTTTTCCTGCTTAACACTATACAATTTTGACCAATTCATTTGTTTTGGCATAGCAGTCTGAACACCGATTAATAACCAGTCCTGATACCTCCGGAGGCGAAGCTGACCACCTCCAGTATTATAAGCCCACCGGGGATCCTCTTTTGGGAAATTCTCATCAACATTACCGCCCACTGTTCCATTCCGAATATCCTCCCTTACTTTATCTCTTGCTACCCATATAACCATATCTTTTTTTGCAGAATCCATTAATGTGTCAAGAATCACCTGCAAATCATCCCAATTAGGATTCTGCGTTTTAATTATCATTTTAATTACCCTTGCAACCTTGTCTGTGTTTTCCCAGTAAGGACCAGCTGATTGTTTCCAGATCATTAAATCTCCTGGTGAAAATGGGACTTTTACATAAACTGGCTCCCCCCCACTCCTACCGCTTGTCTTAGGGGTGCTATTACATTTGATGGTCCACCCCCCTTTTGGGCTTCCTTTTATCTGTTCCTAGTCCTGTGGGATATTGGTGTAGTTGTTACTCCTTTTACACCAGCTGCTGCCCCCTCATCCCCACTGAAATCGACATCACTTTCAGTAAGACGCACAGGTGCCGAGGGTTTAAGGGGTTTAGGTGCAGAGGGTTCAGTTTCTGAAGGCGCAACATCGAGACACGGCAGATCTAATTTTAAAGTGTTACCGCTACTGTTCTCTACAGCCAAACACGTCATGCATTTCTTTTCTGCCGTACATCCCATACATTTATCATTAGTACTGCTCCTCTGGACTAACATTAACCCACATTCCTTCCTCCAGTCCTGTTTTTGTTCAAGATAGAAAAAGAGATCCACATACTGTACCTCATCCCATTTACCTTCCCTTTGACAAAACCTCATTAATTCAACAATAGTTCCATGTTCTAAAGTACCCTCCGGTGGCCAACGTACTTCATTGGGCAAGTCATATTCAGGCCACCAGCGAGTACAATATTCAATTAATTTCTTTTTGCTCATTGATTGTCGAAATCCAGCCTCCTTCCAATGTTTCAACAAACAGTCTAATGGTGACATCTTTGTACCACACATCAACACAAAAGAGTAACACACAGACGGTTAATACAGAAAGATAACACACGGATAACTTTGAAATCACCAGTTTCAACAGTGAATACAGATCAAATTACCAGAACAATAAACCAGGTGCTGAACAGCATAAATAACCAGACCAAGTGGTGAGCCTGAATAACACAAATAACAGACCAGGTGCGCACAAATAACCAGACCCCAGGTGCCGAGCCTGCGGCATAAATAACCAGACCAAACCAGATGCCGAACCTGCAGAGGTTTCCCTCTGTCTAACGGACGGCTGCCTAGGCAATACCCTGGGAGCTCCCTGCCCAACCGAGCGTGGCTTTCACCACGTCTGACCGGCAGGTTACCAGATGCCTGACCAGCAGGCTACCAAACCAGAAGGGTACCAAATAATCCAGATAAAACAACAGATAAAGCACCTCCTTACCAGTCAGAGGTCCGTCGTGAGCAGCGGAGGGTCGGTCGCGTCTGATGCACTCCCCAAGAATACCTCGGTGCTAGCTGGAGCAGGATCGAGACACGATCCGCCTCAGTGCTCGCGAGGTCCCATCTGGGGTCGCCAAAAATGTTAGCAATCAGGACACATAACCACGGGCGTAGTTATATGCGGTGTTTTATTTCAGCGCTGGGAAACCAGGGGTTCGCACCCAAAGCTGGCTTCAGCGGTCAGTTTAAGTTGCACAGTATTTATACAGTCCGTTCACATACATATTCATATATTCATTTAGGATCATTAGAATATGTAATAGTTACTCAACATTTATTGCAACATCGATTGCAACACCTTGGAATTACTTTGATCATGCGCAGTGTCCCCTGGTGGTCTTTCAGGGGGTCTTCAGGATGAAGTCTTCATCGCTTCTGTCCTTTTCACCTTTGGGTACTGCACATGCACACTACTCTATAATTGCATAACTGCTGACTAGCTTAATTTCCAGAGATACTGTGTATATTTCTTCTCATTCTAGGCATATTTGGGCTAAGATAAATGCTAGGTTGATAAGATAAGAATATACTCAAATCCCTTATTAGGTAAAACACAATATGCAAAGGATAAATCAGTTTTGCACCTGTTCCAGAAGGGAACATCTTATAAAATCGATTCTGTTACTAACAAGGTTATGCAGGGAGAAAATTAGAAGGGCCAAAGACCAACTACAGCTAAGCCTAGCTACCGCTGTGAAAGGGAACAAGAAATGTTTCTATAAATACATTAGCAACAAGAGGAGGACTAAGGAGAATCTCCATCCCCTGATGGATGCAGAGGGAAACATAGTGACAAAAGATGAGGGAAAGGCTGAGGTACTAAATGCCTTCTTTGCCTCAGTCTTTAATAGTCAGAACAGTTGTGCTCCAGGTACCCAGCCCCCTGAGCCAGAAGACAGGGATGGGGAGCAGAATGAAGCCGCAATAATCCAAGGGAAAATGGTTAGCAACTGTCGTGGTTGAGACGGACAAACGACATAGACCAAGTTCTTCCAGGATGAAAGTAGTAGATGCCATTTATTGCCACAAGTGCATTTTTATACAGTTTTACCAATTCATGTGTCTCTTCACTCTTGGTTACAAGTTACAGCAGTAACATCTCGTTGGTTATTTTTGCTATCATCAATGTTACTCTTCTTCTCCCTTCTCTCTCACAGGTACATCCTTAACATCTCCGGATACTCCTTTACTCCCATCTTTCTCACGGGTAGGCCTTCATATCTTCAAGGGTAATTTCTGTTCCCATGCCCTCCATCAGGGAATCCACGGACCCACCGTAGTCCCCCACAAGCGACCTGCTACACCACTTGGACACCCACAAGTCTATGGGGCCAGATGGAATTCACCCAAGGGTGCTGAGGGAGCTGGCAGAGGTGATCGTTGAGCCACTTTCCATTATCTATCAGCAATCTTGGCTAACTGAGTAGGTCCCAGTTGACTGGAAGTTGGTGAATGTGACACCCATCCACAAGAAGGGCCAAAAGGAGGATCTGGGGAACTACAGACCTGTCTTGTTGGTTTGGTGTCCTGGTTTTGTTAAAAACAAGTTTCTCTTTTAGTGAATTTTCCTGTCAGCTAAAGTCTTCTTACTAACTGCACTTTTCTGAAAGCTAGATTCATGTTTTGGTAGACATAGTAATGGAATGCAAGGTCACAGATAAGGATGCACATCCCGTGAGAGGGACAATGAGGAGTAGTGAACTGAAACAGGTGACTGAAACGGACCATCTAAGTATTCCATCTCATTCACATGATACATCATATAAAAGTGGGAGATCACAAGGATCTCGTCCCTTCTCGCTATGGCTGACATTAGAAGAGGACCTTGTGAGTCGTCCTTGCAAACTGAGGTCTAGTGACAGACTGAATCCAGTTCTGGTTTGCTGCAGAGTCCAATCCAGGACTTCTGGGTGCAGGCTCTGCTGCTGCTGGAGCAGTGCTGATTTTTGCCGGGATTTTCAAGATTGGTTTTGTATATTTTGTATTATATTCTCTATTTTATTAGTAGCATTAGTCAAACATTTTTAATCTTTTCCAACTCTTTCTCTCTGTCCTCCTTTTGCTTTCCAATTGCCTGTCCTTAGTGGGAAGAGGGGGGGGGCTAAAGGGGGGCTGGGGGGAAGAGGGGGTTAACAAAACATCTGCCATGGTTTATTGTCACCCTGCAATCAAACCGTGACTTTTGGTTTCTCATGAAGCAGTTTCTGAAGTACTGTAAATTACATCCTAAGTTATTAAATAACACAAAAATCAGCACCAAGAAAAGAGTGGCTAATGGCTAGGGGCTGGATCTACTGTAGCCATCCCAAAGGAAGTCATCGAGAGTCAGTATCCATAGATGAGCATAAGCCACGTTATCAAATTTTTCATTGATGAAGTTGAGGCATGAGTATATGAGCCCTTTTAACAGCTTTGCTACAGAAGGCATTAGTTTTCAGGAAAAAGAGTAGAGAGTTGGAGTCAAGAATACAAGGAACCACTTCTTCACCACATATCAATATTCACAACACACTGCCAGTGCCTAAAAATCAAGTCTACACTTTGAGTAGCACTATTAAGTGCTACATGTGCAGATTTTACTGTACTTTTAGGGGGTAGAAGACTCACTCATTACTTTGCTGACTGGTTAGCAATCAAGAGGAAGCAGAGAAAAAGAGATGTTCGTACGAGAAGTGATAGTTGTGGAGTTTTTTTCTGACAAAATATTTTTTCAGTCTCAGTCTTATCCTATATATTTGCAGAGCTGTGCAAATAAGGTATAAGTTTCTACTTGCTTCCATTTTCATGGCAAATGTTCTTTACGTTGTAATTTTCCATTTATTACTCCCACTAGAGCAGGGGTGTCCAACTCATTTTCACCGGCATGTAACTACTCCTACATTTATACAGTCCTAAAATTACAGTCGGCCCTTTGAAGGCAACCGTGAGGCTGATGTGGCCCCCAGTGAAAATGAGTTGAACACCCTTGCACTAGAGGATCAATCTGAAATGAAAAACTGAAAAGAAGGAGCAAAGAAGAGGTGGAGGTCAAAGACTCTATATATGGAGATCAGTTGCAGTACAAAACAAAATATATGAGTATTGCAATGATTTGTAAAAATGGTCTAATTTGCTGCCAAATTAAAAGTCCCTTTTAGAAAAAAGGGCCTTCATTTGTAGAACAGTACACTGATTCACACAAAAAAGGCTGTTGGCCTTGACATGTAACTCTCATAATGCTAAAGGAAGAAAATTTTGGTGTGATATTTATTGCCACGATCTCAGGGGTCATGGTTAGATGTGAATAACACTGAAGGGAGATCTAAATATGCAGGAAAGGTGGCAAATGGAATGATGCTGTAAATGACATGGGTTCCACATAATTTAAACAGAAAATAAACACAAGATTTAGTTTACTACAGTTAAAATAAATAAAATGAACACCACCAACAAAAACAAACAAACAAAAAAACCCAACAACAAACCAAAACCACAAACATATATCTTTGACTCTTCAGTCAATTACTTACCTGTCTAAAATATTAATCAAAAACCTTCTTAGAGAGAATGTACTTCATCTAATGTTTGGAAATTCTAGACATCAAAAAAATTCAAACATCAAAAAACCAAAATAAATAGCAAATACAAAGAGAGATAATCAACTCAAATGTAACCTATTTAGTCATATTGAGGTTACAGCACAGTATTTGTTAAATAATATTTACACTCACTTTAAAAATAATTTTTTAAAAATCTGATTCTTTAGAATAGCTAAAAAAAATCTGATTCCAATTATAGGTTAAAAATATTTTTTTTCCATTCTGTATATTTTGTTTGTCCTTAATCATAAATTTTGTTTGGGCATAAAAAGACAAGTTTATAAACTCTGTTCTTCCCCTCACAAATATAAAGGGCTTCCTTAAACATAGTCAGGGGAAGTACTACTTGTTTTATCTACATATGAACTTCATATGAATAATATTAAAATAAAATAATAAAAGAGAGGATCCAAACTCAATCACTCCCCCCCCCATGCACAAAGAGACTGGATTGAAAGTTTCCCACTTCATTAAACAGTAAACTTTTTCTTTTAAAACCCCAACATTAATTTTCTGTAATTGCTGGGGAATGTACAGGCCAACCTTATAATTGTAATGATGTCTTGAAAGTTTTGACTTATTGTTTAGACTTTAAGGATTTGCATTGTGTAGAAATTCTTGGTATGCATCCATAAGTGTAACTTCCCTTAAGAAGATAACAGGAAGACAACTGAGAAACTCAGTGTTTCAGTGACCAATAAATCCTTCAAGATGAACCAAAAAGACTGATAAGAGAGGACCATCCTGCCCCAGAAAGAATTAACAAACAGGATGATTGCCAAGAAGTATGAAGTCAGCAGAAATCAGCAGTAACTAGAGGAAAGGTAAAGAGGGTAGGGGGAGATCACGACCTCTGACTCAAAAAATGTCCCCTACTCAGAAAAGCCCACTATTCACTGAGCTTGCATAGAAGAATAAAAGCAGACTGTACCTTTAAACAGAAGTGAGCAAAGTTTAGACCAATGAACTTTGAGTAGGCATAAATATATATAAGATGTTAGGAGTGGTTAAAAGTTGAAGTGTATAAATATGTTATGTAGCTTAACTCTGGTGTGCTAGCTTTGTGACTTTATCACCTAGCACCCGACATTGTGCAATCTCATAATAAAATGATATCTCAACTCTGTGTGCATATTCAGCTGCTTGCACACTGGGTAAAGAACCCTGCTTTTGGGACAACAGTAACACACCCCTGCAACTCCATCCACAAACACACAGGTGATATACAAGCATATTTAGCAGAACTATATTTCCTTCCTAGGAAGTTCTAGCCCTAATCAAGAGGACCTCAAAATCAATTTTGAAAGAGCCAGTTCTGTTTTCTTCTCTCACTCTACAAAGCAATGGCTGCACTACTTTTCCTGGTGGGTTACCTTGATAAAGTGACACCCAAAAGTGAGATCTAAGCATGCACAACTTGGGTTAAGAGCCAGATGCACGGACAGGAAATATGTTTCATAGCAAAGCCTCTCTCCTTCCATCATCATGTCACACCAATCAAGCACATCCATAAATGTGTACACCTGTATTTGGCTGCTGTGACTTCCCGATTCTCCGCTGCTGCTGAACACATACACAAGGGGAAGAAAAAAAAAACAAACACCCCTCCCCCCCAAAAAAAAAAAAAAACAAACCACACACACACCAAAAAAACAAAAACAAAAAAACCACCACACCACAAACAAAAGAAACCAAACCAAACCCAAAAAACCCAGCACACAGCACCTAGTAAAAAACCAGAACGCTCCCAAAAGCCCTATTTTCTCCTTACCTCCTCTTAACCACCGAGGAGGAGGGGAAAAAAATACAAACCACAAACCCACCCATCCTTTTTTTTTTTTTGTGCAAAGAACAAGACCCATCTCCCAACAGGATGATGAGAATCACATCTTTACAAAGAACTTGCATCTATATTGATATGTGTGTATGTACTCCCTCCCAAAAAAGGCGGATTTTCCATAGATAATGGAAATGACATGCAAATTGCACGAAAGACAATTATAAATTTGTAAGCACATGTTGGTTTATGGCACTCTCTGTTCCTCAGGCTACTGCAAGGGACACACACACACACACTTGCTTCTTCCCAGAAAAAAAAAAAAAGGGAATGAGAGAAGCTATTTTACAAAATTAACCGCAACATTTTTACAGGAGTGACTTGACTGTGCAATTAAAACCAGACATCGAAAGATACTAAAATGAAAGGCAAGAAGAGCTGCAGCTTTGGTTATTGAACCCCTGGTCCTTGTCCCATGTGTTCGTATATTTGGGGAAGTCAAACAGAGATTATCCAGCTCACGGCCTCCCCACATTGCTAGTTAATGCTGCTGCTCTAACAAGTAACACCAGTCGTCACACTCAGTTCTTTCCTCTCCACTTTCCTCAGCCACATTTACTCAATTCTTTTCAATAGAAGACAACAATGTCATTATAAAACACTCACAAAGCACAGTATTTGTTCTTCCTGTCCCAGAGACAGAAGGCAATGAATTTCAAAGTGCAACATTCAGCTGCATGCAATAAATCTAATCCTTCTGCTCAAAAGGCTAGATTATAATCTCTTTGCCAACACACTCTGTTTAGAGCCACTAACATACAGATCAATCAATGCAGAGAAAAAAAAAATAAATTAAAAAGACAAGACTAACTCCTAGCCCCATCATAACTGCTCCTGAAGAGGCTGTTGCTTCTGGGCTCTATTTCTGTTTCGACTGCTTTGCCTGGAGCCTTTAAAATGCTCACTTCAGATGCAGTACCAAGGGATTACAAAAGCAGCTGATTATTCTTACCTTAATTTTTCAGACACTTTCTTTAAAAATTACATTTACATATAGACAGATAGATCAATAGATATACGCACTATTCCCTGCTTCCTCCTCCTTCCTTCTGTTGGTGCAGCTGATTTGCAAATCAGGAAGAAGATTGGTGGGATTTTTATTCTTATTAGAGATTTACATTATGATTATTCCAGAAATGCTGGATCAAAACTTTTTTCTCTTCACTCACTGAAAAATATAAATATTTTTTGAGAAACGGAAGCTGTAGATGGCAGAAAGGAATGGAAGGAAGGCACATAATCCTTGAAACCAGCAGGCATATTTTTTAAGTAGTGAAAGTGAGCATAATGCATGCTTACATAATTAATAACAAATTATTTTTAAAAAATCTATAACAGAAAAGGTTAAAAGTATACATGGAAAGGGGGGATTAAATTGAAATTACAGTTACCTTGGCTTTAGAAGAATGTCGTATTGAATGGCTTCCCTCTCTGTGAATCAGAGTACAAAACCAGATTATGACTTCACTGATGACAACTATTCCCTCTTCCTGCCTTATCCCACCATTTCTCCAACCCAAAAGCATCACTCAAGGAAAGGGTTCTCCCATTTGTTTACCTCAAGGAGAGCATCAGCCTCCTGTTCAGAAAGGGTGATCTGACTGAGACACATTAACTGTTGTTTAGTCTGAAACGGAGGGGGTGGGGCTGCATTAGGAAGAGCATTGCCAGCAAGTCGAGGGAGGTGATCATTCCCCTCTACTCAGCACTAGTGAGGCCAGTATCCCAAGTCCTTCTCCACAGGGCTGCTCTCAATCCCTTCATCCCCCAGCCTGTATTGATACCGGGGGTTGCCTCGACCTGGGTGCAGGACCTTGCACTTGGCCTTGTTGAACCTCATGAGGTTCTCATGGGCCCACTTCTCAAGTTTGTCCAAGTCCCTCTGAATGTCTTTCTGTCCCAGATGCATGTCAAACACACCACTCAGCTTGTTGACTTTTCAAATATCATGGAGAGTAGCTTAGCAACTACATGAGCTGCTTCTCTCAGGAATCTTGTCAGGTCCCATAGACTTATGTATGTATGTTCAGGTTCCTCAGGTGATCCTGAACCTGATCTTCTCTTACAGTGGGAGGGACTTTACTCCCACAGTCCCTGCCTTGAGGTCTATCCACTCAAGAGGTATGGGAAGAGAGGATGCCAGTAAAGACTGAGGCAAAAAATTTGTTGAGTACCTCAGCATTCTCCTTATCCATTGTTACCAGTTTGTCAGTAGTGTTCATTGGGGGGGGTTATGTGTTATGGTTTAACCCAGCAGGCAGCTAAACACCACACAGGTGTTCGCTAACTCTCTCCCACCAGTGGGGTGGGGGAGAGAATTACAAAAAAAAAAAAAAAAAGTAAAATTCATGGGTTGAGACAAAGACAGTTTAATAGGACAGAAAAAGAAGGGAATATAATAATAATGATGATGATAAAATAATATACAAAATAAGTAATGCATAAAGCAATTACCACCCACCAAACACTGCTCAGCCAATTCCTGATCAGCGCCCCCCCCAGCTAACTTTCAGCTCTAGTTTTATATTCAGCATGACGTCATGTGGTATGGAATAACCCTTTGGCCAGTTTTGTTAGCAATCAGAACACATAACCACGGGCGTAGTTCTATGCGGTGCTTTATTCCAGCGCTGGGAAACCAGAGGTTCGCACTCAAAGCTGGCTTTGCCAGTGAGTTTAAGTTACACAGTATTTATACAGTCCATTCACATACATATTAATATATTCACGAGGATACGTAACAGTTACTCAACATTGATTGCAAAATCGATTGCAACAGGGGGTCTTCAGGATGAAGTAAGTGGTCTTCATCACTTCTGTCCTTTTCACCTTCGGGTACTGCACAGGCGTATTACTTCTATAGCTAGATAACTGCTGACTTGCTCAACCTCCAGAGATACTGTATGTACTACTTCTCACTCTATGCGTATTTGGGCTAAGATAAAAGCTAGGTTGATAAGAGTATACTCGAATCCCTTGTTAGGTAAAACACGATATGCTTGAACATCCTTTCAGGGACAGTTTACAAAACTGATTCATCCTTTCAGGAACATTTTGTAAAACTGATTCTGTTACTAACAGTTTGGGTCAGCCATCCTGGCTGTACCCCCTCCCAACTTCTTCTGCACCATCAGCCTCCTCACTCTCAGGGCAGTATGAGAAGATGAAAAGTCCTTGATTTGGTGTAAACACTGCTTAGCAACAACTAACACATCAGTGTGTTATCAACATTCTTCTCATACTAAATCCAAAGCACAGCACTATACCAGCAACTAGAAAGAAAGTTAACTCTATCCCAGCTGAAACCAGAATGGTATGCTTTCTTTGACATTCCTTTTCTGGCTGACATACCTAAAGAATCCATTCTTATTACTCTTTGAGGGCCTTGCCAAGCTCGGCTCCAGCTGTGACTTGGTCTTCCTAACCCCAGCTCTGAACAACCAGGCAGTGTCCTTATAGTCTTCCCAGGGTACCTGTCCCTGCTTCCTCCACCACCTGTGCATTTCCTTCTTGCCCTTTAGTTTGACCAGCAGGTCTTGACTCAGTTGTGCCCACCTCTTGCCCTCCTTACCTGATTTCTTACACCTGGGGATCACAAGCTCTTGTGCTCTATGGAAAGCATCCTTAAAGATCTGACAGCTCTGTTCTGTTCCCTTGTCCCTGAAGGCAGTTTCCCAGGGGGTCCTTTTGACTAAGTCCTTGAAGAGCTGGAAGTTGGCTTTCCTGAAATTCAGGGTCCTGACTTTTCACCCATCCCACATCCCTCAGAACTGCAAACTCCATCAGTGCATGATCACTGCAGCCCAGGCTGCCTCCAATCTTGCTGTCACTGACTAGTTCACTTGCATTGGTGACCATCAGGTCCAGTATTGCATCCCCCCTGGTAGGGCTGTCTATTACCTTGCTGAGGAAGTTATGTTCAATTCACTCCAGGAGATTGTGTATGAGACAATGCAGGCAAGTCGCAAGAACAACCAGAAGCCACAGATGCAATGCAAAGAGCAAATTTATTTTTGTTACCTCAGTACCGGGGGTTCTCCAAAACAGTACTTAAGCTCCTGGGCAGAGGTCACACAAGCAGAGATGCAGGCACTTCAGAATTCATCCCTTGGTGAAGATCAGTGAGCTTGCTCGTTTTGGTTTGTATATAGGGATTCATGCAGGCACAGTTTACCATGTTGCTTTGGTCTTTGCCTGCAGGAATCTCAAGGATGTATGATAAGGTGCCTTTAAGACTTTTTTCACAGGCCTGTTATCTAAACACAGAGGTTCTACTTGTGATTTATGTGTTTTTCTACACCCCAGCTGCAGTCGCTTCAGTGTATTTAAAATTCTCCTCCTTGTTGATCTTCTGTTATTCCCACACAGATTGCCTACAGCTCACCATGCTACTTTTTCAGCAGATGTCCAGGTGGTTGAAGTCCCCCAGCAGAAGAGCCTGTGAGTGCAATGCTGTGTTCTTCTGACTGCTTCCACACATAGATTTAACTTTTCGCTCTGCTGATTCTTTCTCTGTATAGTTTCTTTTGTTTTGGTTTGGTTTTTTTTTCCATCTACATTGTGCTTTCTTCTGATTTTTGATGTATGAACACAATTACGCACTCAAATCTGTTTCTTCATCAACACTATCCATGTCACTGTTACAATGATTAAATGCTTGCATAGTGCTAGTGGTCAATGTGAAATTATATTATCTAGTTACATCCACTTAAATCATCAAATGCTGATTATTTAGGTAGAAGTTGGGGACCAGTTATGAATACTGCTTCCATTTCTGAAATGTGGGCTAGGTGTAGTCCAGATACTAGCATATTTCTGACAACAATTAAAATAAAATTGTTTAGCTTATACCAAAGAATCTTTAGTTTGGTTATATACTGGGGGGTATGGGTTTCATGGAAAGATCATTAGGCATCTTCTCAAGTAATAACTTGTTGCTAACATGACATGCAACCTTGCTAAATATGCATTTTCTCTCATTCTTACTTCAGAGCACCAAAGATAGGAACATTCTTGTCTTTGCAGCTGTTTTCATCTACTGTGCTGACATCACTCAAATAATTAGACTGATGTTGGAGGCCCACAGTTTGACCTTTGATATTTTGCTAGATAGTTGTTAGAGATCGAATGATTGTGATGATCGTTGATGCATGTGTTTAATCTGTCCTGATCTAAATCACAACATGAATAAAAATGGAGTCAGCAGTGGGATACAAATGAGATTTTGGACAGTGAAAAGAGAATTGTCCAGCTGTAGCATCATTCAACAAATGCCCACAATGCCAAGACCACCTACAGCTGCCAAATTAGTTTGCTCTGCTATAATCTTATAGAATGTGAGGGTGGACACTCAGGGTTAGGAGTCTGATGGGAAGCACACTTTGTACTCCTGCAGCATACTCCTGGGGCGATTAGGGACAATGCATACCAGGACACAGACAGAAATTGACACAGAGGCAGAGATCTTGTTCAGGAAGAAGCGCAGAGCCTTGCCAAGACGAGAGCTGACCCTGGCCGCTTGCTTTATTCACTATTGACAATTTATAGGATTTACAGGTACAGGCCTGGACTAAGATGTTTACATAAGATGTTTTTCCACTAATTGTTATTAAAAACACTAAACTCATGTGATGTTTGCCTCACTTGTTTTTCCACTCAGCAGGCCCAAGGACATTCACACATCACATGCACTTGGGGGCGGTTATCCGGCCCAAGATACCATTCTTGCAAGTCTGGGCTATAACTTTTTACAATTATGAGAAACGTACTTCAAAGTAATCTGTCCAAGGCCCTTTATATATTATTATGTTAGTATTATGTCTTTGACCATCCAGATGGTCATGTTAGTATCAACCTTCCTTTATCATCCACATGGCTGGAACCACACATCTTGCTTTCCCACATTTTACTTTCCAACATGCTCCTACTTGAGGCAGCGTGTCAATAGTGCATATAGGATAATACTAACTTGTATACAAGGTAACTCACTAACTTGGTAAAACATGTCAATAGTGTATCCCAGAATCACAGAAAGTTAGGGATCAGAAGGGACCTCAAAAGATCATCTAGTCCAATCCCCCTGCCGGAGAAGGAACACCTAGATGAGGCTACACAGGAATATGTCCAGGCGGATTTTGAATGTCACCCCTCAGTCTCCTCTTCTCCAAGCTAAAGAGACCCAGCTCCCTCAGCCTTTCCTCATAAGGGAGATGCTTCACTCCCTTCATCTTTGTTGCCCTGCACTGGACTCTCTCCAGCAGCTCCCTGTCTTTCTGGAACTGAGGGGCCCAGAACTGGACACAATATTCCAGATGTGGTCTCACCAGGGCAGAGTAGAGTGGAAGGAGAACCTCTCTTGACCTACTAACCACCCCCCTTCTAATCCACCCCAGGATGCCATTGGCCTTCCTGGCCACAAGGGCCCAGTGCTGGCTCATGGTCATCCTGCTGTCCACCAGGACCCCCAGGATAATATTTTGAAACATGTTCAAGTATAAGACAGTAACAAAATGCAACTCTTCCCCTCCCTAGTATGTTTTCTGTAATTATCCAACAGCTCCCAGTATATTGTCCAGCAAATCCTCCCTATGCTGTTTGGAACACCCTTAGTATAAGACTGTGCTTTTTCTTTGGTGGGGAGGCTGGGCTTGAGAAATTGTGTGATCCTTGAAGAGCAGTGGGAGGAAACAGGAGTCAAGATTGTGCAACTGTGCTCTGAGCAGTATATCTTAACTCTTCCACTCCTAGCAACCATGTGAAGAAGTTGTTTGTTGCAGCAGTTTCTGCCAGACTGGGAGAAGGGCTGAAAATAGTCACACAAAACACTAGTGACACAAACTGAAACCACTCGACCCCTAAATAGTGCTGAACTGTGAAACCTAAATACTAATTCTTCAATGAGGAGTAGAGGAAAAATTCCTTATCTAGCTGTTATGGTGTTGGAATGCAGGTGCCAGTAGCTTAGAACTAGATAACCTGGAGGAACAGTGGCTGGCATCTCTGTCCAATGATGGAGCTGTGGATAGTGCAATCACCAAGGAGCTGGCTACTTGGGCACATAAAGGCCATCTGCTAAGCCACAGCAGGCTGTGTAAGGCCTCACACCATCAGCCCCACCAGCAGAAAATTCCTTCTAGTTTTCTCTCCTGGAAGAGCCTACTTTAGTAAACATCCCATAGGGAAACCCTGTCCCTAGACAAGTGGGGGAAAGGGATGATGATGATGTTACAGAGGACAACAGGACTTACTGGACTGTGCGAGTCTGGTGGCCTGATACACTGATCCATGGAATATTGAGCCTTGGTGGACACAGGAGCCCAATATACCCTCCTCCTTCACACCCTCAGTAGAAAGATGTTAGTCATCAGAGTCACCAGAGGCCAGTGGAAACTGCATGTAGTAGAAGTCAAGCTCACTCTTACTAAAGGAAACTGGAAACCCCATGAACTGGTAGTGAGATGGGATGCTCCTTGCATCTTGGGCATTGACTTTTTAAGGAATGAACATTTGAAGGACTCATGAGGAAATCAATGGGCATTTGGCATCACCACTGGGGGAATGAATGAGGACACCCCTTTGATATCTCAACTATCTAGTATCTTAAAAGGACAGTCAGTAGTAGGACTACTACAGATGTCACCTCAATCAGTGCCAGTTGCACCTGGAACAGCACACCAATGACAGGATTGAACCAACAGAGATTCCTTTGGTCCCATATACAGTCATATCAAAGAGCTGGAAAGTCAAGAGGTGGTTACTTGAACCCATTCACCTTTCAACAGCTCCATCTGGCCAGTACAAAAACCCAATGAGGACTGGAGATTAACCACAAACTACCGAGGTGTGAATGAGGTAACACCACCTTTGAGCACAGCAGTACCATATAGTCTAGAGCTGCAGTACGAACTTCAAGCAAAGCATGCTACCTGATATGCACTGACATAGCCAGTTCAATTCCCCTGACAGCTGAGTGTCAACTACAGTTGGTCTTTACCTGGAGAGGAATACAGTACTCCTGGAACCATCTGCCACAAGGATGGAAGCATAGCCCCACCATCTGTCTCAGACTTATACAGAAAATGTTGGAAGAAGTCAATGCCCCAGATCACTTACACTACATTGATGACATTGTAGTATGGGGAAACATCACCCGAGTGGTACATGACAAAGATAAATTGTAAACAGTTCGAAAGCATGCAAGTATGACAAAGGCAAACCGGAATTTTACTAAATGCAGGATTTGCAATCAAGAGGGATAAATTGAAGGAATCTGCATAAGAGATTGGCAAGGTTTAAGGCAAACACTCCCTGTTACCCTCCTACCTCCCGCCCCCCCCTTCCTTTAGATCGGAAAGAGGATAGGGAAGAGTGAAGGAAGAGAGACTTCAAGTTGGAAGGTTTTAAAGGGTTTTACCAGTGCTACTAATAAATAGAGAAAATACACAAAATATACAAAACCTATCTTGAATGCTCAGTGTGGAATTGGCGTCACTGCAGCAGCAGAGCTGGTTGTGCAGAGCTGGTGTGGCTCCAGCAGGTGCAGCTCAGGCCCCCAGAAGTCGTGTGCAGGACTTCACAGCAAACTGGAAACTGGTTGCAGGGATGCAGGGCCTGAGGCCTGTAGAACCTCAGGCAGAGTCCTCTCTGGATGCCAGCCGTGGTTGAAGAGCAGGGATGCAGGGCCTGAGGCCTTCTAGATCTCAGACAGACAAACAGGGTCCTCTCTAGATGCCAGCCATAGTCAAACAGCAGACAGGCCCTTGTGATCACCCTCTTATATAGGGGGTATAACGATTATGGGATGGAATACTCAATTGGTCAATTAAAGTCACCTGTTCCATCCACCACTCCTTCAACACATCCCTCTCACAGTGGAACATGGGGAAACTTAAAAAGAGCTGGTATTGTTTTTAACAAAACCAGGACAGAAATACAGTTTAGGGGTACCAAATGGTGAGATAGGTGCCATCACATTCCTACTCATGTGACTAGCAAGGTCATGTCAATGGTGCCACTAACCAATAAAAAGAAAACATAAGGGTTTTTTTTGAATGGTGGGATTTTGGTAGATGTACATGTCCAGGTACAGTCAGCTCATGAACCCACTGTACCAAGTCACCAGGAGAAAGAACTCATTTAAGTGGGGACCTGAGCAACAACAAGCCTTTGACTAGGTAAAACAAATAGTGGCAAGTGTAGTTGCCCTAGACCCCATCAGAACTAGTCCAAATATCTGAAACATACTATTGCACATTAGCAAGGGACCAATCAGTCCAGTGGTGTTTATGGTAGAAAACACCAGGAAAGACCAGAGAAAAACCCCTTGGATTCTGGAGCTGAGGCCAACAGAAAAATAAATATTAGCTGTGTGCTGTGTATGAGGGAATCTGGGAAGCTTCTCAAATAGTAGGAACAGAATCATAACTACTTCTAGCACCTCCCTGGACGCTGAAAGGAATAATGCCCTTGACTAATCACATGATAATTGCTACCTGGACTAAATTGACAGTCCTGATTACCCAGCAGGCTCAGATGGGGAAACAGGAATATCCAGGTCTGTTAGAAGAGCTGATGGAATGGCCTAAAAATTCTGATTTTGAAGCCTCATTCAAGGTATTACCATGTGTCACGGTCCATTTGGTGATGGACTTGTGATGGTTTGTTTACCTTGATCTCGAAGCGCAAAATTAAGGCAACCAAAATGCCAAGGGGTTATAATTCAATCAAACAGTGTAACTTTAATATTTTGCCCGTAAAGCAGCACACGATACAGAAAGTGGAGAGAAGAGAAAGAGGAAAAAAAAAGGGGGAAAGAGGATTAGCTACCACCATGGGTCCAAAGACATCCCTATGGTCCCAGGTCCTGAAAAAGCTTCCTGCTGGTCCTCTGTCGTGATCCGTGATCCTTTGGTGGGGAGATCTCTATGATGTTCAGTCGGGAACCATCTTTAATGCATCTTCAACAGCACTTCACCCCCCCTCTCTCCCATGGATTGAGGCCAATCTCCGCCTTTGTTTTGCAATCCAGACTTAACTGCGCAGGCCCAAAGAGTCCCCACTTTGCTTGCCAGAACTTGTCTGTGCCTGCGCTGCCTCTCGTTCAGGGGTCTTTTACTTGTCTGCTGGGTGACCTCAAGACCCTCTGTGAGCCTCTGTGCATGCTCCTCTTTGTTGGCCTTAGTAACAGGGAGGAGGTGAGGGCAAGTTTGGCTGAGGCAGTAGGTGAAATCCATCTTCCGGACAGCAGCTATTGTTACCTGTAGACCCAGGTTGGAGAGTCCCTGAACAATTCTTTCGCTCAGGCCTCTCTCCAAGTCCTTGTACAGTTCTTTCTCTCAGGGCATCTGTTCTCCAAGTCCCTGATGGCAATGTTGAGGCAAATGCTGTTCTTCGGACCGACTCTTACACTATGAAGGCCCAGAATATGAAAAACTATATGAAGAAAAGCAACAATGTGCTCTGTTCACTGAGAGATCTTGTCAAATTATTAGAATCATAGAATGTCCTGAGTTGGAAGGCATCCACAAGGATCACTGAGTCCAACTCCTGTCCCTGCATATGACAACCCCACAGTTCACACCATGTGCCTGAGGATGTTGTCCAGTCTCTTCTTGAACACTGTCAGGCTTGGGGCTGTGACACCTCCCTGGGGAGCCTGTTCCAGTTCTCCACCACTCTCTGGGTGAAGAACCTTTTCCTAATGAACAACCTAAACCTCCCCTGGCACATCTTCCTGCCATTCCCTTGGATTCTATCAT
Organism: Patagioenas fasciata; assembly: GCF_037038585.1. NCBI lineage: Eukaryota > Metazoa > Chordata > Aves > Columbiformes > Columbidae > Patagioenas > Patagioenas fasciata. The sequence continues at coordinate 54,324,362 of NC_092559.1, forward strand.
TGGTCGCTAAAGAGAAGAGTTCGGTGCCTACCCTTCCTCCTCCCCTTGTGAGGAAACTGTAGCCGCTATGAGGTCTCCTCTCAGTCTCCTCTTCTCCAAGCTTCCCCTCCAAACCCTTCGCCAATTTTGTAGCCCTCCTCTGGACACTCACTAGTAGCTTAATATCTTTTTTATCCTGTGGCGCCCAGATCTGCACACAGTGCTCCAGGTGAGGTTGCACCAGTGCAGAGCAGAGCAGGACAATCACCTCCCTCGCCCGGCTGGTGATGCTGTGCTGGATGCACCCAGGACACAGTTGCCCTCTTGGCTGCCAGGGACACTGTTGGCTCACGTTCAACTTGCTGTTGACAAAAATCCCCAGATCCCTCTCCACAGGACTGCTTTCCAGCATCTCGTCCACAGCCTGTATGTACAGCCAGGTTGACGTGTCCCAGGTGCAAAATCTGGCACTTGCTCTTGTTGAACTTCATGCAGTTGGTGATTGCCCAGTTCTTCAATTTGTCCAGATCCCTCTTCAGGGCCTCTCTGCCCTCAAGAGTGTTGACAGCTCCTCCCAATTTTGTGTCATCGGCAAACTTACTAAGCAATCCCTCAAGTCCTGAGTCTCGGTCATTTAGAAAGACATTGAAGAGTGCTGGCGCTATTGGCAAATAGAGAAGATGGAAAACTGTTTGTATGGGAATATAGCAGAAAATTTGGCGAGGAGATTAGTTAAATGTAAATATGCTCAAGTGACTTGCACCTGTCTGTAGAAAAAGCACATACATCACACTAATTGTTTTACTGGCCTTCTGTGCTTGATGAGTAGAACCTCTGTGTTAGATAACATAGGCCTGTGAGAAACTCTAGGCACCTTATCACTATGGCTGAGAGTCCTGCTTTGTTGTGAAAAAGAGCAGGAGGCTGCGCCTGCCTGAAACCTTGCAATGCAGGCGAGCTCAGCAGGCCCAGTGATCTGCCAACAAGGCTGAACTTACCAGCACTTGTGTCCCCTGCTTGTGTCACCTCTGCCTGGGAGCTTAGGTGTGACTTCGGAGATCCCCCAGTAGAGAGGTAACTAAAATAAAACTTGCTCTTTGCAATGCATTCGTGGCCTCTGGCTCTTCTTGCGACGTGCCTGCATATGTGTACACACTGTTGTTTGGAATCCCATCTGTCATATGATAAAAATGGATGAAAGTGAAGGACAATTGAGTCAGTTTGCACAAGTCTAAGCCATAAAACTAGCCATCAATGTAGTATTGCAGAGGAAATGGCTCTAGTTATACCTGCATACTGATTTTGGGGCTGGCTCACACAGTGGAAACAGGAATTGACAGAGATGACAAAAGCCTATTTGAATGGCTAACATGTGGGAAAACATCATATAGGATTTGGAAAAACTCAGTGTGTGAGTATGACATGTCAATGCCAGTGTCCCAAAGGGAAAGGCCACTAAAAACAAAACAACAACCATCAGGCAGATCAAGTTGCTCAGATTCCCACAATCAAAACCTGCTCTGGGAACACAGAGGGGAACTATTATATTTGTAGTTTGATGGACTCATGAAATTTGAGGATGAAATGTCACCTATTACTAGGTGAGAGACTGAGGGGTGGACTTGTCTAGACATGCCATTACACAAATAATAAAGGACTAATTTTTTTACATTAGTGAAAAAAGATGAACAACTGAAAATATTGAAGCATTAAAGACAACATTTAAAATACCAATCTTGAGATGCATGATAAATAGACTCAGTTTTCAATGGTCATCTCTCTTCCCACATCTCTCAAGCTCCTGAACCTCAAGGCAGGGACTGGAGGAATGAAGTTACTCCCATCATAAGAGAAGATCAGGTTCGAGACCACCTGAGGAAGCAGAACATACATAAGTCCATGGGTTGCAACAAGACGCATCCCAGGATCCTAAGGGAATTGGCTGATGTAGTTGCCAAGCCACTCTCTGTCATGTTTCAGAAGTTATGGCAGTCAGGCAAAGTACCCAGTGCCTGGAGAAAAGGGAATATCACATCCTTTTTTTAAAAGGGTAATAAGGAGGACCCTGGGAACTATCCTGGAAATTCAACCTCACCTCCATGCCAGATAAGATCATGGAACAGATCATCCTGGAAGACATGTTGAAACATATGGAAGACAGGGAGGTGATTAGAGACAGCCAACGTGACTTCACCAAGGGCAATAGTGCCTGACTAATCTAGTGGCCTTCTACGATGGAGTGACTGCATCAGTGGACAAGAAAAGAACTACAGATGTCACCTATCTGGACTTCTGTAAGGCTTTTTATATGATTCCTCACAATATTCTGGCCACTAAATTGGAGAGATATGGATTTGATAGATCAGGAACTGGCTGGATGGCTGTGTCCATAGAGCTATAGGTAATGGCCTAATGTCCAAGTGGAAACCAGTAGAGTGGTGTCCCTCAAGGGTCCATACTGGGACTGATTCTATTTAATATCTTCAACAACAACATAGGCAATGGGATTGAGAGCACCCTCGGCAAGTTTGCAGTGTTAGAGTTGATTCATTGGAGGGATGGGATGCCATCCAGAAGGACCTTGGAAGATTTGAGGAGTGGGCCCATGTGAACCTCATGAGGTTCAACAAGGCTAAGTGTACGATCCTGAACCTGGGTCGGGGAAATACCTGATATCAATACAGACAGGGGGATGAAGGGATTGAGAGCAACCCTGCAGAGAAAGACTTGGGGATAATGGTGAACAAAAAACTGGACGTGAGCCATCAGTGTGTGCTTGCAGCCCAGAAAGCCAACCATATCCTGGGCTGCCTAAAAATAAGCATGGTCAACAGGTCAAAGGATGTGATTGTCCCCCTCTGCTCAGCTGTGGTGAGACCCCACCTGGAGTGGCGTCCAGCTCTCGGGTCCTCAGTACAGGAAAGGCATGTTTGAGCGGCGGAGGAACACGCAGGTCGACTCAATATGAGTGATAAAGCATAGTTCAATTTATTAACCCGAATAGCATATACAGTTCACAATAATTATGCATACCTGTCACCTACTAATTGGCTTAAGCTCTAACAGTATATTTGCATGGTCCTCCTACTTGCAGCTGCTAGCTATGCTTATTCTACATTGTAGTGCTGTTGAAAGCTGTTTGTGAAACTCTGCCAAGGTCTCAGTGACCTTGCTGATTTTACTGAAACAGTCAGCGGTTCCCACTGAGGCCTAGTCTTGCTACTTATGCTAAAGCCTTCAGAACAGACTCTGCTCGTACAACTGTCCCTTATATTTAAGCCATTCTCCAACAGGCATGGACCTGTTGGAGAGGGTCCAGAGAAGGGCCACCAAGATGATCAGAGAGCTGGAACACCTCTCCTATAAAGGCTGAGAGAATTAGGGAAGAGAAGGCTACAGGTAGACCTTAATGAGACCTTTCAATATATGAAGAGGGCTTGTAAGAAAGACCGAGAGAGACTTTTTGCCAGGGCCTGTAGTGACAGGACAAGGGGCAATGGTTTCAAACTGAAGGAGGGTAGGTTTAGACTGGATATAAGGAAGAAATTTTTTTACAGTGAGGTTGGTGAGACACTGGAACAGGTCACCCAGAGAAGTTGTGGATGCCCCATCATTGGAAGAGTTCAAGGTCAGGTTGGATGGGGCTTTGAGCGACCTGGTCTAGTGAAAGCTGTCCCTGCCCACAGCAGGAGGGTTGGACTAGATTATCTTTAAAGGTTTTGTGCAGGAGTATTAGGGGGCATGGATTTATCCTAACAATAGTAGAAATGACTACAGGCTTGCTAAAGACTTAACTAGTAGTTCATGTCACTGCTAAAATCATGATAGCAGGTCTCAGAAAACAAATTATGTAGAGACATGTGGAGAGTTTTTGGAAGAAAGAGGACATGGGCTGTGTGCTGTGAACAAGCCAGAGCTTGATGTGGCTGTGGTGCAGAAGCTGGTCTGCCCTTGACCCAGGCTGCAGGAGGGGCGCCGTCGTCGCTGCGCGTGAACAGTTTGTGGACAGTGCCCTGCAGGTAATCACCATGGGGGGGTAGAGTGACTGCAGAGAGTAACCAATCGTAGCCTGCGCTTGCCACGTGGCCATTGGGTAAAGAGTATATAAGGGTTGTAAAAACGTACTCTGGCGGACATTGATATTCAACCCCAAACCGGGTTGTATGAGAGTGTGCTTTGTCTGGTAACAAAAGACAAGCACCAGACGAGCTGGCCACTCGCCTCCTACTTAAAACTGCGCTGATTAGATAATGGAACCTGAAACAGCCGCGGTACTGTTGACGACTATTCTCTCTAAGAGAGGTATCGAATCGTCAAGTTAATCACATTGATTACATTAGCCCAGAAGTGGGGACACTTTGGAGAAATTCCACTTTTGTTTTCCCCAATGAAATGGAGATTATTGGGGGACACTATGTGGGATAAGACTATCAGAGGGGAAGAGGAGAAAGAAATTAAAGCTCTGAGAGATTTGTGGAGAACCGTGTTAGAATCATTGGAAGTAATGAAGTCAGAACAATGCGCTGCCCTGAGAGCCACGAGGGCTCTTGCCCCAGAACAAACCTGGACTGATAAAACTTGTCGGCCAAAAGAGAAGAGGGGCCTGTGGGCTACTCTGTGGGGTCTGCCTGCCGTTCGGGGTGGTCGAGGGGTCCCGGCTCAGCCAATACTCTCGCAATCCGATCTGCGGCAGGAGTTGGAAACTTTGCCATCCTCAAACAAAGAACCGGAAGTTTCCCCGTCTGAGTCTCTGGGGCAACGTGAGAAGAAAGCGGAAGTGCAACTAGGGGGCTGTCTGGATGTGGGAGGCCCTGAGTGCCGCCCTCCTCCTACAGCTCCGCCTCTGCCCTACCCCGAGTCAGACACGCCCCCCTCTTGAGACTATCGCGTCAGCCGGGTCAGGCCCGGCCGGGCCGTGGGGACCGGGACCGCCCCACAACTTGCCTCCGCAAATACCTGCTGAAGTATCCTGTGAGCCTCCTTCTACGTCATTGGGCTCATCACAAGTAGTAGAGCAGTTACTGCAAGTTATTACCAGTAAGCTTGAACAACTTGACTTGCGAATGTCAGATGTAGAGAAAAATAAGAGACAAATCGAGTTTCAAAAACCAGGTTGCCTTCCACAAACAATGCAACCAAAGGTACCCATAGAACCTACTGATCGGTAACCGCCCCGACCTGGCAGATGGTCAGGGGTCATTGTCATGTAGGCACCCCGAGGCTGATTTAAGGGACAACAGTGTCCAAAACAACTTTTATTAAACCGGTGAGAAACAGGGTTTTAGCACTCCAAAAGTGACTTAAATATAGGTTCGGGTATCAGTTGAGGAAAATTATTAAGGGGCAGCAAATAGTACAACAGGCGGTCCACAGTGTGCATGCACGTGGCTTCACCCAAAACAATGCCGGAACCACCCCCGAGTCCCAGAGGAGTACACACTTGCCTGAACACGGTGCGGGATTATTCTTAAAGGTAAAGTGTACGCTCGCAATTCTGCGAGGGTAAATTTATAATACACTCGCAATTCTGCGAGGGTTAATTTACTTACACGTGCGAATGTGCACGGAATACTACACGTGCTTATGTGGAAGCACGGGAGGAAAATACACTCGCGATTGTGCGAGGATAAATTTATAATACACTCGCAATTGTGCGAGGAAATAATTTAAAGTACGCGTGCAAATGTGCACGGAATAAAGTTACACACGTGATTGTGCGAGGATAAATTTAAAGTACGCATGCAAATGTGCACGGAATATAAATACACTTGCGATTGGGCGAGGAAATAATTTTATACGTGCTTGTATTAAGCACGGGAAGTTACACGTGCATATGTGCAAGGAAAGGATAAATATACTCGCAATCCTGCAAGGGGTTTTACTCACACCTGTGGCGGCAAGGCAAGCGGGGTCTCCATCCCGGGGAGGGAGGCTCTCGGCAGCAGTATCTTCAGCTGGTGCTCCGAGAGACCGGCGACAATGGGCCCAGTCTCGATGAGAGAGTCCCGTTTTTATACTGGCTGATCAGACCTGACTGTAGGCATTCTAGAAGCTTCTCTGCACCCCCACACCATGTGCGGGGTGCCTCTGAAGCCTCCAAACATCCCCCACACTGGTCACAGGTGCCCAGCGGCTCACTGGCGCCTTGGCAATCCCTTCTTCTAATGGCCCTGGCCAGGGTGCTCTGGGCCAAACAAAAGAAGTTGTTAGCCTCAAGTAGCAGAGAGAGGGAGATGTGCCTACTCCCTCCATACTGAAGGAGGTGGGGGGAGAGAGGGGGGTTTGCATCCTGCCACAGTCATCAAAGATGCCATTCTAGAAGGTGATTGGTCTCCAGCAAAATTAGCCCTACCGGTAATTCAAAATATGAACACCCAGACAGCGGTATGGGAACCACATGAATGGAAAATTTTACAGCAAGCCAAACAAACAATCACCAACTATGGGATACGTTCAGAAGCTACCAGACAAATACTGCATTGGATTTTTACTGCTGACTTATTGTGTCCCATGGACTGCCAAAATTTAATGCGCTTATTACTAACTCCAGCACAATTCCTCCTGTGGGAATCGGCCTGGTATCAACAAGCGCAGCAAGAAACAGCCAAACACACCAGTCCAAAGGACCCATTAACCAATGTGGTACCCGATACCTATACAGGTCGTGGACAGTACTCTACAATAGAAGTTCAGCTGCGATTTATTGCTGAAGTTCACTGGAAAGCTGCACAACTTGCCCTAGATGCTTTCTTAACTTTACCAGGACCCTTAGCTCCCTCATTCAGTGGAATACGCCAAGGCACTACAGAAAATTTCACGCATTTTATTGACCGGCTACATGAAGGGGTAATGCAAAACCCGGATTTGTCAGAAGAGATGAAAAACCAAATGTTTCGGTTGCTAGTTTTCGATAATGCAAATTCAAAGACTAAACAAATACTAGCAGCTCTGCCACCGGGATCTTCAGTAGAGGAAATGCTGACGCAAGTAGCCAGGACAGAAGAACAGTGAAATGCGGAAGTGATGGCTGCCGCTTTCGAAGGGGTTATGCAGAGATCGCTTCAACAAGTTAGCCAGCAAGTCTCATCTGCAATCCAACCAGTAGTGGCAGCAGTTCAGTGATCCCACCACTGGAATGTGGAAGGGACCAGTACCTGTTATTTTTAATGGCAGAGGGTACATGTGTCTCTCCACAGATCAAGGTCCATTGTGGGTTCCAAGCCGAGCAGTAAAGCCGGAGTTGAAGCAAATTCAACCGAATCAACTCCCTGCAACAGAACCTTCGGAGGACACAGAATGAGGCGTAATCTTTGCATTAATTTAGCTGTGACATGTATGTGTAATATAGTTATATAAGTAGGTCTTAATGATAAAGTGTTAAACACGTGGAAAGTTTGTACCTTTTTCATTCTCTTGAGAAGTAGTCTAGTTCCTGGGTTTTTGTTAAGAACTGCTTTTGATCCTCGTCAAAATGTACGGTAACGTTAGGAAGATCTTTAAACACCACTACCTTCTGGGCAGGTTTATCAACACCCAGCACACCATTTGTTACATGTTGAGTAGGAGTACCATTAAATAAAAGTTCTTGGAATTTGTTTAATCAATCCATTGCGATATTTAAACGGCAATGGAATACCTCAAGTTTGCTAAGAAGAAAAATATTAGCGCATGGTTTGACAACTATGACAATTGCGATGATCGCCTTCCCGTAGGGTCAGAGCCACAGGAAATCGAACCGATTGATTTTTTGGTTTAGAAAGTTTAACAAATTGGCTTGGCCTAAGGGGGTGTTGTTGTAATTGATACGTTATGTATAAGTTGTTCTTTATCACGTATCAAAGAGGGGTTAGAACGCATAGCTAATCAAGCCTGGCTTGTCCAAAAAGAAAAAAAGGAGGAATTGTGGAGAGTTTTTGGAAGAAAGAGGACATGGTCTGTGTGCTGTGAACAAGCCAGAGCTTGATGTGGCTGTGGTGCAGGCTAGGACCTGCACGGAAGGTTTTTCTGGAGACACCAAAGACAGAACGGAAGTAAACAGAAGCTGGTCTGCCCTCGACCCAGGCTGCAGGAGGGGCGCCGTCGTTGATGCACATGAACAGTTCATGGACAGTGCCCTGCAGCTAATCACCATAGTGGAGGGGGAAGAGTGACTGCAGAGAGTAACCAATCGTAGCCTGCGCTTGCCGCGTGGCCATTGGGTAAAGAGTATATAAGGGTTGTAAAAACGTGCTCTGGCGGCCATTGATATTAAGTGTTGTTAAACGTTCATTAAAGGGCATTGATGTTAAACTCACATTGAGCCAGATTCTTTACCCTCATCCGGTCCGCACGTCTGCATTCAAAGAGGCCTACAAAATTCTTCATTCTCCGACAGAGACATAGTAGACTTGAAATAATTGAGTCTGACATTTGCTCTCATTTCAAAAATGAAATGAAAAAGTTATGGACATATTAACATGGAAATTACTCGATATACCTGTCCTGGTTTTGTTAAAAACAAGATCAGTTCTCTTTTAGTGAATTTTCCTTTCAGCTAAGTTCTTCTAAGTAACTGCACTTTTCTGAATTTAGCTGCATGTTTTTGAGATGCTGTTCACTCCAGAGCTGATAAGGTTAGCTGTGGTATGCAGAAAAGACCCAGGTTTAGATTTATTACTATGGCAGCCAAGGTTACTGATAAAATTTTGCATGTCCTATAAGTCAGAGAGGCATATTTGCAAGGAGGGGCAGACAGAACAGGTGACTAAAATTGACCAATTGAGTATTCCATCCCATACACATCATACAACCTATAAAAGTGGGAGATCACAAGGGTCTCGCTCTCTTCCACCATGGCTGGCATCTGAAGAGGACCCTACCTATCGTGCCTGCGATCCAAGGCCTGGTTCCAGACCCTGCATCCCTGAATCCAGTTCCGGTTTACTGTGGAGTCCAACCCAGGACTTCCGGGTACCTGCCCTGCAGCCGCTGGAGCAACGCCAGCTCTGTGGCAACGCTGCGCTATGCCAGGAAATTCAAGATTGGTTTTGTATATTTTGTATTATTTTCTCTATTTATTAGTAGCATTAGTAAAGCTTTTAAAACTTTTCCAACTTGCAAATCTCTCTCCCCTTTCCTCCTATTACCTTTCCTTATCTGGGAGGGCAGGGGATTAACAGAAAGCATCTACCACGGTTTATTGTTGCCCTGCAGTAAACTGTGACAATACCATATGCCCTATTATCCCAAGACCTCCAGAAAAGTAGAGCCAGCATCTTTCATTACCAACACTGCTATAATAAACCAGAAGGGGCTAGAAAAAAATTCCAATATCTAATAAAATCTCTGTTTGTCCTGGTTTTGTTAAAAACAAGTTTCTCTTTTGCCTGTCAGCTAAAGCCTTCATATTAGCTGCAGACACATGTTTTGGTAAACATAGCAATGGAATGTGAAGTTATTGATAAACATGGATGGACATCTCACGAGAGGGGCAACGAGAAACAGGTGACCAAGAAACTGACCAACTGTGTGTAACATTCCATTCACGTGAATACTTCATATAAAAGTGGGAGATCACGAGGATCTCGTGCCTTCTTCCTTTTCCTTTTTTCCCTTCTGCTTATGGCCGACATTAGGAGAGGACCTTGCTAGTCATCCCTGTGAACTGAGGCCTAGTGAGAGACTGAATCCAGCTCCGGTTGGCTACAGAATCCAGTCCAGGACTTTGGGTGCTGGCTCTGCAGTTGCTGAGGAGACTTTCAAGATTGGTTTTGTATATTTTGTATTATTTTCTCTATTCTTATTAGTAGCATTACTAAAACATTTTTAATTTTTCCAACTCTCTTCTCTCTGTCCTTCTTTTCCTCCTGATCACCTGTCCTGAGTGGGAAGGAGGGAGAGGGAGGGGCTGAAGGGGGAAGTGGGGGGAAGAGGAGGTTAACAATACATCTGCCAGGGTTTGATTGTCACCCTGCAATCAAAACCCTCGACAACACAATATTCCAGGTGTGGTCTCCCCAGGGCAGAGCAGAGGGGCAGGAGAACCTCTCTGACCTACTGACCACCCCCTTCTAACCCACCCCAGGTACCATTGGCCTTCCTGGCCACAAGGGTCCAGTGCTGGCTCATGGTCATCCTGCTGTCCCCAGGACCCCCAGGTCCCTTTACCCTACACTGCTCTCTAATAGGTCATTCCCCAACTTACACTGGAACCTGGGGTTGTTCCTGCCCAGATTCAAGACTCTACACTTGCCCTTGTTCTATTGCATTCAATTTCTCCCCGCCCAACTCTCCAGCCTGTCCAGGTCTCTGGATGGCAGCACAGCTTCCAGTGTCAGCCACTCCTCCCAGCTTGGTGTCATCAGCAAACTTGCTGAAGTAGCCACTGATCACTTATAGGGTCCTAATTGCTGTGCTAGGACACCCAGAGCAATGCCTTGCCTTTCATGTGAGAATAACCACAATGGTTTGGTGACATCTGGGAGGCCCAGGGCTGGGGCCTTCATCAGTTCCTTTTCAGTTGTGAAAAAGCCCTCCTGGCTTCTCCCATCCAATTCAACTTGGAGGTGTTTTCTTTTAACAGTTCATACAAAGGCTTTACTAAAAGTCCATAATTAAAAATCCAAAGTCTGCACCAACCTGTCATTTCAAGAAATGTCTGGAGCTCTTTTACCGTTGCAGGTTCTGGTGTCCGGCAGATAGCTTCTTTTCGCTCCATCCCCAGCTCTCCCTGTCCTCCAGAGATCTTGAATCTCAGATAAGTCACTTGGTGCTGCATCAGTTGGGCTTTCTGTTGGGAAACTCGATACTCCCTTAATATCAGAAAATTAGTAAACTTACAGTCCATTGCACACAATCTTCTTTGGTTTTTGTGGCTATAAGGAGATAACAAGGTCCCATTTCCTGGAAGAGCTTCCTAGGCTTTGAGTTCTTATCCCTGGGGTAACGCTGTCCAGGTTAATTGGGCTTTTCTCCCAGTATCGGGATTTTCTCACTCAAAAGCTTCTGACTCTCATTGTCTAATGCAAGACAGAAGAGATGCAAGGCATCTTTCAAATCCAATACAGTAAACTATTTCTGATTGTCTCATAATTTGGTTAACAATGTGTAAGGATTACCTACTACTGAATGTAATTTTATTTATTACTCTCAAATCCTACACTAACTTTATAGCTTTTACCATCTTGTTTCTTTATTCGCATTCCATCAGCAGTCCAAACTGCAGGAAGTTACTGATTTTTTTTTTATTTTTTTTTTTTTCCCCTATCCTCTAATTTCAGGGGATATTGTTTGATTCTGACTGGTCCACCTCCAGGTTTCAAATTAATTTTCACTGGTTCTGCATTCTTTGATTTACCAGGAACTCTTGAAGCCCAGACCCCTGGAAATACTTGATCCAATATTTCCTGAGGTATTTGGCTTTGCTGGTCAGTTTGAATCATTGCCAAATTTAAAATCACAGTTCTTTTATCTTGAATTTCACTTTGTTTGAATATTATTATTGCTTTCAATTGGTCTAATAGGTCTCATCTTAATAACAGTTTTGGAGACCCAGGCATATATAAGAACTTCTGAATTCCAATTTGTTTTCTCAATTTGTATTTGATTGACTGTCAAAAGAAAAAGAAAGATTTCTCTTGTTGGCCAGTAGCTTCCACTACAGTTAAAAAATCTTTATCTAAAGGTATCAATTCCTGATTCAAAACCAAATAAGATGCTCCAGTAGCTATTAAAAATTCAATTTATTTTCCCTGTTTTCCTCTTCTCTCTCTGAAGCTTCATCATCTGCCACCTCAGAAGGTAAAGGCACATAATCTTCAATTCTACCTCCCCCTCCCCCCCGCCGTGGGGGCACATAATCTACTATGCTATCCTCCCCTCTCATCAGGGGAGTTTTCTGTCTTATTCTACATACTGAACAACATTGTTTCAGCTGCCCCCGTACTTTGTTTGGCTCCTTTTCCAATGTTAAAAAAAAAGGATCCTGTGGTGCCAAATTAATACCACATTCTTTCTGCCACTCTGAGTGATTTCACAAAGTGAAAAATATATCAGCATACATAACTTGACTCCATTTTCCTTCTCTCTTCGACAATAATATTAAAGTACCATAACTCAAAGTTTCATTGAGGCTACTTTTTCTCATCATCTAATTTGTACGATGGCCACTGATTATAATATTTCATCGAGGTTTCTCTATTCACATTATCACCAGGTGGTTCCTCAATTTCTTTCCTGTGAGCTAAAACACACCCTAACAAGCTCTTTTCAGAATACCACTACTATGCTGTCCTCCCGTTATGCTTAATACAGAACAATACAGCTCATCTTATAACAAATACAAACTAGGAGTATTAATACATACATCAATACGCCACAGATACTACTAAAAGCTACTCACAACATACAGTCCCCACTCTCTCCAAAACTTACAGTTAACACAAAACAATTCAGGCACACAGCTCAAATGCAGGTAAGACTCAGCTCTACAGTGTCACGGTCCACTCGGCGATGGACTCGTGATGGTTCTTTTACCTCGATCTCAGAGCGCAAAATTAAGGCCACCAAAATGCCAAGGTGTTATGATTCAATCAAGCAGTGTTACTTTATTAATTTGCCCATAAAGCGGCACGCGCTAGAGAGAGAGAGAGTAAGAAAAAGAAAGGGGAAAGAAACGGGGAAAAGTAAAAGTAAAGATGAGAAATGAGGTTGTGTTTATCACCAGTCCAGTTCCAGAAGCGTCCCTCTGGTCTCCGGTCCCGTGGAGTCCGGCCGGTCCTCCGTCGTGGTTCGGGATCCTCTGGTGGGAAGATCTTCAACGGTGCCCATTCTGGAGTCACCTTTTATGCTTCTTCACCCCCCCTTGCTCCCATTGTGTTAGCCCAGTCTCCGCCTAGACTTCGCAACCCAGGCTCGTACTGCGCAGGCTCGAGAGATTCACGCTTTCTTTTGCCAGCGCTTACGTGTCCAGAATTCAGGGGTCTTTCTCTGGTCCATTGGGTGACCTCAGGACCCTTGGCGAGCTGCTGGGCATGCTCCTTTTCGTTGGCCATTGTTTGGGGGAGCAGGTGAGGGACACGTGTAACTGAGGCTGCAGGTGAGAACACATTCTTCTGGATGGCAGCTCTTGTCCCTGGGTCGAAGAGACCCTCATAACAATAGCTTTCAGGAGGCGGAGGCTGGTTTGCCTGAAGAAGCAGGCAAAGTCCACACGACAGCCATTGTTAGCAGGAGCCCCCCCGTATCGGAGAAACAGTGCAACACAATGCTTCTCCTTGGGCCTCTCTCCAAGTCATTGTCCATGCGTTCTTTCAGTCTCAGCTTCAGTTCTCTAAGGTCTTGATGGCGATGTTCAGGCAAATACTGCTCCATCTTTGGACCGACTCTCACACCACCCGGTGACTGAGCATTGTCAACAGGAACTCGTGGCAACAACGCAATCCTCAAAGGGAGACAGAAAGTAAGAAGGAAGAAAAAGGAAAGGAAAAGATAAGTCATTTATCATGCGATCCGCTTTGTATCAATGAATTTAGGGATGTCCACATTGGAAGGTACACTGAACAAATTGTGGGCATCAATCACAGATGTTAAACGCGTCAAACGCTTTACCATTTTCTAATTTAAAATATACAGTACCGTGGACAGAACAAAACTTATCAAAACTAATACAAAAAGAACAACGATGGGGTGACACAACTTGTTCAGGATGCCTGTAGCAGTAGGTGACCACCCGAAAAGCGTGTTCCACCACTTATGTTCTGCATCTTTTTCCATTCTTCTTAACACACGGTGAATTTCTTCAACATCGTGGTGAACGGTTATCAAGGTTTTCTGTCCATTTACTTGAACTTCTTCCAAGATCTCGATCAGGTCTTGGTGTTGCAACAATTGCTTTACCAATGAAAGATTCATCCCAATAGGTGTAGGCAGTAATTCTTGAATCAGTGTGTAATGAGATTGTATAAGTTGATGAGATATAACTGGTGCGAGATAAGAAAAATCACATCCATTAATCTTAACAAAATCACAAACACAAAAATTTGAATGATTTCTAATATTTACCGTCACCATATCTACTAATATAGAGTTGCAAGTGGTCCTCAAGCACACACAACCTTTGCCAATATACACTAGTACTGTTTCTCGATTGTCAGGACGAACCTCAAAATGACAAACATTCTGCTCAGTGTCCAGACAAATGTCTTGAGCACTGATTGTATTACTTTCGCAGATGAATCCTTGCTGTTCTCGCGCAATGCAAGATTCTAAATTGACAGTTTTCCATTTCTCATCCACTTTTCGGGCCCATACTCTATGCTCGAAAGGATAGAGTATAGCTCCGTTGTGGTTCAACCCTAATGCAATGATTGGGTAAATTATGTATACTGAAGCATTGTGTATGGCTAACACAAAGGTCGTGGCCGTATTCGTGATGGGGTTATAGGTAAAGTTTACCAAAGTCCACCAGGATGGGAGTTCTCTCTCAAATTCAGTGGCGCTGTCCCAGACAATTTTCCGAATTTCAGTAGGAAAAGTGCCTTCTTCACCTTCCCTTACGATCGAGGCGGCCACTGATTGCATCTACAGTTGTGCCTGAAAACAACTGAGAGCCAAAGAAAGGTTATTATGGACCACAATTTGTGGTCTTTTATATTTACTTTTGGTAAACAATTTATTCATTAATATTTTTGAATCAATGCCATTTAAGACTTCCAATCCTGTCCCCAACACACTAGTTAGATCTCTAACTTATTCTTTACTATCCCACTCCCATTCAATTACTATAGTAGGTAAGTGAAAAGATGTAGGAACATATTAGCAACTTAATTGCACTATTGGTCATTTTAAAATGTAGGCCTTCAGATTTGATTCTTGAATGATTCGTGTTATTCTCTGTGTCCCTCGGAGTTCTCCTGCAAAAAGGAAAACAAACAGGGCTCGCCTCCTCGAGGCAAGAATAATTAGAATGATGGAATTATCCAGCGGGTGCAGCTTGTGAGTTTGGAAAAGTTCCAAACCATTCTCGCAATGGTTTCACAGTGTTTTCACCTGTAGCCCTGCCAAAAGCTTCAGCTTGGACTGATCCTGGGGTTATTTCCCCCCCTACTAGCCCTGTTTCCTTAAAAGGGCTAAAATAATTCACTTGCCAGGCATCCCACAAACCTTTACCCTCACTTTAATGTAGAGGGTTGTCTTCTATAGGGTGCTTTTCAAGACGTCTTCGACATTGTTCGCTGGCCAAGGCTTCACGATACAAGTCTTTAGCTCCGGTGTGTTTGTGCTTTACATGTAATCATTCTAACAAGCGTTCCCAGTCTTCTGAAATTTGGTCCTTTTGTACAGGGGCCAGTCTTGCAAATTCATCAGCTCAGTTATTCCATTCTCCTGCGGATCTCTCATCTACCTGATGAGAAGCTACCCAGCCCACAGCTTGCCTAGCTAGGTTTTTTAAAGCTCTTTCAGACAGTGAGAAAATGTTACAATAGTGTTCAATCTGAGCATACCACTTTCGTACTGAGGCCTTTTGGGCTGCCCGGTCAGGGAGAGGGGTCCCAGTAGTGACTGTTCTTATGACTTTAAATGGACTTCTTGATACGGTTGGCTGCTGTCCCGTAATCTCCTCTACTTCTACCAGAGCCAAGCTACCAACAAACAAACCTTTCTCCCAGGTACATTCTGAGTTAACCTTGGCACCCAGGGGAAGGGGGTATTGTTCTGTCAACTCTAAGGCACTGAGGATGCAAAAATGTCGCTTTAAGGGAGAAACCCCAAACCTTTTAGCAACTACTTTGCTTAGAGCAGAAATCTGTGCACCGATGTCGATTAAAAAGGTTACAAGTGCATGCTTAGGACTCACTATCGCTGTGATCAACAAATCTTCCCCCTTTGTGTGTGTGAGCTGAAGGATATAAAACCACCCTCCACCCCCCCGCCCACAACTAGGGAATGGAGGTTCTAGTTTCCCTGTTTCTGGGAGAGACTCTGAAAGTCCCCTTATGAAGGGAGTTATCATGTTAGGATTCACTGGCAGCATTATTGGGGATTCACATTCGGGAATCAATTTTCTTTCATGTGTAATTTGCAAGCAGGCTGCTTTGTGTACACTTTCTAGCAACTGATCAGGTGTGCCAGTAGTTGCTAAGGGCTCTCCCCTATCTAAGGGGTTTAGCCCTCCAGCCTAGTAAGCAGCTCGCTGGGTTAGAGACCATGGGGCACGTCTGTCACCAGTTGTTAAGAAGACTCCATGCCCCCAGTATCCATTTGCTTCTTGTTCACTTAACTGAATTTGGTCTCCCCCAGTTAGGGATACACGCCACACGTATTCAGTTTCAGATTCTTTAGGGAGGCAACCATACTCCTTTTTCAGTTTGGTCAGCTCAGTGGCAGTGTAAGGTGTTTGCTTAGTTGTAATGTGAGGGTCAGTGTCCTCCTCATTTGCATAAAAGTATTCTGTTTTAACTAAGGGTCTCACATGTGGGAATTCATCATAACGTTTTCCCGAGTCCTCCAATTCTTTCTGAGGGTAGATTTGATTTATGTGTCGGATATTTTTCTCCTCTAACTCCCACTCCCTCCGCACCCCCGTGTTTTCCTTCAGAGTGGCTTTCAATGAGCGGTTTTCTTCCCTCTCCTTCTCTAATTGTTGAAAGCAGGTTTCTAATTGTTGTTCTAAGCTGGAGGTTGTTTTTTGCAAGACCTGCACCAGATTTTCAAGGGATACTATTATTTTACTTTCGTTGCGGCGTCGCATAAAGCGATCTTCTATTGCTGCTACTAGACTGGCTCCTAGAACAGCGCAGACAACTGTCTTATCTTTATTTGATCTAAACTCAGACTTGGTCTGCAAAGAAATCACTCGGTCCACTACACTTTGCAAATTAGTCCAATTGTCACAAGCCCAGTCTTCTCCGGGTACGGAGGGTCGGGCTCCATACTTTGCTAAGAGCGTGTAGAACGAGTCCCGGTCTTTTGCTAACCAAAAATCCTGATTGTCAGCTTTTCCGGTCATTCTTACTACGAAGGGGCGGTACACACTCTAGGAAGGCACAACTTAGTTACAAAAACCACAGCAACCGCTGCGTCAGCCTTCTCTTTCCAAAGTGGTCGAAGGGGCCAAAAATCTGCTACGGGGAGGCACAACTTAGTTACACAAACACACAAGATTGCCCCTTCACTCTCCCTAGCAGACAATTCTCATCAACATGAGAGCAACACCCCTTTTGCACTTTGAGATCTTTTGGTTTGATTCCGAGAGACAGAGGCCTCTCACTATTTACACCCCTCTGTTTCCCAGAATCCCATCCTCGTCGCCAATTAAATGTCACAGTCCATTTGGCGATGGACTCGTGATGGTTCTTTTACCTTGATCTTAGAGCGCAAAATTAAGGCCACCGAAATGCCAAGGGGTTATAATTCAATCAAGCAGTGTTACTTTATTAATTTGCCCGTAAAGCGGCACGCGCTAGAGAGAGAGAGTAAGAAAAACAAAAGGGAAAAGAAACAGGGAAAAGTAAGAGTAAAGATGCGAAATGAGGTTGCGTTTATCACCAGTCCAGTTCCAGAAGCGTCCCTCTGGTCTCCGGTCCCGTGGAGTCCGGCCGGTCCTCCGTCGTGGTTCGGGATCCTCTGGTGGGAAGATCTTCAACGGTGCCCATTCTGGAGTCACCTTTTATGCTTCTTCACCCCCCCTTGCTCCCATTGTGTTAGCCCAGTCTCCGCCTAGACTTCGCAACCCAGGCTCGTACTGCGCAGGCTCGAGAGATTCACGCTTTCTTTTGCCAGCGCTTACGTGTCCAGAATTCAGGGGTCTTTCTCTGGTCCATTGGGTGACCTCAGGACCCTTGGCGAGCTGCTGGGCATGCTCCTTTTCGTTGGCCATTGTTTGGGGGAGCAGGTGAGGGACACGTGTAACTGAGGCTGCAGGTGAGAACACATTCTTCTGGATGGCAGCTCTTGTCCCTGGGTCGAAGAGACCCTCATAACAATAGCTTTCAGGAGGCGGGGGCTGGTTTGGCTGAAGAAGCAGGCAAAGTCCACACGACAGCCATTGTTAGCAGGAGCCCCCCCGTATCGGAGAAACAGTGCAACACAATGCTTCTCCTTGGGCCTCTCTCCAAGTCATTGTCCATGCGTTCTTTCAGTCTCAGCTTCAGTTCTCTAAGGTCTTGATGGCGATGTTCAGGCAAATACTGCTCCATCTTCGGACCAACTCTCACATACAGTTAGGACACTTTACAACATAGCTGGGTTCACAACACTCACACTCCTTACAAGTTAAAGCCACAGCAGCTGCCACTATATTTTTAGGCATTAAAGTGCATAACTATAAACAAAACTACAATATGCTTTACAGCTATATACAGAGCCATCTTTACACCACAACAACTTCAGCAGAGGAAGTTTACACCACAACTTATTGATGTCTTAGCCATTGTCTGGGAGAGCAAGCTCTTTCTGGGCTTTCTATCTGCAGGTGCAAGGCAGCAAGGAAGCGGGACATAGATGGGACAGACCTTGACTGACATCCAGGCTGATCAGTGAAAATATTCCATACTCTTAGCATCATGCTTCGTATATAATTGGAGTAGTTTTTTCCTGGCTCATTAGATCCATTCCGGTTCAGCTCTGTTCAGGAGATTGGTTAGTTCAGCCTTTTGCTGTTCTGCCATATTGCAGTTGGCTTTTAGGCCTTTTCTGCCTTTTTTGGTTTCTCCCCAGGACTGGCTGTTTGGGACCAGTGTGCTCTCTTCCTGGGACCAGCTGCTCAGCACAGATGGAGTTCACGAGGAATTGCATTGAGTATCACCTCTTTTATATTTTATTTTTTATTTTATGTATTAGTAGTAGTAGTATTAGTATTATTTTGTTATTTTATTAAACTGGTTTTATTTCAACCCATAAGTTTCTCCCTTCCCTTTGAATTCTCTCCCCTACTTGGGGGCTGGGGGAAGTGAACAAGTGGCTATCATGGATTGATTGCTAGCTGTGGTTAAACCATGACACTGCTCCAGCATAGGTCCTTTCTGTGAGGTGCAGTCCTTCAGGAGCAGATTGCTCCAGAGTGGGTCCCCCATAGGGTCATGGGTCCTGCCAGCAAACCTGCTCCTGTATGGGCTCTCCACAGCCTCCTCCAGTGTGGGGTCCCAAGCAACTCTGCCTCCAGCTCATTCTAATCCCTTCTTCCCAACCCCCACCGCATCATTGTACCACAATCCACTCAGCTCAGAAGAGCGCAGATGAATAAAAGAAAGCATCTCTTTTGTACCTTTTGCACCCCACTGTGTCTGTCCTCAGGTACACACCTTGGTCAGTGCCGACAGCCACATCCCCCCACTCCAGGTCATGGTGACTCATGTTCACCTCCCACCCAACCACCCTCCCTCATCCCCATCCCAGCTGGGGGAGCAGGAAGGGTAGGACCCTCGGTCAACAGACAGGGTCCTCAGCCAAGGAGGTGCCCAGGCCCAGAGAAGCTTCTGGACCATGCTCATGATGAACACAGCCAGATCTGGCCAGGCTATAAAATGGGGCCCCTGCCAAAGACCCCCTTAGAGTGGTCTTCTTGGAGCAGTGGGACTGTGAACTGGAGCCCTCCCCTTAGATCAGGGAGGCTGTCTAAGGAGACTTCCCAGGATTGAGAGCCCTCACCTTCTTCTTGGTGAGTGATTATTTTCTTCTGGATATATATGGACTCATGACTAATCATGACAATAAAAACTAGAGGCAAGAATGGATGATAGTGATAGTAATCAACCTTACAAGATGTTTTTTTTCCATGGAACAGGACAGGATGGGTCTTCCCTGAGTATCGCTGGATCTGTTACAGTTGAATTAATATTAGGATAGTAACCAGCCCTGTAGCCATAGAACTCTCGTAATCAGTAACCAAACTCTGTTCTTAAAGCTGACATAGATTTATGGTATATTCTTATAAGGCAGGTAACTGTAACCGAGCCTTATTCTTAAGGTGTTGGAACGATAAAGGACTCAGCACTCCGATTCAATGTGAATCACGCCAAAGCCATTTATTACAGACACATGTCTCCTCATATACGCAACTATTCTCTAATCACGAATCCACGCTCCAAGCATGGATTCGCTAAATGAGTATCATGGGCAGTCCACACGCTGGAGCCCCACCGATGATAGGTCCGACGACTCATGCCATGCTGAGGCCCTGTTAATGAAGAAATGCCCCTCTTTCTCACAGCAGATTCTGTTCTCAGCTTCTTGAAGTGGCCTTGAGATTCCTTTGGGCCTGACTAATTCAACAACATATCTCCTTCTAACAAAACCCCTTCACAATTCCCCCTTTTTGTTCTTGAACTAGTCAGGCCCCTTAAACAGCATGCTGAATCATCTTTGAAATACACTGCAACATAGGACACGTGATTAACAACATAATTACAATTACATATAATGTAGCTAAACCTTACTTAATAAGATTAAACAACTATCTGCTTATACTCAAACCTTCATAGCATATATAAAACCTTAATTCTACTTATGACAATCTTACCAACGCACTATTTTAGAATAGTCAGACAACTTAATACAATATATTCTCTTAAATTCCTAAAAGATCTATAACTGCGCAGTTTATAGAGTAACGTACTTAATACCATCAGCATATGCTAATTATTGACTTAATATCTCAAAACTTATATTAACCTATTCATATGCTAATTATTGAATTAATATCTTAAAACTTATATTAACCTATTTAAAAGATCTATAGCTTAATCTTGATATCTCTTTTAAAACCTTACCAGTTGCTAAATTAGGTTACCATGGTAGAAATATCTTATACTTTTACCTTATCTATGCATAGATTATCTAATTGTAATATCACCCTTTTGGAACTCTTACTATCTGTTCAAATTAGCATTCTCTATGGAAGGTACCTTATCTGTTTACTAATAAGCTTTTAGACCACTGGGTCTAAGAGCATCTATAACACTGAATAAGAATTCATGGTTTACATTTGAGACAATTCTCACAACTTATCTCCCTCCTGTCCTTCTGCATCTGTCGAATCTTTGTTGTCTTTATTCAGCCATGGCTTGATCCATTTCGCAGGAATCCATTTTGATCCTTGGTCTGTAATGACACAAGCATAACCCTTTCCCCAAGTTATTAATTGGAAAGGACCCTCCCATTCACCGGTAACTCCATTGCGTATTTTGACCTGACACTGATTTTCTCTAAGGTCTGTCAAGTGTCCTTTTAAGCTTGTTCCATGACGAATCATAGGTGGAATGTCGAACCCTTGCGGAAGGCGTAAAAAGTTCAAGACATATAATGCTTTGCTTAGTCTGTCATGTGGAGTAGTACAGTCAGTTCCCCCTTTTTGTTTGTCAAGCTGATGCTTGAGAGTTCGATTCATCCTTTCTACCAAGGCCTGACCAGTAGGAGAATTTGGTATCCCTGTAATGTGCTTAACACCCCACAACTGAAAAAAGGTGGCAGTAGCTTTGGCGATATAACCAGGTGCGTTGTCTGTCTTGACCTGTGCAGGAACTCCCAAAGCTGCAAAAGCAGAGCGTAAATGTCATTGCACATGTGAACTAGTTTTACCAGTCTGAGCAGTGGCCCATATGGCGAAAGAATATGTATCAATAGACATATGCACATACTTCAGCCTGCCAAATTCAGGGACATGTGTGACGTCCATTTGCCACAATTCCAAGGCTCCTAATCCTCTTGGATTGACTCCTGCACCCAGCCCTACTGAGATGCGCTGACAATCTGCACAACTTTTAACAATACCTCGGGCTTCACTTTCGGACAATGAAAATTGCCGCTGTAAGACCTGAGCAGACTGATGGAGGAAACTATGAGAGCATACTGCTTGCCCAAACCTATCTATTGGAGGTGGAACCCAGGCAGGAGATACAAGAAAATCAGCTCGGCGGTTTCCTTCACCTAAATCGCCTTGAATTGTCAGATGACAAGCTACATAAATTTGACACATAGTTGGGGAATTTTTCATTCCCTGTGGCAAAAGTACCCATTGATACCTTTTTGCAGGTTCAGCCTTATTTACAGAATTTATGGAAAATGCAAAACGTTTACAGTCATCAGGATGCAAAGCAATGGTGAAAAAACAATCTTTCAAGTCAATTATTAAGATCTGCCAGTTTTCTGGAATCATGACAGGGGATGGTAATCCCGGCTGTAATGCTCCCATGTCTTCCATGGTATCATTAATTTTTCGAAGATCATGTAACAACCTCCATTTCTTTGATTTTTTCTGAATAGTAAACACAGGAGTATTCCAGGGACTTGTAGACGGCTCTAAATGCCCTTTTTCAAGCTGTTCCTGTACTAGCTCTTCGACATGGGCGAGTTTTTCTTTACTGAGCGGCCATTGATTTACCCATACTGGATCATCATTTTTCCACTGTAATTTCAGTACTGGTCGCCCGTCATCAATGGCCGCTTCTAGAAATGCTGTTGTTTTGTCACCAGAGTTGCTCCTAGTTGTCCTAACACATCCCGTCCTAATAGAGAAACAGGTATAGACATCACATAAGGTCGTACAGAGCATAGTGAGTCATCAGATAACTTCATTTGTAAATGATATTTGCTCACCTGAGTATTCTGCATACCCCCAACACCCATGACTGGTATTTGCGGAGACTCGAGAGGCCACCAAGGTGGCCAATTTTTTTTGCTGATAATAGTCACATGTGCACCTGTGTCTACCAGAATTTCAAAAGTCCGTGAATGACCAGTTTTATCTAAAAGAGTCACCTTTTCCATTGGCTTTGCCTTACTAATGTCTAGAGCTAAATACAACTCTGCATTGTCCGTAGAAGTAAAGCTTCCTTCTGCACATCCTTTGATTGAAACTTTTGGAACGTGTGCTTTAAATGGAACCAATTGACCTATCTTTGAGCCTTTGGGAATATGGACTGGTGGACTAAGAGTCCATACCATAATAATAACGACACCGGCAAAATCTGCACCAATTATATCTGGAAGTATAAAAATGCCATTTCTAGTAACAGATGATCTCCCTAGAATCAAAGCACTTAAACCATGCCCTAATGGTCCAGTCATGTTTGTTGGTATGCTTTGTACCTGTGAGTCAATTAATATTACATCTTTCACAGTTTCTGCATCCACTCTGGCACGCCCTGAAGTGGCAGTGGTGACTGTGTCCAAGCAGCCTGAGACCTCACTTGTGTCGTTGCGCCAGGCCTCGGTGCGCTCGTTTCCCCGTTTCCCGGTAACTGCCCAATTTTACGAAGACTAGATTTACAATCCTTAGCTTTGTGCCCAAATTTTCCACAGTGGTGACATACATTATTGTCTATTGGGCCTGGAACTCTCTTATTTGATCTGCGGTAAATCTGATTGACACGGCATTGGAACTTGTAATGCCCTATTTTTCCACATTTGAAACAAATTGGGCCTGATCTATTTGGATTGTTAGCTAACAGGGGTTTAATAGCAGCCGCAAATGCAGAAGCCATAAGACCAAATTTTTCTTCGTCTGAGCCCACCCTGGCACACGCATCCATCATTTCAGCTATTGAGCTACGTTTTGGTAAAGCAAGCAAAATTTTCTTACAGATTGGGTTAGCATTTTCAACTGCGAGTGTCTTAAACAAAGATTCTTTTGCATTGTCATCAATCGGTGCCCTATCCAAGGCTTCCCTTAAGCGGTCAAGAAAATCCATATACGATTCATTGTCCTTTTGCTTTACCTGAGTGTACGGAGGGACTGCTTTACCTTCTTCCGGCAGAGTTCGGAAAACATCTTTTGCAAGAGAGGAGCTCTTCCGCAAGATGGCAGTATGTAGCAGTGCTTGCTCTTGAGGGTTAGCAAATTGTCCTGTCCCCAACAGCTTATCTCTCGAAGCAAGTCGCAACGGGTCTCCCTCCTCACGGTCTAAATTAAGAATAGATGCTTCCTCACAAGCATCAATCCATCTACTTCTCCAGAGAACTTCTTGCATTGATGTTAGTAGCAACGTAGCTAGCTGACGACAATCATAAGGAGTTAATATCTGCCCATCAAAAAGAGTATTAATAAAGCCTTGTGTATATTTTCCATGTAAGCCATACTGCTGCACTGCTCTTCTAGCCTCTTTAATCTCCTCCCAACGCAACCCAGCCCACCCAGCATTCTGATTACCCTGTGCGTCTCGCTGGTAAATGACTGGGTATGCACTTGTTATTTCACCTTCTATCATTGCATTTCTGATAATTCCTCGCCAATGTCTTCTAATGTCATAATTATTTGTAGAACCCGAGCCCCCCGACGCACCCCCCGACGCGCCCCCCTTCTCATCACCATCAAAACAATCGCCTTCCTGAGTGCTGGATTCTTTTAACAATAACTGATATATTTTTTCACACAGTTCCTTTTCCCAGTTCTTTTCTAGCGATTTCTTTTGTCCTGTTGTAATAGTTGGAAGGGTGGGAGGCGGTGAAGGCGGACCCGAGTCAGTAAAAGAATTGATATTACACTTATTTATGACTTTAGCATTCTCAACTTTCACCAGTCCTTTTGACAAATTATCTGACTCCAGTTCTTTGGACTTCTTGGTCTCTCCAGGGTCGTGTGATGGTACAGGAGGCCATCCACTCGGTAATTTTCCTCCCTCCGCCCCAGACTGTTGTGTCATCGGGGGTGCCGAAGGCACAACAGGGCATGGAGCAGGAAGGGTATCGAAAACACGAACTGGATAAGCTTCACAGTTATTTTTAGAGTTCTTATCAGGCTGTAACGCTGCAAAAATTCCAGTAACCGCAGCCCGCTCAGCCTTAAATTCTTTTAAGGTGGAAATTATAAGCTTCCATGTAGTCGCTAATGATTTAGCTTCTTTATCTCCGTCGCTAACCTTATCCCATAATTTCTGCCCTATATCGTCCCAAAGTTCAATTTTAAAAGCTTTCTCAGCTTCTGTCGGGTAGCCGTTAGTTCTACACCAAACCAACAGTCTACGTAGGTTACTTTCTTCATATTTAAGTCCTCTCATAGAGAGAATATGCAGGAGGATTTTAACTATAGCTTCTTCCTCAGAGGATATATTCTGCCCCATAACTTCACTCTTCCCTCCTCCTGCTCCCAGCCGCTCACCTTTCCCGGGGCCTTCTTCAACAAAATTTATCCGCGGAACGTCCGTACGTCTCCGCCCGGCTCTCAGTCCAGCTGAGCCGCCTCCGGCTGGGCCGCTCCAGGCTTTTCCCCGACCTTAGTGAGACGCCGTTCGGAGTATCACGTCGGGGTCACCATTTGTTGGAACGATAAAGGACTCAGCACTCCGATTCAATGTGAATCACGCCAAAGCCATTTATTACAGACACATGTCTCCTTATATACGCAACTATTCTCTAATCACGAATCCACGCTCCAAGCATGGATTCGCTAAATGAGTATCATGGGCAGTCCACACGCTGGAGCCCCACCGATGATAGGTCCGACGACTCACGCCATGCTGAGGCCCTGTTAATGAAGAAACGCCCCTCTTTCTCACAGCAGATTCTGTTCTCAGCTTCTTGAAGTGGCCTTGAGATTCCTTTGGGCCTGACTAATTCAACAACATATCTCCTTCTAACGAAACCCCTTCACATTAAGGTGGACATAGATTTACAATATATTCTTTTCAAGTTGGTACCGTAGAAAATAACTGATAATTATAGCATCTTTTAGATAGGAAGTTTGTGTTAGAATAGGTGTGGAATATGCTAATGGTTGTCAGGGGTGTAATGAATATGTATGTGACTAACTTGTATAATAAGGTATGGTCTGAATCAGCTGTTGGAAGCCAGCTTTGGGTGCGAACCCCTGGTTTCCCAGCGCTGAAATAAAGCACCGCATATAACTACATCCGTGGTTATGTGTCCTGATTGGTAACATTTTGGCGACCCAGGTGGGACTTCGCGAGCATTGCTGAGACGGCTCGCGTCTCGATCCTGCTCCGGCTAGCACCGAGGTATTCTTGGGGAGTGCATTGGACGCGACCGGCTCTCCGCAGCTCACGACAGACCTCTGATTGGTAAGAAGGTGCTTTATCTGTTGTTTTACCTGGATTATTGGGTACCCATCTGGTCTGGTTCTGGTCTGGTAGCCTGCTGGTCAGGCGTCTGGTAGCCTGCCAGTCAGACGAGGCAAAAGTCATGCTCAGTTGGGCAGGGAGCTCCCGAGGTATTGCCTAGGCAGCCGTTCGTTAGACAGAGGGAAACCTCTGCAGGTTCGGCATCTGGTCTGGCTATTTAAGCCGCAGGCTCGGCACCTGGTTTGGTCTGGTTATTTGCGCTCACCTGATCTGGTTATCTATGCTGTTCAGGACCTGGTCTACAGTTTTAGCAATTTGATCTGTATTTGCTGTTGAAACTGGTGATTTGATCCGTCTTTACTGTTGTTCTGGTAAGGTTATCTGTGTGTTACCTTTCTGTGTTAATCATCTGTGTGTTACCCTTTTGTGTTGATATGAGCGATACGAAGATGTCACCATTGGACTGTTTGTTGAAACATTGGAAGGAGGCTGGATTTGGACAATCAATGAGTAAAAAGAAACTAATTGAATATTGTACTCACTGCTGGCCTGAGTATGACTTGCCTAATGAAGTACGGTGGCCACCGGAGGGTACTTTAGAACCTGGAACTATTAGTGAATTAATGAGGTTTTGTAAAAGGGAAGGTAAATGGGATGAGGTACAGTACGTGGATCTCTTTTTCTATCTTGTACAAAAACAGGACTGGAGGAAGGAATGTGGGTTAATGTTAGTCCGGAGGAGCGGTACTAATGATAAATGTATGGGCTGTACGGCAGAAAAGAAATGCATGACGTGTTTGGCAATAGAAAGCAGCCGCGGTAACGCCTTAGATCTGCCGTGTTTAGACGTTGCGCCTTCAGAAACTGAACCCTCTGCACCTAAACCCCTTAAACCCTCGGCACCTGTGCGTCTTACTGAAAGTGATATTGATTCCAGTGGGGATGAGGGGGCAGCAACTGGTGTAAAAGGAGTAACAACCACACCAATATCCCACAGGACTAGGAACAGAGGAAAGGAATCCCAAAAGGGGGGTGGACTGCCAAATGTAATAGCACCACTGAGACAAGCGGTAGGAGTGGGGGGAGAGCCAGTTTATGTAAAAGTCCCATTTTCGCCAGGAGATTTAATGATCTGGAAACAATCAGCTGGTCCTTACCGGGAAAACCCGGACAAGGTTGCAAGGATAATTAAAATGATAATTAAAACTCAGAATCCTGATTGGGATGATTTACAAGTGATTCTTGACACATTAATGGATGTGGGGGACTACAGTGGGTCCGTGGATTCCCTGATGGAGGGCATGGGAACAGAAATTAGCCTTGAAGATATGAAGGCCTACCCATGAGAAAGATGGGAGTAAAGGAGTATCCGGAGATATTAAGGATGTACCCGTGAGACAGAAGGGAGTAGAAGATGAACACTGATGATAGCAAAATTAGCCAATGAGATGTTACTGCTGTAACTTGTAACCAAGAGTGAAGAGACACATGAATTGGTAAAACTGTATAAAAATGCACTTGTGGCAATAAATGGCATCTACTACTTTCATCCTGGAAGAACTTGGTCCATGTCGTTTGTCCGTCTCAGCCACGACATATGGTGACCCCGACGTGATCCTGCCGGAAGAGGATCTCGCATGAAGAAGGGGACAGCGTGAAGCTGTGACAGCCGAAGGAGAGCTGTGGAGACGGAGCCCGGTACAGCTGATAGAGCAGCCGAGAAGAGATGCCGAAGATCCGGATCGTTGAAAAGACACCTCGCTAAGGAGTAGGTGAGCTACCGGGAACAGGAGGGGGTGGAACTTATCTAAAGAAGAGGGTATTATATTATCTACATGAAAGTTGCTTCTGAAGAAGCAGGGTATTAACCCTCTGGAACTGGCTTTACGAAGGAAGGACTGTGTTACTATGAGGCAAAGCACTAGTGAAAGATGCAAAGAAACAACTGAACTGTTAACAACATGTCACTTTTTGCTAGAGACTTTCAGAGGATTAAAAGACCAATGGGAACATGCAGAAACAGTGGGGAGGGATGGTCTTCCTGGCTCTCCTGGGCCAGATTCGGAGGAAAAGGCGAGATTAAGTACTACTCCGACCCCCCCTGTTACTAAAGGTTCGTCAACGCCGCCCAAGTCCATATTATCTGATATGGATAAGGATCCGCGACACTTTCTTGGAAAGTTAAAAGGAATAGAGGAGGAGCGTACCTATGTGTGGCCCCGAGATCAGATAAAAATTATGAAAGAGTCGTATACATATGTGTGGCCCCGAGATCAGATAAAAGCTATGAAAGACTCACATGAAAAAACAGCGTTGGGTTATATATGATCTCGGGAGGGGCCCCCGGAGCACCGGTCAGAGCAGTGCGTTCGGCCGACTGCTCTGCCGTCATTAATCACGGCTCAGGCATCTGCTCCACCATCATCAATCGTGGTTCCGCCGTCTGCGTCACCGCCATTGGTCACAGTTCAACCTTCTGCCCTGCTGCTATCAGTCGCGGAAGGAAAAAGTGGACTTTTTTTTTTTTTTTCCTATCCCCCCTTGCCTGGAGATTTAGGTGGGGAGGATCCTCCCGTGGTGAGCCAGACTGAGCCAAATAACGTCATTTCTATAAATTTGGGTCCCCCCAGCCTGCCCCCGCCCCCATCCCACGCTGCTGCAGAGCAAATTCCTGAGGGTGGGGGTAGAGTTTCAGAGCGTAAACCAAACTTACCAGAAAGCTGGGATTTACCCCCCAACTCTTGGAAGAGACACTAATTGACATACCACAATTACAGGCATGATAAATTCCTGAAATCCTGAGGCAATCAAGAGACCTCGCATATCAAGCTATGATAAAGGTGCCTGAAACTGACAAAGCAGCCAAATCATTTGCAGCTATTAATCAGGGTCCCAATGAGAATTACATGCAATTTATTGACCATCTTCAAGAGGCCATCAATAAGCAGGTTGAAAACTTAGAAGCTAAGGAAGCACTAGTGTTGAAATTCGCAGTAGAGAATGCTAATGTTTGCTATCAACATGTTATCTGTGAGTTTTACAGTACATATTATGTGTTTCTGTGTGTTGCCTCTCTGAAAATCAAGCAGTTTGTCAAGACTGTGAGTCAATTGTTTTACTGGTCGTTGTTAGAATTGTTTCTTTGTGGTATAAGTGCGCCGTAAAACTTTCTCCCCACTTTTCCCACTTGCGCTGCAAGCAGCCCTGTGCTTCCCCCCCTCCCTCCCTCTTCTCGTAGTTTCTACTTACGAGATGGGGTCAGGAATGACTGTTTTCAGTCGTGTTCATAAGAAATCGGTATTGGGAGGTGGTTTAGAACATAGGAAAGCACTTGGAAATATGAGGAAGGAAGATCTTGTGAAATATTGTAATAAATGGTGGCTGCTGTGTAAGTTTGATGATTGGGAAAAGTGTCCGGAGAATAGAACCTTGAAGTATAACTTTTTGTTGTTTCTAAAGCGAGAAGAGCAGGACAAAAATACAACTCTACAAGAGATCATTGAATCATTTCAGACAGTTTTACAGCTGGAACGGTTTGAACTTCAACAAGCTGAGAGAGAGTTAACTGATAACACACAGGTCACAGTAAACTTGCTGAAGTCTACAAGATGCTTTCCTCATTAACCTGTTTTCTTTGTGGGTATCTGTTTAAGCAAGTTGCAGTTTTGGATGTAAGAAAATGGAATAATGGATTTATGTTTAATATGCTGGTTTTTGACATCTGTAACTTGTAAAAGGTAAATGGGGCTGAGGAATGTAACTGTTGCTGAGCTACTTGGAATTGCATATGAAGTGTATTATGGTTGGAATGAAATGGGAAAACAAAAAAGCAAAATATCCCAGGCCTGTGTCGAGCTGCGAGGAGTTTGCCAGAGCCTCCCACTTCATACCAGTGATTACGCCAGCTGCGTGGCCTTGGTACAGCTGAACTGCAGAGAAAAAAAAAAAAAAAAAGGAAAAACCTGTTTTCCCGCTGCTAAGCGGAGAAAGGGGGGCTTTACTCCCCCCGCTCTGTCTTTTATTTTCCCTGTTGTATTGTCATCCATCCTTGTTGTGGCACTGCGTTGCTTCTCGGCTTTGAATCAGGGGTTGCTGGTGTTGTTTCTTTTTGCTTCTGTCTTGTTTCCTAGGTTTTGCCACATCTGAGGAAAGAACTCCTCATTTTCCCTCCTTGCTGAAGTCAGTCTTTTCACACTGGTCAGCTTTTGGGGGTCAGAGCGCTCACTGCTTCTCTGGGTCAGACTGGTACTGATTTGGGTGTGGAGTGCAGCCAGGCTGGTTTGGCGTGGAGTTCAAACTAATTTGTTTTCATGCTGAGCTGGATGTCTTCCCATCTCAGATGGGGGTGGAGGGAGGTTTTATTCCCCCTCGCGCCCCTCCCCTAAGCAATGTTACTGCTGGAGACCTGTAATACTGCATGAAGGAGTCTGAGGGTGAAATTTAAAGGCATCACCAGTGGATCCATAGTTCTAAGGAAGCTGGGAAATTAAACAAAAATATTATATATATATATATATATGTATATATATAGACTCATTCTGTGGTAACTGGTTGTAAGAGACTTCTTAGTAAATTCACTGTGCTAGTTTTTAAGGTCATGGGATAAAACGAAAGGAAAGCTGTTTTTTGAGACTAATAGAATGCCAAATTTGGAACAAAGTTTTAATACATGAATTCTTGTATTTGCCAGAAAGCCCTGTACCTCTCTTGGGTCAAGATCTGTTAAGTAAATTGTAAGCTCAAATAACGTTTTCTGAGAATTCTGTTTAGTTACATGTCCTACAAGAAGCTGCTTAGATGGTGCAGATCTACTTGTGCAAGTGAAAAATCTCCAAGGAAATTTTGAATACTGTATTTCCACTAATATTAAGAGCCAATGTTTCGATAAAGCAAACACTGCACTGATAGATCTGAAACAGGACTTCGATCCGGTAAGGGAAAACAATATCCAATAAATATGACAGCCAAAATGGAGTTAGAGATTTTGAGGAATAAATTTATGACAACCTTACAGGCTGACTGCATTCGATTGGACTTGCAGATTTGTCTGTTTATAGCTACAACATAGAAAAAACCTGTGGCTCTTGTGGGACAGTATGATGAGATTGCTAACAGACTGATATACTGATTGTTACTCTGATCAAGAAAAGCAGGGAATTAATTTAAGTCTTAATAGGCCATGATCCTTTTGTCATACATGTACCATTTGTGAAGTTTAATTTTTATTTTTTTTATTTGCAATCTATGTCTTTGTAAATTGCATTAACTGATTTTCTTAACAGCACAGCTTTTGACATTCATAAATGTAAAATGTAAATTGCTCAGAACCTGCAATTCTTTAACATCAGGTCATAGGCCATACATAGGCCATACATCTGTTCTGATTCCACATACTTGCACAGTTTTTGTTGATGGTTCTGGGAAGTCTCATAAAGCTGTAGTGGTTTGGTGTGAAGATAACAATAGGCATCATTCTGTAAAAATTATTGAAGGTTCAACCCAATTAGTAGAACTTGGCGCAGCCTTACATTACTTAGAGCTTTTCAAGGAGGAACCTCTAAATTTGATTTGTGATTCTGAGTACATAGTCAAGGTCCAACGTACGTATCTGATTCTGAACTGTGTTTTTGTTTTTTTTTTTCTTTTTTTAAACAAAAAGGGGGGAGAAGTAGGGAAAACACCACAAAACCAATTGTCAAAAGCATTGTATGTGATGAAACACTTTGCAAGTATGACCCAAAACCATGCTAAATCAGAAAGAGCCTACATTAGTTATGGTCAAATCACTAGTTAATGGTCAATGGAAAAGGCCACATCAATTGATAACCTGGGAGAGAGGCTATGCTTTTGTCCTTACAGATCAAGGGCCGCAATGGTTGCCAGCATGAAATGTGAAATCTGTGTTATCTTCCTGACAATGATTGCTGCATCTGCTGCGCTTTGGACGCCTGCACAGACAAAGACTAACGTGGATTACTTTAGCCAACATGACTGACCAGGACTCTACATGCCTAGCTATGGCATCTCCGGAAAACCTGTTCCACACATGCTTGGTTGGCATCCCCCTTGATGACTACAGCAGCATCACACAACTGTTTCAAAATAGTGGTTGGTGCAAAGGCATTGCAACGAACTGTAATAATACCAACATGGCACTTTGGATTAATTGCCTCCTGGAAGCAGATATTGAACCACAGGAACTGGAATTGCTGCATCTATGTCCATGGACGCTTGTATCAACCTGGTTTGTGAAAAGTGTCAGAACAATATACGAGAACATGAATGGATAAATTGCAAAATGTTAGTGCTACCCTTGGTGACTATAGAAATGAAACTCGGTGGTGTAACACCTCGCAGAAGAATCCAAGGGGTGTCATTGATAATGTGGGACAGTGACCCCCAAAACCTCCTGTATGGTGTATTCTTGATCTGTGGAGATAGAGCCTGACCAGGAATTCCTTCTAATGCTGTTGGAGGACTGTGTATTTTGGGACTATTAACTCTCTTAATGCCCAATGTATCTATGATAATAGATCACAGAAGAGCAAGACGAGAAAAATACTTTTTGCATGTATATGAGTCAAATGTGATGATAATGTAGACTTTTGGGGATCAGGGTTAAGGGTTTTAGAACCTCATGTATCTGGTGTTGGCACAGCTAAAGCTTTAAATACTTTAGAAAAATTAGGATGCTGGTTAGTTAAGCAAACTAACAGAACTTCTAAGGCTTTAAGTGGACTTTTGTTAGATGTAGATTCTGTAAGACATGCCACATGGCAGAGTAGAGCTGCAATAGACTTCTTGTTATTAGCATTGCTTAGTGGTTGGGGGTTTTTAGGATGGTTGCTATCAGTAGTGAAAACGGGACTGACTGTTTTGATGATTGTTGTGGTTGTGTTACTAATGTTGCCATGCATGATTTCTCTGCTGCAATGGGCCCTGCAGTGGACAATGAAGGCAATTTTTTTAGCACAGAAACAAAAAGGGGGAATTGTGGGGGACTACAGTGGGTCCGTGGATTCCCTGACGGAGGGCATGGGAACAGAAATTAGCCTTGAAGATATGAAGGCCTACCCATGAGAAAGATGGGAGTAAAGGAGTATCCGGAGATATTAAGGATGTACCCGTGAGAGAGAAGGGAGTAGAAGATGAACACTGATGATAGCAAAATTAGCCAACGAGATGTTACTGCTGTAACTTGTAACCAATAGTGAAGAGACACATGAATTGGTAAAACTGCATAAAAATGCACTTGTGGCAATAAATGGCATTTACTACTTTCATCCTGGAAGAACTTGGTCCATGTCGTTTGTCCGTCTCAACCACGACAAATGGATTCTACAGAAAAAGATATGGTTATACGGGTAGCAAGAGATAAAGTAAGGGAGGATATTCGGAATGGAATAGTGGGTGGCAATGTTGATGAAAATTTTCCAAAGGAGGATCCCCGGTGGGCTTATAATACTGGAGGTGGTCAGCTTCGCCTCCGGAGGTATCAGGACTGGTTATTGATCGGTGTTCAGACTGCTATGCCAAAACAAATGAATTGGTCAAAATTGTATAATGTTAGGCAGGAAAAGAATGAATCCACTTCAGACTGTTTAGAAAGATTAAAAGAAACTGCAAAGAGATATACGGATTTAGATATTGAAACAGAACAAGCAAGGGTTCAGTTGGCTTTAATCTTTTTGGGACAGTCTCAGGATGATATTCGGAAGAAATTACGGAAACTGGAGGGGGCACAATTACGAGATCTGGATGTTATGTTAGAAACAGTCTGGAAAGTTTATAATAATAGAGAAGAGGAACAGTCGAGGCGTTCTCAGCAAGACTTGTTGGCCCTGGTCCAAGGGCAAGGTAGGGGAATAGGAATGGAAGTCCGTGGCAGAGGAACTAGAGGCGGCCGAGGGCGCGGTTTTTGGAATGTTCAGGGAACTCCTTTAAGACCTGTTGTAAAGCTTGGTATAAATCAATGTGTTTAGTGTAAGGAGGAAGGACACTGGAAAAATGAATGCCCAAACCATCCGGGCTCCACGAGTCAGGTACCAAGTGCAGCAGGGAATGCAATACAAACTATGGTGTTGGGGGAGTATAATAATAACAGCTGACTATATGGCAGCACAAGAACAGATACCCAGAATAAGGAGCCCCTGGTGATGGTACAAGTGGGGGACCAGGATGTGAGATTTTTAGTGGATACAGGGGCTACTTATTCTGTGCTAAATTCCTTACAGGGAACAATAGGTCATAAAACGACAACGATTGTTGGTGCCACAGGGAGGGAAGAAGTACGGCCATTCCTGAAACCCTTAGATCTGTGTTTTGGAGAAAAGGAATTAACCCATGAGTTCTTATATGTTCCAGATTGTCCAGTTTCCCTTCTAGGACGGGATTTATTGACCAAATTGGATGCTGTAATAACATACGAGAATGGAAACCTGGTAATGAAAATTCCAGAATCTAAGGTAGGACAAATTCTGTTATTAAAAGAAAACCCGGCAGTGGAAATACCACAAGCTGTGGAGGAGGCGGTGATCCCCACGGTGTGGGAGACTGACATACCTGGGAAATCGAAAACAGCCCAGCCTGTAAAAGTGGAATTAAAGGAAGATGCCAGGCCAGTACAGTTGAGACAGTACCCACTGAAATTAGAAGCTAGGTTAGGAATAGTTCCTCTAATTGAAAAATTTTTGAGATATTGAATTCTAGAGGAATGTGAATCAGAATATAATACTCCAATTTTTCCAGTAAAGAAGCCCGATGGTAATTACCGATTAGTCCAAGATTTACGGGCTGTAAACCAGATCACTAAGGACATTTATCCGGTAGTTGCAAACCCATATACCTTGTTAACATCTGTGAAGGAGAAATATAAGTGGTTTACTGTACTTGATTTAAAAGATGCCTTCTTCTGCATACCCTTCGACCAGGAAAGTAAAAAGCTATTTGCCTTTGAATGGGAAAATCCACACAATGGAAGGAAAACTCAGTTAACCTGGACACGTCTTCCGCAAGGATTCAAGAATAGCCCAACTATTTTTGGAAATCAGTTGGCCAAGGAACTCGAGGAATGGACTACGAAAGGCCACATCATGATCCCTTGACAACGGTACCTGTTACTACAGTACGTAGACGACATTTTGATCGCGACTGAGACACGAGAACTCTGCATCCAGGTAACGATTGAAATACTGAACCCATTGGGAATGAATGGGTACAAAGTATTGAAAAGTAAAGCTCAAATTGCATCCAAGACTGTGATTTATTTAGGATGCGAGCTTTCTCAAGGACAGTGGAAATTAGGTACAAACCGTGTGCATGCTATCTGTGCTATTTCAGAACCACGAAACTTACATGAATTAAGATCCTTTTTAGGAATGACAGGATGGTGCAGACTTTGGATTATGGACTATGGGTTGATTGCTAAACCTTTATAGGAAGCACAAGGGAATAAGACGTTCATGTGGGGAAAACCACAACGTGAAGACTTCCAAAAGCTAAAACAGGCTTTGATGCAGGCACCTGCCTTGGGCCTGCCGGACTTGAGCAAAGATTTCCAGTTGTTTGTACACGAGCGACAAAGACTTGCCTTGGGGGTATTAACCCAACGACTGGGATCCTGGAAAAGACCTGTTGGCTATTTTTCTAAACAGCTAGATCCGGTAAGTGCTGGGTGGCCGGCGTGCTTACGGGTAGTAGCTGCTACAGTAATACTGATCCAGGAGGTCCGAAAATTAACTATGGGAAAAAGGATACAAGTGTTTGTATCCCATATGGTGACAACAGTACTGGAACAAAAGGGGGGCCATTGGCTGTCCCCAAGCAGAATGATGAAATACCAGGTAATTCTGACAGAACAAGATGATGATGTTCTAAAAACTACTAACTTAATGAATCCTGCTGAGTTTTTGGGTGCAGGTACTGAAGAAGGAGACCTGGAACATGATTGCGTGGAAGTCATCGAATATACCCACGCAAGTCGCCCTGATTTGAAAGACACTCCGCTGGCAGAAACTGACTGGGAACTCTTTACTGATGGCAGTAGCTTTGTGGAGAACGGAATGCGGTATGCAGGATATGCGATTACTACTGCCAAGACAGTAATTGAGGCTAAACCCTTACCGCCAAACACCTCAGCACAAAAAGCGGAGTTAATCGCCTTAACCAGGGCATTGGAACTCAGCGAAAACAAGAAAGTTAATATATGGACTGATTCAAAATATGCTTTCGGAGTTGTTCATGTGCATGGAGCCCTTTGGAAAGAGCAGGGACTGCTCTCTTCACAAGGAACAAACATTAAGTACCAGGAGGAGATACTGAACCCGATCAATGCCATTCAAAAACCATCACAAGTTTCTGTAATGCACTGTAAAGCTCATCAAAGTGGAACATCAAAAATCATCGAGGGAAATCGGCTTGCTGATCAAACAGCTCGGTCAGTAGCACGGCAAGTGAGGACAATGGTGGGTCTTGTCTCCCAGAAGGTAAGAGCAATTGATTTATTACCTTCAGAACCACCTAAATATTCTACAGAAGATGAAAAATTGGCAAGTCTAGTAAGAGCCAGTAAGAATAATTCTGGGTGGTATGTAACCACCAATGGACAAGTTGTGGTACCAACCACTATTATGAGAGGAATACTTCAGACGGAACACCAGAAGTGTCACTGGGGTGCAGAAGCATTGGTAACTTATTTAAGAAAACAAATTATCTCGGTCCAGATGTTAACAATGGCAAAGTCTATTACAGCTAAGTGTGAAATTTGCTTGAAAAATAATCCTTTAGTAAAAAGAAAAGTAGAAATGGGGAAAATTAAGACAGACGTACAACCTGGGGATTATTGGCAAATAGACTATGCGGAACTCCCCAGAACCCGAGGATTCAGGTATATACTAGTTGGGGTAGATACCTTTTCAGGATGACCGGAAGCTTTCCCTTGTCGCACCAACCAGGTGAAAGAAACTGTAAAATGGTTACTAAAGGAAATAATCCCTAGATTTGAGGTACCACTGGGGATATCCTCCGATAGGGGACCACACTTTGTTGCACAATTGGTAAAGGAAGTCAGCAGATGTTTGGGAATTAAGTGGGAGTTACATACCCCATGGAGACCCCAGTCTAGTGGACAAGTGGAGAAAATGAATCAAACCCTAAAAAGGCAACTTAGCAAGATCTGTCAGGAAGCAAAAAGTCAATGGCCTCAGGCCTTGCCAATAGCATTGTTGCGTATTAGGATTAAACCTAGGAGTGGAATGTCAGTAAGTCCATACGAGATTCTGTATGGCAAACCATATGAAGCACCAAACCCAAACCCA
Organism: Patagioenas fasciata; assembly: GCF_037038585.1. Classification (NCBI taxonomy): domain Eukaryota; kingdom Metazoa; phylum Chordata; class Aves; order Columbiformes; family Columbidae; genus Patagioenas; species Patagioenas fasciata. Next base: position 54,361,647 of record NC_092559.1, read on the forward strand.
GAGGTACATGTGAAAGGAAATCAGGACTTGTACAATTATGTGTTGTCTCTTGGCAGGACATTGAATCGACTCAGATCCGCACTAGTGTGGAATCGCCCACTAGCGCTCGAGAATCCAGTACATGATATAGAGCCTGGAGACACGGTGTATCTAAGAACTTGGAATGAAGAACCCTTAAAAGAGCGTTGGGACGGACCCTATCAAGTACTCCTAACTACATTCACCACAGTCAAAGTTGCTGGAGTAGACTCCTGGATACACTATACCCGAGTGAAGAGTCCCAAGACTGTGGAAATCGCAGATAGTGGGTCCTACCTCGCTCAAGATTACATCGCAATAATGTCTGGTTTGCATTACTGAATTCTGATCTTGGTTAGAGTGTTTGTACTTTTGAAAACTGGAGGGGGAAGTGCCACTCTATTCAACAAGGCCTCTGATAGACAGTGGGAAAATGAGACTATTCAAACGAAATTGCACATTAGGCCACGAAGAGCAGTAGGCAATAACGAAAGTACCCAGATACCACAGGTGGTACAAAGCATACAGAAACAGGCAGAGAATCTGATGATAGGATTAATTCGAGATTTCGCACTGTCTCAGAATACCAGTAGCATCACTGCTTGCCTTCCAATTCCGAAATCAGCCAAAGACCCAATACAGTGGGGGAATAATATCTACCACCTTACCAGAAATAAATAGAACTGGTAAAATAGCATGCGAATCCCGCACTAGAAAAGAAGTCGTCCCAACAGAACAAAAGGTAAAAGAACAAGGAAAATGGAAAACACCAGGGCCAAGGGAGGATTGTTTAAAATTACCTGGGGCGAAATGGGTTAAAATAGGAACGACCAGACCATTCAAACACATAGGTTGGTGTTATTATGACACGTGGACCACCAAAGTAGTAAACCGAACGGTTGAACGGACCTACTGGGAATGCAAAGATCAGGATAATAAAAATATAACTGAATCATGGAGTAACATGTGGACATTGAGTATTGTACAACAATACCAATATAGTGAAGCATTTCCATGGTGTGTACGGTGGTCCAATGTAACAGGAGGAACAACAGTACCATGGTGGAATTGTTCACGAGTAATAACTTGTCAGACAGATATGAGGGAGATACCTATATCCATCGTTAAGGTTGCAGTAATTGCAGGTTGCATTTGTCAGAAACAATTGGATCCAAAGGAAGGAACCAAGGTAGGTATCGATGGAGATAGAATCGATTGTAGAGGCGTTATAGGTAGTGTGGGACATCTGGTTTGGGCCTTAAGTGATGGGACCTGGACAACGCATTTACCAATAGCAGGACCAGTAAGGGAAATTACCTTGGGACTGCCAACCCTATGTCCTATTTGGAAAAAGTCTCCCTTGAAAAATGGGCAAGAACTTCTACATGTTAGGCACAAACGAGAAATAGATGAAGACGATGTGTGGCACGAACCATCAAGCAGTGTTAAATTCGGCTGGGCACTAGAATCTTTCTTTGCACCAATTGTGGCATACAGAAACCGAGAAATGATTGATAAATTGATCGGGCAAATGGATCAATTGGCCAGAATAACTAAAAAAAGGTTTTCGGGAACTTAATATACAATTACAGGCTACGACTAAAATGACCTTGCAGAATAGAATGGCACTCGACATAATGCTATTGAAAGAAAATATTGTCTGTGGATATTTGAAAGACAGAATTGATCATTGCTGCATCCATATTCCAAATGTAACTTTGGAGGTCGAGAAGGACATTTCTCAACTGACCCAAACAGAGATGGAGCTGCAAAAGAAAAAACAGGATGCAGAACAGAGCTGGATAGGAGCTCTGTTGGGTTCATTTGGTTTAAATTTAGGAGAATGGGTACATTCACTACTAGAAAGCTTAGTTGTACTTACAATTGTGATTATACTTCTTTGTTTATTATATGTAGGTATTAAACGCGTAATTAGTCAAACAGATGCTAAGAATAATCGCATTTTTAGTGTCCTGAGTAGGAATTATGCTAATCCTGTATTTGACAGCCATCCAGTTATCCCTCCAGCTTATGAACTGTCACATTTGCCAAATCACCAACCAAATCAATAATTGAAGAGGTTGTTTAAAGTGAAAATCCATTGTCTAATGAAAAGGATTTTCAAAGGGGGGAAGATGATAGTAATCAACCTTACAAGATGTTTTTTTTCCATGGAACAGGACAGGATGGGTCTTCCCTGAATATCGCTGGATCTGTTACATTTGAATTAATATTAGGATAGCAACCAGCCCTGTAGCCATAGAACTCTTGTAATCAGTAACCAAACTCTGTTCTTAAAGCTGACATAGATTTATGGTATATTCTTATAAGGCAGGTAACTGTAACCGAGCCTTATTCTTAAGGTGGACATAGATTTACGATATATTCTTTTAAAGTTGGTACCGTAGAAAATAACTGATAATTATAGCATCTTTTAGATAGGAAGTTTGTGTTAGAATAGGTGTGGAATATGCTAATGGTTGTCAGGGGTGTAATGAATATGTATGTGACTAACTTGTATAATAAGGTATGGTCTGAATCAGCTGTTCGAAGCCAGCTTTGGGTGCGAACCCCTGGTTTCCCAGCGCTGAAATAAAGCACCGCATATAACTATGTCCGTGGTTATGTGTCCTGATTGCTAACAATAGGACAGCACAGTCCACACGGTGATCGATCCTGGACTCCCAGGAGTTGTGAGCAGGGCATCTGCAGCCCTTCTGCCATACTCTAGATCTTTAAGAGAAGGATGATGTGAGACTAAAAGCCTCAAAAACTCTCATAGGCCTTTGCAGGCTTCACTAGTTTAAAAAAAAAAGCATTTGCAGCTAATGGTTTTGCCAGTCAGCACAATTTTACTTTAAAAAAAAAAAAAGTGTGTATTATTTGGGTTTTTTTGTGGTGGGTTGACCTTGATTGGCTGCCAGGTGCTCACCAAGCTGCTTTATCACTCCCCCTCCATTAACAGGACAAAGAGAGAAAATCTGACAAAAAGCTCATGGGTTCAGGACAGGGAGATCACTTACCAATTACCATTACAGGCAAAACAGGTTTGACTTGGGGAAATTAATTTTAATTTATTACCAATTAAAAATAGTGGGATAAGGAGAAAGAAGAACAAATGTAAAACCACCTTGCCTCCAACCCTCCCTTCATCCCAGGCTCAGCTTCAGCCCCAACTTCTCTACCTCCTCCCTATGAGCAGTGCAGGGGGATAGGAAAAGGGGGTTGTGGACAGTTCACAGTTGTGTCTGCTGCTTCCTTCCTCCTCACGCTCTTCCCTTGCTCCAGCGTGGGGTCCCTCCCACAGGAGACAGTCCTCCACGAACTTCTCCAATGTGGGGCTGTAAGAGTCTGATAAGGATAATGGCTCAAACATTGTGGCAAAACCAGTTCATCCAGCCACAGGAGACGGTACATTCAGTATAAGGTGAATTGCGATTTACATATCAACGACAAGCTAAGGAGCCACAGCCCAGGCCCGGTCGCTGACGACCTGCTGGAGGGCACATAGCTCCACCTTCTGATACGCCCAGCCTGGTACAAAGAGAAAAGCTGAGACCCTTCAACATGGTCCAAGACTTGTCAATCTTTTGCAATCACCACCCCCCCCCCCCCCCCCCCCCCCCCGACTTTTCTGTCTTTCACAATAACGCCTCCACAAAAGACCAAAAATTACGCAAGCGGGCAACCCAGAGGGCTATAAAAGCCCACCTTGTGCAAGCACTGGTGGCACCCACTCGCCATCCTGAGGACAACTCTGCTCACCACATGAACTGAACAAGATACCGGAGGACGCCGCACATCGCTGGATCCGAGACTGTGAACTTCATCACACATAAAGCGGAGCCATAAGGATGGTGAAATCTTTTTCTCTCTTTTCTTTCTTTCCCATACTTCTACTTTTTTCCTTTCCTTTGTATAAGTAAGATAGTAACACAAGATTTACAGCCCTGTATATGCCACAAACTTTTTATGTTTACCAATTGAATCTACAATAACGTAAATCCTTCTGCCACCAAATCATATACCATTTGGGCCAAGCTGCAAAATAAAAGCCTTTTGTTTACGGACCTTAAGTACTGTGTGTACTGTTTTCCAACCAAGGGGACCCATGAACCTGAGTCACTTCTCCCCCCCACTCATAACCCTGGGCAGGACTTGACAGGGTCCTTCCCACGGGCTGCAGTTCATTAACTGCTCCAGCGTGGGTCCTTTCCATGGGGTGCAGTGTTTCAGGAACAGACTGCTCTAGCGTGGGTCCCCTGCAGGGTCACAGGTCCTGCCTGAATACCTTCTCCTGTGTGAGCTCCGCTCCACAGGGCCACAGTTCCTGCCAGGGGCCTGCTCCAGCACGGGGTTTCCACGGCCTGCAGCTTCCTTCAGGGCACATCCACCTGTTCTGGTGTGGGGTCCTCCATGGGCTGCAGGGTGGACATCTACTCCACTGTGGACCTCCATGGGCTGCAGCTGGACAACCTGCATCACCATGGTTGCAGGGGAATCTCTGCCCTAGTGCCTGGAGCACCTCCTTCCCCTCCTTCCCTGCCCTTGGTGTCTGCAGTCGTTTCTCACATATTCTCACTCGTCTCTCCGAGCTGCTTTTGCGCAGTGTTTTTTACTCTTTCTTAAATATTTTATCACAGAAGTGCTACCAACGTCACTGATTGGCTCAGCTTTAGCCCTCGATGCGTCCATCTTTGAGACAGCTGGAATTGGCTCTGTTGGACATGGGGGAGCTTTTGGTGTCTTGTCACAGAAGCCACCCCTGCAGTCCCACCTCCCTACTACTAAAACATTGCCATGTAAACCAAATACAGAGAAAAGTGAGACAGATAGGCAGAGAGAGAGAGAGGGAGACAGAGAAAGAGAGGCAGGCAGAGCCGGGGGGGGGGAGGGGCAGGAAGAGAGAGGCAGGTAGTGAGAGACTGTCAGCCAGAGAGAAAGAAGGAGAGAGGGAGGGAGATAGAGAGGAAGGTAGGTAAATGGAGCAGAGAGAGATAGAGAAAGAAGTAGGGAGGGTGGGGGGGACAAAGAGGCAGGCAGGTGAGGCACAGAGAGAGAGGCAGGAGCAAGAAACGCAGAAAAATCCTGGGGAACACTGAAGAGAAATTTTTGATACAGGTAATTGACAAGCTGACTAGAAGAGATGCTCTGCTGGACTTGTTACTCATGGAAAAGGAAGAACTGATGTACTCATTTTGACTGGGAGAGAGTTAATGTTCTTCACAGCAGCTCGCATGGTGCTGTGTTTTGGATTTGTGACCAAAGTAGGGTGGATAACACACCAACATTTTAACTAGTGCTGAACATCATCAACACCTTCCCTGTTTCTCACTCTGCCCCACCAACAGATAGGCTGGGGGTGCACAAGAAGTTGGGAGGGGACACAACCAGGACAGCTGACCCCAGCTGACCAAAGGGATATTCCATACCATCTGATGCCCAGAAAGACCTTGCTCTCCCTGTCCTGAGCCCATGAGCTTTTTGTCAGATTTTCTCTCCTTGTCCTGTTAATGGAGGGGGAGTGATAAAGCAGCTTGGTGAGCACCTGGCAGCCAATCAAGGTCAACCCACCACAAAAAAACCCAAATAATACACACTTATTTTTTTTAAGGAAAATTGTGCTGACTGGCAAAACCATTAGCTGCAAATGCTTTTTTTTTTTTAAACTAGTGAAGCCTGCAAAGGCCTATGAGAGTTTTTGAGGCTTTTAGTCTCACATCATCCTTCTCTTAAAGATCTAGAGTATGGCAGAAGGGCTGCAGATGCCCTGCTCACAACTCCTGGGAGTCCAGGATCGATCACCGTGTGGACCGTGCTGTCCTATCATCCATTCTTGCCTCTAGTTTTTATTGTCATGATTAGTCATGAGTCCATATATATCCAGAAGAAAATAATCACTCACCAAGAAGAAGGTGAGGGCTCTCAATCCTGGGAAGTCTCCTTAGACAGCCTCCCTGATCTAAGGGGAGGGCTCCAGTTCACAGTCCCACTGCTCCAAGAAGACCACTCTAAGGGGGTCTTTGGCAGGGGCCCCATTTTATAGCCTGGCCAGATCTGGCTGTGTTCATCATGAGCATGGTCCAGAAGCTTCTCTGGGCCTGGGCACCTCCTTGGCTGAGGACCCTGTCTGTTGACCGAGGGTCCTACCCTTCCTGCTCCCCCAGCTGGGATGGGGATGAGGGAGGGTGGTTGGGTGGGAGGTGAACATGAGTCACCATGACCTGGAGTGGGGGGATGTGGCTGTCGGCACTGACCAAGGTGTGTACCTGAGGACAGACACAGTGGGGTGCAAAAGGTACAAAAGAGATGCTTTCTTTTATTCATCTGCGCTCTTCTGAGCTGAGTGGATTGTGGTACAATGATGCGGTGGGGGTTGGGAAGAAGGGATTAGAATGAGCTGGAGGCAGAGTTGCTTGGGACCCCACACTGGAGGAGGCTGTGGAGAGCCCATACAGGAGCAGGTTTGCTGGCAGGACCCATGACCCTATGGGGGACCCACTCTGGAGCAATCTGCTCCTGAAGGACTGCACCTCACAGAAAGGACCTATGCTGGAGCAGTGTCATGGTTTAACCACAGCTAGCAATCAATCCATGATAGCCACTTGTTCACTTCCCCCAGCCCCCAAGTAGGGGAGAGAATTCAAAGGGAAGGGAGAAACTTATGGGTTGAAATAAAACCAGTTTAATAAAATAACAAAATAATACTAATACTACTACTACTAATACATAAAATAAAAAATAAAATATAAAAGAGGTGATACTCAATGCAATTCCTCGTGAACTCCATCTGTGCTGAGCAGCTGGTCCCAGGAAGAGAGCACACTGGTCCCAAACAGCCAGTCCTGGGGAGAAACCAAAAAAGGCAGAAAAGGCCTAAAAGCCAACTGCAATATGGCAGAACAGCAAAAGGCTGAACTAACCAATCTCCTGAACAGAGCTGAACCGGAATGGATCTAATGAGCCAGGAAAAAACTACTCCAATTATATACGAAGCATGATGCTAAGAGTATGGAATATTTTCACTGATCAGCCTGGATGTCAGTCAAGGTCTGTCCCATCTATGTCCCGCTTCCTTGCTGCCTTGCACCTGCAGATAGAAAGCCCAGAAAGAGCTTGCTCTCCCAGACAATGGCTAAGACATCAATAAGTTGTGGTGTAAACTTCCTCTGCTGAAGTTGTTGTGGTGTAAAGATGGCTCTGTATATAGCTGTAAAGCATATTGTAGTTTTGTTTATAGTTATGCACTTTAATGCCTAAAAATATAGTGGCAGCTGCTGTGGCTTTAACTTGTAAGGAGTGTGAGTGTTGTGAACCCAGCTATGTTGTAAAGTGTCCTAACTGTATGTGAGAGTTGGTCCGAAGATGGAGCAGTATTTGCCTGAACATCGCCATCAAGACCTTAGAGAACTGAAGCTGAGACTGAAAGAACGCATGGACAATGACTTGGAGAGAGGCCCAAGGAGAAGCATTGTGTTGCACTGTTTCTCCGATACGGGGGGGCTCCTGCTAACAATGGCTGTCGTGTGGACTTTGCCTGCTTCTTCAGCCAAACCAGCCCCCGCCTCCTGAAAGCTATTGTTATGAGGGTCTCTTCGACCCAGGGACAAGAGCTGCCATCCAGAAGAATGTGTTCTCACCTGCAGCCTCAGTTACACGTGTCCCTCACCTGCTCCCCCAAACAATGGCCAACGAAAAGGAGCATGCCCAGCAGCTCGCCAAGGGTCCTGAGGTCACCCAATGGACCAGAGAAAGACCCCTGAATTCTGGACACGTAAGCGCTGGCAAAAGAAAGCGTGAATCTCTCGAGCCTGCGCAGTACGAGCCTGGGTTGCGAAGTCTAGGCGGAGACTGGGCTAACACAATGGGAGCAAGGGGGGGTGAAGAAGCATAAAAGGTGACTCCAGAATGGGCACCGTTGAAGATCTTCCCACCAGAGGATCCCGAACCACGACGGAGGACCGGCCGGACTCCACGGGACCGGAGACCAGAGGGACGCTTCTGGAACTGGACTGGTGATAAACGCAACCTCATTTCGCATCTTTACTCTTACTTTTCCCTGTTTCTTTTCCCTTTTGTTTTTCTTACTCTCTCTCTCTAGCGCGTGCCGCTTTACGGGCAAATTAATAAAGTAACACTGCTTGATTGAATTATAACCCCTTGGCATTTCGGTGGCCTTAATTTTGCGCTCTAAGATCAAGGTAAAAGAACCATCACGAGTCCATCGCCAAATGGACTGTGACATTTAATTGGCGACGAGGATGGGATTCTGGGAAACAGAGGGGTGTAAATAGTGAGAGGCCTCTGTCTCTCGGAATCAAACCAAAAGATCTCAAAGTGCAAAAGGGGTGTTGCTCTCATGTTGATGAGAATTGTCTGCTAGGGAGAGTGAAGGGGCAATCTTGTGTGTTTGTGTAACTAAGTTGTGCCTCCCCGTAGCAGATTTTTGGCCCCTTCGACCACTTTGGAAAGAGAAGGCTGACGCAGCGGTTGCTGTGGTTTTTGTAACTAAGTTGTGCCTTCCTAGAGTGTGTACCGCCCCTTCGTAGTAAGAATGACCGGAAAAGCTGACAATCAGGATTTTTGGTTAGCAAAAGACCGGGACTCGTTCTACACGCTCTTAGCAAAGTATGGAGCCCGACCCTCCGTACCCGGAGAAGACTGGGCTTGTGACAATTGGACTAATTTGCAAAGTGTAGTGGACCGAGTGATTTCTTTGCAGACCAAGTCTGAGTTTAGATCAAATAAAGATAAGACAGTTGTCTGCGCTGTTCTAGGAGCCAGTCTAGTAGCAGCAATAGAAGATCGCTTTATGCGACGCCGCAACGAAAGTAAAATAATAGTATCCCTTGAAAATCTGGTGCAGGTCTTGCAAAAAACAACCTCCAGCTTAGAACAACAATTAGAAACCTGCTTTCAACAATTAGAGAAGGAGAGGGAAGAAAACCGCTCATTGAAAGCCACTCTGAAGGAAAACACGGGGGTGCGGAGGGAGTGGGAGTTAGAGGAGAAAAATATCCGACACATAAATCAAATCTACCCTCAGAAAGAATTGGAGGACTCGGGAAAACGTTATGATGAATTCCCACATGTGAGACCCTTAGTTAAAACAGAATACTTTTATGCAAATGAGGAGGACACTGACCCTCACATTACAACTAAGCAAACACCTTACACTGCCACTGAGCTGACCAAACTGAAAAAGGAGTATGGTTGCCTCCCTAAAGAATCTGAAACTGAATACGTGTGGCGTGTATCCCTAACTGGGGGAGACCAAATTCAGTTAAGTGAACAAGAAGCAAATGGATACTGGGGGCATGGAGTCTTCTTAACAACTGGTGACAGACGTGCCCCATGGTCTCTAACCCAGCGAGCTGCTTACTAGGCTGGAGGGCTAAACCCCTTAGATAGGGGAGAGCCCTTAGCAACTACTGGCACACCTGATCAGTTGCTAGAAAGTGTACACAAAGCAGCCTGCTTGCAAATTACACATGAAAGAAAATTGATTCCCGAATGTGAATCCCCAATAATGCTGCCAGTGAATCCTAACATGATAACTCCCTTCATAAGGGGACTTTCAGAGTCTCTCCCAGAAACAGGGAAACTAGAACCTCCATTCCCTAGTTGTGGGCGGGGGGGTGGAGGGTGGTTTTATATCCTTCAGCTCACACACACAAAGGGGGAAGATTTGTTGATCACAGCGATAGTGAGTCCTAAGCATGCACTTGTAACCTTTTTAATCGACATCGGTGCACAGATTTCTGCTCTAAGCAAAGTAGTTGCTAAAAGGTTTGGGGTTTCTCCCTTAAAGCGACATTTTTGCATCCTCAGTGCCTTAGAGTTGACAGAACAATACCCCCTTCCCCTGGGTGCCAAGGTTAACTCAGAATGTACCTGGGAGAAAGGTTTGTTTGTTGGTAGCTTGGCTCTGGTAGAAGTAGAGGAGATTACGGGACAGCAGCCAACCGTATCAAGAAGTCCATTTAAAGTCATAAGAACAGTCACTACTGGGACCCCTCTCCCTGACCGGGCAGCCCAAAAGGCCTCAGTACGAAAGTGGTATGCTCAGATTGAACACTATTGTAACATTTTCTCACTGTCTGAAAGAGCTTTAAAAAACCTAGCTAGGCAAGCTGTGGGCTGGGTAGCTTCTCATCAGGTAGATGAGAGATCCGCAGGAGAATGGAATAACTGAGCTGATGAATTTGCAAGACTGGCCCCTGTACAAAAGGACCAAATTTCAGAAGACTGGGAACGCTTGTTAGAATGATTACATGTAAAGCACAAACACACCGGAGCTAAAGACTTGTATCGTGAAGCCTTGGCCAGCGAACAATGTCGAAGACGTCTTGAAAAGCACCCTATAGAAGACAACCCTCTACATTAAAGTGAGGGTAAAGGTTTGTGGGATGCCTGGCAAGTGAATTATTTTAGCCCTTTTAAGGAAACAGGGCTAGTAGGGGGGGAAATAACCCCAGGATCAGTCCAAGCTGAAGCTTTTGGCAGGGCTACAGGTGAAAACACTGTGAAACCATTGCGAGAATGGTTTGGAACTTTTCCAAACTCACAAGCTGCACCCGCTGGATAATTCCATCATTCTAATTATTCTTGCCTCGAGGAGGCGAGCCCTGTTTGTTTTCCTTTTTGCAGGAGAACTCCGAGGGACACAGAGAATAACACGAATCATTCAAGAATCAAATCTGAAGGCCTACATTTTAAAATGACCAATAGTGCAATTAAGTTGCTAATATGTTCCTACATCTTTTCACTTACCTACTATAGTAATTGAATGGGAGTGGGATAGTAAAGAATAAGTTAGAGATCTAACTAGTGTGTTGGGGACAGGATTGGAAGTCTTAAATGGCATTGATTCAAAAATATTAATGAATAAATTGTTTACCAAAAGTAAATATAAAAGACCACAAATTGTGGTCCATAATAACCTTTCTTTGGCTCTCAGTTGTTTTCAGGCACAACTGTAGATGCAATCAGTGGCCGCCTCGATCGTAAGGGAAGGTGAAGAAGGCACTTTTCCTACTGAAATTCGGAAAATTGTCTGGGACAGCGCCACTGAATTTGAGAGAGAACTCCCATCCTGGTGGACTTTGGTAAACTTTACCTATAACCCCATCACGAATACGGCCACGACCTTTGTGTTAGCCATACACAATGCTTCAGTATACATAATTTACCCAATCATTGCATTAGGGTTGAACCACAACGGAGCTATACTCTATCCTTTCGAGCATAGAGTATGGGCCCGAAAAGTGGATGAGAAATGGAAAACTGTCAATTTAGAATCTTGCATTGCGCGAGAACAGCAAGGATTCATCTGCGAAAGTAATACAATCAGTGCTCAAGACATTTGTCTGGACACTGAGCAGAATGTTTGTCATTTCGAGGTTCGTCCTGACAATCGAGAAACAGTACTAGTGTATATTGGCAAAGGTTGTGTGTGCTTGAGGACCACTTGCAACTCTATATTAGTAGATATGGTGACGGTAAATATTAGAAATCATTCAAATTTTTGTGTTTGTGATTTTGTTAAGATTAATGGATGTGATTTTTCTTATCTCGCACCAGTTATATCTCATCAACTTATACAATCTCATTACACACTGATTCAAGAATTACTGCCTACACCTATTGGGATGAATCTTTCATTGGTAAAGCAATTGTTGCAACACCAAGACCTGATCGAGATCTTGGAAGAAGTTCAAGTAAATGGACAGAAAACCTTGATAACCGTTCACCACGATGTTGAAGAAATTCACCGTGTGTTAAGAAGAATGGAAAAAGATGCAGAACATAAGTGGTGGAACACGCTTTTCGGGTGGTCACCTACTGCTACAGGCATCCTGAACAAGTTGTGTCACCCCATCGTTGTTCTTTTTGTATTAGTTTTGATAAGTTTTGTTCTGTCCACGGTACTGTATATTTTAAATTAGAAAATGGTAAAGCGTTTGACGCGTTTAACATCTGTGATTGATGCCCACAATTTGTTCAGTGTACCTTCCAATGTGGACATCCCTAAATTCATTGATACAAAGCGGATCGCATGATAAATGACTTATCTTTTCCTTTCCTTTTTCTTCCTTCTTACTTTCTGTCTCCCTTTGAGGATTGCGTTGTTGCCACGAGTTCCTGTTGACAATGCTCAGTCACCGGGTGGTGTGAGAGTCGGTCCAAAGATGGAGCAGTATTTGCCTGAACATCGCCATCAAGACCTTAGAGAACTGAAGCTGAGACTGAAAGAACGCATGGACAATGACTTGGAGAGAGGCCCAAGGAGAAGCATTGTGTTGCACTGTTTCTCCGATACGGGGGGGCTCCTGCTAACAATGGCTGTCGTGTGGACTTTGCCTGCTTCTTCAGGCAAACCAGCCTCCGCCTCCTGAAAGCTATTGTTATGAGGGTCTCTTCGACCCAGGGACAAGAGCTGCCATCCAGAAGAATGTGTTCTCACCTGCAGCCTCAGTTACACGTGTCCCTCACCTGCTCCCCCAAACAATGGCCAACGAAAAGGAGCATGCCCAGCAGCTCGCCAAGGGTCCTGAGGTCACCCAATGGACCAGAGAAAGACCCCTGAATTCTGGACACGTAAGCGCTGGCAAAAGAAAGCGTGAATCTCTCGAGCCTGCGCAGTACGAGCCTGGGTTGCGAAGTCTAGGCGGAGACTGGGCTAACACAATGGGAGCAAGGGGGGGTGAAGAAGCATAAAAGGTGACTCCAGAATGGGCACCGTTGAAGATCTTCCCACCAGAGGATCCCGAACCACGACGGAGGACCGGCCGGACTCCACGGGACCGGAGACCAGAGGGACGCTTCTGGAACTGGACTGGTGATAAACACAACCTCATTTCTCATCTTTACTTTTACTTTTCCCCGTTTCTTTCCCCTTTCTTTTTCTTACTCTCTCTCTCTCTAGCGCGTGCCGCTTTATGGGCAAATTAATAAAGTAACACTGCTTGATTGAATCATAACACCTTGGCATTTTGGTGGCCTTAATTTTGCGCTCTGAGATCGAGGTAAAAGAACCATCACGAGTCCATCGCCGAGTGGACCGTGACACTGTAGAGCTGAGTCTTACCTGCATTTGAGCTGTGTGCCTGAATTGTTTTGTGTTAACTGTAAGTTTTGGAGAGAGTGGGGACTGTATGTTGTGAGTAGCTTTTAGTAGTATCTGTGGCGTATTGATGTATGTATTAATACTCCTAGTTTGTATTTGTTATAAGATGAGCTGTATTGTTCTGTATTAAGCATAACGGGAGGACAGCATAGTAGTGGTATTCTGAAAAGAGCTTGTTAGGGTGTGTTTTAGCTCACAGGAAAGAAATTGAGGAACCACCTGGTGATAATGTGAATAGAGAAACCTCGATGAAATATTATAATCAGTGGCCATCGTACAAATTAGATGATGAGAAAAAGTAGCCTCAATGAAACTTTGAGTTATGGTACTTTAATATTATTGTCGAAGAGAGAAGGAAAATGGAGTCAAGTTATGTATGCTGATATATTTTTCACTTTGTGAAATCACTCAGAGTGGCAGAAAGAATGTGGTATTAATTTGGCACCACAGGATCCTTTTTTTTTAACATTGGAAAAGGAGCCAAACAAAGTACGGGGGCAGCTGAAACAATGTTGTTCAGTATGTAGAATAAGACAGAAAACTCCCCTGATGAGAGGGGAGGATAGCATAGTAGATTATGTGCCCCCACGGCGGGGGGGAGGGGGAGGTAGAATTGAAGATTATGTGCCTTTATCTTCTGAGGTGGCAGATGATGAAGCTTCAGAGAGAGAAGAGGAAAACAGGGAAAATAAATTGAATTTTTAATAGCTACTGGAGCATCTTATTTGGTTTTGAATCAGGAATTGATACCTTTAGATAAAGATTTTTTAACTGTAGTGGAAGCTACTGGCCAACAAGAGAAATCTTTCTTTTTCTTTTGACAGTCAATCAAATACAAATTGAGAAAACAAATTGGAATTCAGAAGTTCTTATATATGCCTGGGTCTCCAAAACTGTTATTAAGATGAGACCTATTAGACCAATTGAAAGCAATAATAATATTCAAACAAAGTGAAATTCAAGATAAAAACCCGAGATTTTAAATTTGGCAATGATTCAAACTGACCAGCAAAGCCAAATACCTCAGGAAATATTGGATCAAGTATTTCCAGGGGTCTGGGCTTCAAGAGTTCCTGGTAAATCAAAGAATGCAGAACCAGTGAAAATTAATTTGAAACCTGGAGGTGGACCAGTCAGAATCAAACAATATCCCCTGAAATTAGAGGATAGGGGAAAAAAAAAAAAATAAAAAAAAAAAATCAGTAACTTCCTGCAGTTTGGACTGCTGATGGAATGCGAATAAAGAAACAAGATGGTAAAAGCTATAAAGTTAGTGTAGGATTTGAGAGTAATAAATAAAATTACATTCAGTAGTAGGTAATCCTTACACATTGTTAACCAAATTATGAGACAATCAGAAATAGTTTACTGTATTGGATTTGAAAGATGCCTTGCATCTCTTCTGTCTTGCATTAGACAATGAGAGTCAGAAGCTTTTGAGTGAGAAAATCCCGATACTGGGAGAAAAGCCCAATTAACCTGGACAGCGTTACCCCAGGGATAAGAACTCAAAGCCTAGGAAGCTCTTCCAGGAAATGGGACCTTGTTATCTCCTTATAGCCACAAAAACCAAAGAAGATTGTGTGCAATGGACTGTAAGTTTACTAATTTTCTGATATTAAGGGAGTATCGAGTTTCCCAACAGAAAGCCCAACTGATGCAGCACCAAGTGACTTATCTGAGATTCAAGATCTCTGGAGGACAGGGAGAGCTGGGGATGGAGCGAAAAGAAGCTATCTGCCGGACACCAGAACCTGCAACGGTAAAAGAGCTCCAGACATTTCTTGAAATGACAGGTTGGTGCAGACTTTGGATTTTTAATTATGGACTTTTAGTAAAGCCTTTGTATGAACTGTTAAAAGAAAACACCTCCAAGTTGAATTGGATGGGAGAAGCCAGGAGGGCTTTTTCACAACTGAAAAGGAACTGATGAAGGCCCCAGCCCTGGGCCTCCCAGATGTCACCAAACCATTGTGGTTATTCTCACATGAAAGGCAAGGCATTGCTCTGGGTGTCCTAGCACAGCAATTAGGACCCTATAAGTGATCAGTGGCTACTTCAGCAAGTTTGCTGATGACACCAAGCTGGGAGGAGTGGCTGACACTGGAAGCTGTGCTGCCATCCAGAGACCTGGACAGGCTGGAGAGTTGGGCGGGGAGAAATTGAATGCAATAGAACAAGGGCAAGTGTAGAGTCTTGAATCTGGGCAGGAACAACCCCAGGTTCCAGTATAAGTTGGGGAATGACCTATTAGAGAGCAGTGTAGGGTAAAGGGACCTGGGGGTCCTGGGGACAGCAGGATGACCATGAGCCAGCACTGGACCCTTGTGGCCAGGAAGGCCAATGGTACCTGGGGTGGGTTAGAAGGGGGTGGTCAGTAGGTCAGAGAGGTTCTCCTGCCCCTCTGCTCTGCCCTGGGGAGACCACACCTGGAATATTGTGTTGTCGAGGGTTTTGATTGCAGGGTGACAATCAAACCCTGGCAGATGTATTGTTAACCTCCTCTTCCCCCCACTTCCCCCTTCAGCCCCTCCCTCTCCCTCCTTCCCACTCAGGACAGGTGATCAGGAGGAAAAGAAGGACAGAGAGAAGAGAGTTGGAAAAATTAAAAATGTTTTAGTAATGCTACTAATAAGAATAGAGAAAATAATACAAAATATACAAAACCAATCTTGAAAGTCTCCTCAGCAACTGCAGAGCCGGCACCCAAAGTCCTGGACTGGATTCTGTAGCCAACCGGAGCTGGATTCAGTCTCTCACTAGGCCTCAGTTCACAGGGATGACTAGCAAGGTCCTCTCCTAATGTCGGCCATAAGCAGAAGGGAAAAAAGGAAAAGGAAGAAGGCACGAGATCCTCGTGATCTCCCACTTTTATATGAAGTATTCACGTGAATGGAATGTTACACACAGTTGGTCAGTTTCTTGGTCACCTGTTTCTCGTTGCCCCTCTCGTGAGATGTCCATCCATGTTTATCAATAACTTCACATTCCATTGCTATGTTTACCAAAACATGTGTCTGCAGCTAATATGAAGGCTTTAGCTGACAGGCAAAAGAGAAACTTGTTTTTAACAAAACCAGGACAAACAGAGATTTTATTAGATATTGGAATTTTTTTCTAGCCCCTTCTGGTTTATTATAGCAGTGTTGGTAATGAAAGATGCTGGCTCTACTTTTCTGGAGGTCTTGGGATAATAGGGCATATGGTATTGTCACAGTTTACTGCAGGGCAACAATAAACCGTGGTAGATGCTTTCTGTTAATCCCCTGCCCTCCCAGATAAGGAAAGGTAATAGGAGGAAAGGGGAGAGAGATTTGCAAGTTGGAAAAGTTTTAAAAGCTTTACTAATGCTACTAATAAATAGAGAAAATAATACAAAATATACAAAACCAATCTTGAATTTCCTGGCATAGCGCAGCGTTGCCACAGAGCTGGCGTTGCTCCAGCGGCTGCAGGGCAGGTACCCGGAAGTCCTGGGTTGGACTCCACAGTAAACCGGAACTGGATTCAGGGATGCAGGGTCTGGAACCAGGCCTTGGATCGCAGGCACGATAGGTAGGGTCCTCTTCAGATGCCAGCCATGGTGGAAGAGAGCGAGACCCTTGTGATCTCCCACTTTTATAGGTTGTATGATGTGTATGGGATGGAATACTCAATTGGTCAATTTTAGTCACCTGTTCTGTCTGCCCCTCCTTGCAAATATGCCTCTCTGACTTATAGGACATGCAAAATTTTATCAGTAACCTTGGCTGCCATAGTAATAAATCTAAACCTGGGTCTTTTCTGCATACCACAGCTAACCTTATCAGCTCTGGAGTGAACAGCATCTCAAAAACATGCAGCTAAATTCAGAAAAGTGCAGTTACTTAGAAGAACTTAGCTGAAAGGAAAATTCACTAAAAGAGAACTGATCTTGTTTTTAACAAAACCAGGACAGGTATATCGAGTAATTTCCATGTTAATATGTCCATAACTTTTTCATTTCATTTTTGAAATGAGAGCAAATGTCAGACTCAATTATTTCAAGTCTACTATGTCTCTGTCGGAGAATGAAGAATTTTGTAGGCCTCTTTGAATGCAGACGTGCGGACCGGATGAGGGTAAAGAATCTGGCTCAATGTGAGTTTAACATCAATGCCCTTTAATGAACGTTTAACAACACTTAATATCAATGGCCGCCAGAGCACGTTTTTACAACCCTTATATACTCTTTACCCAATGGCCACGCGGCAAGCGCAGGCTACGATTGGTTACTCTCTGCAGTCACTCTTCCCCCTCCACTATGGTGATTAGCTGCAGGGCACTGTCCATGAACTGTTCATGTGCATCAACGACGGCGCCCCTCCTGCAGCCTGGGTCGAGGGCAGACCAGCTTCTGTTTACTTCCGTTCTGTCTTTGGTGTCTCCAGAAAAACCTTCCGTGCAGGTCCTAGCCTGCACCACAGCCACATCAAGCTCTGGCTTGTTCACAGCACACAGACCATGTCCTCTTTCTTCCAAAAACTCTCCACAATTCCTCCTTTTTTTCTTTTTGGACAAGCCAGGCTTGATTAGCTATGCGTTCTAACCCCTCTTTGATACGTGATAAAGAACAACTTATACATAACGTATCAATTACAACAACACCCCCTTAGGCCAAGCCAATTTGTTAAACTTTCTAAACCAAAAAATCAATCGGTTCGATTTCCTGTGGCTCTGACCCTACGGGAAGGCGATCATCGCAATTGTCATAGTTGTCAAACCATGCGCTAATATTTTTCTTCTTAGCAAACTTGAGGTATTCCATTGCCGTTTAAATATCGCAATGGATTGATTAAACAAATTCCAAGAACTTTTATTTAATGGTACTCCTACTCAACATGTAACAAATGGTGTGCTGGGTGTTGATAAACCTGCCCAGAAGGTAGTGGTGTTTAAAGATCTTCCTAACGTTACCGTACATTTTGACGAGGATCAAAAGCAGTTCTTAACAAAAACCCAGGAACTAGACTACTTCTCAAGAGAATGAAAAAGGTACAAACTTTCCACGTGTTTAACACTTTATCATTAAGACCTACTTATATAACTATATTACACATACATGTCACAGCTAAATTAATGCAAAGATTACGCCTCATTCTGTGTCCTCCGAAGGTTCTGTTGCAGGGAGTTGATTCGGTTGAATTTGCTTCAACTCCGGCTTTACTGCTCGGCTTGGAACCCACAATGGACCTTGATCTGTGGAGAGACACATGTACCCTCTGCCATTAAAAATAACAGGTACTGGTCCCTTCCACATTCCAGTGGTGGGATCACTGAACTGCTGCCACTACTGGTTGGATTGCAGATGAGACTTGCTGGCTAACTTGTTGAAGCGATCTCTGCATAACCCCTTCGAAAGCGGCAGCCATCACTTCCGCATTTCACTGTTCTTCTGTCCTGGCTACTTGCGTCAGCATTTCCTCTACTGAAGATCCCGGTGGCAGAGCTGCTAGTATTTGTTTAGTCTTTGAATTTGCATTATCGAAAACTAGCAACCGAAACATTTGGTTTTTCATCTCTTCTGACAAATCCGGGTTTTGCATTACCCCTTCATGTAGCCGGTCAATAAAATGCGTGAAATTTTCTGTAGTGCCTTGGCGTATTCCACTGAATGAGGGAGCTAAGGGTCCTGGTAAAGTTAAGAAAGCATCTAGGGCAAGTTGTGCAGCTTTCCAGTGAACTTCAGCAATAAATCGCAGCTGAACTTCTATTGTAGAGTACTGTCCACGACCTGTATAGGTATCGGGTACCACATTGGTTAATGGGTCCTTTGGACTGGTGTGTTTGGCTGTTTCTTGCTGCGCTTGTTGATACCAGGCCGATTCCCACAGGAGGAATTGTGCTGGAGTTAGTAATAAGCGCATTAAATTTTGGCAGTCCATGGGACACAATAAGTCAGCAGTAAAAATCCAATGCAGTATTTGTCTGGTAGCTTCTGAACGTATCCCATAGTTGGTGATTGTTTGTTTGGCTTGCTGTAAAATTTTCCATTCATGTGGTTCCCATACCGCTGTCTGGGTGTTCATATTTTGAATTACCGGTAGGGCTAATTTTGCTGGAGACCAATCACCTTCTAGAATGGCATCTTTGATGACTGTGGCAGGATGCAAACCCCCCTCTCTCCCCCCACCTCCTTCAGTATGGAGGGAGTAGGCACATCTCCCTCTCTCTGCTACTTGAGGCTAACAACTTCTTTTGTTTGGCCCAGAGCACCCTGGCCAGGGCCATTAGAAGAAGGGATTGCCAAGGCGCCAGTGAGCCGCTGGGCACCTGTGACCAGTGTGGGGGATGTTTGGAGGCTTCAGGGGCACCCCGCACACAGTGTGGGGGTGCAGAGAAGCTTCTAGAATGCCTACAGTCAGGTCTGATCAGCCAGTATAAAAACGGGACTCTCTCGTCGAGACTGGGCCCATTGTCGCCGGTCTCTCGGAGCATGAGCTGAAGATACTGCCGCCGAGAGCCTCCCTCCCCGGGATGGAGACCCCGCTTGCCTTGCTGCCACGGGTGTGAGATGTCCACCCATGCTTATCAATAAGTTTGCATTCCATTGCTATGTTTACCAAAACATGTATCTGGTTCTCCAGGAAAATGCAGCTAATATGAAGCTTTAGCTGACAGGCAAAGTCACTAAAAGAGAAACTTGTTTTCTAACAAAACCAGGACAACAAGGAAAACAGATTATACTCCAATTGTTGGAAGCTGTGCTGTTACCAGAAAAGTTGCCATCATGCATTTCAAGGAGTATCAAAAGGGAAACACTGATCAGGAAATTGGAAATAAATTGGCAGATTACAGATTACATTGCTAGACAAGCTTCTAAAAAGACAGAGACAGATATGAAGGTAATGTCTCTGATCCCGGATGGCTGTCTCCTCAAACCAACATCAGTAAACTATACCTTGCAGTATGTTATGGGAAATTGTATTAGAACACAACAAAACTAATTGGGGAGCTGATGCTCTATACCAAGATTTGATTAAAGGGTAAGAGTGAATTTATATACTATTTGGAAACAAGTGACCCAGCAATGTGAAATATGTCTGGAAAACAATCTTGATACTGTAAATAGGGTACATATAAGAACAACTGGAAAAGGGAAATGTACTAGGACAATACTGGCAAATATATTTTTCTGAACTCCCTAGAAAAGGGGGGTGTCAATATTTGCTGGTATTAACAGATATTTTCTCAGGTTGGCCAGAAGCATTCCCCTGCTGAGACAGTAAAGTCAGAAAAGTAACTGAAGCTTTGTTAAAAGAGATCACATCCTGATTTGGGGTACCCGCTGTGATGTCCTCTGATAGAGGGCCACATTTTGTTGCACACATAGTGCAGCAAGTCAGTAAAGCATTAGAGATCGATTGGCAGTTGCATACTCCCTACAAACCTTAAGCAAGCGGGCAGGTAGAAAAGAAAATGAATCATATAATCAAACAGCAGTTAAATAAACTTTGTCAAGAAACTAATTTGAAGTGGAATCAAGTACTACCTTTAGTGCTGCTCAGAAGTAGAGTTAAGCCTTGGGCCAAGAGAAACTTAGGTCTTTTCTTTCAAGCCAAAAGATTAAGTATATGATGTTAAAGCTTTTTCAGGTCCACCTTTAAAAGAAAAGTAGAATGGACTGTTCCAGGTGTTGCTGATGGCCTTTACTGCAATTAAGATTAAAGAGCAACCTGCCTGGATTCATTATTAAAGAGTGAAGAAAGCACCAGTAGACCTACTGCTTCCCAGTTTTCCCAGCGTTGATCTTAGTGATTCTAAAAGTATAACTGCAGTAACAAATGCTTTTATTTCTAGTTAGCTTTTACACAAATCTTTAGTGAAAACTATTATAGCCCAAAATGAACTAAAAGAAATGTCTGCACAGGTTGAATCAGAAACTGCAAAATATCCCTTGTTAGCATTATTGGTGATAATTATAGTCTTGATAGTAGTCTTATATGGTACTGAAATATGAGCAATCGCAAATCCTTTTGGGAATAAACTGAAGTATTACATGAAGTCACAAAAAATTATACATCTTGTGACTCTAATTTTAATACTAGTAATTTTGACTTGCATTATGCTACAATGTTCTATTTGGTACTGCTATCAAGTAACAGATAATTATGCCGTACCGCAACACGAGATGCCAATATTTTGTAGATCTATATTGCAAAAGAATTTGCAAGTGTATCGAAAAGGGGGGAATTGAAGAGAAGCTGCCAAATTCATGTAACCAATTGACATGAGATAAATGCTTTCTGACCACCTGCAAAATGAGGGGATATTTTTCAAGTTTTAGATCCTTCTGCATGACAAGAGGGAGACAGAAGATTAAGTGATACATTGTTTAGAAGCAGAGTGCTTAGTTTATATTTAACTAATAATTAATAGGTGCATTGTAAGCAAGAAACTAAACAATTATATCTAACATCATCAATTATTTCTTAGTGTAGATGTATTGTATGTCAGAAGTTTCAAAAACTGTAATGCATATGTAATAATTATGTGAATATAAGCAATGCAAGAGAATTCAGTCATTGGAACACTTATGGAGGATGATCCTCAGGATTCCCCAGTGCTGAAAAAATAAAGAATGCCGCTTAACAGTATAATTGACTCTGCTGTTAAGTTTATTTCTCCATTTCACTCTGCCTTTCTATCTCTGCCTCAGCCTGCCTGCCTCTATATCTGATTCTCTGCCTGCCTGCCTTTCTACCTGACAGCCTCTCTCTGTCTTCCTGACTCTCTTTGCCTGCCTCCCTGCCTGCCTTCCTCTCTTTTTTTTCTCTGCATGTTTGCCTCTCTGCCTGCCTTTCCCTCTGTCTTCCTGTCTCACTCACCCCATATCTCAGCCTCCCTGCTGGGATCTATTTCTCTCTCCCTCTCTTCTGCCTGTCTCTTCTGGATGCCTGCCACTCTGCCTGCTTCCTTTTCTCTGCCTGCCTTACTGTCTGACTGCCTCTCACTCTCTGCCTCTTTGACTTCCTGCCTATCTCTGCTTGCCTGCCTCTGCTGCTCTCCCTGCCTGCTGCTCTCTTTCTCTCTCTCAGCCTCCCTGACAGGCTCTCCTTCTCACTGCCTCTCATTGTCCCCACATCCCCCTATTGTTCTCTGTCTCTCTCTCTTTCTTTCTCATCTGTTTTGCTCTCTATGTCTCTTTTTCTTTCTCTGTGTGTGTGTCTCTCTCTCATCATTCTCTCTAGGCTTCTCTTGCTTTCACTGTATCTTCCCCCCTCACCCATGTCTTTTTCTGTCCTGTCTGTTTGTCGTGGTTTAACCCCAGCTGGTACTAAGCATCACACAGCTGCTCACTCACTCCCCCTCAGTGGGATGGGGGAGAGAATCAGAAGAGTAAGTGAGAAAACTCGTGGGCTGAGATAAAGACAGTTTAACAGGTAAAGCAAAAGCTGCACATGCAAGCAAAGCAAAATAAGGAATTCATTCACTACTTCCCATTGGCAGGCAGGTGTTCATCCATCTCCAGGAAAGCAGGGCTCCACCACACGACATGGTTACTTGGGAACAGGGGGGTTACAGGGGGTGATTCTCATTCTGGTGGCAATTCTTTCCCATGAGAAACTACCATAACAGACATAACAATATCTCAGTATTCACAGGTTCAAGGCCAGGATAACAACAGCATGAGAACTACAGGGATAGAAACAATGCTACTCCAGCCTTGGAGTGTGTAGTTGAAAGGTTACACAGTCGCAAGTAAAAGTGTACCATTCTCACACATGCTATTCCTTCTCTGAACATCTGTGATTGCTTTTCCACATCATCAGCTTTCTGTGAAATTTGACAGCAGGCAAAGGGGAATGAAAACCAATGGCATTTTTGTCTCATATTTAAATGGAAAAATAATGCTGCACTTCAGTAATTACATGCCACCAGTGTCAGCACCACCAAGGAATTTTTTTGAATTCATGGGTTTGTCCAGCCTGCATTCCCCAGACAACAGTGGAAAGAAACAGGCTGATTGTCCTGTTTAAGAACAAAAGAACAGGAACAGAGGTAGGGAGACCTTTGTCCTTGGGTGATATCTGACTGTAAGAGAGCAGGCAGCCATGATGTCAGAATCAACCTGATGGTACTAAGTGGAGGACCTCTAGTTTCAAACTACTCTCCCTGCTCTGGCCTCCCCTATGTCCACCTTCCTCACATCTGTGAAGAAGGGCAGAGGTCCTATTGTTTAGGGTTTGGTTAAGTTTTCTTTTAATATATATTATATAAATATGAGCTTCTATGAGTACATAGGTGACAAAAGGAAGTCCAGTTGGAGGCCAGTGACTAGCGATGTACCCCAGGGTCAATACTGGGTCCAGTCCCATTTAACATCTTCACTAATGATCTGGATGCTGGGGCAGAGTGTACCATCAGCAAGTTTACAGATGATGCAAAACTGGAAGGAGTGGCTGATACACCAGAGGGTCATGATGCCATTCAGAGTGACTTGGATAGGCTGGAGAAATGGGCTGACAGGAACCTCATACAGTTCAACAAAGGGAAGTGCCAGGTCCTTCACCTGGGGAGGAACAACCCCATCCACCTATATATGCTGGGAGCCACCCAGCTGGAAAGCAGCCTGGCAGAAAAGGACCTGGGGGTCCTGGTGCACACTAAGTTGAACATGAGCCAGCAATGTGCCCTTGTGGCAAGGGCCAATGGTATCCTGGGGTGCATTAGGCAAAGCATTGCCAGCAGGTCGAGGGAGGTGATCCTTCCCCTCTACTCAGCACTGGTGAGGCCACACCTGGAGTCCTGTGTCCAGTTCTGGGCTCCCCTAGTATAAGAGAGATGTGGACATACTGGAGAAAGTCCAGCAAAGGGCCACAAAGGTGACGAAGAGACTGGAGCATCTCTCCTATGAGGAAAGGCTGAGAGAGTTAGGACTGTTCAGCCTGGAGAAGGCTCAGGGGGGATCTTATGAAGGTGTGTAAATATCTGAACTGAGAGTAAAAAGAAGATGGAGCCAGGCTCTTTTCAGTGGTGCCCAGTGACAGGACAAGAGGCACAAGCTGAAACATGGGATGTTCCATCTGAACATCAGGAAACACTTTTTACGGTGAGGGTGGCTGAACACTGGAACAGGTTTCCCAGAGAGGTTGTGGAGTCTCCCTCCTTGTAGATACTCAAAAGCTGTCTATATATAGTCCCGTGCAACTGGCTTTTGGTGGCCCTGTTTGAGCAGAGGGGTGGGACAGGATGACTTCCAGAGGTCCCTTCCAACCTCAACCATTCTGTGATTTAATAAATAAATAAATAATTTGATGAAGTGAACATCCATCCCAGCCTAATACTGAGAGCAGGTTTTGAATGGAATGCATGCCAGCACTGACCCAAGTCATATAAACCAGACAAAAGGTCCTGCTAGATGCTCTGCTTTTGGAGGGTATAGTAAGGGATGGGAATCAGCTTTGTTCCTGCTCAGTCTTTTTAGGCATTTTACCTCATCTTTTCCTGCTTCCACTGGCTCCCTGATGGCGTGTACACAGGAAGGGGGAGAATGAGGCCAGCTAGTGATCCTGGTGTGACAACCTTGAAGCGCTTCCCCCCCATCCTTAGCAGAACAAAGGACCTTGTTATGCCTTAAACGTCTGGTTTTTGTTACGTTGGGAGGAAGAGATAGATGACACCTCATCTTATCTTTCCCGAAGTTTTATGGTCATGAAGGCAGACACCTTGGAAGATAAGGACAATTAACAGTGTTGCTGTGAAAGGCCTCATGGCCTAATTGGGATGATAGAGATGAACCATCTGTTGGACAACCAACTACCAGAAGAAACCACAGACCAACAGCTACCCCTGACGGGTAAGACAACTCACTTCTGGTCAATACCGTGAATTTTCCCCTAGTTTGAAGACCCCAGACCCATTTCCAGAAGAGTCTTCCTAATTAGCATGAAGAGTGAGCAGAGGGAGGAGATGAACTGCCCACATGTAAATGAACTGGGTTATGAAATGACCCCGCGCGTGGCATCAGGTGTGGCGTGTATATGTTGCGCAACCTGACCGAAGTCTTCAACGCGTCCACCCTCCCTTCACCGGACATCGCTGGATCGATAACCTGTGGAGTGGTGATATCTTACTCTCTTTGTCTCTCTCTCTCGTATCTTAGTTTATATCTTACTCTCTTTCTCTCATATCTTAGTTTTCCCTCTCTCTCTCTCTTTTGTTTTTTCCTTTTTTCTTGAACATATAAACGTAACATCATTTTAAGTTCTGCTGTTAAAGTCTTGTTAAGTTTTGTATTATAGTTACTAATTGTTGCTAATCCATCGTTTGTAGAAGTACTTTTGCTGCCAATGTATTGATAAGTTTTGTGATAATATAACATACTTTTGCCAAGTCACTAATCGCTGTAATTTGTATTCTACCACATGCTTTTAGTAAAT
The DNA here is from genome assembly GCF_037038585.1 of Patagioenas fasciata. Classification (NCBI taxonomy): domain Eukaryota; kingdom Metazoa; phylum Chordata; class Aves; order Columbiformes; family Columbidae; genus Patagioenas; species Patagioenas fasciata. The sequence goes on from NC_092559.1 coordinate 54,387,195, forward strand.
TCGTAATTGGACCCCCAGAGTGATTGTCTGTCATTCACTTCATATTGCCGCACAGAATTACCCAGAGTTAACTCACACCTGATCTCATCTGTTGAGTCAGGGCGCGTGTCGCATTCAGAGTTAGCTCATCCCTCATCCCATCTGTTGGGATGGGACACTTGGTTGGCCACAAGTCACAGGGGCTCCTTTGTTTTGGAGGCCTTCAACCTCATCACCTTGGCAATGTCAATCATTCTGAAAAATAAGAAGAAAAGTATGTAAGAATGGGGAGAACCTGGCCTTCAAGGACCACCACAGGCACTTTTCAAATACCAGCAATGTCATGCAACAGAACAATAAGCCTTTTCCTTTGGGGGAAGAAGCCAAGAGGCAGCAGAGTGAAGTGACATTTTCTCTGCATCTCAACTACCCCAAAACACCAAGACAACAACAGCCAGAAAGATTCGGATGCATACTAAGGGTTGGGGCCTTGCTGGGAAGGCTGGAATTGTACCCCACTGACTATGTCCATCTTTGGAGAATGCTATAAACCCTCCCTGTGTTATTCTATGTCGTGGTTGAGACGGACAAACGACATAGACCAAGTTCTTCCAGGATGAAAGTAGTAGATGCCATTTATTGCCACAAGTGCATTTTTATACAGTTTTACCAATTCATGTGTCTCTTCACTATTGGTTACAAGTTACAGCAGTAACATCTCATTGGCTGATTTTGCTATCATCAGTGTTCATCTTCTACTCCCTTCTCTCTCACGGGTACATCCTTAACATCTCCGGATACTCCTTTACTCACGGGTAGGCCTTCATATCTTCAAGGCTAATTTCTGTTCCGATGCCCTCCATCAGGGAATCCACGGACCCACCGTAGTCCCCCACAATTCCCCCTTTTTGTTTCTGTGCTAAAAAAAATTGCCTTCATTGTCCACTGCAGGGCCCTTTGCAGCAGAGAAATCATGCATGGCAACATTAGTAACACAACCACAACAATCATCAAAACAATCAGTCCCGTTTTCACTACTGATAGCAACCATCCTAAAAACCCCCAACCACTAAGCAATGCTAATAACAAAAAGTCTATTGCGGCTCTACTCTGCCATGTGGCATGTCTTACAGAATCTACATCTAACAAAAGTCCACTTAAAGCCTTAGAAGTTCTGTTAGTTTGCTTAACTAACCAGCATCCTAATTTTTCTAAAGTATTTAAAGCTTTAGCTGTGCCAACACCAGATACATGAGGTTCTAAAACCCTTAACCCTGATCCCCAAAAGTCTACATTATCATCACATTTTAATTCATATACATGCAAAAAGTATTTTTCTCATCTTACTCTTCTGTGATCTATTGTCATAGATACATTGGGTGTTAAGAAAGTTAATAGTCCCAAACTACATGGTCCTCCAACAGCATTAGAAGGAATTCCTGGTCAGGCTCTATCTCCACAGATCAAGAATATACCATACAGGAGGTTTTTGGGGTCTCTGTCCCACATTATCAATGACACCCCTTGGATTCTTCTGCGAGGCATTGCACCAATGAGTTTCATTTCTATATTCACCAAGGGTAGCCTAACATTTTGCAGTTTATCCATTCATGTTCTCGTATATTGTTCTGACACTTTTCACAAACCAGGTTGATACAAGCGTCCATGGACATAGATGCAGCAATTCCAGTTCCTGTGGTTCAATATCTGCTTCCAGGAGGCAATTAATCCAAAGTGCCATGTTGGTATTATTACAGTTTGTTGCAATGCCTTTGCACCAACCACTATTTTGAAACAGTTGTGTGATGCTGCTGTAGTCATCAAGGGGGATGCCAACCAAGCATGTGTGGAACAGGTTTTCCGGAGATGCCATAGCTAGGCATGTAGAGTCCTGGCCAGTCATGTTGGCTAAAGTAATCCACATGTTAGTCTTTGTCTGTGCAGGCATCCAAAGTGCAGCAGATGCAGCAATCATTGTCAGGAAGATAACACAGATTTCACATTTCATGCTGGCAACCATTGCGGCCCTTGATCTGTAAGGACACAAGCATAGCCTCTCCCCCAGGTTATCAATTCATGTGGCCTTTTCCATTGACCATTAACTAGTGATTTGACCACAACTAATGTAGGTTCTTTCTGATTTAAAAATGTTTTTGGGTCATACTTGCAAAGTGTTTCATCACATACAGTGCTTTTGACAATTGGTTTTGTGGTGTTTTCCCTACTTCTCCCCCTTTTTTAAAAAAAGAAAAAGAAAAAAACAAAAACACAGTTCAGAATCAGATATGTACTTTGGACCTTGACTACGTACTCAGAATCACAAATCAAATTTAGAGGTTCCTCCTTAACGAGCTCTAAGTAATGTAAAGTTGCGCCAAGTTCTACTAATTGGGTTGAACCTTCAATAATTTTTACAGAATGATGCCTATTGTTATCTTCACACCAAACCACTACAGCTTTATGAGACTTCCCAGAACCATCACCAAAAAACTGTGCAAGTATGTAGGATCAGACCAGATACAAGTATGGCCTATGACCTGATGTTAAAGAATTGCAAGTTCTGCAGCAATTTACATTTAGGCATGCCAAAAGCTGTGCTGGTAAGAAAACCAGCTAGTGCAATTTACAAGGACATAGATTGCAAATAAAAAATCAAAATTAAATTTCACAAATGGTACATGTATGACAAAAGGATCATGGCCTATTAAGACTTAAATTCATTCCCTGCATTTCTTGATCAGAGTAACAATCAGTATATCAGTCTGTTAGCAATCTCATCATACTGTCCCACAAGAGCCACAGGTTTTTTCTATGTTATAGCTATAAACAGACAAATCTGCAAGTCCGGTCGAATGCAGTCAGCCTGTAAGGTTGTAAGAAATTTATTCCTCAAAATCTCTAACTCCATTTTGGCTGTCATATTTATTGGATATTGTTTTCCCTTACCGGATCGAAGTCCTGTTTGAGATCTATCAGCGCAGTGTTTGCTTTATCGAAACATTGGCTCTTAATATTAGTGGAAATACAGCATTCAAAATTTCCTTGGAGATTTTTCACTTGCACAAGTAGATCTGCACCATCCAAGCAGCTTCTTGTAGGACATGTAACTAAACAGAATTCTCAGAAAATGTTATTTCAGCTTACAATTTACTTAACAGATCTTGACCCAAGAGAGGTATAGGGCTTTCCGGCAAACACAAGAATTCCTGTATTAAAACTTTGTTCCAAATTTGGCATTCTATTAGTCTCAAAACACAGTTTTTCTTTCGTTCTCTCCCATGACCTCAAAAACTAGCACAGTGAATTTACTAAGAAGTGTGGGGGACTACGGTGGGTCCGTGGATTCCCTGACGGAGGGCATGGGAACAGAAATTAGCCTTGAAGATATGAAGGCCTACCCATGAGAAAGATGGGAGTAAAGGAGTATCCGGAGATATTAAGGATGTACCCGTGAGAGAGAAGGAAGTAGAAGATGAACACTGATGATAGCAAAATTAGCCAATGAGATGTTACTGCTGTAACTTGTAACCAATAGTGAAGAGACACATGAATTGGTAAAACTGTATAAAAATGCACTTGTGGCAATAAATGGCATCTACTACTTTCATCCTGGAAGAACTTGGTCCATGTCGTTTGTCCGTCTCAACCACGACAAAGAAGTCTCTTACAACCAGTTACCACAGAATGAGTCTATATATACATATATATATATTTATATATATATATAATATTTTTGTTTAATTTCCCAGCTTCATCAGAACTATGGATCCACTGGTGATGCCTTTAAATTTCACCCTCAGACTCCTTCATGCAGTATTACAGGTCTCTAGCAGTAACATTGCTTAGGGGAGGGGTGCGGGGGGGAATAAAACCTCCCTCTCACCCCCATCTGAGATGGCAAGACCTCCAGCTCAGCATGAAAACCAATCAGTTTGAACTCCACATCAAACCAACCTGGCTGCACTCCACACCCAAATCAGTACCAGTCTGACCCAGAGAAGCACTGAGCACTCTGACCCCCCAAAGCTGACCAGTGTGAAAAGACTGACTTCAGCAAGGAGGGAAAATGAGGAGTTCTTTCCTCAGATGTGGCAAAACCTAGGAAACAAGACAGAAGCAAAAAGAAACAACACCAACAACCCCTGATTCAAAGCCGAGAAGCAACGCAGTGCCACAACAAGGATGGATGACAATACTCCAGGAAAAAAAAAAAAAAAAGGACAGAGCGGGGGGGGCGTAAAGCAAGCCTCCCTTTCTCTGCTTAGCAGCAGGAAAACAGGTTTTTCCTTTTTTTTTTTTTTTCTCTGCAGTTCAGCTGTACCAAGGCCACGCAGCTGGCGTAATCGCTGGTATGAAGTGGGAGGCTCTGGCAAACTCCTCGCAGCTCGACACAGGCCTGGGATATTTTGCTTTTTTGTTTTCCCATTTCATTCCAACCATAATACACTTCATATGCAATTCCAAGTAGCTCAGCAATAGTTACATTTCTCAGCCCCATTTACCTTTCACAAGTTACAGATGTCAAAAACCAGCATATTAAACATCAATTCATTATTCCATTTTCTTACATCCAAATCAGTTCATATTCTAGCAACTTTTAAATACATCTTCATACAATACCAAGTTCACATCCATCATAGCATTTAGGTGTTTGTCTTTTTTTTTTTTTTTTTTTTTAATCCAAAGCAGAGTTTAACAATTTAAATTCTTTTCTGGTCGCAAAATTACTAGATAACAATATAAGCAATTATTCTAGTGCACAAGGATGCATCCTAAGGGGGAGCAAGGTGGAATTTTAGCAGTGGAACCGGTTCTCATTTTGTAATTATCTCCCCAAACAAAATTCTTTTGGTACCAAATATAAATATGCAAATAAAAATACTGAGCTCAGATATGAAAACCAAACACCAAGTTCAAATATGCAGATAGATCAGTGTTACACTTATTCAAGACAATATCTCAATTTTTTCATTGCAACTTTGGACCACTTACTGCTCAGCCAGGTAGCAGTGCTGCTGGGTCTCCCTGACAAAACAGGTCAGTGCGCGCTGGAGCCCCATCGGCACCCGCCCTCCCGCCGCTGCAGTAAGATGGACCGGGCAAGGTTTTTATCAGTGTCTCATCAGGGGTGCTACAACTGTTATCCCAAAAACAGGGTTCTTTAATTGGTGTGCACACACAAGAGCCAAATTTAGTACATAGTGATGAAACACAGCCCATCACAGAGTTGTGCAAGTCTGAATGCCGGAATAAAGCTAGCATGCTAGAAAGAAAAATAACAGCTACTACACACAAAATTTTACCATCACATTCACGCAGTAAAGAACTAAATTACTCATGATCTTCTGTATTATCACAAAACGCACATTTTGAGTCTCATTCTCATTATTTAACAGTCTGTGAAATCACTGGACCACACAACAAAGGTCTACTAAAACTGCAACATGCTTAAACAGATACCCACAAAGAAAACAGGTTAATGAGGAAAGCATCTTGTAGACTTCAGGAAGTTTACTGTGACCTGCGTGTTATCAGTTAACTCTCTCTCAGCTTGTTGAAGTTCAAACCGTTCCAGCTGTAAAACTGTCTGAAATGATTCAATGATCTCTTGTAGAGTTGTATTTTTGTCCTGCTCTTCTCGCTTTAGAAACAACAAAAAGTTATACTTCAAGGTTCTATTCTCCGGACACTTTTCCCAATCATCAAACTTACACAGCAGCCACCATTTATTACAATATTTCACAAGATCTTCCTTCCTCATATTTCCAAGTGCTTTCCTATGTTCTAAACCACCTCCCAATACCGATTTCTTATGAACACGACTGAAAACAGTCATTCCTGACCCCATCTCGTAAGTAGAAACTACGAGAAGAGGGAGGGAGGGGGGGAAAGCACAGGGCTGCTTGCAGCGCAAGTGGGAAAAGTGGGAAGAAGGTTTTATGGCGCACTTATACCACAAAGAAACAATTCTAACAACGACCAGTAAAACAATTAACTCACATTCCTGACAAGCTGCTTGATTTTCAGAGAGGCAACACACAGAAACACATAATATGTACTGTAAAACTCACAGATAACATGTTGATAGCAAACATTAGCATTCTCTACTGCGAATTTCAACACTAGTGTTTCCTTAGCTTCTAAGTTTTCAATCTGCTTATTGATGGCCTCTTGAAGATGGTCAATAAATTGCATGTAATTCTCATTGGGACCCTGATTAATAGTTGCAAATGATTTGGCTGCTTTGTCGGTTTCAGGCACCTTTATCATAGCTTGATATGCGAGGTCTCTTGATTGCCTCAGGATTTCAGGAATTTATCGTGCCTGCAGTTGTGGTATGCCAATTAGTGTCTCTTCCAAGAGTTCTGGGGTAAATCCCAGCTTTTTGGTAAGTTCAGTTTACGCTCTGAAACTCTACCCCCACCCTCAGGAATTTGCTCTGCAGCAGCGTGGGACGGGGGCGGGGGCAGGCTGGGGGGACCTAAATTTATAGAAATTACGTTATTTGGCTCAGTCTGGCTCACCACGGGAGGATCTTCCCCACCTAAATCTCCAGGCAAGGGGGGATAGGAAAAAAAAAAAAAAAGTCCACTTTTTCCTTCCGCGACTGATAGCAGCGGGGCAGAAGGTTGAACTGTGACCAATGGCGGTGACGCAGACGGTGGAACCACGACTGATGATGGTGGAGCAGACGTTTGAGCCGTGATTGATGACGGCAGAGCAGTCGGTTGAATGCACTGCTCTGACCGGTGCTCCGGGGGCCCCTCCCAAGATCGTATATAACCCAACGCTGTTTTTTCATGTGAGTCTTTCATAGCTTTTATCTGATCCCAGGGCCACACATATGTATATGACTCTTTCATAATTTTTGTCTGATCTTGGGGCCACACATACGTATGCTCCTCCTCTATTCCTTTTAACTTTCCAAGAAAGTGTCGCGGATCCTTATCCGTATCAGGTAATATGGACTTGGGCGGTGTTGACGAATCTTTAGTAACAGGGGAGGTCGAAGTAGTACTTAATCTCGCCTTTTCCTCTGAATCTGGCCCAGGAGAGCCAGGAAGACCATCCCTCCCCACTGTCTCTGCATGTTTCCGTTGCTCTTTTAATCCTGTGAAAGTCTCTAGCAACAAGTGACATGTTGTTAACAGTTCAGTTGTTTCTTTGCATCTTTCACTAGTGCTTTGCCTCATAGTAACACAGTCCTTCCTTCGTAAAGCCAGTTCCAGAGGGTTAATACCCTGCTTCTTCAGAAGCAACTTTCATGTAGATAATATAATACCCTCTTCTTTAGATAAGTTCCACCCGCCCTGTTCCCGGTAGCTCACCAACTCTTAGTGTGGTGTCTTTTCAACGATCCGGATCTTTGGCAGCTCTCCTCGGCTGCTCTATCAGCTGTACCGGGCTCCATCTCCACAGCTCTTCTTCGGCTGTCACAGCTTCACGCTGTCTCCTCTTCATGCGAGATCCTCTTCAGGCAGGATCACGTCGGGGTCACCATATGTCGTGGTTGAGACGGACAAACGACATAGACCAAGTTCTTCCAGGATGAAAGTAGTAGATGCCATTTATTGCCACAAGTGCATTTTTATACAGTTTTACCAATTCATGTGTCTCTTCACTATTGGTTACAAGTTACAGCAGTAACATCTCATTGGCTGATTTTGCTATCATCAGTGTTCATCTTCTACTCCCTTCTCTCTCACGGGTACATCCTTAACATCTCCGGATACTCCTTTACTCACGGGTAGGCCTTCATATCTTCAAGGCTAATTTCTGTTCCCATGCCCTCCGTCAGGGAATCCACAGACACACCGTAGTCCCCCACAATTCTACAGCTAGTTGGCTTGATAAAAACAAACAAACAATCAAACAAACAAATACCCCACAACACAAACCCCCCCAAAAAAACAAAAAGCCCAAACCAACAACTTACTACTGTCCACTTTCTAAGTGGAGCATGACAGAGGTGAGCATGTATTAATTCGCAGTGTCTCCAAGTTGTTGCTCAGGGAAGCCTGGGTTTGTTTCCCAGATGCTTAGCTCCTAACAGCAGTACAACAGTAGGAACCTTGCATGGCTAAGGAGTGACCCATTTTGGCTGTTGGAGTGCAGCACCCCTAGGCTTTAAGTGGAAGGAGCCCAGCTGAGACAAGAGTTTGGGCCAGAGGGCACAGGCAAGAAAACATCTGGAGGCATGTTGAACAGAGAAATCAAATTACCCTTGAAAATAATGAACAGGAAAATATTCTGGTTATCACAGGGCCCTCAGAGCACCTGAATACACACAGTATCTCCACCCCAGGAAACACAAGTCTCAGAATCTTCATAACTCAATTTACATCTTGGAATCTTAAAATTATTTAGGTGGGAAGGGACCCCTGGAAGTCCCTAGTCCAACCTCTCACACCAAGCAGGGCTAACCCAAATACTTATGTTGATCAGGTTACTCAGGACCTTGTCTCATATTGTTTTCCCCAGTAGGTCACAACCTCTTCTACCCACTCCCACTAGTATACCTTATATCAGGCTCCCAGATTTGACAATATTTAAAAGCAAAACCTGAGTATTTATCAAAAAAAAAAAATTAGTAGAAATCTTTTTAAAAACATTCTTCCTAAATAAAAATTTGAATTTTGCCTTTAAAACCCATTATTCCTCAGTGAGGGACCAAAGAGCAGAATTGGGGACAAAAACCAGTACACTTCATCGATGCTGACCAAGGTGCTTTCTGCTGTGACACCCATGAGATGACTAATGATAAGCTCTCCACTGTTCTGTTCCAGGAGAAACAAACTTTGTTGCCAAAAGAAAAGAAAAAAAAAAAAAAAAGGAATAATAGTCTGATTTGCCTTGTTGCTTCCAAGATGGGATAATTATCTTGGAGAATACGTTAATTTTCTTAGAATAGTCTTCTTACAGAGAACTAACATGGAGTATCTTCTCCACTGTAACCATTCTGATCAGCATTCCTACAGAGACAAAACTTTAGACAAGTTAGCAATGTCATGTTAAAACAGACTTGGAAGACTTAATCCCATCTGTGACTGAATTCAAGGCATGAGAGGATAGATTGGCACTAGTGGAGATTGTCTGGTGTAACTTGGTTCTCATTTAGAAGATGATTCTTTCTTAATGTTGTTATAAATGTGTATAAACATATAATTTTAAATTTACCATTTTTGCAAGTATAATTCCTAAAATTATATAAGTGGAAGAGATAATACATGGATATAATCATAGAATCATTTCAGTTGGAAGAGACCCTCAGGATCATCGAGTCCAACCATAACCTAACCTAACTCTAGCACTAAACTGTGTCCCTAAGGACCTCGTCTAAATGCCTTTTAAACCCCTCCAGGGACGGTGACTCCACCACTGCCCTGGGCAGCCTGTTCCAATGTCTGACAACCCTTTCTGGGAAGAATTTTTTCCTAATATCCAATCTAAACCTCCCCTGGCACAACGTGAGGCCATTTCCTCTTGTCCTATCACTTGCTACTTGGGAGAAGAGACCAACACCCTCCATGCTGCAACCTCCTTTCAGGTAGCTGTAGACAGTGATAAGGTCTCCCTTCAGCCTCCTGTTCTCCAGGCTAAACAGCCCCAGCTCCCTCAACTGCTCCCCATCACACTTGTGCTCCAGGCCTCTCACCAGCTTTGTCGCCCTCCTCTGCGTTCTCTCTAGTACCTCAGTGTCCTTCTTATTATGAGGGGCTCAAATAATAGTAATAACATGTACAAATGCAATGAATAGCATGTATTAGGCTACTAAACTGCATGTTTCAAGGTCCAAGCCACTTTTCATCTGTTTGAGATCAGGGTGAGATTTAACTTGGGACCTGAGTTTGGGAGGCATAAATAATCCCACCTCAGCCTACTGTGGGGTCGTACATCTCTCAAGCTTCTGGTGTTAACCACATCTGCAAATAGGAATTGGAAGTCTGAATCAGGTGCAGAGCCTTTCTGGTCTGATATCCAAGATCCCTGGGGGAGTGTGAGATCTTTCATCTTAATCTATGTTTTCTTTTATTTGTGTAACAGTCACTTTCATTGCTGTACAGTAAGATGAACCTGAAAATCTGTATTGAAATAAATAACTTACGCTTTTTCCATGAATAAACAGCAACGTTTAATGCAATTCATTAAATTGTGTTCTTTAAAGTATAAGCAAAACAGCGCTGGGTGCATGGGGGATTCGCTCTGCCCAACACACACACCTTTTAAAAATAAGAAGTGTGCTTAAATACAGTAAGGTGTTACGTATTCATAATGACCCCAGGAACACCTATAAATATTCATAACCTTACCCCGCTTCTTATTAAAATGAATCTCAGATAACCATTTCCATAGTCTCCTCCTTGACCCTCCCCTGTTGCGCCTGCGCAGTGTCACTTGGTGGTTTTGAGGAGGGGTCTTTGGGGGTCTTTGGATGAAGGTTCCTTCAGCTTCGTCACAGTGAACTTCGTACCTTTGGCTCATTATGATGAACTGGCTGGAACCCAAGCTGCCAAGTCGACCGAAACCAGACTGGCGCCCCCTTTTGCTGTAAATCTTGGTGATTTTGTCTCCTCAAGGTTACAGCTGGTGCTGTAAAACTTCTTATCTCTGCAGTCGATGAGGTTCTGTTTTTCTTAACACACTTGGTTAAACTAGACATTCATCATGTGGCTTAAAGTGTTAGTTCATTAGTAGGCACTCATTATGTGGTTGGTTAACCCTTAAAATGTTAGTTCCCTCTGTCAATATAACTTCATAAACAAGTTTCACAACTTTTTGCATAGAGCTTAACCACCTTTTCTTTCTTTCTGGTTCAGAGCCCATGGCTCATTTGGTTATATCTGTAAACATTAAACATCTCAGCACAAATCACAACTGCATTTCTCACAGTATGGAGCTTTATTTTTTTAACTAATTAAAATTGCTGAGATGCAGCAGCAACCATGCACAGGGGAAGTGATGAGCATCTCCAGTAGCTGGGGGGAGGGAAACACTGCATGGCCTAAGTACAGCCTAGACCCCAGCACCACATGGTGATATAATCCAAGAGGGTTGTTGTATGCAATACCTGGTATGCCCAGATGCTTACAGCCCAATTGGGCAGGTTTAAGTAGCACTATTCCTTGTTTTGTGCAGGATTGAACTTCTCTGGCTCTTGACATACTCCCTTTCTCCCCCTCCCCCAAGTCCCCACGTCTCCGTGTTGTAAAAACTGCCTAATGTCTGAAAATATTTTATTTGCAGCTTGAGCATCCAAGGTAAAGAAGAATGTGGAACTATGGTGAATGGCATGATTAAATTCTTTAGTAAGTTAAAATCTCACTACAGGTTTTATTTAATGGTCACATTTCTGGATCTTTATTTTTAAAGCATTAAATACATTTGTCATACTTAAAGAAAGCAGTAGGAAAGAGCACATTTTGTTTGATAATCGTATTGATATCAGGGTTTAATGACATTGAGCCTCAGTCTCACTGGCTCAACAGTAAGATACAGTATTTTCTACTTAATTATCTTGCTCGTCTGTTGCCTCGTTAGTGACATCCTGCCTGTTTTTCCATCTTCTTTGCCTTTCTAGTGTTTCCCTTAAAATTAGTTTTATCTATATTTTCTGCTTTCATATGCTACATAGCACCTGAAACCCTACCATGTTTAGATGTAGTTTTTGACTAGCCAGAAGTTGTAAGGGAGGACTTAGTTGATTTTTTTTTTTTTTTCAAGTAGCAATTTTAAATTTTCCTCATTCATTGATCCTATTGTTCCTGGAGGGGCAAACTGAAAACTTGTGAAATTGTGTCTGACTGCTCTTGCTTTCTTGGTCTTTCACTATCATAGATTCACAGAACATTTGGATTGGAAGGGACCTCGGGAGGTCTCTAGTCCAACACTCTGCTCAAAACAGGGTCAGCTATGAGGTCAGACAAGGTTGCTCAGACTTGGTTCAGTCAGGGCTTGAAAACCTTCAGGAACAGAACTCCCACAACCTCTCTTGGCCCATTTTCCACTGCATGACTGTCCTCATAGTGAAAAAGTTTTTCCTTATATCCAGTCTGAACTTCTCTTGTTTCAACTTTATGCCTGTTGTTTCTCAGCCTGCTGCTACGCACCACTGGGAAGAGCCTGGCTCCATCTTATTGTTGATTTTCTTGCACGTGTTGGAAGGCTGCTACTAGGTCCCCCAAAGTGTTTTTTTCTCCAAGCTAAACAAGCTAGTTTCTCTTAGCCTCTCCTTATGGGGCATTTACTCTAGCTCTTTGCACTTCTTGGTGGCTGTACTGAGTCTGGCTGGGATGGAGTTAACTTTCTTCATAGCAGTCCATATTGTGTTGCGCTTTGCATTTATGGCTGAAACGGTACTGATAACACACCAGTGTTTTGGCTATTGCTGAATAAGTGCTTGCAGGGTGGATGTTTGGATGCTGGCCGGGGTCAACCCACCCCAGTGGCCTTCCACTGAATTTGCTCCATTTTGTTGATGTAAAGGGAGATCACTTCCTGGATCTATTTCCTGTGTTCCTCATAATACAGCACAGAATGCTATTAGCTGCATTAGCTGCCTGGGCAAACTGCTGGCTCATGTTCAGCTTGCTTTCTTCTACAGTCCCCAGCCCTTTACAGCAGAGCTGTTTCTTAGTCAGTCTGTCACCAGTTTGTATTGTTGCAAGGGATTTTTTTTTCTCTCATGGTGGCAGAGTTTGGCATTTGTCCTTGAATTTGATAAGGTTCTTCCTTTAGGCCCATTCCTCTAGCCAGGATGCTGTTGGCCTTTTTGGCCACCTAGGCACACTGCTGGCTCATATTCAGTTGGCTGTCAATCAACATCCCCAGATCCCTCTCTGCCAGGCAGCTTTCCAGCTGCTCTTCCCCAAGCCTGTAACATTGCCTGGGGTTGTTGTGACCCAAGTGCAGGACCCGGCACTTGGCCTTGTTAAACCTCATACAGTTTGCCTCAGCCCAACGATCGAGCCAGTCCAGATCCATCTGTATGGCCTTCCTACCCTCCAGCAGATCAAGACTCCCACCCAATTTGGTGTCATCTGCAAACTTACTAAGGCTGCACTCGATTCCCTCATCCAGATCATTGATAAAGAGACTAAACAGAACTGGCCCCAGTACTGAGCCCTGGGGAACACCACTCGTGACCGGCTGACAACTGGATTTGGCTCTGTTCACCACAACTCTTTGGGCTCAGCCCTCCAGCCAGTTCTTTATCCATCACAGATACACCATCGAGGTCATGAGCTGCAGCTTCTCCAGGAGATGCTGTGGGAAATGGTGTCAAAGGCTTTACTGAAGTCTAAGTACACAACATCCACAGCCTTTCCCTCATCTACTAGTTGGGTCACCTTCTCGTAGAAGGAGATCAGGTTGGTCAAGCAGGACCTGCCTTTCATAAACCCATGTTGACTGAGCCTGATCATATGGTTCTCTTGTATGTGCCGTGTTATGTTACTCAGGATCATCTGCTCCATGACCTTCCCCAGCACCGAGGTCAGACTGACAGGTCTGTAGTTCCCTGGATCCTCCTTTTGGCCCTTCTTGTAAATGGGTGTCACATTTGCCAACTTCCAGTCATCTGGGACCTCCCCAGTTAGCCAAGATTGCTGATAGATAATGGAAAGTGGCTCAGCGATCACCTCTGCCAGCTCCCTCAGCACCTTTGGGTGAATTCCATCTGGCCCCATAGACTTGTGGGTGTCCAAGTTGTGTAGCAGGTCACTAACCATTTCCCCTTGGATTATTGGGGCTTCATTCTGCTCCCCATCCCTGTCTTCTGGCTCAGGGGGCTGGGTACCCGGAGCACAGCTGTTCTGACTATTAAAGACTGAGGCAAAGAAGGCATTTCGTACCTCAGCCTTTCCCTCATCTTCTGTCACTATGTTTCCCCCCACATCCATCAGGGGATGGAGATTTTCCTTAGCCCTCCTCTTGTTGCTAATGTATTTATAGAAACATTTCTTATTTCCTTTCACAGCTGTGGCTAGGCCCAGCTCTAGTTGGGCTTTGGCCCTTCTGATTTTCTCCCTCACATTATTCTTGTATTCCTCTTGAGTAGCCTGCCCCTCCTTCCAAAAGTTATAAATTCTCTTTTCATTCCTAAGTTCCAGCCGCAGCTCTCTGTTCAGCCAGGCCGGCCTTCTTCCCCGTCGGCTCACCTTCCGGCATACGGGGACAGCCCACTCCTGCGCCTCTAAGATTATCTTCTTGAAGAGAGACCAGCCTTCCTGGACTCCCAGAATACACCCTTGCAGTACCTGACTTGTAACTAGCCTCCAGGTAAAGTAAGACCCGTTAACCACTACCTCCCTGTGGGAGGCGGTATTGAAAGCCTTGCTGGAGTTAACCTAAATGACATCCAGTACTCTCCCCTCATCTACAAATTCAGCCATTTTATCACAGAAGACAATCAGGTTGATCAGGTGTGATTTACTCTTGGTAAATCGATGCTGACCAGGAGACCATTGTACACTGAGGAATTAGCGACCCACATATCAGTTAATCTGAGGAGGCCAGGCCTGTGCTGAGCTACACATCAAGTGTAGGCTAGCATGGAGGGTGTTGGCCTCTTCTCCTAACTAGCAAGTGATAGGGCAAGAGGAAATTTCTCAAGAGGTTCCTGATTTGACCCTCATCCACTACTGGTAGAGTTCTTTTCCTTGAACCCTGTCTCCATGTACAGAGTCCTGGAAGACCTTGCTGATGAAGGCCATGACAAAGAAGGCGGTGAGTGCCTCAGCCTTGTCTGTGTCTGCTGTCACTAAATTATTATACTTACCCCATTCATCAGCAGATGCTCATTTTCCTTGCTCAGCCTTTTACTGTTAATATATTGATAGTAGCTGTTCTTGTTGCCCCTGAATCCCTTGCAGGTGTCAACTCTATGAAGAATTATTTCAGAAAGATATCACCGTGTAAGTAACCCATACTGCAAAATAAATAACGCATCTCCAAGCCTGATAATTGTTATAAAGCTATCACTGTTGGGGGTTTTTTATTTGGGAGACTCACTTTCTGAGCATTACAGTGACATCTCATGTGAAGATGTCAGTATGTTTAGTGTAACGAAATACATTAAAAAATAAATACTACTTTTTGGGCTCTTATGTCTGATTTATTTGCTTACGTTGTCCTGGGTTTTTTTGTTGATAGCTTGCAGTGGATTATTGACTGAACAAGTTGTGGTTGTGTGTTCAGTAAGCAGGTTGCATGTGTTATGTATGTGTCAGTGGAAATTTATCTTGTCAACTGTGAACACACAATGGTGGGGTTTTTTTGTCTTGTGGTTTTTTGTTGTTGTTATTTAACCAAATTAAACAAAGTACACAGTACTGCTCATGCAAGCCTCCTGCCTTACACTGATTTTTTTCTTTTTTTTCCCAACTGCAAGGTCACACAGTACTTGATCAACATACAAATGGACAGTAGTTGAGCCATTATAAAGTCTTACAGGGTTGTTTTATCCCATCAACATTTTGTGAGCCAATTTGAACCAGCAGAGTGAGATTGCAGTAGTTTTATATTGGGAAAATTTGCATAAAGTTAGGACGTATTTTCTGTTCTCTGGCAATAATGTCTGCAGATGACCACCGCATGTCACTCAGACTTAATTGGTTGTATAAATTAATTTGGCTAACAGGCAATGCAAGCCACTTTAAAAATTATCTTGAAAGCAATCACCTACTCTTTATGCTAGCCTTTAAAAGAATATTGTTTTTTATCTAAAACTAATCATAAAGGGCTCTTTTAATGTAAGAATGCTGTTCCTTTAGAGTATATATTCTTTATATGAGGTAATTATTATGGTCATTATTGAAATAATAGTAATATCACCAGTGAGAGAGAGACCCATCATAGGTGCAAGAACACCAAAAAAGCTATCTATCATCTTCTTTCCTGTAAGAGAAATGGAAAGGGACCATATGTTGACTCCTGTTAATGCCACATCAGTCTTGTTTATCTTTACACAGCTGGAGTGCTGAAGACACTTGTGTTTTAATAAATTGTTTGGTAGACCAGTTACTCTTATGTAAACAAACTACTAGCCATGGTCTTGAATAGCTGTTTTTGATGGCATTGTCTGAGAGATGTGTTATAATATATAATTTGATCTCTGTCCTGCAGGAATCCAGAAAGAGTGAGAGGGTGTGTATGGAAGAGAAAACATAATAAATCAACTTTGCTGTAGATGGCCAAGTTTATCAGCTTAAAAATTTGCCCCCCCCCCACGTCCCCTAAGTCCCCTGCATCTACACTGAAAGTTGTCGCCTTGCCCAAGGACCTCCAACATAATAGGGTGCAGCTAATAACTGAACCGAAAAGAGATATTCACTAACTTTCTTCCTGCAACCAAAGAGGAAGGGGAAGAACACACAGCTAATTGATAAACCTCCAGCAGCCCAGCACGGTGTACCAGTAATGACTGGTAACGTTACTGATTAGTTGACCACGTGTGTTAGGGCACCATAAGGAAGTGGATGAGGCCCTGTGATTAGCTGGTGGTTTCGTATCCCCAGGGATTTTGATGCTTTCTTTTATTCATCTGTGCTCTTCTGCGCTGAGTGGATCGTGGTACGATGATGCTATTTCCGGGTGCTGGTGAGGCAGCGGGGGGAGGGGGAGGAAGAGGAGAAAGAGATTGAGATTAGAACGAGCTGGAGACGGAGTTGCTTGGGTTGAAAATAATAGCTATTTTTGGCCCTTTTCATGCTCTGGAAATTCTTCCACCTGGATATAAAGAGAAGTGGGTTGGGGGAACTGCAGGTAAGATAGACAGGCGGCAGCTAGTGGCAGCTGTTTGTGTTGTGCGGGGGGGCAGGAAATGGTGCGCGCGCGCTCCTGAATTGCGGATGTGCGCCTGGGCGAGTTGATAAATGTGAAGGGGAATGGGAGAGTCGGCGAGTGGTTTATAGTTAATTTGGCTATTTAGCTGACGGTAGGGGGAGTGGGGTGCATGCCTTCTGCGCATGATCTAGGAGTTAACACAGAGGCGGATCAGGTAGCGAGTGAGGTTGTATCTTGCTCTCTGGTATCCTCCCCTTGCATTCCCTTGGGTTGCTGTGAAGTCCTTGTTTTCCTTGCAGTCTTCTGTAGCACTTTGTGCCTTCAATTTGGAGAGTGTGTGGTGGTAGTTCAGCTGGGCTTGAATGAAATTTTTGCCTGAGCAGTTGCATGGGAGGGGACTGATGTTCTTGCAGACTGTCTTTCATAAGCATGTGTGTGCCTCTGGGAAAAAGGTGAAAAGACAGGTCACTGGGGAAAAAGCTTCTAGCTCTGAGGTTTATCTTTAGCAAGCCTGTAGGTTCTGACTTACGGGGGGAATGCAAGTTATGAACACATCTTTCACAGGCAGCTTTCTGGACATCAGCAACACCTAAGTGATAGTCAGAGAGTCAGACAAGTTTTGGCAGTCTCTTCACAACATCCCAGATCTGAGCCCCTGGCAAGCAGCAAACTTCTCTAGATAACAGATCAGGTTGGCAGATGGGTGTCTGCCCTGTAGCAGGGAGTTTCCCACTACAACACTCACCACCTCCAGGTGGTCTGAAGAGACTCACCACTTCCTCCAGGTGGTTGTCATGCTAGTATGGCTTTGTGAGTGGTATAACATGCATAATAACCTAGCGATACATATACTGAAAAATACCTGGGTGCTATACAGTGAGAAGGTCTAGTGACTTCATTTTTGACAGCATGACAGAATGAGAGGCTCGCAATGCTGAGATATCCCCATTCAGCCAATGCTGCTGAAGTAATGGGGATTAAGTAGGAATACTTCTTTAGATAATGGTGAATGTGATTTGTTAAAAAGTAACTGAAGGTTAGCACATAGTTCCTAGAAAGCAGTAGATGCTTTATTTATATTTTTTTATTGTATACTTATGTTGTTGTTCAGAAATAATTTAATTATTGGAACATACATTGACTTAAAGCTCTTGTGTGAATGGTAAACCATGATTTGAAAAATATGGTTTTGGTGATTGTTTTTTTCTGTTCCTCAGTATGTGTTAAAATGTCTAGAACTGTATAATAGATTGATGTAGATTGCATAACAAGCTTTTTATGTTTCAAGTCATTGTCAGAAAATGAGTTTTTGAAATGAGTTAAATGAGTTTGAGAAGATCAAAAGCAAATAATCGTGGTAAGTCTCAAATCAAATGCAGTATTATCTGTTTGAATCCATGTGGTCCGAACAGTAATGGAGTCTGACAACATGTAAATAAACCAAAGCTTTATCGAGGCAGTAGGAAAGACTGAACAACAGTGTGTCCGTGCAGTGACTCACCTAATCACTGATAGCAAACACAGGTTCATAAGCAAT
This sequence comes from Patagioenas fasciata, assembly GCF_037038585.1. NCBI lineage: Eukaryota > Metazoa > Chordata > Aves > Columbiformes > Columbidae > Patagioenas > Patagioenas fasciata. Next base: position 54,405,493 of record NC_092559.1, read on the forward strand.
GTCATGGCTCCACTGGACTGCCAGGGATGTTTGGCAACCTGCCTATGCTGCTGCTGATGTCAGTCAGAGAGCAGGGTGTTGGCAGTCTATCTAGTCTGCTGATATTGGTAACAGGGCAGGGTGTCGATCCATTATGTGGATCTAAAAACCCATGTTGAAAACTGATGTAGTCTCTGTGCAGGTGGTGCAACTGACATTTGTTATCATAATTAATTTTTTCTGGGAAAAGGCCCCGCCCCCTCCCCCGGAGTTAAACTGTGTCTAGCTTGATCCAAGTGGTGTTTTTAAAGTGTAAAGGAAAGGCATCTTCAGAATCAAGGAGGGCTGAGAGAGAAGTTAAGATTCTTGAGCTTTCAGTATATGATTAAGTTGAACTGTTACATTTACAAATTAATGCTGTATTGAGGCAGGCATCATGCAGAGATGTCTATGGTTGCTCTTTCCTTTTGGATGCTTACATGTGTTTCACACATCATTTGTGGTTTCATTTGTGAACAGAGGATTGTTGGGACAGGAAAAGCTAGCAATTGCATTTTCTTTTGTAAATTTGGATCCCCTCCTGTGGGGAAGTGTGGAGGGGTTTCGTTAGATGGAGATATGTTGTTGAATTAGTCAGGCCCAAAGGAATCTCAAGGCCACTTCGAGAAGCTGAGAACAGAATCTGCTGTGAGAAAGAGGGGCGTTTCTTCATTAACAGGGCCTCAGCATGGCGTGAGTCGTCGGACCTATCGTCGGTGGGGCTCCAGCGTGTGGACTGCCCATGATACTCATTTAGCGAATCCATGCTTGGAGCGTGGACGCGTGATTAGAGAATAGTTGCGTATATAAGGAGGCTTGTTTCTGTACTAAATGGCTTTGCGTGATTCACATTGAATCGGAATGCTGAGTCCTTTATCGTTCCAACAGGGAAGACAGCTAATAGCAAAGACTACCAGAATACTGTGAACCCCAAAGGACAGTTTCCTGGGCTGATAATGTGGAAACTGTAAATTCAGATTAATGCTCACCAGTAGCAGCTTATGCTGTTATGCCCTTTGGCTTCATTGCCAGTTCTGTGCAGCAATCAGTAGACAGTACCATGCTTTTTCCCCTTCTAAAATCAGTGTTGCTACCCAACTGTATTTCTTCTTTTATATCCCTCTGTCTTATCAAACAAAATATCTTGCTCTTGTGAATAGCTAGCTCCTTGTATCCAGGTATGTTTTGCTATCTTCCTAAATTCAAGAATGAAGTCTAATGACTTCATTTCCAGTTTTCTATTGATGCCTAACAAACATTGTGCTTTCATATAACAGACTAGAAAAGCTTATGCCAGGTCTTTCTAGAGACTGACTCGTATAAAGGTTATAGTACTGACTTTGAAGCTCAAGTGATAAAGGCAAAGAATTAGCAAACAGCAGGGTTCAGCATCACAGTCTGTCAGACTTTAATGTTCTAGTTATAGCAGGAAGCACCTTAACTGGGAAGGCACAACAAAATGCAGGAGTTGAAAGCAAGACATTTGGTAAGAGAATGAAATATTTAAGTGTGATACTATCACTGAGGTGCATGACAGGATTGGAGATAAGTGATCTAGAAGACAAACAACATAAATAGATGGGCATGCACCCTGCCATCACAGATGGCTTTGGTTGCTGCAGACAGCCAAGTGTGTGTGTGGGGTTTTTTTGTTTGTTTTTTTGTTGTTGTCGGGTTGGTTTTTTGTTTGTTTTTGTTTGTTTGTTTTTGTTTTGTTTTTTAAGTTTTTTTGAATACCCTCTCAACATGCTTCCTGTGGCTAGCAGACTGTACTGTTGTTTTTTACTAGCAAGTTGGTCTCACGGCAGGTTGGAGTATCTATTTGCAGTACTTTTCAGATGGTGATAAAACATTGGACGCTTTCTGAGCCACGTGGAAAACTCTTGTCCTTCACTGGAGGGTTGCTGCAACCAGGAGCAGCTTTAGCAGTGCAGTTTCTCTCCTCTTATTCTTAGGCAAGTGGTAACTCCTCCTCTCCATCACAGGAGAAAACTTGTACACGTTGAATTATGCATAAAACCACACTAAGCAGGTGCTGCAAGTGTACTGTGCAAACTTGAATGTCAGGCACTAAAGCCACTAGCTATTGCTTTGCTGCATTTCTCGGACATGAAATAAAAGTCCTGTAATGCCTGCCACTTAGTATTGTAGGTGAAATGAAGGTGGCACATTCATGCATTGAGGTTTTGGTTGGATGGAGCAAATCAGTTAAATATCAGTTAAATGGTGATTAAAATTATTTCTAGAAGTTCTGGTTCATGTTCAGTCCGAGTACATCCTTAGAGCTGTTGGCTTATCTAGCTCCTTGTTTTGAAGTGGTGTAGCTTACTGAAAATGCCAAAAAAACCCAAACAAACAAACAACCCCAAAAAACCCCACAAACCACAAACCGTAAGGTTCACTCCTCCCACCTGCTTGCTTATGTAAAAACACGCACAAGAAAAAAACCTCACACCTGAAACAACTGGAAGGATATTTTTAAATAGTGCTTTTATCACTGACTGTTATCTGGATTTAACCATCCACTTCAGACCTGACAGGAACTCTTTTTTGAGCTGAGTTATTTCTAGGTCGATCATGAAGTGGAGAAGTGTTCTAATATTTTTTGTAAAATGTAACTTAAACTAGTAGGCCAAAAGTTAATATTTACATGTATCCAAGTATTGGCTGTTTGTCAGCGATGTCTGTGGTAGGTTGACCTTGGCTGGCTGCAAGGTGTCCACCAAGTTGTTCTGTCAGTCTCCATCAACAGGACAGGAAGAAAATATGATGAAACGCTCGTGGGGTTGAGAAGGGCAGGGAGATTACTTACCAATTACCATCACAGACAAAACAGACTTGACTTGGGGAAATTAATTAACTGGATTGGGTTTTTGCTTGTAGGCAAGTGGTTGGAGAAAGATCTCTTACTATATAGTGGTAAGACTAAATCTGTGAGCATCTTCTCTTTAGTGCAGACAACCTGCTAGATGTTTGGATAAAATGTAGTCACAGAACTAATGGAGGCTGGCTGCAACTATATCAACTTGGACAAAGGCATTTCCTCTTGGAGCATAAAGTTAGTATAGTTTCTTCTTTGCCATCCAGAGATGGAGCTGGCATAAGAACATCTAAAGAAGAGGGCCTTTACTCAGAATAAAATACCTGTCACATCAGTCCTCAGAGCCAGTCTCTGCTGTGGCTCTTAAGAGTAACGTAGCACAGTGGACCAGCCTCACATAGCTGAATGAGGAACACCAGACAGAGGTGGTGATCTTGCTGTTCTCTTAGTCATGGTCCATTCCTAGTTCTCCTCACTCCTCTGTATTGCACTGTGTACTTCTCAGCTCTGGCAGAATCCTGGGCCTAGTGACATCTAAACAGTCTGTGTTCAGTTGTAAATAGGCTATCGTGGTGTTTCATATTTGATATTTCTTGTCTCAAATCACTTTCCAGATGTTCCCTACTGTGCTGTATTAAAAGCTTATGCCCCTTATTGAGTGTGGAGTGTTACTAAATGACTCCTTTTGTTCCTCAGGATGATTTTGACTGGGTTTCTTGGAAGAAAACTATATTTTAGGACCTTTTTTCTGTAGCATAGCCTAAAATATGACATCCCATCTAGTGGAAGTTAAAAGCCACCCTGAGGGCTCTTCCTTCTTGCTCCCCCTCACAGGTTCCAAGTTAAACTATATTTACTTCCTAGTACCAGTTTAACAAGATCTGAGGATAAGGGGTGAAGGCTGTTAAAGAGCTTGTCACGGAGGCACCCCAAAAATCAATTTAGGCAGACAATAAGCTCTAAACAGATTTTATTCGAACCAGAACTGTTTAGCTAAGAAACCAACTAGAAATGAGGTTTATCCAAAATTACTCAGTACTCCAACCACATTATAAAACACAGGTTTGGAGACCCATTAGGAGTTCAGTTACTACACATTTCATTGGTCAAAGGCCCTGGAACAGGCTGCCCAGGGCAGTGGTGGAGTCACCATCCCTGGAGGTGTTTAAAAGGTGTTTAGACGAGGTTCTTAGGGACATGATTTAGTGCTAGAGTTAGGTTATGGTTGGACTTGATCCTGAGGGTCTCTTCCAACTGAAATGATTCTATGATTTATGCTATTATTCTGCAGAGCTTCCCAGGCATATAAGCCTCTGGGTTTTGCCAGGGTCATGGGCACAGTGCTGACAGAGGGCAGCTTCATCATAACAGGTTGGCCCACATGCATTTTTAGTGGAGGCTGGCCCTAGTCGAATTCAACCCTAGTTGAATCTGAGCTGTGGTCATTTATGGTAGTGGTCCAGAAGCTTCTCTCAACCAAGGCATTTCATTGGTCAAAGGCCCTGTCTGTCGACCAAGGGGCATGTGCATGACCATAGTGGTCCATCAGCCTAGAAGTTTCTGTTGCTTTTGGGGGGGAATGCATCTGCCACAGAGCTTTTCCACGGTGCAGCTTTGTTTTATGTTACGTTTGTTCAAATACTTGTTCGCACAGTATCTTTGCCTATTTGCCTTCAGGTAATGCTGATACAGTAACTTGAGCTGCTTTTGAAAATTTTTACGTTTTAACTAAACTATGGCATAGCCTGGTTGGAACTTTTATTTCTCTGTCTAAATATGAGAATATGCTCTCAAATATTAGTTTGTCAATGACTATTATTAGAAGAACATTGTGGGTTAAAATCTAAAATAAGAGAAGTTACATCAAGGATTAATTGGACCCTGCTTTGTCGTCTTCAAATGAAAATGAAGTCTTTTCTGTTGCCTTTTTGCATAATAAAACAACTGATATTCTCTCTTGGAAGCATTCCTTAGGTGGGCAGCCATTTTTTTGTTCTACATCCCTGCCAGACTAATGAATTTATGTATTCTATACTGACCGGTTCACAAATAGCTGAGAAACACTAACATATGACACACGTAAAATAAATCACCTGAAAAATAGACATGGTCAAGACAACTTCCTTGGTCCAGACAGAATAAGATTCTGGATTGCCGCTTAAAAGTTGAAAATTAAAATAGACCATGTACATAAAGTGATGGAATAACCTCATTTGAAATTACTTTATGGCTGTCAAGTGTATCTGCAATTCAGGAAAAGGTTGGGACAACATGTTTATGGAGGTTTTTTTGTTTTGTTTTGCTTGGTTTTTTTTCTAGACACTTACATTACATCATGGCTAAGTATTGTAGGCCCAGTTGTGTGTTGAAATCTACCCCGAGTTATCCAAAACTAGCACTTGAGCAGAATACAAATGCTGGATTAATCAAAAGGTAAGAGAGAACTAAATCACTTTCTTTCCCTTTCCCTCCCCCTCCCCCTCTCCCTCCCCCTCTCCTATTCTCTACCCCCACCCCCATCTTGCAAAATTAAAGAAGGTCAAATGGATAATTGGCAACACATTATCTTTTCCTTTGGAGGTCTTGGCTCAGTTAATTTAGGACCCTCCTTTTGACAATTTGCTTACAGGGCTGCCTTATTGCCTTTTTTACTTTGCACTGAAAATTTGCAGAGAGAGAGCTGATTGGCATACTGCCAACACCATTCCTGACTTGACCCTTGGGAGGCAGTCCTGAAGGACAAAGGAGTCCAGGAAGGCTGGTCTCTCTTCAAGAAGATAATCTTAGAGGCGCAGGACTAGGCTGTCTCCGTGTGCCAGAAGGCAAGCTGACGGCGAAGAAGGCCGGCCTGGCTGAACAGAGAGCTGCGGCTGGAACTTAGGAATGAAAAGAGAATTTATAACTTTTGGAAGGAGGGGCAGGCTACTCAAGAGGAATACAAGAATTCTGTGAAGTTATGCAGGGAGAAAATTAGAAAGGGCCAAAGCTCAACTAGAGCTGAGCCTGGCCACTGCTGTAAAAGGAAACAAGAAGTGTTTCTATAAATATATTAAAAACAAGAGGAGGGCTAAGGAGAATCATCATCCCCTGATGATTGTGGGGGGAAACACAGTGACAGAAGATGAGGGAAAGGCTGAGGTACGAAATGCCTTCTTTGCCTCAGTCTTTAATAGTCAGAACAGCTGTGCTCCGGGTACCCAGGCCCCTGAGCCAGAAGACAGGGATGGGGAGCAGAATGAAGCCCCAATAATTCAAGGGGAAATGGTTAGCGACCTGCTACACCACTTGGACACCCACAAGTCTATGGGGCCAGATGGGATTCACCCAAAGGTGCTGAGGGAGCTGGCAGAGGTGATCACTGAGCCACTTTCCATTATCTATCAGCAATCTTGGCTAACTGGGGAGGTCCCAGTTGACTGGAAGTTGGCAAATGTGACACCCATTTACAAGAAGGGCCAAAAGGAGGATCCGGGGAACTACAGACCCGTCAGTCTGACCTCGGTGCTGGGGAAGGTCATGGAGCAGATGATCCTGAGTAACATAACACGGCACATACAAGAGAACCATATGATCAGGCCCAGTGTCCTAGTTTTGTTAAAAAACAAGTTTCACTTTTAGTGAATTTGCCTGTCAGCTAAAGCCTTTATATTAGCTGCATTTTCCTGGAGAACCAGATACGTTTTGGTAAACATAGCAATGAAACGCAAACTTATTGATAACAAATGGATACAGGTCTCGCAAGAGGGGCAACAAGAAACAGGTAACCAAGAAACTGACCAACGAAGTATAATATCCCATTCACGTGAATACTTCATATAAAAGTGGGAGATCACGAGGATCTTGTCCCTTTTTTTCCCTTCTGCTTATGGCCGACATTAGGAGAGGACCTTGCTAGTCGTCCCTGCAAACTGAGGCCTAGTGACAGACTGAATCCAGCTCCGGTTGGCTGCAGAGGCCAGTCCAGGACTTTGGGTGCCGGCTCTGCAGTTGCTGAGGAGACTTTCAAGATTGGTTTTGTATATTTTGTATTATTTTCTCTGTTCTTATTAGTAACATTAGTAAAACATTTTTAACTTTTCCAACTCTCTTCTCTCTGTCCTTCTTTCCCTCCCGATCGCCTGTCCTGAGTGGGAAGGGGGGAGGGGGGGGGGACCGAAGGGGGAAGGGGGGGGAGAGGAGGTTAACAATACATCTGCCAGGGTTTGATTGTCACCCCGCAATATAAACCCTCGACACCCAGTCAACATGGGTTTATGAAAGGCAGGTCCTACTTGACCACCCTGATCTCCCTCTATGAGAAGGTGACCCAACTAGTAGATGAGGGAAAGGCTGTGGATGTTGTGTACTTAGACTTCAGTAAAGCCTTTGACACCATTTCTCACAGCATCTCCTGGAGAAGCTGCAGCTCATGGCCTGGATGGCGTATCTGTGATGGATAAAGAACTGGTTGGAGGGCTGAGCCCAAAGAGTTGTGGTGAACGGAGCCAAATCCAGTTGTCAGCCAGTCATGAGTGGTGTTCCCCAGGGCTCAGTCTCGGGACCGGTTCTGTTTAGTCTCTTGATCAATGATCTGGATGAGGAGATCAAGTGCATCCTTAGTAAGTTTGCAGATGACACCAAATTGGGTGGGAGTGTTGACCTGCTGGAGGGTAGGAAGGCCATACAGATGGATCTGGACCAGCTGGATCATTGGGCTGAGGCCAACTGCATGAGGCCAAGTGCCGGGTCCTGCACTTGGGTCATAACAACCCCAGGCAGTGCTACAGGCTCAGGGAAGAGCGGCTAGAAAGCTGCCCAGCGGTAAGGGATCTGGGGATGTTGATTGACAGCCGGCTGAATTCAGTGTGCCCAGGTGGCCAAAAAGGCCAACAGCATTCTTGCTTTTATCAGGAATAGTGTGGCCAGCAGGACTCGGGAAGTGATTGTGCCACTGTACTCGGCACTGGCGAGGTCCCACCTCGAATACTGTGTTCAGTTTTGGGCCCCTCACTGTAGGAAAGACATGGAGGTACTAGAGAGAGTGCGTAATAGGGCAATGAAGCTGGCGAGGGGCCTGGAGCACAAGTCATATGAGGAACGGCTGAGTGAGCTGGGGCTGTTTAGCCTGGAGAACAGGAGGCTGAGGGAGAGACCTTATGACTGTCTACAACTACCTGAAAGGAGGTTGCAGCATGGAGGGCGTTGGTCTCTTCTCCCAAGTAGCAAGTGATAGGACAAGAGAAAATGGCCTCACGTTGCACCAGGGGAGGTTTAGATTGGATATTAGGAAAAAAAATTTTCATGGAAAGGGCTGTCGGGCATTGGAACAGGCTGCCCAGGATAGTGTTGGAGTCACCATCCCTGGAGGTGTTTAAAAGGTGTTTGGACGAGGTTCTTGCAGACATGGTTTAGTGCTATACCAATCTTTCCTGATTGGTAAGCAATACGATGTGGAAAGATGACTGTTCGAGGCTCTTTTGCTGGCAAGAGCTTGCCCAGTTGCAGCTGAAGACCTAAGAGTTGGCTGCAGTTGTGACAGTGGTTTTCAAGTGCCACCAAGACATGAACTCCCTTGTGATAACATTGACTACTTGAAGTCACTCATTTCCTACATATGTTTCATTCTGTTTGTGGCCTTAATAAGACTGTATCCTGTGGGAGGGACCTGAAAGGGGGAAAAGTATGAGAAGGAAGGAGGGGCAGAGACAAAGTGTTATGAACTGACCACACCCCCCCATTCCCCATCCTTCTGTGCCATTTTGGGGGGATGAAGGAGTAAAGTTGAACCTGGGAAGAAGGTGGTTTTAGTTTTGTCTTTATTTCTCACAATCCTACTCTATTTTTAATTGGTAATAAGTTAAATTAATCTTAAGTCAAGTCTATGACAGTAATTGGTAATAGATCTCCCTGTCCTTATCTCAAGTCACAAGCTTTTCCATCTTCTTTCCTACCTCTATCCATTTGAGGAGGAGGAACGAGAGAGCAGCTTGGTGGGCACCTAGCAGCCATCCAAGGTTAACCCACCACCAGGCTGAGACTAATTTGCCTAGGGACCACCTTCTCTACCACACTGTCTGACACATGGAGCCTCCTGTGTCTTCCACTCATGGATGCACATTGTGACTTCAGTGGTGGATTCTGGCAAAGCTTCTTTCAACTGTGTGTGGAAAATCCTTAAACATTACATTAAAACATTTAAAGTCCTTTAATTTTTCTCTCACTATTAGCTATATCTTAAGATATACCAGCATTTTAATGATGTAGTCATTAGCTCAGTGTATGGCAATGTAGCGCAAGATTGGCGAGGAGGTTAGTTAAATGTAAATATGCTCAAGTGACTTGCACCTGTCTGTAGAAAAAGCACATACATCACACTAGTTGTTTTACTGACCTTGTGTGCTTGATGAGTAGAACCTCTGTGTTAGGTTCCATATCTGTTCTTGCCGTGCTCCCAAGGCCTTTTTTCCTGCAATTTGGAGGGAGCTGTAGATCACTCCAGCCAGGTTCACTGCAGGGTATTTCCTACCTCTTGAGTAGCTGTAGTACAATTAACATGAAGTGATCAAGTGAACTGTAGTCTGGAACATGAGTGGGAGAGAAGTTTTTCAAGCAATAGGAGAATCTCTCTATCTCTTCTCAGGAATATCTCCTAGGGAAAAACCCCTGGGCACATCACGAATTTGAGCAATCTCACCTCCCCAGAAATTTTAGGGGGTGTCTCCGTTTCAGTTCGTCGACCCCACCTTCTTCATCCTTAAATACCTAATCTTAATTGATGGTGGCTGAGTAGTTAATTTAGATGATATTCAGTCTGAAATGAAACATTGAAAGCGAAGCTTCTGCTGCTTTGGTGAATGAGCCTGGTATCTCTGACTCCCTAGCAGAAGGAGGATCTGAATGTTATCTCAGCCCCTTCCCCCATGCTGAACCCCCTTCACTGTGACCACCTTTAGCGGTTACATTCAAGGTGAAGATGTGGGGGGTTGTTGTGTATTGATTTTGTGTTCCGGGCCATGGGCATCAGTGGCTACCAGGTATATTTGTTGAAAGGGGTTTTTAATACCAAGGGGACTTGTCCCACATTGGGGAGTTCAACTAGGACAGGCTGTCCAGAGTGATGGAGAGGGCTTTTGGCATCTTCAGTTTCTCTCACTTCAGGGAGTAAAGATGGTGATTTGGGGCAAAATGCAGTAATTCGAGGGCACCCATTAACCCCCAGCAGTCATTTACTTTGGTTACAGCTTCTGAGAGCCGCATGAACCATCCAGGCTCATGAGGTTTCAGAAAATGTTTCAAGAGACCGTTTTTTCTTTCTACTATCCCATTAGCTTGGGGATAGTAAGGAGTGTGAAATGTCCATTGTATACCCTCTGATTTCGCCCACTCTTGGACCACCCCGGCAGTAAAATGGCTTCCGTTGTCTGATTGAATTGATTTGGGCTTTGGCAAGAAACTAAACCACAGTTTCAGTTTTTCCACTGTATTTTCTCCAGTGGCCCGTGACACTGCTCCAGCTTGAACAAGTCCTGATACTACTTCTACCCCAACGAGTATGTACTGCTTCCCTTCTGATCTTTTGAAAGGTCCTATGTAATCAATCTGCCAGGTTTCCCATAATCCTTTTCCATCCCGCAGATGGAGTGGAGAATCCTGTAAAGGGTGCTTCTCTAATCTAGTGCGGCATAGCCCACAAGCAGAAATATCTGTGCTACATAATTCTCGGGTGACAGGCCACCCTCTACTCACAGCTTCCTTCAGAAGGTCTTTGACACCTGAGTGTCCACGCTTGACATGCAGCCACTCTAACAGGTGTTCCCATTTCTCCTCTTCCCCCTCTTTCACCAGTGAAGCTAAGCGAGTGAGTGAGTCTACCTGGTTATTCCAGATGTGTGCTGGGTGATTACCCCCTTGGTGGGCAGCCACCCACCCCACATATATGGGTTTCCATTTAGCCACAGTTAATATATCTTCCCATCTTTCTTTCTGCCAGACAGGCACTCGATTAACCTCCCAGTAGTTCTGTTCCCAAAAGGGGAGCCACTCAGTACATCCCTTGAACACAGCATATGAATCTATATAAATGTACACAGGTTCAGTACTGTCAGTTCCCTTTGTGATTACACTCCAAACCGCTACCAGTTCTCCTGCTTGTGCAGAACCTTCTCCTTCTGTTGTAACACGTTCCCCAGAATCAACACACAGAGCTACTGCCCGATACTTCCATGCTTTTCCTTCTCTCTTAGCAGAAGCATCAGTGAACCATACATTTTTCAGGTGAGAATCAAATGAAGGGGCTTCCTTTATGTAAGAAGGTGGTGGTTCCTTATCTATATTTGAAGTGTCTTAGGTGCCCCTTCTTCTACCCGATACATGTGACTGTAATGTTCTAACTGGGCATACCACTTCCTGATTGTTTCATGTTGTGCCACTCCCACAAGGGGTGGGGTGCCAGCCAATATGGGTTTTAGAACTTTAAAAGGCCCCCGTAAGATGATTCACTGTTGTCGTATAATTTTTTCAGCTTCCTGCAAGGCTAAGCTGACTACAACCGCTGCGTCAGCCTTCTCTTTCCGAAGTGGTCAAAGGGGCCAAAAATCTGCTACAGGGAGGCACAACTTAGTTACACAAACACACAAGATTGCCCCTTCACTCTCCCTAGCAGACAATTCTCATCAACATGAGAGCAACACCCCTTTTGCACTTTGAGATCTTTTGGTTTGATTCCGAGAGACAGAGGCCTCTCACTATTTACACCCCTCTGTTTCCCAGAATCCCATCCTCGTCGCCAATTAAATGTCACAGTCCATTTGGCGATGGACTCGTGATGGTTCTTTTACCTTGATCTTAGAGCGCAAAATTAAGGCCACCAAAATGCCAAGGGGTTATAATTCAATCAAGCAGTGTTACTTTATTAATTTGCCCGTAAAGCGGCACGCGCTAGAGAGAGAGAGTAAGAAAAACAAAAGGGAAAAGAAACAGGGAAAAGTAAGAGTAAAGATGCGAAATGAGGTTGCGTTTATCACCAGTCCAGTTCCAGAAGCGTCCCTCTGGTCTCCGGTCCCGTGGAGTCCGGCCGGTCCTCCGTTCTGGTTCGGGATCCTCTGGTGGGAAGATCTTCAACGGTGTCCATTCTGGAGTCACCTTTTATGCTTCTTCACCCCCCCTTGCTCCCATTGTGTTAGCCCAGTCTCCGCCTAGACTTCGCAACCCAGGCTCGTACTGCGCAAGCTTGAGAGATTCACGCTTTCTTTTGCCAGCGCTTACGTGTCCAGAATTCAGGGGTCTTTCTCTGGTCCATTGGGTGACCTCAGGACCCTTGGCGAGCTGCTGGGCATGCTCCTTTTCGTTGGCCATTGTTTGGGGGAGCAGGTGAGGGACACGTGTAACTGAGGCTGCAGGTGAGAACACATTCTTCTGGATGGCAGCTCTTGTCCCTGGGTCGAAGAGACCCTCATAACAATAGCTTTCAGGAGGCGGGGGCTGGTTTGGCTGAAGAAGCAGGCAAAGTCCACACGACAGCCATTGTTAGCAGGAGCCCCCCCGTATCGGACAAACCAGTGCAACACAATGCTTCTCCTCGGGCCTCTCTCCAAGTCATTTTCTGACTATAAAAAGGCCTTTTTCCTGTGGGAGATTTGAGGGATTTTCTTGAGGTTGTTGTGTGGATGGGTTTCTATTAGATGGAGATTTGTTTCTGAAGTAACCAGGCTCAAAGGAATCTCAAGGCCAGCCCGAAGGCTGAAAAACAGCACCCTGAAAAACAGCAGTGAGACTCGAGCGCGTGGACAGCTCGTGACCATGGACAATATCCAATCAGTTAATGCATGCTTGGAGTGTGGACATGTGATCAGGAAATAACTGCATACATATGGAGGCTTGTTTGTGTAATAAATGGCTTCGCTTGAATTCGTATTGGATTGTGTGGAGTCCATGAGTTTTTGCCCTCGCAAGTGGTGACCCCGACGTGATCCATAAGGAGAATTTACGGAAGGGCGACGACTGCTGTGGGGAGCGAGCCCCAGCTGGAACGGCTCGGCTGGACTGTGACTGGGACGCAGTCTGCGGGCTGCGTGACTCCTGATTGATCACTACAGAAGCGACAGAGGAGGGATAAAGGATCCGATATCGTTGCAACGGACACCCAAAGAGGTGAGCAGCTGGGGGCGAGAGGAGATGGGGCAGAATATTTTTAAAGAAGAAGAAATACTGCGGCTCCTCTCGCATATCCTCTCTAAGAGAGGGGTGAAGTGTGAGGAGAGTAACCTCAGAAGACTATTAATTTGGTGCAGAGGCAATGGGTTTCCTGCTGACCTGTTAGGAGCTTTTCAAATAGAGACTTGGGAAAAAGTGGGAACTGTGTTGTGGAAGGCAATCAGTCACAGTGAAAAAGATATTCTCGGCCTTGTAACCGCCTGGAAACTGATAATTACTACAGTGAAGCAATTAAAACCTGAAAAGACTGTTATGAGCATTAGTGACTCAAAACTTAAACTTGAACTTTGGGACGATATAGGGCAGAAATTACGGGATAAAGTCAGCAATGGAGATAAAGAAGCTAAATCATTAGCAACTACATGGAAGCTTATAATTACCACCTTAAAAGATCTTAAGGCTGAACGGTCTGCTGCTGCTGGAATTTTTGCAGTGTTGCAGCCTGATAAGAATCCTGAAAGTCGCTGTGGACTTTACCCGGTTCGTGTCTTTGATACCCTCCATATTCCATCCCCTGCTGTGCTTTCGGCACCCCCAATAGTTCAGCAGTCCGGGGCGGGGGGAGGAAAAATGCCGAGCGAGTGGCCTCCTGTACCATTGCCCAACCCTGGTGAGAACAGCAAGTCCAGAGGATTGGAGTCAGACAACTTGCCCAAAGAACCTGTGAAAGCTGAGAATGCTAAGGTCGTAAGCAAGTGTACTGTCAGTCCTTTTACCAATTTGTATCTGCCTTTACCGCCTTTTAACCCTCCAACTTCCACGAGAGAGCAGAAGGAGTCACTGGATAAGAACTGGGCAACAGAACTGTGTGACAGATTAGATCGGTTAATAGCGAGTGAATCCAGCAGTCGGCAATGCAGTCATGATGATCGTGATGGGAAAGGGGGTGCTCCTGGGGACTCAGGTTATACGAATAATTATGATGCTAGAAAGTCTTGGCGAGAATGTGCACTGTTTCGAACCCCCCTGTTACCAACGATTCTCCAGCAACATTCAAGTCCGTGTTATCTGATGACTCGGATGAGGATGGGGGTTTGCAGCATTTTCTTCAAAGTTACCAGGAAAAAGAGTATGTGTATGTGTTGCCCCGAGATCAGATAAAAACCATGAGAGACTCAAGCAAAATTAGACCTGTGCAGTGTAACAGCTATAGATCATTTAGGATGGAACAATGGGGACTCATTGAAAGGGGCAGGTATCCCCCAGCTCTTGGAACAGACACTAATTGGCACACCACAATTACAGGTGCTATTAGTTTCTGAAATCCTGAGGCAGTCAGCAGACCTTGCATATCAAGCTATGATAAAGATGTCTGAAACCAACAAAGCAGCCAAATCGTTTGTAACTACTATCAGGGTCCCAATGAGAATTACATGCAATTTATTGACCATCTTCAAGAGGCCATCAATAAGCAGGTTGAAAACTTAGAAGCTAAGGAAGCACTGATGTTGAAATTAGCAGTAGAGAATGCTAATGTTTGCTATCAACATGTTATTTGTGAGTTTTACAGTACATATTACATGCTTCTGTGTATTGCCTCTCTGAAAATCAAGCAGCTTGTCAGGAATGTGTGTTGTTTGTTTCACTGGTTGTTGTTAGAATTGTTTCTTTGTGGTATAAGTGCGCCGTAAAACTTTCTCCCCATTTTTCCCACTCGCGCTGCAAGCAGCCCTGTGCTTCCCCCCCTTCATCCCTCCCTCTTGTCATGGTCTTTACTTACAAGATGGGGTCAGGAATGACTGTTTTCAGTCATGTTCCTAAGAAATCGGTATTGGGAGGTGTTTTAAAACATAGGAAAGCACTTGGAAATATGAGGAAGGAAGATCTTGTGAAATATTGTAATCAATGGTGGCTGCTGTATAAGTTAAATGATTGGGAAAGGTGTCCGGAGAATAGAATCTTGAAGTATAACACCTTGTTGCAATTAATGTTGTTTTTAAGGTGAGAAGAGCAGGACAAAATAAATCCCTACAAGAGATCATTAAATAATTTCAGACAGTTTTACAGGCGGAACGGTTTGAACTTCAACAAGCTGAGAGAGTTAACTGATAACACACAGGTCACAGTAAACTTGCTGAAGTCTGCAAGATGCTTTCCTCATTAACCTGTTTTCTTTGTGGATATCTGTTTAAGAATATTACTCTTTAATAGGTCTTTGCCTGTTATATGGTACAGTAAGTTCACTGACTGTTGAATCATGGGAATCCGTTGACTCAAAATGTGCGTTTTGTGATAATACAGAAGATCATGAGTAATTTAGTTCCTTGCTGCGTGAACGTGATGATAAGATTTTGTGTGTAGTAGCTGTTATTTTTCTTTCCAGCACGCTGGCTTTATTCCAACATTCAGACCTGCGTAACTGTGTGATAGGCTGTGTCTCATCTCGATGTGCTGGATTTGGCTCTTTTGTATGCACACCAGGTAAAGAATCCTGGTTTTGGGATAACAGTTGTAGCACCCCAGATGACACACTAATAAAAGCCTTGCCCAGTCCAGCTCGCTGTGGGGGGGCAGGTGCCGGTTGGGCTCCAGCGCGCACTGACCTGTTTTGTCAGGAGACCCAGCGGTGCCTCTGCCCGGCTGGGCAGTGAGCGGTTCAAAGGTGCAATGTAAAAATTGAGATATTGTCTTGAATAAGTGTAACTGTGATCCATCTGCATATTTGAACTTGGTGTTTGTTTTTCATATCTGAGCTCAGTATTTTAATTTGCATATTTCTATTTGGTACCAAAAGAATTTTGTTTGGGGAGATAATTACAAAATGAGAACCGGTTCCACTGCTAAAATTCCACCTTGCTCCTCCTTAGGATGCATCCTTATACCTTAGAGTAATTGTTCATACTGTTATCTAATAATTTTGCGACCAGAAAAGAATTGAAGTTGTTAAACTTTGATTCCCATTGAAAGACAAAACAAAACAAAAAGGCAAACAAACAAAAAACCAAAACAAACAACAAACACCTAAATGCTATGATGGATGTGAACTTGATATTGTATGAGGTTGTATTTAAAAGTTGCTGGAATGTGAACTGATTTGGATCTAGGAAAATGGAATAATGGACTGATGTTTAATATACTGTGTTTTGACATCTGTAGATTGTGAAAGGTAAATGGGACTGAGGAATGTAACAACTGTTGAGGTAATTGGAATGGTCTATAAAACTCAGCTCATTGTAACCGAGGAGTTTGCCAGAGCCTCCCACTTCATACCAGCGATTATGCCAGCTGCGTGGCCTTGGTACAGCTGAACTGCAGCAAGAAGAGAAAGGAAAGAAAAATGGAAAAACCTGTTTTCCTGCTGCTAAGCGGAGAAAGGGGGGCTTTACTCCCCCCGCTCTGTCTTTTTTTCCTGGAGTATTGTCATCCATCCTTGTTGTGGCACTGCGTTACTTCTCGGCTTTGAATCAGGGGTTGTTGGTGATGTTTCTTTTTGCTTCTGTCTTGTTTCCTAGGTTTTGTCACATCTGGGAAGAGAGCTCATCATTTTACCTCCTTGCTGAGGTCGGTCTTTTCACACTGGTCAGCTTTGGGGGGTCAGAGTGCTCAGTGCTTCTCTGGGTCAGAGTGGTACTAATTTGGGTGTGGATTGGAGCCAGGTTGGTTTGATGTGGAGTTCGAACTGATTTGTTTTCATGAGTCCATGAGTTTTCGCTCTCGCATTTTCCCAGGCAGAGTATCGCTTTTCTGCGTCTTTAAAACTGCGTGAATAAAACCCAATGGGGCAGGTTGGACCTTCTGGGCTCTGCTGCCACGTGTATAGATGCTCCATGGGTTGCAAAACCCCATTCAATTTGGAGTGGATCTGTTGGATGTATTGGGCCTAGGGCTTGATATGCTCCTGCGTCAAAAACTAATAACTTTAAGGCCTCCTCGTGGATAGGGGTCCAGTTCTAGGTAGCTTTTTTTACAGGTTAAATCATGCAGAGGGCGAGCTATGATAGAGAAATCTGGGATGTGCTTCCTCCAGAATACCAGTAAGCCTAGGGCATGCTGCAGCTCCTTTTTATTCTCTGGGATCTTTATCTGTTCTAAAGCGGTTCAAGTTTCAGGAGGAATACACACTGTCCCTCCTATCCACCATATACCTAAAAACTTTACCTCAGGAGAGGGAAGTTGTATTTTCTCTGCAGTGCGAGGGCGAAAACTCATGGACTCCACACAATCCAATATGAATTCAAGTGAAGCCATTTATTACACAAACAAGCCTCCTTACATATGCAGTTATTTCCTGCTCATGCATCCACGCTCCAAGCATGCATTAGCTGATTGGATATTGTCCATGGTCACAAGCTGTCCACGCGCCCGAGTCTCACTGCTAATAGGTCTGTTGATTGAAGTCATGCTGAGGCCCTGTTATTGTAGAACTGCCTCACTCCCACAGCAGGTCCTGTTTTCAGCTTTCGAGCTGGCCTTGAAATTCCTTTGGCTAGTTCAGAAATAAATCTCCATCTAATAGAAACCCATCCACACAACAACCTCAAGAAAATCCCTCAAATCTCCCACACTGCAGGAATCTGGAGATCTATTTCTTTTCTCTTCTTCCTATAAGGAAAGAAAAAAGAAAAAGGACCGGCTTTAGAAAGAGGGAACAATCTACCTAGTATCTATACACATGTGGCAGCAGGGCCCAGAAGTGGACATATTCTGTGAGAAGCGGTTTAAGGGGGGGATAGAAGCCAGAGGCTTTAAAGGAGGGCTGATCAGTCTGTGCCACTGTCGAGGGTTAGGATTGCGGGGTGACAATCAAACCCTGGCAGATGTATTGTTAACCTCCTCTCCCCCCCACTTCCCCTTTTGCCCCTCCCTCTCCCTCCTTCCCACTAAGGACAGGCAATCGGGAGGGAAAGAAGGACAGAGAGAAGAGAGTTGGAAAAATTAAAGATGTTTTACTAATGCTACTAATAAGAATAGAGAAAATAATGCAAAATATACAAAACCAATCTTGAAAGTCTCAGCAACTGCAGAGCCGGCACCCAAAGTCCTGGATTAGACTCTGCAGCCAACCGGAGCTGGATTCAGTCTCTCACTAGGCCTCAGTTCACAGGGATGACCAGCAAGGTCCTTTCCTAATGTCAGCCATGAGGAAAAAGGGAAGGAAAAGGGAAAAGGGCCGAGATCCTCGTGATCTCCCACTTTTATATGAAGTATTCACGTGAATGGAATGTTATACACAGTTGGTCACCAGTTTCTTGTTGCCCCTCTCACGAGATGTCCATCCGTACTTATCAATAAGTTTGCATTCCATTGCTAGGTTTAACCAAAACATGTGTCTGGTTCTCCAGGAAAATGCAGCTAATATGAAGGCTTTAGCTGACAGGCAAAATTCACTAAAAGAGAAACTTGTTTTTTAACAAAACCAGGACAGCCACGTTCTCCAGCAGTGGGTCATGGCATCCCTGGTTAAGCCAGACCTGGACTGCTCCCTGTTGTTGAATTTACTAAAAGATTATAAGGCTTGCCCGACCTCTGAGGGTCTTAAGTGGGCCTCTGAATGTTGGTCGTCTCCAGATATTGTAACTCAGTGAATAAGGGACTTGGCAAAAGAAAACAGGTTTAAGCTCCGAAAAGGTAAAACGGTCCTGTGTGCTGTGTTAGGAGCAGCACTGATAGCTGGTCAGAAAGACAAAGAAACTGATCAGGTGGTGATTAAGTCGTTGCAGACAGAGTTGGCAGCAGTGTGTTCTAAGCGGCATCATGCAGAAAAGGAGTTAGCTGATAACAAACGAATCATAGAAAACTTGTAGAACAGTTTGTGAGATGCTTTTTCAAGAGAAAGGCAGATAAGGCTGAAATCGGCTAATTATGAGGATTTGGAAAGTGATCCGGGGTTTTCCAACCCAGTAAAAGAAACTTCTCTTACGGCAAGGGAGTTAACTCCTCTTTACCCGTGGAGAGAATTGGAAGTTGTGTCAAAATGTGATCCTACTCCCGAGTTTCGGCCACTTGTTAAAACTGAAATTGTACATGACGGTGGGGAGGCCGAGCCCGCCATTGTCACTAAAGAATACTGTATACAGTCACTGAACTAGCAAAGTTACAGGGAAAATATAGCAGGCTGGCTACGGAGACTGAGATGGAATATGTGTGGAGAGTTTCTCTGACTGGCGGTGATAGAATAAAGCTTTTTGAGGAAGAATCTCAAGGATATTGGGGTCCTAGCGTATTTCTAACAGTAGAAGATGACAGGGAGCCTTGGTCCCTGACCCAGAGAGCTGTGTATTGGGCCGGTGGCATAGACCCTTTGGAGAGAGGAGACTCGCTTGCTATTCCTACCTCTGGGGTAAGGCAGCTTACTGAGAGCATTCAGAAAGCAGCTTGTCTTCAACTGATGCATGATAGGCGTTTGGTTCCTCGCCAGCCCTCCCCAATGTTGCTGGAGGGCTGGACCAGATCTCTCTTGGGGAGAGATTGCACGGGAGTTGATTAATTATGGCCGGTGTATGGGGTTCGTCGGGAAAAAGGTTAAGTCTCAAGTAGTGGTGCACCAAACTGAAACAGAGGTAAAATTCCTTCGCCCCCGAGACAAGAATTTTATGGGAGTAGGTTCGAGGCATCAATGTTGGAAATTAGGTCTGAATAAAGGTATTCCCCGGGAATTGATGGATGGTTTGCCCCTCCCCAATTTACAGCTGCTTGTAAAGATGTGGTAACCAGCAGATACAGATCAACCAGGAAAGCAAGACACTCCCACGGCCCCTGTAACTCAGGTGTCAGCCATGCCAGTCATTCCCTCTGCTCCTAGAGAGGAATTCAACAGCCCCTCAAGGCCGGAAAATTTCCTTCGCTGTCTCCAGTAAGTGAGCCGGGGGACGGCGAATGGATATATTTCAGACGGCTCACTGAAAATAAGGGGGATCTGCTAGTAACTGGGACTCCCACAAATATTCTGGATTTGGATTTACTGAAGTCTCTGGTGGCAGCTCAAAGCACCAAGCACCTGGACAAACAAACAGAGCAACAAACGATAAAGGTCCTACAGGACCAGTTAGCTGCAGAACGCAATACCACTCAGCAGCTCCTTACAGCTCTGCTAGATGCATTAGACTGGGAGAAAATCTTACGATCTGAATTGGAACAATATAAGCGGGTAAAATATTACCAGACAAATCTTGATTCTCTTCCAGGCAGTGAGCCCGGTTTTAACAGCCCAGCACAAGCGGCTGAGGAACAGGGTCTTAAAACCCTGTATCCACCTAAACAATTGGAAATTATCCGTGAAGTATCTTATCCGAAGAACAAGTAGGCAACAATGAGGCCGCTCATTAAAACTGAGTCTACTGATAACAGCCAAGCGGGGGTGGCTCTGCAAGTTGCCACCCAAACAATACCATTCCCTGCGGCCAACTTATCAGAGATTCAGGAAAAATATAGTAACTTAGCCCAAGAAACGGAAACAGAATGTGTTTTAACTGGTGGCGATGAAATTTTGTTCTCAGAGAAGGAGGCACAAGGGCATTCAGAGCCTAGTGTGCTTCTGATCGCTAATGATCAAAGAGAGTCGTTAACTCAACGAGCCACCTATTGGGTGAGGGAGCTGGACCCTTTAGAAAGGGGAGAACCAGAATGCATTGAAACCCCCACTGTAAATCATCTAACTGAAAATTTACAGAAATCTGCCTGTCCCCAGTTAATTCACAACACGAGCTTGCTTCCCCAAGAGCCTTCCCCGGTGTTGGTAAATGCAGATCCTGTCGGGCTTCCTGACCCACTGAAACTGCGTGCAGCGCGGCTGCGGGACCTTTTGGGGGATGCGCCGTCTCCACGGGGTGGGGGGTGTGTTCCCCGGGGTGCCCGAGCCGTGGCAAGGGGGGAGGTGGCTCAGGAGCTTAATTGTGGTAGCATGGGTCTGATGGGGGGAGTCACAGAAACAAAAAACTGCTGTTCCGAGAGTGGAACAGCAGGTACATCGAACTTCTCCCCTAGGTGTCCCGGAGACAAAGAGAAACCTTTTGTGGCCTGAGGTAAGAGAGAAGGGAATTCTCCAAGATGTAATAGATGGAATGTCTACCCTGGCCCTGGAAAAGCTTATCAGGGCATGGAAGGCACCCCATAAAAATGAACCGCTCGCTTGGGGGTGCATGAAAGCAGAGCCCCGAGCCGGTGGGACAGCAATTGTCCCTGAGACGCCCGCTATTCCTGAGGGCGGGTAACAGACCTGCTGCCCCCAGTCAGTGAGCCGGGGGGCGGCCAGTGCGTTCATTTAAAGAGGCTCACAGAAACTGTTAAGGGGATCTGCTGATCGCCTTTCCTCTTGATTCCTTTAAAATCAGTCCCCCACTGCTGGGGTGGTCCAAGACTCAGACAAAAATTAGTTCAGACCAGAGCAATTACAAACATTAACTCCGTGCTGGGGTGTTATCTTCTTGTTCGCAAACTAAGTCCAAACAATGACCGTGCTAGCTATGAAAATGAAAGGTTTCTAACTGCATGAATGAAAATTAACTAGTTTTCAGGCAAACCGGCACAGTGTAACAGGTAGCAATTTCCTCCTTGTATACTCCTGAAGATGAAGCTTGAACAATTCAGACTAGAATTAAAGTTCATTTTTTTCAATAAGAGAAACAATTTATCACAGACTCTGTTGGCTTCTTCACAAGTAGAAATTTTATATCAGAATTGGATGGTTTACTGAAGAGGTGTTTTAGTTTGAACAGGAACTAACAGGAACCGCATTACATTATTCAGCTCACGGTAGAGCATCTTGTGACATGTTCAATGTGGTGTTAGCTATTATACTATATTAATGGTAGTGGGAAATTAAGGTAAGTTTTTGCTCATCTGTCTCTTAGCCATCTTTTTTTTTTTTTTTTTTAATAACTGTTCTCACTGTGATCTAAGTCAAACTTCATCCATTTTTTGCATTAGAGCTTCTTCTGCTTTATTTTATAGAATCATGGATTTTCCAGGACACTTCAAGCAACTCTTTCAGCAGCTAAACTACCAGAGGCTTCATGGCCAACTTTGTGACTGTGTCATTGTGGTGGGAAACAGACATTTCAAAGCCCATCGCTCTGTTCTGGCAGCTTGTAGCACACACTTCCGAGCTCTCTTTACTGTAGCAGAGGGTGATCAAACTATGAACATAATTCAGCTGGACAGTGAAGTGGTGACAGCAGAAGCTTTTGCTGCCCTGATTGATATGATGTACACTTCTACACTAATGCTTGGTGAGAGCAATGTAATGGATGTTTTGCTGGCTGCTTCTCACTTACATTTGAACTCTGTTGTTAAAGTGTGTAAACACTACCTTACTACCAGGACATTATCAATGTCTCCACCTAGTGACAGAGTTCAGGAGCAAAATGCACGTATCCAAAGAACTTTCATGTTTCAGCAGCTTGGGCTGAGCATTGTGAGCTCTGCATTAAATTCCACTCAGAGCACAGCGGAACAACGAAATACCATGAGCTCATCGATGAGAAGTAACATAGAACAACGTACTACCTTTCCTATCCGGCGTCTCCACAAGCGTAAACAGTCTTCTGATGATCAAGCTAGACAGCGAATCAAACCTACTGTAGATGAGTCCATTTCAGATATTACTCCAGAGAGTGGGCAGTCAGTAGTTCATTCAAAAGAAGATTTTTTTTCACCAGATTCACTGAAAAATGCAGACAATTCTAAGGATGATGCTGTTACTGATAAACAAGCGAATAATACTATTATGTTTGATCAGTCTTTTGGTGCTCGAAAAGATGTTCAAGTGTCTAGCCAGTCAGTCAACAGTGGAGGAAACATTTCACAGATATCCATCTCATCTCAGGAAATGCAAGTGGAAACCAGTTTTGATCAGGAAGCTACTTCTGAAAAAAACAACTTCTCATGCAAAAATCCAGAGGTCAGTCTGAATGAAAAAAACCACATGGGGGTGGTGGTTAAATCTGAGCCTTTGAGTTCCCCAGAGCCTCAAGATGAAGTGAGCGATGTCACTTATCAAGCAGAAGGTAGTGAGTATGTTGAAGCGGAAGGAGGAGCAGTGAGCACAGAGAAGATAGAACTGAGTCCTGAAAGTAGTGATCGTAGCTTTTCTGACCCACAGTCCAGTACTGATAGAGTGGGAGACATCCATATTGTGGAAGTGTCAAATAACCTGGAACACAAGTCCACTTTCAGTATATCAAATTTTTTTACTAAAGGCAGAGGTGGTAACTTCGGTGCAAGTCAAAATAGCAATGATAACATTCTGAATACAACAAGGGACTGCAGAATGGACAGTGATGCCGCTTACCTATTGAGTCCAGAGTCTGACCCTGCTAGTAGTCATTCCTCTGTTACAGTTTGTCATGTAGAGAATTCATTCAGTGAGTCTGCAGACTCTCATTTTGTTAGACCAATGCAGGATCCAGTGGCTCTTCCATGTGTACAGACTTCTGGGTACAGGGCTGCAGAACAATTTGGTATGGATTTTCCAAGGTCAGGCTTGGGCCTGCACTCTTCATCAAGGATGGCGATGGGATCTGTAAGAGGTGGAGCTAGTAGCTTTCCTGGCTATCGTCGCATAGCCCCCAAAATGCCTGTTGTGACCTCTGTCAGGAGCTCCCAGCTACAAGATAACACTTCCAATTCCCAGTTGTTAAACAATGGGACCACTTCTTTTGAAAATGGACATCCTTCACAACCTGGTCCACCACAGTTGACAAGGGCATCTGCAGATGTTCTTTCAAAATGTAAGAAGGCCTTATCTGAACATAATGTCTTGGTTGTTGAAGGTGCTCGTAAATATGCCTGTAAGATCTGCTGCAAGACTTTTTTGACCTTAACAGACTGTAAGAAGCACATTCGTGTGCATACAGGAGAAAAGCCTTATGCTTGTTTAAAATGTGGCAAACGGTTCAGCCAATCCAGCCATCTATATAAACATTCCAAAACAACCTGTCTGAGGTGGCAGAGCAGCAATCTACCTAGCACTTTGCTTTAATCTCCCCCAATCCCTAGCCCCATGGGAATACTAATACAAACTAATGTTCCTTTGTTCAGGGCTGGATGTTAAGAAGCTGCCCTGGTAGATTAGTAAATGCTTGCATGTGATTGTGCTGCATTCTCAAAAGTCTTGGTTCTGTAAATTTGTGATAATGCCATATTTACCTTACAGGAGTGTAGTGAGACAACTTTTTATGAACTATTTTAAGATCTTCAGAAGGAGGCACTGTAGACAGTTATTGTTAAATACATGCAGGTCTTGGGCTTACAGGGATGTAATCTCTGTAAACTCTTGTGGAGTCTCCTTCCCTGGAGACATTCAAAGCCCGCCTGGACATGTTCTTGTGCGACCTCACCTAGGCGTTCCTGCTCCAGCAGGGGGATTGGACTAGATGATCTTTTGAGGTCCCTTCCAATCCCAAACATACTGTGATACTGTGAAACCAAGTAGTTCCATTATAGGGCAGACAGGTGGGGGTTCAGTGAGAATGTAGTTAACTCCTTATTATGTTGGAGTACCATATTTCAAGAATGAAAACCTGAAGGGCAATTTTTTTTTTTTTTTTTTTTTTTTTGGGGGGGGGGGGGATTTGTAAAATCCTGAAAACTTTTAAATAAATTATCCATAAGTTGGTAAGTTGTGTATGAACAGTAATGCAAAGAAATCTTTACAGTAACTAATACAGATTGCATATTCTTAAAAGAAAACCAACTTTGGATGCACCTGTCTGCCATAAAATGCTTTAAAATGTTAATCCTGAAGGTAGTTTTAGAGTTCTGAATGCATTTTTGGCTGTTTCACAGTGAAGGACCATGCATAATGAAGATACTTAAAATAAGTCCACAACAAGTAACTTCTGGACTGTTAGATATGTATATAAATACTTTGAATATAGCAAGATCTAATAATTTTAGCATTTTTTCTGTTTGAGTAATAAGTAAAATACTGTTTCTTCTTTGTGCTATTCTTAGCAATATTTTAAACAACTTATGTTTCGTATGTTTAAATTTCATAGACATGGAAGCCTGAAACGAGCTTGTCTATATCTACTTTGTTTTGTTTTAAATGAGAAATGATTTGTGGTGGCTCTTTTTACTGGGTAAGGTAGTTTCTTATTCCAGATGCAGATAGTCAATCTGATTCACATTACTGTGTAAGCATACTATCATTTCCTCATTTTATCTTCAGGCTTTAATTTCTTCCTCCATATACTTACTGTCCTTCTTAACTATAGATTGTTCCTCAGATCACTGTCAGGAATGAGCCTCACTTACCATATTTATGGATGTCTCTGTATAAAATATAGCTATCAACACCAATCCTTCAGTTTAGAGTAGTATCATAAATGTACTTTTTCAAGTAAGTAAAAATCTAGCATTAATTTCATTAAAAATATAGCATTCTACACTTTGTAAAGCAGAAGTTCAGTGATCTGTATTCTTCAGGTGAATCACATAGAGTGTGTTTTAATTTCCTCTTCTTAGAAAACACTGTAACTAATAATGTTTGTAGAGTTTGTTTTGTGGGTTTTTTTTTGTTTGTTTTGTTTTGTTACAGATGGCCATGAACTAACAACTGCCTTTTAATATATTAGGTTTCTAAATAAATTTTGAAGTACTTATGTTGTCCCAAAAGCAGGGTTCTTTACCAAGTCTGCAAGCAGCCAAATATACACAGTCGAGATTTAATTTTATTATGAGATTGTGCAGTGTCAGGTGCTAGGTGATAAAACCACAAAGCTAGCACACCTTCTTCACAGTACTTAAATAATTTATACTTTTGATTTTGGTTAGTACCTCCCACATTTCCACCCCCTTTCCAGGATTGGTTAGTAATTTACATATGGTTACACAATTATTTTCTTGTATTACGCATGCTCATGGGTTAGGGTCTTCACCTGGGCAGGGGTCTTTGTGCCTGTGGATGTGATTTTTAGTATTATAATGAGCTTATAATGAGCAAAGGTCATCTAAAGGACATTCTATCTGACAGTCTAAGATATATGCTAAACAAACTCAATTAATTATGCATGTTCCAGAATGTTCAAATGGCAAGGACAGCAGCTCTTGGTAAGGAGTTCCTCAAATAACTCTTATCTTTGTTTAAGGAGCAGACTGACCTGGTACTGGTCCACTGCTCGCATATCCTTAGGTTAGTAATTGCTGACAGGATTTTCACATTCTTAGGTTAGTAATTGTTGACAGGATTCATTCTTTTAATTGGTAATGACTACACTTATACTGATAAATGTTACTCTGCTTATGTGGGAGCTGGGTCAGTGCTTCAGCATGTCAGTTCTACCTAGAACAGACAGATATTTAACATTTTCTGTATCTAAGTTACACAGCAGTTGCAGCTTTTAATATAAAAATGTACTTGAGATCTTCCCCTCTTTGTTCTGTATAGCAAATATATCCTGTATGATGTTATTGACCAATTTGAGGAACCTGTGCTATCTGATAGACAGATAAGACTTCTGAATGATCTTGGATTTATATTTAGGTAAACTGAAAAGAAAATCCTAATTTATAGCGATGTAACTAATTTTAACTGGTTGAACAATCCAAAGTATTGAAGCACCAAAACAAAATGTGCATTGTCAGACCAAAGAAACATGGAACTGTCTCTACATGTGTCTTTATATGAAATAGTAGTTCACTAATAAAGAAATACAGTTTTATCTCCTCTAACCACACGTCTCCATGTTGTAAAAACTGCCTAATGTCTGAAAATATTTTATTTGCAGCTTGAGCATCCAAGGTAAAGAAGAATGTGGAACTATGGTGAATGGCATGATTAAATTCTTTAGTAAGTTAAAATCTCACTACAGGTTTTATTTAATGGTCACATTTCTGGATCTTTATTTTTAAAGCATTAAATACATTTGTCATACTTAAAGAAAGCAGTAGGAAAGAGCACATTTTGTTTGATAATCGTATTGATATCAGGGTTTAATGACATTGAGCCTCAGTCTCACTGGCTCAACAGTAAGATACAGTATTTTCTACTTAATTATCTTGCTCGTCTGTTGCCTCGTTAGTGACATCCTGCCTGTTTTTCCATCTTCTTTGCCTTTCTAGTGTTTCCCTTAAAATTAGTTTTATCTATATTTTCTGCTTTCATATGCTACATAGCACCTGAAACCCTACCATGTTTAGATGTAGTTTTTGACTAGCCAGAAGTTGTAAGGGAGGACTTAGTTGATTTTTTTTTTTTTTCAAGTAGCAATTTTAAATTTTCCTCATTCATTGATCCTATTGTTCCTGGAGGGGCAAACTGAAAACTTGTGAAATTGTGTCTGACTGCTCTTGCTTTCTTGGTCTTTCACTATCATAGATTCACAGAACATTTGGATTGGAAGGGACCTCGGGAGGTCTCTAGTCCAACACTCTGCTCAAAACAGGGTCAGCTATGAGGTCAGACAAGGTTGCTCAGACTTGGTTCAGTCAGGGCTTGAAAACCTTCAGGAACAGAACTCCCACAACCTCTCTTGGCCCATTTTCCACTGCATGACTGTCCTCATAGTGAAAAAGTTTTTCCTTATATCCAGTCTGAACTTCTCTTGTTTCAACTTTATGCCTGTTGTTTCTCAGCCTGCTGCTACGCACCACTGGGAAGAGCCTGGCTCCATCTTATTGTTGATTTTCTTGCACGTGTTGGAAGGCTGCTACTAGGTCCCCCAAAGTGTTTTTTTCTCCAAGCTAAACAAGCTAGTTTCTCTTAGCCTCTCCTTATGGGGCATTTACTCTAGCTCTTTGCACTTCTTGGTGGCTGTACTGAGTCTGGCTGGGATGGAGTTAACTTTCTTCATAGCAGTCCATATTGTGTTGCGCTTTGCATTTATGGCTGAAACGGTACTGATAACACACCAGTGTTTTGGCTATTGCTGAATAAGTGCTTGCAGGGTGGATGTTTGGATGCTGGCCGGGGTCAACCCACCCCAGTGGCCTTCCACTGAATTTGCTCCATTTTGTTGATGTAAAGGGAGATCACTTCCTGGATCTATTTCCTGTGTTCCTCATAATACAGCACAGAATGCTATTAGCTGCATTAGCTGCCTGGGCAAACTGCTGGCTCATGTTCAGCTTGCTTTCTTCTACAGTCCCCAGCCCTTTACAGCAGAGCTGTTTCTTAGTCAGTCTGTCACCAGTTTGTATTGTTGCAAGGGATTTTTTTTTCTCTCATGGTGGCAGAGTTTGGCATTTGTCCTTGAATTTGATAAGGTTCTTCCTTTAGGCCCATTCCTCTAGCCAGGATGCTGTTGGCCTTTTTGGCCACCTAGGCACACTGCTGGCTCATATTCAGTTGGCTGTCAATCAACATCCCCAGA
This sequence comes from Patagioenas fasciata, assembly GCF_037038585.1. Taxonomy (NCBI): domain Eukaryota; kingdom Metazoa; phylum Chordata; class Aves; order Columbiformes; family Columbidae; genus Patagioenas; species Patagioenas fasciata. The sequence goes on from NC_092559.1 coordinate 54,433,774, forward strand.
TCCCTCTCTGCCAGGCAGCTTTCCAGCTGCTCTTCCCCAAGCCTGTAACATTGCCTGGGGTTGTTGTGACCCAAGTGCAGGACCCGGCACTTGGCCTTGTTAAACCTCATACAGTTTGCCTCAGCCCAACGATCGAGCCAGTCCAGATCCATCTGTATGGCCTTCCTACCCTCCAGCAGATCAAGACTCCCACCCAATTTGGTGTCATCTGCAAACTTACTAAGGCTGCACTCGATTCCCTCATCCAGATCATTGATAAAGAGACTAAACAGAACTGGCCCCAGTACTGAGCCCTGGGGAACACCACTCGTGACCGGCTGACAACTGGATTTGGCTCTGTTCACCACAACTCTTTGGGCTCAGCCCTCCAGCCAGTTCTTTATCCATCACAGATACACCATCGAGGTCATGAGCTGCAGCTTCTCCAGGAGATGCTGTGGGAAATGGTGTCAAAGGCTTTACTGAAGTCTAAGTACACAACATCCACAGCCTTTCCCTCATCTACTAGTTGGGTCACCTTCTCGTAGAAGGAGATCAGGTTGGTCAAGCAGGACCTGCCTTTCATAAACCCATGTTGACTGAGCCTGATCATATGGTTCTCTTGTATGTGCCGTGTTATGTTACTCAGGATCATCTGCTCCATGACCTTCCCCAGCACCGAGGTCAGACTGACAGGTCTGTAGTTCCCTGGATCCTCCTTTTGGCCCTTCTTGTAAATGGGTGTCACATTTGCCAACTTCCAGTCATCTGGGACCTCCCCAGTTAGCCAAGATTGCTGATAGATAATGGAAAGTGGCTCAGCGATCACCTCTGCCAGCTCCCTCAGCACCTTTGGGTGAATTCCATCTGGCCCCATAGACTTGTGGGTGTCCAAGTTGTGTAGCAGGTCACTAACCATTTCCCCTTGGATTATTGGGGCTTCATTCTGCTCCCCATCCCTGTCTTCTGGCTCAGGGGGCTGGGTACCCGGAGCACAGCTGTTCTGACTATTAAAGACTGAGGCAAAGAAGGCATTTCGTACCTCAGCCTTTCCCTCATCTTCTGTCACTATGTTTCCCCCCACATCCATCAGGGGATGGAGATTTTCCTTAGCCCTCCTCTTGTTGCTAATGTATTTATAGAAACATTTCTTATTTCCTTTCACAGCTGTGGCTAGGCCCAGCTCTAGTTGGGCTTTGGCCCTTCTGATTTTCTCCCTCACATTATTCTTGTATTCCTCTTGAGTAGCCTGCCCCTCCTTCCAAAAGTTATAAATTCTCTTTTCATTCCTAAGTTCCAGCCGCAGCTCTCTGTTCAGCCAGGCCGGCCTTCTTCCCCGTCGGCTCACCTTCCGGCATACGGGGACAGCCCACTCCTGCGCCTCTAAGATTATCTTCTTGAAGAGAGACCAGCCTTCCTGGACTCCCAGAATACACCCTTGCAGTACCTGACTTGTAACTAGCCTCCAGGTAAAGTAAGACCCGTTAACCACTACCTCCCTGTGGGAGGCGGTATTGAAAGCCTTGCTGGAGTTAACCTAAATGACATCCAGTACTCTCCCCTCATCTACAAATTCAGCCATTTTATCACAGAAGACAATCAGGTTGATCAGGTGTGATTTACTCTTGGTAAATCGATGCTGACCAGGAGACCATTGTACACTGAGGAATTAGCGACCCACATATCAGTTAATCTGAGGAGGCCAGGCCTGTGCTGAGCTACACATCAAGTGTAGGCTAGCATGGAGGGTGTTGGCCTCTTCTCCTAACTAGCAAGTGATAGGGCAAGAGGAAATTTCTCAAGAGGTTCCTGATTTGACCCTCATCCACTACTGGTAGAGTTCTTTTCCTTGAACCCTGTCTCCATGTACAGAGTCCTGGAAGACCTTGCTGATGAAGGCCATGACAAAGAAGGCGGTGAGTGCCTCAGCCTTGTCTGTGTCTGCTGTCACTAAATTATTATACTTACCCCATTCATCAGCAGATGCTCATTTTCCTTGCTCAGCCTTTTACTGTTAATATATTGATAGTAGCTGTTCTTGTTGCCCCTGAATCCCTTGCAGGTGTCAACTCTATGAAGAATTATTTCAGAAAGATATCACCGTGTAAGTAACCCATACTGCAAAATAAATAACGCATCTCCAAGCCTGATAATTGTTATAAAGCTATCACTGTTGGGGGTTTTTTATTTGGGAGACTCACTTTCTGAGCATTACAGTGACATCTCATGTGAAGATGTCAGTATGTTTAGTGTAACGAAATACATTAAAAAATAAATACTACTTTTTGGGCTCTTATGTCTGATTTATTTGCTTACGTTGTCCTGGGTTTTTTTGTTGATAGCTTGCAGTGGATTATTGACTGAACAAGTTGTGGTTGTGTGTTCAGTAAGCAGGTTGCATGTGTTATGTATGTGTCAGTGGAAATTTATCTTGTCAACTGTGAACACACAATGGTGGGGTTTTTTTGTCTTGTGGTTTTTTGTTGTTGTTATTTAACCAAATTAAACAAAGTACACAGTACTGCTCATGCAAGCCTCCTGCCTTACACTGATTTTTTTCTTTTTTTTCCCAACTGCAAGGTCACACAGTACTTGATCAACATACAAATGGACAGTAGTTGAGCCATTATAAAGTCTTACAGGGTTGTTTTATCCCATCAACATTTTGTGAGCCAATTTGAACCAGCAGAGTGAGATTGCAGTAGTTTTATATTGGGAAAATTTGCATAAAGTTAGGACGTATTTTCTGTTCTCTGGCAATAATGTCTGCAGATGACCACCGCATGTCACTCAGACTTAATTGGTTGTATAAATTAATTTGGCTAACAGGCAATGCAAGCCACTTTAAAAATTATCTTGAAAGCAATCACCTACTCTTTATGCTAGCCTTTAAAAGAATATTGTTTTTTATCTAAAACTAATCATAAAGGGCTCTTTTAATGTAAGAATGCTGTTCCTTTAGAGTATATATTCTTTATATGAGGTAATTATTATGGTCATTATTGAAATAATAGTAATATCACCAGTGAGAGAGAGACCCATCATAGGTGCAAGAACACCAAAAAAGCTATCTATCATCTTCTTTCCTGTAAGAGAAATGGAAAGGGACCATATGTTGACTCCTGTTAATGCCACATCAGTCTTGTTTATCTTTACACAGCTGGAGTGCTGAAGACACTTGTGTTTTAATAAATTGTTTGGTAGACCAGTTACTCTTATGTAAACAAACTACTAGCCATGGTCTTGAATAGCTGTTTTTGATGGCATTGTCTGAGAGATGTGTTATAATATATAATTTGATCTCTGTCCTGCAGGAATCCAGAAAGAGTGAGAGGGTGTGTATGGAAGAGAAAACATAATAAATCAACTTTGCTGTAGATGGCCAAGTTTATCAGCTTAAAAATTTGCCCCCCCCCCACGTCCCCTAAGTCCCCTGCATCTACACTGAAAGTTGTCGCCTTGCCCAAGGACCTCCAACATAATAGGGTGCAGCTAATAACTGAACCGAAAAGAGATATTCACTAACTTTCTTCCTGCAACCAAAGAGGAAGGGGAAGAACACACAGCTAATTGATAAACCTCCAGCAGCCCAGCACGGTGTACCAGTAATGACTGGTAACGTTACTGATTAGTTGACCACGTGTGTTAGGGCACCATAAGGAAGTGGATGAGGCCCTGTGATTAGCTGGTGGTTTCGTATCCCCAGGGATTTTGATGCTTTCTTTTATTCATCTGTGCTCTTCTGCGCTGAGTGGATCGTGGTACGATGATGCTATTTCCGGGTGCTGGTGAGGCAGCGGGGGGAGGGGGAGGAAGAGGAGAAAGAGATTGAGATTAGAACGAGCTGGAGACGGAGTTGCTTGGGTTGAAAATAATAGCTATTTTTGGCCCTTTTCATGCTCTGGAAATTCTTCCACCTGGATATAAAGAGAAGTGGGTTGGGGGAACTGCAGGTAAGATAGACAGGCGGCAGCTAGTGGCAGCTGTTTGTGTTGTGCGGGGGGGCAGGAAATGGTGCGCGCGCGCTCCTGAATTGCGGATGTGCGCCTGGGCGAGTTGATAAATGTGAAGGGGAATGGGAGAGTCGGCGAGTGGTTTATAGTTAATTTGGCTATTTAGCTGACGGTAGGGGGAGTGGGGTGCATGCCTTCTGCGCATGATCTAGGAGTTAACACAGAGGCGGATCAGGTAGCGAGTGAGGTTGTATCTTGCTCTCTGGTATCCTCCCCTTGCATTCCCTTGGGTTGCTGTGAAGTCCTTGTTTTCCTTGCAGTCTTCTGTAGCACTTTGTGCCTTCAATTTGGAGAGTGTGTGGTGGTAGTTCAGCTGGGCTTGAATGAAATTTTTGCCTGAGCAGTTGCATGGGAGGGGACTGATGTTCTTGCAGACTGTCTTTCATAAGCATGTGTGTGCCTCTGGGAAAAAGGTGAAAAGACAGGTCACTGGGGAAAAAGCTTCTAGCTCTGAGGTTTATCTTTAGCAAGCCTGTAGGTTCTGACTTACGGGGGGAATGCAAGTTATGAACACATCTTTCACAGGCAGCTTTCTGGACATCAGCAACACCTAAGTGATAGTCAGAGAGTCAGACAAGTTTTGGCAGTCTCTTCACAACATCCCAGATCTGAGCCCCTGGCAAGCAGCAAACTTCTCTAGATAACAGATCAGGTTGGCAGATGGGTGTCTGCCCTGTAGCAGGGAGTTTCCCACTACAACACTCACCACCTCCAGGTGGTCTGAAGAGACTCACCACTTCCTCCAGGTGGTTGTCATGCTAGTATGGCTTTGTGAGTGGTATAACATGCATAATAACCTAGCGATACATATACTGAAAAATACCTGGGTGCTATACAGTGAGAAGGTCTAGTGACTTCATTTTTGACAGCATGACAGAATGAGAGGCTCGCAATGCTGAGATATCCCCATTCAGCCAATGCTGCTGAAGTAATGGGGATTAAGTAGGAATACTTCTTTAGATAATGGTGAATGTGATTTGTTAAAAAGTAACTGAAGGTTAGCACATAGTTCCTAGAAAGCAGTAGATGCTTTATTTATATTTTTTTATTGTATACTTATGTTGTTGTTCAGAAATAATTTAATTATTGGAACATACATTGACTTAAAGCTCTTGTGTGAATGGTAAACCATGATTTGAAAAATATGGTTTTGGTGATTGTTTTTTTCTGTTCCTCAGTATGTGTTAAAATGTCTAGAACTGTATAATAGATTGATGTAGATTGCATAACAAGCTTTTTATGTTTCAAGTCATTGTCAGAAAATGAGTTTTTGAAATGAGTTAAATGAGTTTGAGAAGATCAAAAGCAAATAATCGTGGTAAGTCTCAAATCAAATGCAGTATTATCTGTTTGAATCCATGTGGTCCGAACAGTAATGGAGTCTGACAACATGTAAATAAACCAAAGCTTTATCGAGGCAGTAGGAAAGACTGAACAACAGTGTGTCCGTGCAGTGACTCACCTAATCACTGATAGCAAACACAGGTTCATAAGCAATGTCATGGCTCCACTGGACTGCCAGGGATGTTTGGCAACCTGCCTATGCTGCTGCTGATGTCAGTCAGAGAGCAGGGTGTTGGCAGTCTATCTAGTCTGCTGATATTGGTAACAGGGCAGGGTGTCGATCCATTATGTGGATCTAAAAACCCATGTTGAAAACTGATGTAGTCTCTGTGCAGGTGGTGCAACTGACATTTGTTATCATAATTAATTTTTTCTGGGAAAAGGCCCCGCCCCCTCCCCTGGAGTTAAACTGTGTCTAGCTTGATCCAAGTGGTGTTTTTAAAGTGTAAAGGAAAGGCATCTTCAGAATCAAGGAGGGCTGAGAGAGAAGTTAAGATTCTTGAGCTTTCAGTATATGATTAAGTTGAACTGTTACATTTACAAATTAATGCTGTATTGAGGCAGGCATCATGCAGAGATGTCTATGGTTGCTCTTTCCTTTTGGATGCTTACATGTGTTTCACACATCATTTGTGGTTTCATTTGTGAACAGAGGATTGTTGGGACAGGAAAAGCTAGCAATTGCATTTTCTTTTGTAAATTTGGATCCCCTCCTGTGGGGAAGTGTGGAGGGGTTTCGTTAGATGGAGATATGTTGTTGAATTAGTCAGGCCCAAAGGAATCTCAAGGCCACTTCGAGAAGCTGAGAACAGAATCTGCTGTGAGAAAGAGGGGCGTTTCTTCATTAACAGGGCCTCAGCATGGCGTGAGTCGTCGGACCTATCGTCGGTGGGGCTCCAGCGTGTGGACTGCCCATGATACTCATTTAGCGAATCCATGCTTGGAGCGTGGACGCGTGATTAGAGAATAGTTGCGTATATAAGGAGGCTTGTTTCTGTACTAAATGGCTTTGCGTGATTCACATTGAATCGGAATGCTGAGTCCTTTATCGTTCCAACAGGGAAGACAGCTAATAGCAAAGACTACCAGAATACTGTGAACCCCAAAGGACAGTTTCCTGGGCTGATAATGTGGAAACTGTAAATTCAGATTAATGCTCACCAGTAGCAGCTTATGCTGTTATGCCCTTTGGCTTCATTGCCAGTTCTGTGCAGCAATCAGTAGACAGTACCATGCTTTTTCCCCTTCTAAAATCAGTGTTGCTACCCAACTGTATTTCTTCTTTTATATCCCTCTGTCTTATCAAACAAAATATCTTGCTCTTGTGAATAGCTAGCTCCTTGTATCCAGGTATGTTTTGCTATCTTCCTAAATTCAAGAATGAAGTCTAATGACTTCATTTCCAGTTTTCTATTGATGCCTAACAAACATTGTGCTTTCATATAACAGACTAGAAAAGCTTATGCCAGGTCTTTCTAGAGACTGACTCGTATAAAGGTTATAGTACTGACTTTGAAGCTCAAGTGATAAAGGCAAAGAATTAGCAAACAGCAGGGTTCAGCATCACAGTCTGTCAGACTTTAATGTTCTAGTTATAGCAGGAAGCACCTTAACTGGGAAGGCACAACAAAATGCAGGAGTTGAAAGCAAGACATTTGGTAAGAGAATGAAATATTTAAGTGTGATACTATCACTGAGGTGCATGACAGGATTGGAGATAAGTGATCTAGAAGACAAACAACATAAATAGATGGGCATGCACCCTGCCATCACAGATGGCTTTGGTTGCTGCAGACAGCCAAGTGTGTGTGTGGGGTTTTTTTGTTTGTTTTTTTGTTGTTGTCGGGTTGGTTTTTTGTTTGTTTTTGTTTGTTTGTTTTTGTTTTGTTTTTTAAGTTTTTTTGAATACCCTCTCAACATGCTTCCTGTGGCTAGCAGACTGTACTGTTGTTTTTTACTAGCAAGTTGGTCTCACGGCAGGTTGGAGTATCTATTTGCAGTACTTTTCAGATGGTGATAAAACATTGGACGCTTTCTGAGCCACGTGGAAAACTCTTGTCCTTCACTGGAGGGTTGCTGCAACCAGGAGCAGCTTTAGCAGTGCAGTTTCTCTCCTCTTATTCTTAGGCAAGTGGTAACTCCTCCTCTCCATCACAGGAGAAAACTTGTACACGTTGAATTATGCATAAAACCACACTAAGCAGGTGCTGCAAGTGTACTGTGCAAACTTGAATGTCAGGCACTAAAGCCACTAGCTATTGCTTTGCTGCATTTCTCGGACATGAAATAAAAGTCCTGTAATGCCTGCCACTTAGTATTGTAGGTGAAATGAAGGTGGCACATTCATGCATTGAGGTTTTGGTTGGATGGAGCAAATCAGTTAAATATCAGTTAAATGGTGATTAAAATTATTTCTAGAAGTTCTGGTTCATGTTCAGTCCGAGTACATCCTTAGAGCTGTTGGCTTATCTAGCTCCTTGTTTTGAAGTGGTGTAGCTTACTGAAAATGCCAAAAAAACCCAAACAAACAAACAACCCCAAAAAACCCCACAAACCACAAACCGTAAGGTTCACTCCTCCCACCTGCTTGCTTATGTAAAAACACGCACAAGAAAAAAACCTCACACCTGAAACAACTGGAAGGATATTTTTAAATAGTGCTTTTATCACTGACTGTTATCTGGATTTAACCATCCACTTCAGACCTGACAGGAACTCTTTTTTGAGCTGAGTTATTTCTAGGTCGATCATGAAGTGGAGAAGTGTTCTAATATTTTTTGTAAAATGTAACTTAAACTAGTAGGCCAAAAGTTAATATTTACATGTATCCAAGTATTGGCTGTTTGTCAGCGATGTCTGTGGTAGGTTGACCTTGGCTGGCTGCAAGGTGTCCACCAAGTTGTTCTGTCAGTCTCCATCAACAGGACAGGAAGAAAATATGATGAAACGCTCGTGGGGTTGAGAAGGGCAGGGAGATTACTTACCAATTACCATCACAGACAAAACAGACTTGACTTGGGGAAATTAATTAACTGGATTGGGTTTTTGCTTGTAGGCAAGTGGTTGGAGAAAGATCTCTTACTATATAGTGGTAAGACTAAATCTGTGAGCATCTTCTCTTTAGTGCAGACAACCTGCTAGATGTTTGGATAAAATGTAGTCACAGAACTAATGGAGGCTGGCTGCAACTATATCAACTTGGACAAAGGCATTTCCTCTTGGAGCATAAAGTTAGTATAGTTTCTTCTTTGCCATCCAGAGATGGAGCTGGCATAAGAACATCTAAAGAAGAGGGCCTTTACTCAGAATAAAATACCTGTCACATCAGTCCTCAGAGCCAGTCTCTGCTGTGGCTCTTAAGAGTAACGTAGCACAGTGGACCAGCCTCACATAGCTGAATGAGGAACACCAGACAGAGGTGGTGATCTTGCTGTTCTCTTAGTCATGGTCCATTCCTAGTTCTCCTCACTCCTCTGTATTGCACTGTGTACTTCTCAGCTCTGGCAGAATCCTGGGCCTAGTGACATCTAAACAGTCTGTGTTCAGTTGTAAATAGGCTATCGTGGTGTTTCATATTTGATATTTCTTGTCTCAAATCACTTTCCAGATGTTCCCTACTGTGCTGTATTAAAAGCTTATGCCCCTTATTGAGTGTGGAGTGTTACTAAATGACTCCTTTTGTTCCTCAGGATGATTTTGACTGGGTTTCTTGGAAGAAAACTATATTTTAGGACCTTTTTTCTGTAGCATAGCCTAAAATATGACATCCCATCTAGTGGAAGTTAAAAGCCACCCTGAGGGCTCTTCCTTCTTGCTCCCCCTCACAGGTTCCAAGTTAAACTATATTTACTTCCTAGTACCAGTTTAACAAGATCTGAGGATAAGGGGTGAAGGCTGTTAAAGAGCTTGTCACGGAGGCACCCCAAAAATCAATTTAGGCAGACAATAAGCTCTAAACAGATTTTATTCGAACCAGAACTGTTTAGCTAAGAAACCAACTAGAAATGAGGTTTATCCAAAATTACTCAGTACTCCAACCACATTATAAAACACAGGTTTGGAGACCCATTAGGAGTTCAGTTACTACACATTTCATTGGTCAAAGGCCCTGGAACAGGCTGCCCAGGGCAGTGGTGGAGTCACCATCCCTGGAGGTGTTTAAAAGGTGTTTAGACGAGGTTCTTAGGGACATGATTTAGTGCTAGAGTTAGGTTATGGTTGGACTTGATCCTGAGGGTCTCTTCCAACTGAAATGATTCTATGATTTATGCTATTATTCTGCAGAGCTTCCCAGGCATATAAGCCTCTGGGTTTTGCCAGGGTCATGGGCACAGTGCTGACAGAGGGCAGCTTCATCATAACAGGTTGGCCCACATGCATTTTTAGTGGAGGCTGGCCCTAGTCGAATTCAACCCTAGTTGAATCTGAGCTGTGGTCATTTATGGTAGTGGTCCAGAAGCTTCTCTCAACCAAGGCATTTCATTGGTCAAAGGCCCTGTCTGTCAACCAAGGGGCATGTGCATGACCATAGTGGTCCATCAGCCTAGAAGTTTCTGTTGCTTTTGGGGGGGAATGCATCTGCCACAGAGCTTTTCCACGGTGCAGCTTTGTTTTATGTTACGTTTGTTCAAATACTTGTTCGCACAGTATCTTTGCCTATTTGCCTTCAGGTAATGCTGATACAGTAACTTGAGCTGCTTTTGAAAATTTTTACGTTTTAACTAAACTATGGCATAGCCTGGTTGGAACTTTTATTTCTCTGTCTAAATATGAGAATATGCTCTCAAATATTAGTTTGTCAATGACTATTATTAGAAGAACATTGTGGGTTAAAATCTAAAATAAGAGAAGTTACATCAAGGATTAATTGGACCCTGCTTTGTCGTCTTCAAATGAAAATGAAGTCTTTTCTGTTGCCTTTTTGCATAATAAAACAACTGATATTCTCTCTTGGAAGCATTCCTTAGGTGGGCAGCCATTTTTTTGTTCTACATCCCTGCCAGACTAATGAATTTATGTATTCTATACTGACCGGTTCACAAATAGCTGAGAAACACTAACATATGACACACGTAAAATAAATCACCTGAAAAATAGACATGGTCAAGACAACTTCCTTGGTCCAGACAGAATAAGATTCTGGATTGCCGCTTAAAAGTTGAAAATTAAAATAGACCATGTACATAAAGTGATGGAATAACCTCATTTGAAATTACTTTATGGCTGTCAAGTGTATCTGCAATTCAGGAAAAGGTTGGGACAACATGTTTATGGAGGTTTTTTTGTTTTGTTTTGCTTGGTTTTTTTTCTAGACACTTACATTACATCATGGCTAAGTATTGTAGGCCCAGTTGTGTGTTGAAATCTACCCCGAGTTATCCAAAACTAGCACTTGAGCAGAATACAAATGCTGGATTAATCAAAAGGTAAGAGAGAACTAAATCACTTTCTTTCCCTTTCCCTCCCCCTCCCCCTCTCCCTCCCCCTCTCCTATTCTCTACCCCCACCCCCATCTTGCAAAATTAAAGAAGGTCAAATGGATAATTGGCAACACATTATCTTTTCCTTTGGAGGTCTTGGCTCAGTTAATTTAGGACCCTCCTTTTGACAATTTGCTTACAGGGCTGCCTTATTGCCTTTTTTACTTTGCACTGAAAATTTGCAGAGAGAGAGCTGATTGGCATACTGCCAACACCATTCCTGACTTGACCCTTGGGAGGCAGTCCTGAAGGACAAAGGAGTCCAGGAAGGCTGGTCTCTCTTCAAGAAGATAATCTTAGAGGCGCAGGACTAGGCTGTCTCCGTGTGCCAGAAGGCAAGCTGACGGCGAAGAAGGCCGGCCTGGCTGAACAGAGAGCTGCGGCTGGAACTTAGGAATGAAAAGAGAATTTATAACTTTTGGAAGGAGGGGCAGGCTACTCAAGAGGAATACAAGAATTCTGTGAAGTTATGCAGGGAGAAAATTAGAAAGGGCCAAAGCTCAACTAGAGCTGAGCCTGGCCACTGCTGTAAAAGGAAACAAGAAGTGTTTCTATAAATATATTAAAAACAAGAGGAGGGCTAAGGAGAATCATCATCCCCTGATGATTGTGGGGGGAAACACAGTGACAGAAGATGAGGGAAAGGCTGAGGTACGAAATGCCTTCTTTGCCTCAGTCTTTAATAGTCAGAACAGCTGTGCTCCGGGTACCCAGGCCCCTGAGCCAGAAGACAGGGATGGGGAGCAGAATGAAGCCCCAATAATTCAAGGGGAAATGGTTAGCGACCTGCTACACCACTTGGACACCCACAAGTCTATGGGGCCAGATGGGATTCACCCAAAGGTGCTGAGGGAGCTGGCAGAGGTGATCACTGAGCCACTTTCCATTATCTATCAGCAATCTTGGCTAACTGGGGAGGTCCCAGTTGACTGGAAGTTGGCAAATGTGACACCCATTTACAAGAAGGGCCAAAAGGAGGATCCGGGGAACTACAGACCCGTCAGTCTGACCTCGGTGCTGGGGAAGGTCATGGAGCAGATGATCCTGAGTAACATAACACGGCACATACAAGAGAACCATATGATCAGGCCCAGTGTCCTAGTTTTGTTAAAAAACAAGTTTCACTTTTAGTGAATTTGCCTGTCAGCTAAAGCCTTTATATTAGCTGCATTTTCCTGGAGAACCAGATACGTTTTGGTAAACATAGCAATGAAACGCAAACTTATTGATAACAAATGGATACAGGTCTCGCAAGAGGGGCAACAAGAAACAGGTAACCAAGAAACTGACCAACGAAGTATAATATCCCATTCACGTGAATACTTCATATAAAAGTGGGAGATCACGAGGATCTTGTCCCTTTTTTTCCCTTCTGCTTATGGCCGACATTAGGAGAGGACCTTGCTAGTCGTCCCTGCAAACTGAGGCCTAGTGACAGACTGAATCCAGCTCCGGTTGGCTGCAGAGGCCAGTCCAGGACTTTGGGTGCCGGCTCTGCAGTTGCTGAGGAGACTTTCAAGATTGGTTTTGTATATTTTGTATTATTTTCTCTGTTCTTATTAGTAACATTAGTAAAACATTTTTAACTTTTCCAACTCTCTTCTCTCTGTCCTTCTTTCCCTCCCGATCGCCTGTCCTGAGTGGGAAGGGGGGAGGGGGGGGGACCGAAGGGGGAAGGGGGGGGAGAGGAGGTTAACAATACATCTGCCAGGGTTTGATTGTCACCCCGCAATATAAACCCTCGACACCCAGTCAACATGGGTTTATGAAAGGCAGGTCCTACTTGACCACCCTGATCTCCCTCTATGAGAAGGTGACCCAACTAGTAGATGAGGGAAAGGCTGTGGATGTTGTGTACTTAGACTTCAGTAAAGCCTTTGACACCATTTCTCACAGCATCTCCTGGAGAAGCTGCAGCTCATGGCCTGGATGGCGTATCTGTGATGGATAAAGAACTGGTTGGAGGGCTGAGCCCAAAGAGTTGTGGTGAACGGAGCCAAATCCAGTTGTCAGCCAGTCATGAGTGGTGTTCCCCAGGGCTCAGTCTCGGGACCGGTTCTGTTTAGTCTCTTGATCAATGATCTGGATGAGGAGATCAAGTGCATCCTTAGTAAGTTTGCAGATGACACCAAATTGGGTGGGAGTGTTGACCTGCTGGAGGGTAGGAAGGCCATACAGATGGATCTGGACCAGCTGGATCATTGGGCTGAGGCCAACTGCATGAGGCCAAGTGCCGGGTCCTGCACTTGGGTCATAACAACCCCAGGCAGTGCTACAGGCTCAGGGAAGAGCGGCTAGAAAGCTGCCCAGCGGTAAGGGATCTGGGGATGTTGATTGACAGCCGGCTGAATTCAGTGTGCCCAGGTGGCCAAAAAGGCCAACAGCATTCTTGCTTTTATCAGGAATAGTGTGGCCAGCAGGACTCGGGAAGTGATTGTGCCACTGTACTCGGCACTGGCGAGGTCCCACCTCGAATACTGTGTTCAGTTTTGGGCCCCTCACTGTAGGAAAGACATGGAGGTACTAGAGAGAGTGCGTAATAGGGCAATGAAGCTGGCGAGGGGCCTGGAGCACAAGTCATATGAGGAACGGCTGAGTGAGCTGGGGCTGTTTAGCCTGGAGAACAGGAGGCTGAGGGAGAGACCTTATGACTGTCTACAACTACCTGAAAGGAGGTTGCAGCATGGAGGGCGTTGGTCTCTTCTCCCAAGTAGCAAGTGATAGGACAAGAGAAAATGGCCTCACGTTGCACCAGGGGAGGTTTAGATTGGATATTAGGAAAAAAAATTTTCATGGAAAGGGCTGTCGGGCATTGGAACAGGCTGCCCAGGATAGTGTTGGAGTCACCATCCCTGGAGGTGTTTAAAAGGTGTTTGGACGAGGTTCTTGCAGACATGGTTTAGTGCTATACCAATCTTTCCTGATTGGTAAGCAATACGATGTGGAAAGATGACTGTTCGAGGCTCTTTTGCTGGCAAGAGCTTGCCCAGTTGCAGCTGAAGACCTAAGAGTTGGCTGCAGTTGTGACAGTGGTTTTCAAGTGCCACCAAGACATGAACTCCCTTGTGATAACATTGACTACTTGAAGTCACTCATTTCCTACATATGTTTCATTCTGTTTGTGGCCTTAATAAGACTGTATCCTGTGGGAGGGACCTGAAAGGGGGAAAAGTATGAGAAGGAAGGAGGGGCAGAGACAAAGTGTTATGAACTGACCACACCCCCCCATTCCCCATCCTTCTGTGCCATTTTGGGGGGATGAAGGAGTAAAGTTGAACCTGGGAAGAAGGTGGTTTTAGTTTTGTCTTTATTTCTCACAATCCTACTCTATTTTTAATTGGTAATAAGTTAAATTAATCTTAAGTCAAGTCTATGACAGTAATTGGTAATAGATCTCCCTGTCCTTATCTCAAGTCACAAGCTTTTCCATCTTCTTTCCTACCTCTATCCATTTGAGGAGGAGGAACGAGAGAGCAGCTTGATGGGCACCTAGCAGCCATCCAAGGTTAACCCACCACCAGGCTGAGACTAATTTGCCTAGGGACCACCTTCTCTACCACACTGTCTGACACATGGAGCCTCCTGTGTCTTCCACTCATGGATGCACATTGTGACTTCAGTGGTGGATTCTGGCAAAGCTTCTTTCAACTGTGTGTGGAAAATCCTTAAACATTACATTAAAACATTTAAAGTCCTTTAATTTTTCTCTCACTATTAGCTATATCTTAAGATATACCAGCATTTTAATGATGTAGTCATTAGCTCAGTGTATGGCAATGTAGCGCAAGATTGGCGAGGAGGTTAGTTAAATGTAAATATGCTCAAGTGACTTGCACCTGTCTGTAGAAAAAGCACATACATCACACTAGTTGTTTTACTGACCTTGTGTGCTTGATGAGTAGAACCTCTGTGTTAGGTTCCATATCTGTTCTTGCCGTGCTCCCAAGGCCTTTTTTCCTGCAATTTGGAGGGAGCTGTAGATCACTCCAGCCAGGTTCACTGCAGGGTATTTCCTACCTCTTGAGTAGCTGTAGTACAATTAACATGAAGTGATCAAGTGAACTGTAGTCTGGAACATGAGTGGGAGAGAAGTTTTTCAAGCAATAGGAGAATCTCTCTATCTCTTCTCAGGAATATCTCCTAGGGAAAAACCCCTGGGCACATCACGAATTTGAGCAATCTCACCTCCCCAGAAATTTTAGGGGGTGTCTCAGTTTCAGTTCGTCGACCCCACCTTCTTCATCCTTAAATACCTAATCTTAATTGATGGTGGCTGAGTAGTTAATTTAGATGATATTCAGTCTGAAATGAAACATTGAAAGCGAAGCTTCTGCTGCTTTGGTGAATGAGCCTGGTATCTCTGACTCCCTAGCAGAAGGAGGATCTGAATGTTATCTCAGCCCCTTCCCCCATGCTGAACCCCCTTCACTGTGACCACCTTTAGCGGTTACATTCAAGGTGAAGATGTGGGGGGTTGTTGTGTATTGATTTTGTGTTCCGGGCCATGGGCATCAGTGGCTACCAGGTATATTTGTTGAAAGGGGTTTTTAATACCAAGGGGACTTGTCCCACATTGGGGAGTTCAACTAGGACAGGCTGTCCAGAGTGATGGAGAGGGCTTTTGGCATCTTCAGTTTCTCTCACTTCAGGGAGTAAAGATGGTGATTTGGGGCAAAATGCAGTAATTCGAGGGCACCCATTAACCCCCAGCAGTCATTTACTTTGGTTACAGCTTCTGAGAGCCGCATGAACCATCCAGGCTCATGAGGTTTCAGAAAATGTTTCAAGAGACCATTTTTTCTTTCTACTATCCCATTAGCTTGGGGATAGTAAGGAGTGTGAAATGTCCATTGTATACCCTCTGATTTCGCCCACTCTTGGACCACCCCGGCAGTAAAATGGCTTCCGTTGTCTGATTGAATTGATTTGGGCTTTGGCAAGAAACTAAACCACAGTTTCAGTTTTTCCACTGTATTTTCTCCAGTGGCCCGTGACACTGCTCCAGCTTGAACAAGTCCTGATACTACTTCTACCCCAACGAGTATGTACTGCTTCCCTTCTGATCTTTTGAAAGGTCCTATGTAATCAATCTGCCAGGTTTCCCATAATCCTTTTCCATCCCGCAGATGGAGTGGAGAATCCTGTAAAGGGTGCTTCTCTAATCTAGTGCGGCATAGCCCACAAGCAGAAATATCTGTGCTACATAATTCTCGGGTGACAGGCCACCCTCTACTCACAGCTTCCTTCAGAAGGTCTTTGACACCTGAGTGTCCACGCTTGACATGCAGCCACTCTAACAGGTGTTCCCATTTCTCCTCTTCCCCCTCTTTCACCAGTGAAGCTAAGCGAGTGAGTGAGTCTACCTGGTTATTCCAGATGTGTGCTGGGTGATTACCCCCTTGGTGGGCAGCCACCCACCCCACATATATGGGTTTCCATTTAGCCACAGTTAATATATCTTCCCATCTTTCTTTCTGCCAGACAGGCACTCGATTAACCTCCCAGTAGTTCTGTTCCCAAAAGGGGAGCCACTCAGTACATCCCTTGAACACAGCATATGAATCTATATAAATGTACACAGGTTCAGTACTGTCAGTTCCCTTTGTGATTACACTCCAAACCGCTACCAGTCCAATGACCGTTTCTAAAAGCTGTTAGTGGAAATCAAAGCACTCAGAGAAGACAGGATCCATTCACCACCTGTACAAAGCTGTTTCAGCCATTAGGAGAAGGTCTTTCCAATCTCAAGAGAGACGACATAAAAAGCACACAAAAGGAGGCACACTGTGGTTTTTCCTGCCTGATCAGTGAGAAGATATGAGGAGATGGGACGGAAAACATACCTCAGTACTTCAGGAACAAGTGCGTGAGTGGAAAGGAAAAACTCCTAGGAAAATTGCTGTTCCATTTCCAGAAGGGGTAGGAGAGATTCTGATTCTCTTGAAGGAACTTCTAATTCATACCCACAGAAGGTGCATAACATGAATCCATTCATCGATGCCTATTAGAGGTGCCCTGCCTCCAGCCAGGTGGAGGAAAGGGACAACTGAGTTTACTGGGCTTTGAAGATTCAATGGCCTAGTACAACAGACCCCCAGGAGTATATAGACACTGCTGTTCACTGCACAATAATCCCATAAAACTGTAAAGGAACACAATCCATCAATATTTCTGGAGTGACTGGGGGATCCCAGGAGCTCTTTGTATTAGAGGCTGAATTGAACCTAACTGGGAAAGACTGGCAAAAGCACCCCATTATGACTAGCACAGATGCTCTGTGTATCCTTGGCATAGACTACCTCAGGAGAGGGTATTTTAAGGACCCCGAAAGGTATCGGTGGGCATTTGGCATAGCAGCTGTGGAAACTCAGAACACTGACCAGTTGTAGTCAATGGGGCAGAGTCTAGTTGGACGCCTGTATCTAGTAGAGTGCCTCAAGGGTCAGTACTGGGACCAGTACTATTCAATATATTCATCAATGACTTGGATGAGGGAATAGAGTGACTGTCAGCAAGTTTGCTGATGACAACAAACTGGGAAGAGCGGCTGACACGCCAGAAGGCTGTGCTGCCATCCAGAGACCTGGACAGGCTGGAGAGTTGGGCGGGGAAAAATTGAATGAAATAGAACAAGGGCAAGTGTAGAGTCTTGAATCTGGGCAGGAACAACCCCAGGTTCCAGTATAAGTTAGGGAATGACCTATTAGAGAGCAGTGTAGGGGAAAGGGACCTGGGGGTCCTGGTGGACAGCAGGATGACCATGAGCCAGCACTGGGCCCTTGTGGCCAGGAAGACCAATGGTACCTGGGGTGGGTTAGAAGGGGGGTGGTCAGTAGGTCAGAGAGGTTCTCTTGCCCCTCTACTCTGCCCTGGTGAGACCACACCTGGAATATTGTGTCCATTTGTGACCCCTCAGTTCCAGAAGGACAGGGAACTGCTGGAGAGAGTCCAGCACAGGGCAACAAAGATGATTAAGGGAGTGGAGCATCTCCCTTATGAGGAAAGGCTGAGAGAGCTGGGGCTCTTTCGCTTGGAGGAGACTGAGGGGTGACCTCATTAATGTTTATAAATATGTAAAGGGTGAGTGTCACAAGGATGGAGCCAGGCTCTTCTCAGTGCCAACCAATGATAGGACAAGGGGTAATGAGTACAAACTGGAACGCAGGAGGTTCCACTTAAATATGAGAAGAAACTTCTTCACAGTGGAGGTGCCAGAACACTGAAACAGGCTGCCCAGGGAGGTTGTGGAGTCTCCTTCTCTGCAGACATTCAAACCCTTCCTGTGTAACCTCAGCTGGGTGTTCCTGCTCCATGGGGGGATTGCACTGGATGAGCTTTCCAGGGCCCTTCCAATCCCTAACATTCTGTGATTCTGTGATTAAACTGCTGTCTATTTGGCCTGGTCTCTCAGAGGACCCTTCTAATGTCAGATTGCTGAGGGTCAAAAACCAGCGGGTTCTAGTTGCTACCACAATGGTGCATCGCCAGCAATATTGTACCAATCAAGACTCTTGGATTCCTATCTAGAAGTTGATTTGTCAGCTGGAGAGCAAGGTTGTGATCAATAAGACCCAGTCATCTTTTAACAGCCCCATATGGCCATTGCATAAGTCTAGCAAAGAGTAGAGACTAACAGTAGACTATTGTGAAGTCACGCCACCATTAAGTCCTGCTGTGACAGACATGTTAGAACTGCAATTTGAGATGCAAAGGCAGCTCAGTGGTATGCCACAACTGACATTGCTAATGTGTTTTTCTCTATTCCTGTAGCAGCAGAGTGCAGGTTGCAGTTTGCTTTCACCTGGAGGGGCATCCAGTACATGTGGAATCGCTTGCCCCAGGGGTGGAAACACAGTCCTACCATCTGCCATGGACTGATCCAAACCATCCTGGAGCAGGGTAAAACTCCAGAAAACCTGCAATATATTGATGACATCGTTGTATGGGGCGACAGAGCTGAAGAAATCTTTGAGAAATGTGAGAGAATAATTCCAATTCTTTTGAAAGCTGGTTTTGCCATAAAACGAAGCAAGGTCAAGGGACCTGCACGAGAGATCCAGTTTTTAGGAATAAAATGGCAAGATGACCGTCGTCAGATCCCAATGGATGTGATCAACAAAATAGCAGCTGTGTCTCCACCTACTAATAAAAAGGAGACACAAACTTTCTTGGGCATTGTAGGTTTTTGGAGAATGCACATTCCTGACTACAGCCAGATTGTAAACCCTCTCTATCGAGTGACTCAAAAAAAGAACAGTTTGGGTGGGGCCCTGAGCAATGGCAAGCCTTTGAACAAATTAATCAAGAGATAGTCCCTGCACTAGTCCTTGGGCTGGTCTGGACTGGACTAGATGTAAAAAACATGCTCTACACTGCAGCCGGAGATAATGGCCCTCCCTGGAGCCTCTGTCAGAAAGCATCAGGGGAGATTCAAGGTCAACCCTTAGGTTTTTGGAGTTGAGGATACAGAGGATCCAAGGCCAACTATACTCCAACTGAAAAGGAGATCCTAGCAGCATATGAGGGAGCTTGAGCTGCTTCAGAAGTGCTTGGTACTAAAGCACAGCTTCTCCTCGTACCCCAACTGCCGGTGCTGGGCGGGATGTTCAAATGGAAGGTCTCCTCTACACATCATGCAACTGATGCTACATGGAGTAAGCGGGTCACACTGACAACACAATGGGCTCAAACAGGGAGTCCCAATTACCCAGGGATCTTAGAAGTGATTACAGACTGGCCAGAGGGCAAAGACTTCTGAATGTCACCAGATGAAGAGGAAGTGAAGCATGCTGAAGCTCCATCATATAATGAAAAGCAGTATGCACTGTTCACAGATCGATCTTGCCATCTTGTAGGAAAACATTGGAGGTGGAAAGCTGCTGTGTGGAGTCCCACACAACAAGTTACAGAAGCTACTGAGGGACAAGGGGAATCAAGTGAGTTTGCAGAAGTGAAAGCCATCCAGCTGGCTTTGGACATTGCTGAATGAGAGAAGTGGCCAGTACTTTATCTCTGCAGTGACTCACAGATGGTGGCAAATGCCCTGTAGGGGTTGTTACAGTAGTGGAAGTGGAGCAATTGGCTGCGTAGAGGTCAACTTATTTGGGCTGTTGTACTGTGGCAAGATATTGCTGCCCGACTAGAGAACCTGACTGTAAAAGTCTGTAATGCAGATCATAAAATCATAGAATAGTTTGGCTTGGAAGGGACCTTCAAAGGTCATCTAGTCCAACCCCCCTGCAATGAGCAGTGACATCTTCAACTAGATCAGGTTGCTCAGAGCCCCATCCACTCTGGCTCTGGATGTCTCCAGGGATGGGGCAGCTACCACCTCTCTGGGCAACCTGGGCCAGTGTTTCACCACCCTCAGTGTAAAAAATTTCTTCCTCATGTCTAGCCTGAGTCTACCCTCCTTTAGTTTAAAACCATTACCCCTTGTCCTATCGGAACAGGCCCTGATGAAACGTCTGTCCCCATCTTTCTTATAGGCTCCATTTAAATACTGAAAAGCTGCAATAAGCCACCCAAGCGGCTCTCTCATTCCCCTGCATTGTGATGGGGCAGAGAATCAGAAGGACAAAAGCAAGAAAAATTTGTGGGTCAAGATAGAGATAGTTTAATAAGTGAAGGGTGAAAAAAAGGGAAAAAGGCAAGTGATACAATAGCTATCACTCACCACTTTCCACCAGCTCAGCCAGTCTCCAAGCAACAGCTACCTTGGAAAAACTCCTCCCCAGTTTTACTGATGAGCATGATACTATACAGTATGGACTGGAACACAAGAGGTTCCACTTAAATTTGAGAAAAAACTTCTTCTCAGTGAGGGTGACAGAGCACTGGAACAGGCTGCCCAGGGAGGTTGTGGAGTCTCCTTCCCTGGAGACATTCAAAACCAGCCTGGACATGTTCCTGTGCGACCTCACCTAGGCGTTCCTGCTCCAGCAGGGGGATTGGACTAGATGATCTTTTGAGGTCCCTTCCAATCCCAAACATACTGTGATACTGTGAATATCATGGAGAGTGGCTTGGCAACTACATCAGCAAATTCCCTCAGGACTCTGGGATGCATCTCATCAGGTCCCATAGACATATATATTCAGGTTCCTTAAGTGGTCAGGAACCTGATCCTGACTTACAGTGGGAGGGACTCAGCTCCCCCAGTTCCCATCTTTCAGTTCATCCACTCGAGAAGTGTGGGAAGAGAGCTTGCCAGTGAAGACTGAGGCAAAGAATTTGTTGAATACTTCAGCCTTCTTCTAGTCCTTTGTTACCAGTTTGCCAGTCTTGCTCATCGGGGGAGATAAGCTTTCCTTGACCTTCTTTTCTGGTTGACATATCTGTAGAAGCCCTTCTTGTTATTCTTTGCATCCCTTGCCAAGTTCAGCTCCAACTGTGCCTTGGCCTTCCTTACCCCATCTCTGCACAACTGGGCAGTGTCCCTATACTCTTCCCAGGGTACCTGTCCCTGCTTCCACCACCTGTGCATTTCCTTCTTGCCCTTTAGTTTGACCAGCAGGTCTTGACTCAGCCATGCTGGTCTCTTTTACCCTCCTTACCTGATTTCTTACACCTGGGGATCACAAGCTCTTGTGCTCTATGGAAAGTGTCCTTAAAGATCTGCCAGCTCTGTTCTGCTCCCTTGTCCCTGAGGGCAGTTTCCCAGGGGGTCCTGTTGACTAATTCCTTGAAGAGATGGAAGTTGGCTTTCCTAAAATTCAGGGTCCTGACTTGACTCTTTACCCATCCCACATCCCTCAGGACTGCAAACGCCACAAGCGCATGATCACTGCAGCCCAGGCTGCCTCCAATCTTGCTGTCACCGATTAGCTCACTTGCATTGGTGACCATCAGGTCCAGTATTGCATCCCCCCTGGTAGGGCTGTCTATTACCTTGCTGAGGAAGTTATGCTCAGTGCACTCCAGGAGTCTCCTGGATTGCCTACAGTTTGCCATGCTACTTTTCCAGCAGAAGTCAGGGTTGTTGAAGTCCCCCAGCAGGAGAAGAGCCTGCGAGTGCAATGCCTCCTGTAGCTGGAGTAAGAAGGCTTCATCAATAGTCTCCCCCTGATTGAGTGGCCTGTAGCAGACACCAACCACAAGGTTTCCTTTGTTGCCTCAGTCTCTAATTCTCACCCATAAGCTTTCAACCTGCTCATGGCTATTCTTCAGAGACAGCTCTTCACACTCTGTCCATCTCTTCCTTCCTCGTCTCTCCCTTCTGAACAGCCTGTAGCCATCAATAGCCATGCTCCAGTCATGGGATCCATCCCACCAAGTTTCAGTAATGGCCACTAGGTCACAAACTTCTAGCAGCACGGTGGCTTCCAGCACCTCCTGTTTGTTGCCCATGCTGCGTGCATTAGTGTAGAGGCACTTCAGCTGAGCTGTCAGAAGTGTCACCTTCTTAGAGGAACGCCCCTTAATTCCTTTGAACTATTTCGCTGGCGTTTTCCTCTATTACCTCAGGAGCCCCTGGCTCATCTCCGTAAGACTTTGAGTGTGCTCCAGTGAGACCAACACACCTCAGGGCCACTGGCTGAGGTTTCTCGCTTGCACCCTGCCCCTCTATCCTTGGTGTCTCATCCCACAGCTTGTCACAGGTGAGCCTGGTATCATCCCCCTCCCCCATCATGTCTAGTTTAAAGCTCTGTTGATGAGCCCTGCTAGCTCATGTGCAAAGCCCCTCTTCCCCCTTTGAGAAAGGTGAACTCCATCCAACACCAGCAAATCTGGTGCTGTGTGGACCATCCCATTATCAAAAAATCCAAAATTGTGGTGTTGACACCAGCCATGGAACCATGTATTAATAGACTGTCTGTCTGTTTCTTCTAATGTCACCGCCTGCAACTGGAAGGAGAGAGGAGAAAATAACCTATGCTCCCAATTCCCTTACCATCCATCCCAAGGCCCTGAAGTGTCTTTTCATCGCCCTTGGACTATAGGTTGTGGCTTCATCACCACCTACATGGAAGACCAGTAATGGGTAGTAGTCTGAGGGCCATACCAGGCCAGGAAGTTTCCTAGTGATGTCCTTAACCTGGGCCTCAGGAAGGCAGCAGACTTCCCTAAGAGGAGCATCTGTCCGGCATGTTGGATCCTCTGTATCCCTCAGAAGGGAGTCACCTACAATTATAACCCATCTTCCTCATGGAGGCAGTTGTAATATGGGGGGTAGGCCTTTGTTTCTGCACATGACATTTGCTTCTGCTTTATTAAACTGCCTTTATCTTCATCCACAAGTTCTTTTTCATCTTATTTCCTCCCCCCCTCCTGTCCTGCTGAGGTGGGGAGTGATAGAGCAGCTTGGTAGGCACATGGCATCCAGTCAAGGTCAATCCATTAAAGTATTTTTTTGGTGCCCAATAGGAGGCATGAGACAATGACAGTTTTGTCTTATCAGTGTTATACCTATAGTAGTTATTAAGTGGCAAGCTTCTATGTGGGTCACAGAGTTTGTTGGCTGCATTGCTTATCTCTTTATTTTGCTGAGCTTGGGAACGTGTTGTACAAACAATGCTTATGCCCTTTGCTCTGGCACTGATGCCCTTCCTGTGCTGGGGGAGCTGTCTCGTGGAGAGGATGAGGGAATACATCTCCCTCTTCCTACTTGGGATTGATGTGGGTGGTTTTATTATGCAGGCTCCTGAGGTCTTTGTTCACCTGTACATGAGCTGTTTAATACTACTAATTAACACCGTTAGCATATTATGGGGTTTGTGGAATCTGGTGTCATCATGGCGTAAGGAAAGACAACTTTGGAGTGAGGCGATATTGATATGTGCCCTGAGGCAGCCAGTCTCCAGGTGGCAGGGTGTGTGGAAGGATTTGGGCAGGTACCTAGGGTGGTGTCATAGTTCAGCCCCAGCTCCATCCCAGCAGGCAGCTAAAACCACGTGCTGCTTGCTCACTCCTCCCCTGCCTCCAGTGAGATGGGGAGGAGAATCAGGAAACAAAAGGCAAAATTCATGGGTTGGGATAAGAACAGTTTAACGGAAAAGCAAAAAAATGAAAAGAAAAAACAATAAATAATAGCAATAACAATAATGAAAGAATATACAAAGCAAGGGATACACAGCTCAATTTCTCATCATGTGGTAATCCCAGTGTGCAGCTGACCTTTCCAAGCAAACCTCTAAGCAGCAATTGTGAACTTCCCAACCTCAACTCATGTGGAAACCACCTCCCCATCCTGGACAACAGTTTGTGCCTGAAACACAATAGCACTGAACCGCATGGTCCAGAGAGAAACAAGAGCATCCTGGACTACCCCACTCCCTGGCAGTGAGAGAGAATCTCTCCTGGCCGGCACCTCTGTTATAACTGAGCATGACCTTATATGGTGTTGAATATACCTTTGGTTAGTTCTGGGTGAGCTGTCCTGGCTCTGTCATCACCCCAGCTAGCTGTGGAAAATGACCCTAACTTAGCCAAGCCAGCATGGAAGGTTATCACATCCCATGGCATTAGGAAATATAGATTGTCTTTGCTTATTGAACTATTTCATAGAATCATTTCAGTTGGAAGAGACCCTCAGGATCATCGAGTCCAACCATAACCTAATCTAACTCTAGCACTAAACCATGTCCCTAAGAACCTTGTCTAAACACCTTTTAAACACCTCCTGGGATGGTGACTCCAGCACTTCCCTGGGCAGCCTGTTCCAATGCCCGACAACCCTTTCCATGAAATTTTTTTTCCTAATATCCAACCTAAACCTCCCCTGGCACAACTTGAGGCCATTTCCTCTTGTCCTAGCACTTGCTACTTGGGAGAAGAGACCAACACCCTCCATGCTGCAACGTGATTTCAGGTAGTTGTAGACAGTGATCATGTCTCCCCTCAGCCTCCTGTTCTCCAGGATAAACAGTCCCAGCTCCCTCACACACTCCTCATACAACTTGTGCTCCAGGCCCCTCACCAGCTTCATTGCCTCCTCTGCACTCTCTCTTCAATGTCCTTCTTATGGTGAACGGCCCAATGGCAGATGCTGGCTCATATTCATCCAGCTGTCAATCAACACCCCCAGCTCCCTTTCTGCCAGGCAAATTTCCAGGCAATCTGCCCTGAGCCTGTAGCATTGCCAGGGGTTGTTGTGACCCAAGTGCAGGACCCAGCACTTGGCCTTGTTAAACCTCATACAACTGGCCTGAGCCCAACAATCCAGCCAGTCCAGATCCCTCTGTAGAGCCTTCCTACCCTCCAGCAGATCAACACTCCCACCCAATTTGGTGTCGTCTGCAAACTTACTAAGGGTGCCCTCAATCCCCTCATCCTGATCATTGATAAAGAGATTAAACAGAGCTGGCCCCAATACTGAGCCCTGGGGAACACCACTCGTGACCGGCCAACAAGTGGATTTGGCTCCATTCACCACAACTCTTTGGGCCCAGCCCTCCAACCAGTTCTTTATCCATCGCAGATACACCATCCAGGCCATGAGCTGCAACTTCTCCAGGAGATACTGTGGGAAATGGTGTCAAAGGCTTTACTGAAGTCTAAGTACACAACATCCACAGCCTTTCCCTCATCTACTAGTTGGGTCACCTTCTCGTAGAAGGAGATCAGGTTGGTCAAGCAGGACCTGCCTTTCATAAACCCATGTTGACTGAGCCTGATCATATGGTTCTCTTGTATGTGCCATGTTATGTTACTCAGGATCATCTGCTCCATGATCTTCCCCAGCACCGAGGTCAGACTGACAGGTCTGTGGTTCCCTGGATCCTCCTTTTGGCCCTTCTTGTAAATGGGTGTCACATTTGCCAACTTCCAGTCATCTGGGACCTCCCCAGTTAGCCAAGATTGCTGATAGGTAATGGAAAGTGGCTCAGCGATCACCTCTGCCAGCTCCCTCAGCACCCTTGGGTGTATCCCATTGTCGAGGGTTTAGATTGCGGGGTGACAATCAAACCCTGGCAGATGTATTGTTAACCTCCTCTCCTCCCCCACTTCCCCCTTTTGCCCCTCCCTCTCCCCCCTTCCCACTCAGGACAGGCAATCGGGAGGGAAAGAAGGACAGAGAGAAGAGAGTTGGAAAAATTAAAGATGTTTTACTAATGCTACTAATAAGAATAGAGAAAATAATACAAAATATACAAAACCAATCTTGAAAGTCTCAGCAACTGCAGAGCTGGCACCCAAAGTCCTGGACTGGACTCTGCAGCCAACCGGAGCTGGATTCAGTCTGTCACTAGGCCTCAGTTCACAGGGACAACTAGCAAGGTCCTCTCCTAATGTCGGCCATAAGGAAAAGGGAAAAAAGGAAAAGGAAAAAGGGACGAGATCCTCATGATCTCCCACTTTTATATGAAGTACTCACGTGAATGGAATGTGATACACAGTTGGTCAGTTTCTTGGTCACCTGTTTGTCGTTGCCCCTCTGGCGAGATGTCCATCCATGCTTATCAATAACTTCACATTCCATTGCTATGTTTACTAAAACATGTGTCTGGTTCTCCAGGAAAATGCAGCTAATATGAAGCTTTAGCTGACAGGCAAAATTCACTAAAAGAGAAACTTGTTTTTTAACAAATCCTGGACACCCATCTGGCCCCATAGACTTGTGGGTGTCCAAGTGGTGTAGCAGGTCGCTAACCATTTTCCCTTGGATTATTGTGGCTTTATTCTGCTCCCCATCCCTGTCTTCTGGCTCAGGGGGCTAGATACCTGGAGCACAGCTGTTCTGACTATTAAAAACTGAGGCAAAGAAGGCATTTAGTACCTCAGCCTTTCCCTCATCCTCTGTCACTATGTTTCCCCCCACATCCATCAGGGGATGGAGATTCTCCTTAGCCCTCCTCTTGTTAATATATTTATAGAAACATTTCTTGTTTCCTTTCACAGCAGTGGACAGTCTCAGCTCTAGTTGAGCTTTGGCCCTTCTGATTTTCTCCCTGCATAACCTCACATTATTCTTGTGTTCCTCCTGAGTGGCCTGCTCCTCCTTCCAAAGGTTATAAATTCTCTTTTCATTCCTAAGTTCCAGACGCGGCTCTCTGTTCAGCCAGGCTGGCCTTCTTCTCCACTGACTTGCATTCCAGCAGACAGAGACAGCCTGCTCCTGAGCCTCTAAGATTAACTTCTTGAAAAGAGACCATCCTTCCTCTTTTGTCCTTCAGGACTGCCTCCCAAGGGACTCTACCAAACAGCCTTCTGAACAGGTCCAAGTCTGCCCTTCGGAAGTCCAAAGTGGCAGTTCTGCTGACCATCCTTCTAACTTCTCCAAGGGCAGTAAACTCAATCATTTCATGATCGCTATACCCAAGGTGACCTTCAGCCAACATTTTGCCCACGAGCTCTTCTCTATTCACAAACAACAGATCCAGTGGGGCTCCTTCCCTGGTAGGCTCACTAACCAGATGTGTCAGGAATTGTCTTCCATGCACTGCAGGAACCTCCTAGACTGGTTCCTCTCTGCTGTGTTGTATTTCTAGCAGACATCTGGTAGGTTGAAGTCCCCCATAAGAACAAGGGCTAGCAATCGCGAGACTTCTCCCAGCTCCTGCAAAATATTTTGTCTGCCTCTTCATTCTCAGTCCCCAAGGTCAGCTGATTTGAGCTGGCGCAGCCAGATCTGCGGTGGCAGATCTTGAGGTACAGAGGAGTTTCAGGACCTGGCAGCACATGCAAGAGTGGTTGACATGGTGTGAGCGTTGCCACAGTATACGGAGAGAGATCTAAAATCAGTCAAAACCTCGAACTAGCACTCAGTCCCCGAGGTCAGCTGATCAGAGCCAGCGTGGTCGGAGCCATGGCAGCAGATCTTGAGGTATAGGGGGGTTTCATGACCCAGCAGAACCTGGTAGCTCTTGTGAGAGTGGCTGACGTGGTGTGGGCGTTACCACAGTAATGGCGATCACACCCCACTCCTAGCCTTGAAAAAGTCTCAGGGAGGAAAGTGACACTGCCTACCAGGCGCTGGGAGGTGAGACCAGCATGTGAAGCGGGTGAGTACCACCCACACTCTGCTGCATTAGTGGGTGTGGTAGCTCATGTAGCAGGGTGCAGAGGTTCTGTCCCTCCTTGCTCAGTAGACCATCTCACCTACTGGCAGTGTCCCAGACTGCAGCTTACCATGGTCTCCTCCAGACAGAGAACTTGTCCCAAAAAGACTGTGGCGACCCAGACGGAGGACCTGCCCTGAACTGTGGCTGATCAGGTCTCTGACTGCAGGGAGTGCCAGAGCCTGCTGCTGCCGGGAGAGGAAGGCAGGCATTCACAGAATCACAGAATCACAGAATGTTAGGGATTGAAAGGGACCTCGAAAGCTCATCCAGTGCAATCCCCCTGCCAGAGCAGGAACACCCAGATGAGGTTACACAGGAAGGCGTCCAGGTAGGTCTTGAATGCCTCCAGAGTAGGAGACTCCACAACCTCCCTGGGCAGCCTGGTCCAGTGTTCTGTCACCCTCACTGAGAAGAAGTTTCTTCTTAAATCTAAGTGGACGTGTGAGCAGGTGCAAGATCTGCTCAGCATGGTCACGAAACTTAAGGAGGAGGTCGAGAGACTGAGGACCATCAGGGAATGTGAGAAGGAGATTGACTGGTGGAGTAACTCCCTGGCATTCCGGCCAGAAAGGCCCCAGGGAGATACCTCCCGAAATGTGATGGACCCCCATCCTGTCAGGCAGAGGGGGGAGACCTGGGACAGCTCCAGCCCTGTCACTGCTGGACAGAGGCAGGCGATCAAAAATACAAGAAGGGTTGGAAGTAAGTCTCAGTTCGGCATTGCGGACAACCCCCCTCCCTACCTGCTTCCTAAGGTGCCCCTCTGTAATAGGTTTGAGGCCCTGGATCTTGAAGGATGTGGTGTAAGGCCCGCCTATGAGGTCACATAGGAAGAGGCAGTTGAGTCCACACCTCAAGACCACCTCAGATAAGAAAGAAAGAAGGGTAATTGTAGTAGGCAATTCCCTTCTGAGAGGGACAGAGGGCCCAATCTGCAGAGTTGACCCTCACTGTAGGGAAGTGTGCAATCTACATGGAGCCAGGATCAAGGATATCACCAGGGCATTCCCCAGCCTGGTGCACCCAACGGACTACTACCCACTGCTGATCTTCCAGACAGGTGAGGAAGAAGCTGCATCCCACAGTCTGAGGAGAATGAAGAAAGATTTCAAGGCCTTGGGACGGATGGTAAGAGAGTCTGGGGCACAAGTGATTTTCTCTTTCCTCCTTCCAGATTTGGGTGATGACATGAGATGGAATAGAAGGATCCAGTCCATAAATGCTTAGCTACAAGACGGGTGCTACAGGCAGGGCTTTGGATTCTTTGATAACGGCTGGATTTACAAGACACCAGTCCAGACAGTGATACATGGGAAAGGTTTATCTCGCAGGGGCAAAAGGATGCTGGGACAGGAATTAGCAGGGCTCATTTGGAGAGCTTTAAACTAGACTTGAAGGGGGATGGGGTTGTAGCTGGGCTTGTACCAGTGGGGCAGCACTCTAGAGTAGATGAAGGCTGGGAGGCCTCCCACCCCCCTAGGGTGAAATCAGTGTGCTCAGCTCGCTCTCTGAAATGCCTGCACGCGAATGCGCGCAGCATGGGGAATAAGCAGGAGGAGTTACCTGTGTTAGGGCAGGAGATTATGACCTGGTGGCAATTACAGAGACATGGTGGGACAGCTCATATGACTGGAATATGGTCATGGATGGCTGTGTCCTTTTCAGGAAAGACAGGCCAGCCGGGCGTGGTGGTGGAGTTGCTCTTTATGTGAGAGAGCAACTACAATGTATTGAGTACTGTCCAGGCACAGATGAGGAGCAAGTTGAGAGTCTGTGGGCGAGAATGAAGGGGCAGGCTGGCAGGGGTGATACTGTTGTGCCAGTCAGCATGCCTTCACCAAGGGGAAGTCATGCTTGACCAACCTCATAGCCTTTTATGAGGACATAATGAGGTGGATAGATGATGGCAAAGCAGTGGATGTGGTCTACCTTGACTTGAGTAAAGCATTTGACACAGTCTCCCACAGCATCCTTACAGCTAAACTGAGGGAGTGCGGTCTGGATGAGCGGGTAGTGAGGTGGACTGCAAACTGGCTGAAGGGAAGAAGCCAGAGAGTCATGGTCAATGGGGCAGAGTCCATTTGAGGCCTGGATCCAGTGCAGTGCCTCAGGGGTCAGTACTGGGGCCGGTATTATTCAATATCTTTATCAACGATTTGGATGAGGGAATAGAGTGACTGTCAGCAAGTTTGCTGATGACACCAAGCTGGGAGGAGTGGCTGACACTGGAAGCTGTGCTGCCATCCAGAGACCTGGACAGGCTGGAGAGTTGGGCGGGGAAAAATTGAATTAAATAGAACAAGGGCAAGTGTAGAGTCTTGAATCTGGGCAGGAACAACCCCAGGTTCCAGTGTAAGTTGGGGAATGACCTATTAGAGAGCAGTGTAGGGGAAAGGGACCTGGGGGTCCTGGGGACAGCAGGATGACCATGAGCCAGCACTGGGCCCTTGTGGCCAGGAAGGCCAATGGGACCTGGGGTGGGTTAGAAGGGGGTGGTCAGTAGGTCAGAGAGGTTCTCCTGCCCCTCTACTCTGCCCTGGTGAGACCACACCTGGAATATTGTGTCCAGTTGTGGCCTCTCAGTTCCAGAAGGACAGGGAACTGCTGGAGAGAGTCCAGCGCAGGGCAACAAAGATGCTGAAGGGAGTGGAGCATCTCCCGTGTGAGGAAAGGCTGAGGGAGCTGGGGGTCTTTAGTTTGGAGAAGAGGAGACTGAGGGGTGACTCATTAATGTTTATAAATATATAAAGGGTGAGTGTCAGGAGGATGGAGCCAGGCTCTTCTCGGTGACAACCAATGATAGGACAAGGGGCAATGGGTGCAAACTGGAATGTAGGAGGTTCCACTTAAATATGAGAAGGAACTTCTTCCCGGTGAGGGTGCCAGAGCCTGGACGAGGCTGCCCAGGGGGGTTGTGGAGTCTCCTTCTCTGGAGACATTCAAACTCGCCTGGACACCTTCCTGTGGAACCTCAGCTGGCTGTTCCTCCTCCGGCGGCGGGTTTGTACTGGATGAGCTTTCCGGGTCCCTTCCAGTCCCTAACATTCTGTAATTCTGTGGTTCTGTGATCCTGGTAGGGTGGTCTGTAAGAGACCCCCACCAGGATGTCCACCTTGTTGTTCTTCCCTTTGTTTCTCACCCATAGACACTCAACCCTATCATCGCCCTCATCAAGTTCCCGACAATCAAACCCCTCTCTAACATACAGGGCTACCCCACCTCGTCTCCTTCCTTTTCTATCCCTTCTGAAGAGTTTATAGCTATTCATTGCAGCACTCCAGTTATGGGAGTCATCCCGCCATGTTTCTGTGACGGCAATTAAATCATAGTTTTACTGCCTCACAATGGCTTCCATCTCCTCCTGTTTGTTGCCCATGCTGTGTGCATTCGTATAGATGCACTTCAGCTGAGCCATTGATTGCACTGGGTTGTCAGACTGAACTGTCTCATTAGCACTACCCTCAGATGCCAACATGTCACCCTTGGGTGTGCCTCTGCCGCATCTGGTTTCCTCCCCCTTCCTTTCAAATCTAGTTTAAAGCCCTCTCAATAAATCCTGCTAACTCCTGCCTCAGGATCTTTTTCCCCTTTTGAGACAGGTCCATCCCATTTGTTGCTAGCAGGCCAGGTGCCATGTAAGCTGCCCCATGATCAAAAAACCCCAAGTTCTGCTGGTGACACAAGTCCCGCAGCCAGGTATTGATCTGGTGTGTCTTCCTGTATCTTTCTTCATCATACCCTGCAAATGTGGGGATATTTGGTATACTGCTTCTTATAGAACTTGCTTAGAAACTGCTTATATAGAACTTCCTTTGCATAAGTAGTAAGCTTAGGTAACAAGCTGTGAACTGTTGAACTTTCTGCCTGTTTAAGTAAAGAAGGGCCCCAGAGTCAGTTCAAGCCAGAAGATAAAGGAGCTTTGATCGTCAGCAGAAGCTGCATCCCTAGAGATAAGTAAAGGAATGGAATGGCATGTCTAAAGATGGTGAGAAACAGCACAATGTGGGAACTTACTAATGTTTTGGCTATTGCCAAGGACTTTTTTTTGAGCTGCAGGTACAAAATAGCAACTGATGGACAGGACCTGTTGTTCGGTCTGGCCAGTGAAAGACAAACTACCCTCAGAGATAAGAAATGGCCCACCTGATGAAAATGAAGGGATCCAATGAAAAACAGGGAGACCCCAGACTCTAATTTTACAGTTAGCCTGAATCGACATGTGAGGGGTGGGAATCTTAGATTGTAAGGGTATAATTGCCCAGGGTTTTGTATGCTTGGGGTCCCTTTTCCAGAGGCACCCAGCTCGAGCTGCTCTCTATGCTGTCCCTTACAAATAAATTATTTATTTTAGAGGAATTTCTGGAATTCATGCCTGAGACTCTGTTTTGGGATACCTAGCATGAACAAACTTCCTTAAAACATAATCTGGGACTTCATACCTCAACAGGCAAGCAACCTTGGCAAACTGATGTGCCACAAGGGTGCCTTGCCTATCCCAATGAAAACCAGCAGCTTCTAGCACTGTGCTGGGATTTGGCCTGTACCTGCCAAGCCTACTGTCAGAGGACTGTGGTTAAGGCAGGGACCCAAACCACCTCTGAGAATACCTTGACTGAGACAGGGGTGCAAACTACATCTGAGGACATGACAGTAGAGATAGGGACCCAAACAACAACTACAGTAATTGCCTAAGTAGTGAAAAAGAAAAAAAGAGGTCAGTGGTTCCTTATGATTGATTAGTAAGGGAGAAGGAAGAAGAGGAAGGGTTTGATCAATAAACTGGTCCTTCAGCAAAGAAATTGGAGGAAGGAGTGAGAGAATTCAGACAGGAAGTGGAAGCTACCTGGTCCCTTACCTCATCAGAACTTCAAGACGTGGAAAGATTACAGCTGCCAGCCAGGTGCACAGATTATTGCCTGGATACTTTGATGTAAACACTCAGCAACTGAAAGGTAAGGAAGTCCAACAGCTGGGATCCCTTGCTAGGAACCCCACAGTCTAAACCCTCGACAGATAATTGGCGCCCAACATGGGGCGAGAGAAAGGGGTAAATTTGAAGATTTTTGGCTTTTCTACTGCTCTGACGTACCTTTCAATTTTCTTGGCACGGTGCCAACTCATAGAGTTGTGATACTCGTGCGTCTGCTTCAGATATTATTTAGTGGTATTAAGGCAAAGTGAATTACATTGATTTAAAGATGTTATGGCATAAGTTGTATCAGTTATTTTCTACATTGTGCTCGCTGATCCCATATCTGTGTTGGTGTTTCTTTTTGAATCGAAGTATTCATTATATAACAACAAGAAACTGGACAGTGGTCATGATGATCCTGTGTGGTTTGGCACTGGTTTATTTCATTATACTGCAGCCACTAATGAATTTCTACTTGCTTCTGCTTTACCTTGAAAAGCCTCCAGGAGAGATTAAAGAGCAATACGGCTCTGTGTTTGCTAATTGGTCAAGCGAATCTTTAGAAAGGCTGACTAACAATACTTTCATGTTTTCGCTAGGACAGTTTGCAAATGTTCTAGAGAGCTTTGAATATCCTTGGAGCTTTGATAGAACTGTGATGGTGTTATCTGGTTTGCTGAATGTGTGTCAGTTTGTGCTACTGTTAAGAGAAATGAGGTTCAATAGGAGGTTTGCGTCTCCTTTTAGTCCTGAGATTTGTGGTGCGTCTTCGGAAGCTTTAGCAAAAAGCACTCCGAGCCGCTGGAGAAAAAGCAAAACAGCAAAAGCTGCCACTGCAGCCACTGCCCCCGCAACCGCAGCTTCACAGGCTGAAGCTACAGCTCCTCCGCAGAGCTCCTCTGCCAAGGTCGCTGCAGATAACACCTCTCCAGCCTCAAAGGCTAACAAGGCAGCCCCCCCTTCTTCACACACTGGGCACTGTTGCTGCTGTAACCACAGCAATCACTGTGACAGTCATTCAGACTCTGGAAATGAATCAGATGATGGTGAACCCATATCAGCATCAGTTGCTGGTTGTAAGAAAGTCACTAGAAAGACTACCCGTGCAGCAGATGATGGCACAGGGCCAACATCAACCCAAGGGCCATCATCAGGACAGGGAGGAGATGAAGTGACCACCACTCGGTCCTTTTCTCCAGGTGAGCTGAGAGATCTGCGAACATACTTTAGTCGTCGTGAAGGCAAGAATATTTTAACCTGGCTGCTCCGACGCTGGGACAATGGGGCAGAAACAATTGAACTGGAAGGTGGCAAAGCCAGGCAGGTGGGATCTCTGTCAAAAGATTCCACCATTGATAGGGCAATTTCAAGAGAGTCTAACGCCACTACTCTCTGGACCTGACTCCTGGCAGCTATGAAAGTAAGATTTCCCTACAAGGAAGATTGTATATGCACATTAGGGAAATGGAATACTATGGAGAGAGGTATCCAGTTCCCTGAGAGAATTAGCTGTGCGAGAGATCATCTATTTTGGACCAAACAGCCAAGAGGGGACAGACCCAGACAGAATCAATTGTACATGACCTCTGTGGCGCAGATTTGTACAAAGTGCACCACCTGCATATGCTAAGTCATTGGCAGGAATGGTCTGGTCAGCTGGAGGTGTACAAGATATTACTGAAGTGATTGAGCAGCTCCGGAACTTTGAGGACAGCCTTGCTGGTTCTCTACGGGCTTGTGTCTCCGCTGTGGAGAAACTGTGTGAAAAATCTGATGACCGGTTTGAAAAGCTGTTGCAAGAAATCAAAGAACTCAGAGAAGACTCGTACCATTCACGACCTGCACAAACCTATGTTTCAGCTATTAGGAAAAGGCGTTTCCAATCTCGAGAGAGAGGGCAGAGGCAGCCCACAAAAAGAGGTTCACTGTGGTTCTTCCTACATGAGCAGGGAGAAAACATGAATAAGTGGCATGGAAGACCTACCTCAGAACTTCAGGAACGAGTACGTGAGATAAAAGGAAAAACTCCTAGGAAGGTGGTTGCTCCAGTTTACAAAAGGAGCAGAAGAGATTCTGATGCTCTTGAAGGAACCTCTAATTCACACCCAGAGACTGTGCAAAACAGAAATTAGAGGTGCCCTGCGTCCAACCAGGTGGAGGAAAGGGATAACAGAGTTTATTGGACTGTATAAATACAATGGCCTGGTACAACACAACCCCAGGAGTACAAAGCTTTAGTGGACACTGGTGCTCAGTGCACAATAATTCCTTCTAATTGTAAAGGAATGCAATCCATCAATATTGTTGGAGTGACTGGGGGATCCCAGGAACTGACTGTTGTAGAGGCTGAAATGAGCCTAACTGGAAAAAACTGACAAAAGCATCCCATTGTGACTGGTCCAGATGCTCCGTGCATCCTTGGTATAGACTACCTCAGGAGAGGGTATTTTAAGGACCCAAAAGGGTATGGGTGGGCATTTGGTATAGCAGCTGTGGACACTGAGAAAATTGAACAGCTGTCTGATTTGCCTGGTCTTTCAGATGACCCTTCTGTTGTAGGACTGCTGATGGTTGACGATCAGCAGGTGCCAATTGCTACCACGACGGTGCATCGCCGGCAATATCGCACCAATCGAGACTCTTTGATTCCTATCCAGAAGCTGATCCGTCAATTGGAAAGCCAGGGTGTGATCAGTAAGACTCGCTCACCTTTTAACAGCCCAATCTGGCCAGTGCGTAAGTCTAGTGACGAGTGGAGACTAACTGTAGACTATCGTGGCCTGAATGAAGTTACACCACCACTGAGTGCTGCTGTGCCTGACATGCTAGAACTGCAATTTGAACTGGAGTCAAAGGTAGCCAAGTGGTATGCTACAATTGACATTGCTAATGCATTTTTCTCTATTCCTGTAGCAGCAGAGTGCAGGTCGCAGTTTGCTTTCACCTGGAGGGGCATCCAGTATACATGGAATCGCTTGCCCCAGGGGTGGAAACACAGTCCTACCATCTGCCATGGACTGATCCAGACCACGCTGGAGCAAGGTAAAGCTTCAGAACACTTGCAATATATTGATGACATCATCGTATGGGGCAACACAGCGAAAGAAGTCTTCGAGAAAGGTGAGAGAATAATTCAGATTCTTTTGGATGCTGGTTTTGCCATAAAATGAAGCAAGGTCAAGGGACCTGCACGAGAGATCCAGTTTTTAGGAATAAAATGGCAAGATGGCCGTCGTCAGATCCCAATGGATGTGGTCAACAAAATTGCAGCAATGTCTCCACCTACTAATAAAAAGGAGACACAGACTTTCTTGGGCGTTGTAGGTTTTTGGAGAATGCACATTCCTGACTACAGCCACATTGTGAGCCCTCTCTATCGAGTGACTCGTAAAAAGAACCAATTTGAGTGGGGCCCTGAACAACGACAAGCCTTTGAACAAATTAAGCGTGAGATAACTCATGCGGTGGCCCTTGGACCAGTTCGGACTGGACTAGATGTTAAAAATGTGCTCTACACCGCAGCCGGAGATAATGGACTTACCTGGAGCCTCTGGCAGAAAGCACCAGGAGAAACCCGAGGTTGACCCTTAGGTTTTTGGAGTCGAGGATACAAAGGATCTGAGGCCAACTATAATCCAGCTGAAAAAGAGATACTAGCAGCATATGAAGGAGTTTGAGCTGCTTCAGAGGTGATCGGTACTGAAGCAAAGCTCCTCCTAGCACCTCGACTGCCAGTGCTGAGCTGGATGTTCAAAGGGACGGTTCCCTCTCCACATCATGCAACCAGGGTTACGTGGAGTAAATGGATTGAACTGATCATGCAACGAGCTCGAATTGGAAATCCCAATAGTTGCATTTTCCTGGAGAAACAGACACATGTTTTGGTAAACCTAGCAATGGAATGCAAACTTATTGATAAGCACGGATGGACATCTCGCGAGAGAAACCGGTGACCAAGAAACTCACCAACTGTGTATAACATTCCATTAATGTGAATACTTCATATAAAAG
This sequence comes from Patagioenas fasciata, assembly GCF_037038585.1. Taxonomy (NCBI): domain Eukaryota; kingdom Metazoa; phylum Chordata; class Aves; order Columbiformes; family Columbidae; genus Patagioenas; species Patagioenas fasciata. Next base: position 54,470,516 of record NC_092559.1, read on the forward strand.
TGGGATATCACGAGGATCTCGTCCCTTTTTTCTTTTTCCTTTTCCCTTCTGCTTATGGCCAACATTAGGAGAGGACCTTGCTGGTTGTCCCTGCAAACTGAGGCCTAGTGAGAGACTGAATCCAGCTCCGGTTGGCTACAGAATCTAATCCAGGACTTTGGGTGCTGACTCTGCAGTTGCTGAGACTTTCAAGATTGGTTTTGTATATTTTGTATTATTTTCTCTATTCTTATTAGTAGCATTAGTAAAACATCTTTAATTTTTCCAACTCTCTTCTCTCTGTCCTTCTTTCCCTCCCGATCGCCTGTCCTGAGTGGGAAGGGGGGAGAGGGAGGGGCAAAAGGGGGAAGTGGGGGGGGAGGAGGTTAACAATACATCTGCCAGGGTTTTATTGTCACCCTGCAATCTTAACCCTCGACACTGGGGAATTTTGCCCAAAGGGGTTTTGGAGTCTCCTTCTCTGGAGATACGTAAAATCCATACACAATGCAATGGGTGAGCAATTGGTTGACAGACTGGGCCCAAAGGGTTCTAGTAAATGGGGCTATGTCCGGCTGGTGACCAGTCACTAGCAGGGTGTCACGGTCCGTTCGGTGATGGACTCGTGATGGTTCTTTTACCTTGGTCTCAGAGCGCAAAATTAAGGCCACCAAAATGCCAAGCGGTTATGATTCAATCAAGCAGTGTTACTTTATTAATTTGCCCGTAAAGCGGAACACGCTAGAGAGAGAGTAAGAAAAAGAAAGGGGAAAGAAATGGGGAAAAGTAAAGGTAAAGATGAGAAATGAGGTTGCGTTTATCACCAGTCCAGTTCCAGAAGCGTCCCTCTGGTCTCCGGTCCCGTGGAGTCCGGCCGGTCCTCCGTCGTGGTTCGGGATCCTCTGGTGGGAAGATCTTCAACGGTGCCCATTCTGGAGTCACCTTTTATGCTTCTTCACCCCCCCTTGCTCCCATTGTGTTAGCCCAGTCTCCGCCTAGACTTCGCAACCCAGGCTCGTACTGCGCAGGCTCGAGAGATTCACGCTTTCTTTTGCCAGCGCTTACGTGTCCAGAATTCAGGGGTCTTTCTCTGGTCCATTGGGTGACCTCAGGACCCTTGGCGAGCTGCTGGGCATGCTCCTTTTCGTTGGCCATTGTTTGGGGGAGCAGGTGAGGGACACGTGTAACTGAGGCTGCAGGTGAGAACACATTCTTCTGGATGGCAACTGTTGTCCCTGGGTCGAAGAGACCCTCATAACAATAACTTTCAGGAGGCGGGAGTTGGTTTGGCTGAAGAAGCAGGCGAAGTCCACACAACAACCATTGTTAGCAGGAGCCCCTCCGTATCGGAGAAACAGTGCAACACAATGCTTCTCCTCGGGCCTCTCTCCAAGTCATTGTCCATGCATTCTTTTGGTCTCAGCTTCAGTTCTCTGAGTTCTTGATGGCGATGTTCAGGCAAATACTGCTCCATCTTTGGACTGACTCTCACACAGGGTTCCAGCACTCTTCAGTATCTTTATAAATGACTTCAATGTCTTCATAAAGGACTTGGACTCAGGACTTGAGGGTTTGCTAGAGTAAGTTTGCCAATGACACAAAATTGGGGGGAGCTGTTGACACTCTCGAGGGTAGAGATGCCCTGCAGAGGGATCTGGACAAACTGGAGAACTGGGCAGTCACCAACCGCTTGAAGTTCAACAAGGGCAAGTGCCAGATTTTGCACCTGGGACACGGCAACCCTGGCTGTACCTACAGACTGGGGGATGAGATGCTGGAAAGCAGCTCCGTGGAGAGGGATCTGGGGGTTCTGGTCAACAGCAAGTTGAACGTGAGCCAACAGTGTCCCTGGCAGCCAAGAGGGCAACTGTGTCCTGGGTGCATCCAGCACAGCATTGCCAGTTGGTCAAAGGAAGTGAATGAGGAGTGGCTGAAGTCACTTGGTTTGTTCAGCCTGGAGGAGACTAAGAGGAGACCTCATGGCGGGCTACAGTTTCCTCACAAGGGGAGCAGGAGGGGCAGGTGCCAAACTCTTTAGCGACCAATGGCAGAATGCAAGGGAATGGCAGGAAGATGTGCCAGGGGAGGGTCAGGTTGGACATTAGGAAAAGGTTCTTCACCCAGAGGGTGCTGGAGCACTGGAACAGGCTCCCCAGGGAGGTGTCACAGCTCCAAGCCTGACAGGATTCAAGAAGAGATTGGACATCATCTTCAGACACATGGTGTGAACTGTGGGGTTGTCATATGCAGGGATGGGAATTGGACTCGATGATCCTTGTGTGTTTCTTCCAAATCAGGACATTCCATTCCATTCCATTCCATTCCATTCTATTCTATTCTATCTACCTAGATGTGTTCCTGTGCAAGCTTCTCTAGGTGAACCTGCTTTAGCAGGAGGGTTGGACTAGATGATCTTCAGAGGCCACTTCCAGCCCCAATCATTCTGTGATTCTGTGTGAACTGAGAGAGGAATTGGAAAAGAGGCATCGATTTGCACTCTCTGGAGATGGCTCCTCTCAAGTGTGAGGGCAAGATATCCCATTCAAGGAAGATCTTGTGAACTACCGAGGAAAATGGACTACTGCAGATGAAGGCATCCAATACCTGAGACAATTAGCGGTGCTTGAAGTCATCTACAGTGATCTAGACAATGACAAGGTCTCCAAAGATCCAGATAATGTCCTGTGCACATGGGCCACATGGAGGAAGGTGATTGAAAGTGCCTCAGTGTCATATTCTAACAGCTTGGCAATAATATATTGCCCAGATATGGATACACCATCAAGAGAGCATCTTCTTGTCTCCAGAGCCTTGAAGAAAATCCCCGTCTCTCCTCAGCCCTATGGGCCAGTGCCTTGGCTGTCAGGGGCTTCCCAAGAAGTCAATCCTATCCTACCCCAGTCAGAGGGAAAGGGAGCCCCAGGCACATGTTGTGTGTCACCCTCTGGTTCTTCTTGCATGACCAGGGGGAGGATATGAGGGAGTGGGATGGTGAATCCACTGTTAAGCTGGAAGCCTGTGTACATGAACTGAGAGGGAAGACAGTTGTTAAGAAGGGGTCACCTAAGAAGGCTGCCAGCTTAGTTGCTGTAGAGACACAAGAAGGCAATCAGTGATCTCCCACACATAAAAATACTGAGGTCACCTTCCTTGATCCTGGTGAGGGGACTTCCGGTCTGGCACTGCAAGGGTCAGACAGTGAATACTCTGACCAGGAAAAGTAATAGAAGGTCCCTGCCTTAGGCCAGGAGGAGGAAAGGGATAACTGGGTATACTGGACTGTGTGGATTCAATGGCCTGGCACATAAGACCCACAAAAATATAAGGCTTTGGTAGATGCTGGTGCAATTAGGGTATAGGGGCACAGAACCCACCTGTATCTCCAGAGTGATGGGGGATGCCAAGAACTGGCTACAGTGGAGGCTGAGGTGATCTTAACAGAGGATAAGTGGGAAAAAAACCCCATTGTAATTGGCCCAGAGCCGCCTTGTATCCTTGGAATGCACCCACGGGTGCTGAGGGAGCTGGCTGAGATCATTGCTGGACCGCTCTCCATCATCTTTGCCAAGTCTTGGGAAATGGGAGAGGTGCCTGAGGACTGGAGGAAAGCAAATGTCACTCCAGTCTTCCAAAAGGGCAAGAAGTAGGACCCAGGTAACTACAGACCAGTCAGCCTCACCTCCATCCCTGGGAAAGTGATGGAACGACTACTCATTGGTGCCATCTCAAGGCATATCAGGGATAAGAGGGTCATTAGGGACAGTCAACATGGCTTCACCAAGGGTAAGTCGTGCTTGACCAACCTCATAGCCTTTTATGAGGACATAAGGAGGTGGATAGATGATGGCAAAGCAGTGGATGTGGTCTACCTTGACTTGAGTAAGGCATTTGACACAGTCTCCCACAGCATCCTCACAGCTAAACCGAGGGAGTGTGGTCTGGATGATTGGGTAGTGAGGTGGACTGCAAACTGGCTGAAGGGAAGAAGCCAGAGAGTCATGGTCAATGGGGCGGAGTCCAGTTGAGGCCTGTATCTAGTGCAGCGCCTCAGGGGTCAGTACTGGGGCCGGTATTATTCAATATATTCATCAGTGATTTGGATGAGGGAATAGAGTGACTGTCAGCAAGTTTGCTGATGACACCAAGCTGGGAGGAGTGGCTGACACTGGAAGATGTGCTGCCATCCAGAGACCTGGACAGGCTGGAGAGTTGGGCAGGGAAAAATTTAATGAAATATAACAAGGGCAAGTGTAGAGTCTTGAATCTGGGCAGGAACAACCCCAGGTTCCAGTGTAAGTTGGGGAATGACCTATTAGAGAGCAGTGTAGGGGAAAGGGACCTGGGGGTCCTGGGGACAGCAGGATGACCATGAGCCAGCACTGGGCCCTTGTGGCCAGGAAGGCCAATGGTACCTGGGGTGGGTTAGAAGGGGGGTGGTCAGTAGGTCAGAGAGGTTCTCCTGCCCCTCTACTCTGCCCTGGTGAGACCACACCTGGAATATTGTGTCCAGTTGTGGCCCCTCAGTTCCAGAAGGACAGGGAACTGCTGGAGAGAGTCCAGCGCAGGGCAACAAAGATTCTGAAGGGAGTGGAGCATCTCCCGTGTGAGGAAAGGCTGAGGGAGCTGGGGCTCTGGAGCTGGAGAAGAGGAGACTGAGGGGTAACCTCATTAATGGTGATCCATATGTAAAGGGTGAGTGCCACGAGGATGGAGCCAGGCTCTTCTCGGTGATAACCAATGATAGGACAAGGGGCAATGGGTACAAACTGGAACACAAGTGGTTCCACTTAAATTTGAGAAGAAACTTCTTCCCGGTGAGGGTGCCAGAGCCTGGACGAGGCTGCCCAGGGAGGTTGTGGAGTCTCCTTCTCTGCAGACATTCAAACCTGCCTGGACACCTTCCTGTGTAACCTCATCTGGGTGTTCCTGCTCCAGCAGGGGGATTGCACTGGATGAGCTTTCCAGGTCCCTTCTAACCCCTGACATTCTGGGATTCTGTGATTCTGTGTACTGTGGAAGGAGATAAAGTCCCTGCCGTACACATGAAAAATATGTTAGGGAAGGCAGTCTGGATTACTCCTGCCTCAGGCAAAGGCAGACCCATTAGTGGGATTGGTTTTACCCAAGGACCTGGCAAGCACTTGGTGGGTAATGCTGAAGGATGGAGAAGGCCAGTGTGTACCTTGCGGGTATTTGATTCTGGGTAAGAATACTAAATATTCCACTGTACGATGGTAATTGCTACATAATACTATATGCCATGCTAACAGTGTTCAGTAAGTATCTTTCAGGTTAATGCATTCGAGATGAAACAGAGCTGGCTTCAACAAGTGGCGGCTGGAAACTTATTAAAGGTTGACATCTTTAACCCACTAACTACGGGCACAAGCTGCACTAGATGCAGCATCTTTCCTGCCCTGGGACTATTTTGATGAATGAAGCTCAGAGTCATGAACTAACAAACATTTCAAAAGGACAAGGGAAGAGCTACTGAGACATGGAAATGACCTTACAGCCCTTGAGATTGTAAGGAAGGTATGTTTTTTACCTATTTATTTATGACACCGGACATACGGGGAATCATTTCACCTAATACGTGTGTAAAATCACAGTAGCTGTGAGCTTGGTTAAATACAGTAAAGTGTTACATATTCATGAAAGTTTTAGGAACACCTATACATATTCATAACCTGTCTCCAAGAAGGCAGTTCTTATTACAATGAGTTCAGGAGACCATTTCCATAGTCTCCACCTCCGGCTCCTCCTGGTTGCAGCTGTGCAGTGATCGTGAACCCGGGTCCTCTTTCTCTGTACACGGTCACCTTTGGTCCAGTGTGATGAGTTGGTTGGGACTCAGACTGCTGAGTTGGTTAGAACTGGCGAATCTCCTGTCCTGTGCCCAAGTTTCTGTTATCTAGTTCACCCAAGGATGCACCCAAGGATTATTATCTTTGCAAGGCGTCAGCAAACTCCTGTTTCTCGTACACTAAGTTACACAAAGCTGAGCAAGGCTATGTGAGTTAAAGGGTTAACTCTCTGTTGGCTCTTTAGTGATGTGGGGTAGGGTTAATTCTTTAAGTGTCAATTAGTTAATTGTCAATTCCCTGTATCACTACAGATGTTATCTACCTGGACTTCTGCTAGGCCTTTGATACGGCACCCCACAACATTCTGGTAGATAAATTAGAGAGGAATGGATTTGATGCAAGGACTGTTGGATGAGAAATTGACTGGATGGCCATGTCCAAAGAGTTATAGTCAGTGACTCCATGTCCAAATGGAAACCAGTAATGGTTCCTCAAGGGTCCGTACTGGGACCAATGCTATCTAATAGCTTCATCAATGACATCAATGAAAGTGGGACTGAATGCAGTCTCAGCAAGTTTGCAGATGACACCAAGATGAGTGGTGCAGTTGATTTGCTCAAAGGAAGGGATGCCATCCAAAGGAACCTTGGCAGGTTACCCTCCAGGTAATTGAAGCAGCTATGCTAAAGTTTCCATGGAGACTGGCATCGACTTCTTCTCGCAAATTAGCGAGGAGATTGGGATGGTTATTCGTTACCGGTCTTAGAGCTCTTGACCATTGCATTGCAGAGTAAAATAAGAGAATAGGGAAAAGATGTTGGGATCTTACAGGATGCAAAGGTGATAGATGCCTGACCAGTTGGTGGCCCTCCACTGGACTCTATCTAGCAGGTCAGTGTCTTTCTTGTAATGGGGATCCCAAAAGTGGACACAATATTTCTCATAAGTGTTGAAAAGAGAGAAAGGACCACTTCCCTGGACCTACTGGCTACACTATTTCTAGTACAGCTCAGGATGTCGTTGGTCTTTACTGCAAGGGCACACTGATGACTCATGTTGGATGGCTGAGTTTAAAATCTTTGGTGATTTGAGAAAAAACTGTCAGCAGAACTGCTACCCTAGATTTTGGGAGAGCAGACTTTGGGCTGTTCAAGGAGCTAGTTCATAAGGTCTCCTGGGTAACTGCTTTTGAGGGTATTGGAGTCCATAAATACTGGTCACTTTTTAAGACAGGCAGGAAATTACAATGTGTTGAAAGTCAAGCAAGCAGGCCAGAAGGCAAACTTGGCTGAACAGAGATCTCCTTCCGGAACTTCGGCAGAAAAAGAAAGTGTGTGGACTTTGGAAGCAAGGTGAGGCTACAGAGGAGGACTGCAGTGATACTATTCGCCACTGTAGGGAGAAAATTCATATGACCAAAGTTAAATTGGAGTTGAAGCTGGGTGGTACTGTTGTGGATAACAAGAAAGGCTTTTTTAAAGTATGTTAACAGCAAAAGGAGGACTGAAGAAAGCGTTGGTCTGTTACTTGATGAAGTTGGTCACCTCACCAATAGGGATGAAGGTAAAGCAGAGACATTTAATGTCTTCTTTGCCTCTGTCTTTAACACCAGTGATGGGCTCTAGACCCCAGGAGCCCTGGTTAGAGGGCTGTGACTGGGGGAGTGATAAGCTCCCAGTTGACTTCGAGCTCATATGGGATTTGCTACTGCAACTGAGTGCACATAAGTCTATGGGACCCGATGGGATTCATCCCAGGGTACTGAAAGAGTTGATTGATGTTACTGCAAGACCTCTCTCACTTATTTTTCAACAGTCCTGGGAAACTGAAGAAGTCCCAGTTAACTTGAAGCTAGCAAATGCTATTCCTATTTCAAGAAGGGCCAGAGAGATTACCCTGGTAATTACACACCTCTCAGTCTCACTTGGGTACCTGGTAAAATTATGGAGAAGGTTATTCTGGGAGTTATTGAAAAACACTTGAAATATATGACAGTAACCTCAATATGAGTCTACAATGTGCCCTGGCAGCCAAAAGGGCCTGGGGTGCATTAAGCATTAAGTCAGCACTGGTTTACGAAAGGCAGGTCCTCCTTGACCAACCTAATCTCCTTTTATGACAATATGACCCACTTAGTGGATAAGAAGAAGCTGTGGATGTTGTGTACCTGAACTTTAGTAAAGCCTTTGACACCATTTCCCACAGCATTGTCCTGGAGAAGCTGGCAGTTCATGGCCTGGATGGGTGTACTCTTCACTGGGTAAAGAACTGGCTGGAGGGCCAGGCCCAAAGAGTTGTGGTGAATAGAGTCAAATCCAGTTGGTGTCCAGTCACGAGTGGTGTTCCCCAGGGCTCAGTATTGGGACCAGTTCTGTTTAATCTCTTTATCAATGATTGGGACGAGGGGATTGAGTGCATCCTCAGTAAGTTTGCAGATGACACCAAGTGTGGTGGGAGTGTTGATCTGCTCAAGGGTAGGAAGGCCATACAGAGGGATCTGGACTGACTGATTCATTGGGCTGAAGCCAATTGTACGAGGTTCAACAAGGTCAAGCGCCGGGTCCTGCACTTGGGTCACAACAACCCCAGGCAGCGCTACAGGCTTGGGGAAGACTGGCTGGAAAGCTTCCTGGTAGAAAAGGACCTGGGGGTGTTGATTGACAGCCAGCTGAACATGAGTCAGCATGTTCCCAGGTGGTCAAAAAGGCCAACAGCATCCTGGCTCGTATCAGGAATAGTGTGGCCAGCAGGACTGGGGAAGTGGTCATGCCACTGTGCTTGGCACTGGTGAACCCCCACCTTGAATACTGTGTTCACTTTTGGGCCCCTCACTATAGGAAAGACATTGAGGTACTAGAAAGAGTGCAGAGGAAGGCGATGAAGCTGTTGAGGGGTCTGGAGAACAAGTCTTATGAGGAGCAGTTGAGGGAACTGGGGCTGTTTAGCCTGGAGAAAAAGGATGAGAGGAGACCTTATTGCTGTCTACAGCTACCTGAAAGGAGGTTGCAGCATGGAGGGTGTTGGTCTCTTCTCCCAAGTAACAAGTGATGCAACGAGAGGAAATGGCCTCAAGTTGTTCCAGGGAAGGTTCAGATTGGATATTAGGAAACATTTCTTCCCAGAAAGGGTTGTGAAGCAGTGGAACAGGCTGCCCAGGGAAGTGGTTGAGTCATCATCCCTGGAGGTGTTTAAAAGACGTTGTGTGCACATACGCAGGCACATCGCAAGAAGAGCCAGAGGCCACGGATGCATTTGCAAAGAGCAAGTTTTATTTTAGTTACCTCTCTACTGGGGGATCTCCGAAGCCACACCTGAGCTCCCAGGCAGAGGTGACACAAGCGGGGACGCAGGCGCTGGTCAGTTCAGCCCTGCTGGAAGATCGCTGGGCCTGCTGAGCTCGCCTGTATTTCAAGGCTTCAGGCAGGCGCAGCCTCCCGCCCTTTCTCACAACAAAGCAGGAATCTCAGACACAGTGATAAGGTGCCCAGAGTTTCTCCCAGTCCTGTGTTATCTAACACAGAGCTTCTACTCATCAAGCACACAAGGTCAGTAAGACAATTAGTGTGATGTGTGTGCTTTTTCTACAGACAGGTGCAAGTCACTTGAGCGTATTTACATTTAACTAACCTCCTCGCCAAATCTTCCGCTATATCCCCATACAGACGTATAGATGAGGTTCTTAGGGACATGGTTTAGTGCTAGAGTTAAGTTATGGTTGGACTCGCTGATCTTAAGGGTCTCTTCCGACCAAAATGATTCTATGATTCTACTCTATTCTAAGCACAGTATAGCTAACAGTCGAAAGAAGTGCTTGTGTCACTATACTCAGCATTGGTGCAGCCTCACCTCAAGTACTGTGTGCAGTTTTGGGCTCTACAATATAAGAAGGATGTAAAATTATTAGAATGTGTCCAAAGGAGGGCAACAAAGATGATGAAAGGACTAGAGGGCATGACTTATGAGGAGCACCTGAGGATACTAGGCTGGTTGAGTTTAGAGGAGACTGAGGGGTGACCTCATTGCTGCCTACAGCTTCCTCATGAGAGAGAGCAGAGGGAGATGCTGATCTATTCTCTGTGGTGTCTGGTGACAGGATGTGAGGGAATGCCTTAAAGCTGTATCAAGGCAAGTTCAGATTGGATATTAGGAAAAAGTTCTCCACTGAGACGGTGGTCAAGCACTGGAACAAGCTCCCCAGGGAAGTGGTCATGGCCCCAAGCCTGTTGGTGTTCAAGAAGCGTTTGGACAACGCTCTCAGATTAACTTTTTAGCTTTTTGGTTGTCGTGTGGAGTCAGAAGTTGGGCTCAATGATCCCCGTGGGTCCCTTCCAACTCAGGATATTCTATGAGTCTATGTTCAACTTAGGTGGGGGACCCCAAATAATACCTTGCCCCAGCTAGTCCCAGGCCCATCACAGGGGGGTTTACGTGTGAGCGACTGAAGTTAGACAATGGGTCACAAGGCCTCTGTATCTGATGCCGTCAACAGGAGAGACTGGAGTGAATGGACTTAAGTGACAGCAACTGGAGTGGGACCTCTGGTCACAGGGACCCCTCTGTCCATGATGCCAGCAACTGGAGTGAATGAGGGTCAGCAACTGGACTGGGACCATGGGTCAGTGAGCCTGTGTGTCCATAGTGGCAGCAACTGTAGCAAATGAGGTTGTGTGAGAGAGTGTGTGATCATTAAAAAATATCAAACCAGACTAGCCAGCAAGTAGGCGAAGTGGCCTGGGAGCCAGGTACGTGTGTGCTGCTTGAAAGGTGAGACCACAGGAGGAGTTAGCTACAGGAGGGACTGGGGGGGGCAGCCAGCTGCCAGAGAGACTATATGGTCTGGGGGTCTCTGAGGGTGAGATCCGCTTGTGTCTGTGTAACTCTAAGGGCAAGACTACAAGGTTTGGTTACCAGAGGGACATGGGGAGTCCAAGCCAGTTCTGCATGTACGCATGTGTGCCTGTGTACGAGGAGGTCTGTACCAGCAACTGGAGTGGGGCTGTGGATCTTGTGGGCTTGTATGTCCAGATGCAAGCAACTGGGGATATCAAGATCCAGGGGCCAGCTACTGGGCAGACTGAGCGTCCACATTTTACATGTTTATTTTCCTACTAATGGACTGTCATCCTGATCAGCCAGAGAGGGAAAGAGGATGAAAGTATTGGTGTTGTGGGGGAGTGATTTAGGGTTCTGCTTACTGCAGAAAAATATTTAAATTTCTTAAAGAGAAGTGTGGCATTAAAGAGTTCGTTGGCAGGTTCACTCTATTATTTACTGCATGGGGGAGATATACCAAGCCAAATGCTGCTGACCTTCTCTCCAGGTGCCTGTACCCATTCACAAAGCAAACTGTCAGGTGTCTTCCCTCCCTGATAACTGTTCACTCTGGAGTCTGTGTCTTGGAACTCTGGAGACAAACTTTCAGGCGAGGCCGTATCCGTCGTGGTACAAACTTTCAGGATTCTTCTCTTCCTGATAACCATTCACTCCAGGGTCTGTATTTTAGAACTCCAGAGGCCAACATTCAGGCGAGGCCTGATAACCGTATGCAGAGCAGACTTGCAGGAGACAAGATTCTTAGGAGAAAAAAAGAAATAATGGAGTAGAATAGCAGGAGGGCTGGCTCAAGCTGGGTACCTGTGCAGAGATCCAACCGAGCATAGAAAGCTACAAACTTTTATATCTCTACAGACCATTCATACCATGTTTCAGTCCAATAGCAATATCTCACTTTTGGATCTTCTTGCTTCTCATTGGATCTTTTTCTCTGATTCCACATGGGCCTTTGTTTTGTTCAGCTGTAGACGTTGTTTATGGTCCATAGCCTTGCAGGTACTGTTTTGTCTGCATAAATCCTTTCTTCTTAGAGAAGTGCAAAATAGGCCTTATCTTATAAGTAAGTGTTCAGTGTAGTTTGTAGTTGCTCTTGGTAAATATGGGCAGAACTTTACAGTGTAAAATTTCAGGAAATCCAGCTTACCAAGTAACATGAAGCAAAGAGCATATTGAAAATCATACCACCTTATATCTCTAATTCATTATATTTAGTGTGCATCTACTTAAGCTAAATGATTGATATTGAACTTGAATTGGGCTCATCCACTGACCTGTGAGTAGTAAAACCATTGCCAATGTATGGGGATATAGCAGAAGATTTGGCGAGGAGGTTAGTTAAATGTAAATACACTCAAGTGACTTGCACCTGTCTGTAGAAAAAGCACATACATCACACTAATTGTTTTATTGACATTGTGTGCTTGATGAGTAGAACCTCTGTGTTAGGTAACATAGGCCTGTGAGAAACTCTAGGCACCTCATCACTATGGCTGAGATTCCTGCTTTGTTGTGAGAAAGGGCGGGAGGATGCGCCTGCCCGAAGCCTTGAAATGCAGGCGAGCTCAGCAGGCCCAGTGATCTTCCAGCAGGGCTGAACTGACCAGCGCCTGTGTCCCCGCCTGTGTCACCTCTGCCTGGGAGCTCAGGTGTGACTTCAGAGATCCCCCAGTAGAGAGGGAACTAAAATAAAACTTGCTCTTTGCAATGCATTTGTGGCCTCTGGCTCTTCTTGCGACCTGCCTGCGTATGTCTACACAGCCATACAGCTCACTTATGTAGCAGGGAGAGCTCAAAGTGAGCTCATCCAGGCTGTCGTGTTTATAGAATGAAGTGGTTGACTCGTAGTCAAATCGCATACAGTAGGAAAAGTCTGCACGAGACTCCCTGTTCCCACAAGCCACCGGCGTTCAGTGTGCTCTTTTGCTTCCCTGTGGGTCTCCTGGAAGGAGTTCTTGGCCTGGTTGTGGCTCAGGCCCTTCCCTCCTCTGGAGCCTGGACCAAACTGCTGCTGGTTTGGCTGGGGGGAGGGGTCGCGTGCATCCATCACAATTGATGCTGCCTGTGTTTGTGTGAGTTCTGAGTATGTCTGTGTGGCTGGTTGTGTATATATGTGGTGTATATGTGTGGTCATGAATGTGCCTACTGGGAAGAAATGCTCAGCCTGGCTAGTGCTTGGACATGGGAATATGGAGCTGCAGCAGCCTCACCTCTGTCAGGCCACTGGATTAGTCCTTCTCTAACATTCACCTCTGGTTGAACAGTATATAATGAAGAGGTAGCCTTCTGGGATGCATCCATTCTCTTTCATGTCACACATTGTCATAGCACACTTGCTCTCAGAACCCTGTTAGATGGTGGTTTAATCCAGCTCCATAAGTAATACCACATATAAGGGAGGCTCTGCATTCTGGATCTTCCAGAGGTTACAGTGAAGTTGATGATAAACAAGAGAAGAGTTAACCTCCACAGGCAATAAGTAGTGTGATGTGGGCTTCATTTATGCCACAGATTAAGAAAATACATTCATACATCTCCAATTCTTAGGTCTGGTTATTTCAATATTGTGGATGCACTATTCCCAAGTTATCTCCTATGACCCCATAGGGATAAGCTCTTTCCTTATCCCTAAATCTAGCTGGTTTACTCCAGTAATATCTTATCTCTGCTGAACTGCAACCAGATAGCTTTAATTAATAACCTTCTAACAGATGACGACAAGCAGAAACAGAAGGAAAATATTTGCCAGCTGTTAAACAGGGGAGGTGAAGTATTACAGAATCACGGAAAGGTTGGGGTTGGAAGGCACCTCTGGAGATCATCCAGTCCAACCCACCTGCTGAAGCAGGGTCACCAGAGCAGATAGCACAGGGTTGTGTCCAGGCAGGTCTTGAATGTCTCCAGAGAAGGAGACTCCACAACCTCTCTGGGCAGCCTGGTCCAGGCTCTGGTACCCTCAAAGGAAAGAAGTTTCTCCTTATATTCAGATGGAACCTCCTGTGCTCCAGTCTGTGCCCGTTGCCCCTCATCCTATCGCTGGGCACCACTGAAAGGAGTCGGGTCCCATCCTCTTGACATCCACCCTTGAGATATTTAGAAACATTGATGAGATCCCCTCTCACTCTTCTCCAGGCTGAACAGACCCAACTCTCTCAAACCAACAATGCTGAAAAGGCAGAGGTTCTCAACACTTCTTTCATCTCTGTCTTTACCAGCACTGTTGGGCCCCAGGCCTTGGTAACAGAAATCCAGGTTGATGCTAATGCAGACCCACTATCAGTGAAGGAAGAGTTGGTATGTGAACTATTGCAGGAGCTCAACTCCTACAAATCAATGGGCCCTGACAATATCCACCTGAGAGTGTTAAGAGAGCTGTCTGACATCATTGCAAGGTCGCTCTCCATAATCTTTGAGAAGTCATGGAGATCAGAGGGTGTCCCAGAAGACTGGAAGAAGGCTAATGTCACCCCCATCTACAAGAAGGGCTTAAAGGAGGATCCAGGAAATTATAGGCCCAACAGTCTTACTTCAGTCCCTGGGAAAGTTATGGAACGAATCCTCCTGGGGGCTATCACAAGTCAATTGAAGCACGTGACTGGGAATAGCCAGCACGGATTCACCAGGGGCAAGTTGTGCTTGACAAACCTGATTGTCTTCCATGACAAAGTAACCTGCTCGGTTAACGTGAAGCAAGTGGTGGACGTTGTCTAAATGGATTTCTTCAAGGCTTTTGATATGGTTTCCCACAGCCTCCTCCTAGGGACACTGACACGTTACGGTCTAGACAAGTGGTCTCTGTGGTGGGCAGGGAACTGGCTGACAGGCCATACCCAGAGGGTGGTGGTAAATGGCTCCTTTTCAAACTGGCAACCTGTCACAAATGGGGTCCCACAGGGATCAATATTGGTCCCAACGCTGTTTAATATCTTCATAAGCAATCTGGATGATGGGATCAAGTGTACCCTGATGAAGTTTGCTGATGACACCAAACTGAGTGGGGAAGTGGAAACTTCAGAAAGAAGAGCCACCCTGCAGGAAGACCTGGACAGTCTGGAAGAGTGGGCTAACATGACCCTTATGAAGTTCAACAAGGACAAGTGTAAGGCCCTGCAATAGGATGCTGAGCTGCGTTAGCAAGGGCATCACCAGCAGAGACAAAGAAGTCATTATCCCACACTACTCAGTGCTCGTCAGGCCACACCTGGAATACCGTGTTCACTTGTGGTCCCCACTATGCAGAAGAGATGTGGACGGGCTGGAGAGGGTCCAGAGAAGGGCCACAAATATGATGACAGGACTGGGAAAGGCTGAGAGAACTGAGCCTGTTCAGCCTTGAGAAAAGAAGGCTTAGGGGAGACCTCATCACCATGTTCCAGTATTTAAAGGGTGGCTACAAAGAAGATGGAGACTCCTGTTGCTAGATAGGCCAAAAGACCTGACCATGAGGCCTACTAGAAAGTTAATATTAGACTAATAACAGATGAGATGTCTAGCAGTAATTAACTTTCAGAACAAAACCTATCCCAGAACTGAGAAGTCAACCATGGACAGCTGATTATCTAGTGATTATTTCCAAATTTTGTGGACGTGCTTAACCTAAAGTAAATTTTGCTCATTATAATATTATTTTAATCCAAAAACACACCTCCTTGTTGAAGGCTACCCACCTCCAGGAGAAGACCCCTACTCACTGAGTATGCATAGTAAGAATAATGTTATATAATTTGAATGCAAATATTATAACCAATCAGCCCTACAGGACTGCCCTGATAGCCTGCGTATAGTAATAATATTTTGTATAAATGATTGAGACTTTTGTGTTGCTGGTATGCTAGTTTGATCTAGCATCCGGACTTGTACAACTCTGTAATAAAACCAATATCTCATCTCTGTGTGCAGAATTTGGCTCATTTGCATGCACCCCCTGTTTTATGGTCAAAACTCCCTTTTTACAAGGAGTCACATGGAAAAGATGAAGGGTAATGGGTACAAGTTACTCCTGGAGAATTCCAATTGGACACAAGAGGAAAATTTTTCACAATGAGAACAATCACCCATTGGAAAAATCTCCCCAGGGAATTTACGATTCTTCAGGACAGAGAGCTGAGCCATCTTGTCTAGACCATGCTTTTGCCAAGAAAGGTTGAACCAGATGATCCTTGTTGTCCCTTCCAACCTGGTATTTTATGATGCTATGAAAAAAAAACTCCCAACACTGAGGCATGTCAAGAGAAACAGACAGCCTTGCCAAAGCCTTATGGGGAGATAGAAGGCCTCATGGGAGACAATATTCAAGCCTCCTTACAGAACAAAGGAAACAAGAAACAAGGGTCTCTCCTTTCTGACCAGTAGGCACTCTAGCATCTGTTGGGGAATTTTTATTGTACCCCTCTGTCATGGTCCATTCAGTGATGGACTCGTGATGGTTCGTTTACCTTGATCTTGAAGTGCAAAATTAAGGTGACCAAAATGCCAAGGGGTTATAATTCAATCAAACACTGTAACTTTAATATTTTGCCCATAAAGTGGCATGTGATAGAGAAAGTGGAGAAAAAAGAAAAGGGAGCAAGAGGATTGGCTACCACCAACAAGTCCCAAAGGTGTCCCTATGATCTCAGGTCCCATAAGCAGTGTTCTGCCAGGTCTCCGTCGTGATCCTTTGGTGGGGAGATCTCAGTGATGTTCAGTCAGGAATCATCTTTTATGCTTCTTCACCCCCCCTCTCTCCCATGGATTGAGGCCAATCTCTGCCTTTGTTTCGCAATCCCGACTTAACTGCGCAGGCCCAAAGAGTCCCCGCTTTGCTTGCCAGAACTTGTCTGTGCCTGCGCTGCCTCACATTCAGGGGTCTTTTACTTGTCTGCTGGGTGACCTCAAGACCCTCTGTGAGCCTCTGTGCATGCTCCTCTTTGTTGGCCTTAGTAACAGGGAGGAGGTGGGGGCAAGTTTGGCTGAGGCAGCAGGTGAAATCCATCTTCCGGACAGCAGCTATTGTTACGTGTAGTCCCAGGTCGGAGAGACCTGTACAACACAATTCTTCTCCTCAGGCTTCTCTCCAAGTCCTTGTACAGTTCTTTCTATCAGGGCATCTGTTCTCCAAGTCCCTGATGGTGATGTTCAGGCAAACACTGTTCTTCAGACCGACTCTTACACCCTTGAAGTCAATTAAACACATCTTTGTGCTTAAATATAAAGATACTGCATTGGACAGAGTCCTACTGACATAAGCAGTTCTACAAGGAGTCTTCAAAGATGCAGCACAAGCCAATTCCTTACATACACTTGTGTCAGCACCAATCATAGGAGCGTCAGCATTGAGAGTCTTAACCCAGCGTTTGGTTAATCCCCCAGTGCCAGTTCTGCTGACCAAAAGTGTCCCCCTGAGCACTGGCATTCCATGATCTTTACAAAATAGCATTTCTTATCAGCAAATGAATCTATGTTCCCTTGCAAGGAGTCATTCTGTCTCTGGCATTCCTGCTTTTACGCAGTTTAACCAGTTCTGCAGTTAGGCCTTCTTGCCCTCCGCACCAGATCATTCCTCTGTCACAGATTACCATTCCTGAGCGGTGACAATTTGAATTTCCTCTTCAGCTGAAATGGATCCCCTGGGCCCATGGGCAGAGGGTTTGGGTGGGGGCCCAGGTGAGCCTGGTCAGGGCCAGTAAGGCCTATTAGTGCACTCTGGGGCCTGACAGAGATGTCTTCCCTGTTCCTTGAGTTCATGTACCCAGGTGGCTAACTCCTTGGTGATCGCACTATCCATGGCCTTGTCATTGGACAGAGACCACAGCCACCATGCCTCCTAGTCATCTAGATCTAAGCTGCTAGTGCCCACACCCCAGCATCGTAATAGGTTAGTAGGTTTTCCTCTACTCATTTAAAATCAGTCTTTAGGTTCCTATTTAAGGTTTGTGTGGTTTTAGTTTCTTACATAATTAGTGTTTTGTGGGACTGTTCTCAGGCCCTCTTCCAGCCTGGCAGAAACTGTTGCAAGAAACAACTTCTTCACATGGATACCAGGAGAGGAAGTGTTAAGATACACTGCTTGGAGCACAGTTACACAACCTAGACTCCTATTTCCTCCCACTGCTCTTCAAAGAGTACACAGTGTCTTGACCCCTCCCCCTTCCAAGAGGTACAGTTTCAATACCAAGGATGTTTTAGACAGCACAGAATGGATTTGCTGGACTGTATACTGGGAGTTGCTGAGTGATTACAGAAGACATACCAGGAAGGAGAAAGAGCTATATTACATTTGTTGCTGTTTTATGCTTGGACCTATTTCAAAATGACAGGCCAGCCAGGCATGCTGGTGGAGTTGCTCTTTACGTGAAAGAGCAACTACAATGTATTGAGTACTGTCCAGGCAGGGATGAGGAGCGAGTTGAGAGTCTGTGGGTGAGAATGAAGGGGCAGGCTGGCAGGGGTGATACTGTTGTGGGTGTCTATGACGGGCCACCAGATCAGGGTGAGGAAGTTGACGAGGCCTCTACAGGCAGCTGAGAGCGGCCTCACAGTCACAGGCCCTGGTTGTGGTGGGGGATTTTAACTTCCCTGATGTTTGTTGGAAGGACTACTCGGCCGGCCAGCCACAGTCCAGGAGGTTCCTCCAGTGCCTTGACGATAACTTGCTGATGCAAAGGGTGGAGGAGCCGACTAGGAGAGGTGCTCTGCTGGACCTCATCCTCACTAACAAGGAGGGTCTGGTTGAAGCGGTCAAGGTTGAGGGCTGCCTTGGTTGAAGCGACCATGAGATGGTGGAGTTCAGGATCTCCTCTGGCAGGAACAGAATAGCAAGCAGAATTGCAACCCTGGACTTAAGCAGGGCCAACTTTGGCCTTTTCAAGCAATTGCTAGAGGAAATCCCATGGGAAAGGGCACAGAAGGTAAAGGAGCTCAAGATAGCTGGTGAGTGTTCAGGGACTGTTTCTATCGGGCACAAGATCAGAGCATCCCGACACATAGAAAGACAAGGAAGGGAGCCAGGAGACCTGTGTGGTTAAACAGGGAGCTGCTGGGTAAGCTCAAATGGAAGAGGAGAGTTTATAGATCATGGAAGGAGGGGCTGGCCACTTGGGGAGAATATAAGGCTGTTGTCAGAGGGTGTAGGGAGGCAACTGGGAAAGCTAAGGCCTCCTTAGAATTAAACCTGGCGAGAGGGGCCAAGTACAACAGGAAGAGCTTTTTCAAATATGTGGCAGATAAAACTAACACCAGAGGCAATGTAGGCCCGCTGCTGAACGAGGTGGGTGCCCTGGTGACAGAAGACACAGAAAAGGCAGAGTTACTGAACGCCAGGTTCAGGTTGTGGAGTCTCCTTCTCTGCAGACATTCAAACCCGCCTGGACACCTTCCTGTGTAACCTCATCTGCGTGTTCCTGCTCCAGTGGGGGGATTGGACTGGATGAACTTTCCAGGTCCCTTCCAATCCCTGACATTCTGTGGTTCTGTGATATTAGGTAAAATTTCTTCCCCAAAGGGTTGTCAGGCATTGGAACAGGCTGCCCAGGGAAGTGGTGGAGTCACCATCCCTGGAGGTGTTTAAAAGATGCTTCACACACCCCTGCAACTGGTGACCTGCTTATACAATTCCAGGCAATTCACATCCTCCTCATAACCCATCTGGACAAAGCCAGAAGTACCTACAAGAGGCAAGCAGGCAGATAGTGTTGCCTGGACTCAGCCTTCTCCATTGGTCACTGCATTTGCCTTTCCAGCAAGCACATCCAGACTGCCTGACCATCTGTCAAGCTGGACCATTGTTATTTGGAGCCTTTCACCATGGCTGACCAAATCAACCCAGTTACCTACTGCTTGGAGCTCCCATGATCCTGGAAGATTCACCCAGTTGTTCATGTCTCCCTCCTGAAGACTCATCACAAAGACCCCTTCCACTGCCAGCCTGTGATAGAACCTGTTGTTATCACCACTCCTGCTTTGCTCACCCTCCTCATATACTCTGAGTATGTATCCTGACTTTTCTGTAATTGCACTTTGTTTTTAACTCTTTTTTTTTTCCCTCATCAATAACAGTGTGAGAAGTTACAGGCAATGCCATGAGGTATGGCTGGATTTCATATGGGGTTAAGGAGGAGACACCAAAAGGGAGCATCGGGGGCCTTTTGGCAAGTGGAATCTTGCAACGCCAGCAATGCTTGAATAACTGTATCAGTAATAATATATATATATGGCCGTGAATGCCTTGGAACAGGTATGAGAAATACCAAATTTGGGTACAGAGGTAGTAAAACTGGGACCAATGGGTGGTTATCTATATGGGAGGAGAGGGGTATTAAGTGGGGGAATCCACACAGCCATCTCTTGGCAAAATGGCTTGGATACCAACAGCTGATAAGAGAGGAATGTGAGTGCAAATAGTGTACATGAATATAATACCCAAAACTGTTTGAGTGTTTGCCCAAAAGCTGATGAGTCTGAAGAGGAAGTTTGCTTAAGATGACCATGAGCCAAGTTAAGCAGTAACCAGTGAATTAGCAAGAGAGTTTTGAAAAACAGGCTTAAGCTTCAAAAGAAGTATACAAGAAGCATGGAAATTTGTAACAGTGGGGAGAAAGAAGTGGCAACAAAGCAGGAATCAAAACCTGGTCTGACACTGCCAGAAGTCATCCTGCAGAC
Source organism: Patagioenas fasciata (assembly GCF_037038585.1). NCBI lineage: Eukaryota > Metazoa > Chordata > Aves > Columbiformes > Columbidae > Patagioenas > Patagioenas fasciata. The sequence continues at coordinate 54,490,771 of NC_092559.1, forward strand.
ATCATGACCCCTGCCTAGACCTGACAGAGCAGCCTCCTTGTGGAATGCTATGAATAGCTGGCATTCTAGCTAGTGCACTGATGGTACAGAGTGCATAGAACAGGTAGGGACCCACACCTTCAGTCTGTGTATGTGACCTCATGGAGTGCTCTCTCACTAGGAATTTAGGGAACAGCATGGCAGGGCTTTAGCAATGATAAATAATGCCCATTCATGTCATCATAGAATGGGTTGGGCTGGAAGAGACCTTAAAGATCATCTAGTTCCACCTACCCTGCCATGGGCACCTTCCACTAGACCAGGATGTTCAAAGTCCCATCCAATCTGGCCTTGAACACTTCCAATGATGTGGTATCCACAACTTCTCTGGGCAGCCTGTTCCAGTGCCTCACCACCCTCATGGTAAAAAATTTCTTCCTTATATCTAATCTAAATCTACCCTCTTTCAGTTTAAAGCCATTACCCCTTGTCCTACCACTATGTGCCCTTGTAAAAAGTCTCTCCGCAGCTTTCTTGTAGGTCTCCTTTAGTTACTGGAAGGCTGCTATAAGGTCACCCTGGAGCCTTCTCCAGGCTGAACAACCCCAACTGTTTCAGCCTGTCCTCATAGCAGAGGTGCTCCAGCCCTCTGAACATCTTCGTGGCCCTCCTCTGGACTCAGTCCTACAGGTCCATGCCCTTCTCATGCTGGAGGCCTCAAAGCTGGATGGAATACTCCAGGTAGGGTCTCATGAGAGCAGAGCGGAGGGGACAAATCACCTCCCAGGCCAGGGCAGTGACCTCACTTACAAGGTGTGCAGTGAGGGCTGGCTGCTCCCTGAAGGAAGAGGAGCCAGGAGCTGAGCATTATAAGGCCAGCAGAAGCAGTGACCTTGCCAATAAGGGCCCGGTCTCACAGTACCTGAGTGAGGCAAGCAGGGCAGGCCCGAGGATGGTAGCTGGATTCAACCAAGAGTCCCTATTGCCATGCAAGTCTGTGGTGATGAGGCAAGGGTGAGGCCAGGCTGGGAAGTCTGTCCCCAAGTCAGGGTCTGCATCAGTGGTGTCTATGGCTGGGTACAGGCATGGCTGTGGTGTAGTTATAGCTCAGGTGTGGGTCAGCTGCTACAGTCTCAGCTTAAAAGCAGCTTCCAAGGGTGTTGGAGCGATAAAGGACTCAGCATTCCGATTCAATGTGAATCACGCAAAGCCATTTAGTACAGAAACAAGCCTCCTTATATACGCAACTATTCTCTAATCATGCGTCCACGCTCCAAGCATGGATTCGCTAAATGAGTATCACGGGCAGTCCACACGCTGGAGCCCCACCGACGATAGGTCCGACGACTCACGCCATGCTGAGGCCCTGTTAATGAAGAAACGCCCCTCTTTCTCACAGCAGATTCTGTTCTCAGCTTCTCGAAGTGGCCTTGAGATTCCTTTGGGCCTGACTAATTCAACAACATATCTCCATCTAACGAAACCCCTCCACACAAGGGAAGTGGGGATGTGTCTGGCTGAGGTCTCCCAGCAGAGCTACCTGGGAATGCTCTCCCCAAAATTACCAGAGGGAAAGGAGGGGAGGCTTCCCTCAGCTGTGCTATATCTAAGTTGGCCCTGAGCCCAGGCAGCCAAATCTCCAGGAGGAGGGGCTGCTCTTGGGGCCCTTAAACCACAGTACCTACCTGGGTGAGGAAAGAAGAGAACAGATCTGGTGACAGTAACCAGGCTCAGACAACAGTCCAGATGGCCAGGCAAGTTCATAGTGATGGACTGGCTCATTTTTGAAGTCTGAAATATTGCAGTGCTTTACTGAAGGCTGACTGTTAAGAAAATTTTCCAAACTATGAAAGCCAAATCATATCTCTCTATGTACAGAGGAACAATTCCCAACAGGTGCTGGACAATGCTGCAATGAACACAGGTTATTTATGTGGATGCAGAAGATTAGCCATTACAAGAGAAATTAGTGAAGTGTCTTGAAATGCTTTATCACCTATAGACTGATGACAAAGATTCCTTTTTCACACAAACCATGATTAGCAAGGGCTTGAATGAAAGCTGAGAGTCAGAGACTCAACCTAAATAAGATGGCAGTGATTCTGGAAACAGCAACCTAGGTGATAACAGGTATGATATCAATCCCTTCAACTGAGAAAGGTCTGGGGAGGACAGTGTTTTAAGAATGAACATTTGGGGCATGTGTGTGCACTTGAGAAGATGAGCAAACAAGAACACTATACATACTCAAAACCCTTCTTAAAATACCAAATTTCAAAACCACTTCCCACTTCATTCCCTTAATAAAACAAAGTACCCATTCTTCCTTCTACATTACTTGTCAAGTAAAGTATTTTCTAAAAGAAAGCTGTATCTTAGATTGCCAGAGCACAAAAACAACAGCCAACAAATTTCCCCTCAGCAGTGAGAAAATGTTTTCCACAGCTAGGGAGCTCTAACAACCAAATAGAAATTTACTGCGCTTTACACACACACAGAGAAAACAAAACAAACAAATGAAGAAAACCACTATTGTAGAACAATCATCAGAGACTTCAACCAAAAGGCATCTAAAGAAAAAAGCAACAGATAAACAAAAGCAGGAGGAAAGTAGCACCTCGACATCAGCATGTTCACATGAAGGGAGATTCACTAGAAAATTTTTAAGACACTCCTTGACATTTTGCATTCTTGTTTGAAGAGGAGAGGAGCATCATCTTTCTCTCCTCTCTTCCAAGTAAGACATTCCAAATTGTCTCCTTAGAGTCACAATGAAAACATTCCTAATTCTTCCCAGTCAGGCTTCTGACCAGCGTGTGGTTGGCGATGGGAGCAGCCCAAATAAAGTTTGTTGGGCAGTACTACAGCTGTACAATCCCCTTTTCACAGTCCAAAAACCTTCTTCGGCTCCCACTTATGACACCAATTTTACTAATGCCGTGGTTTAGGTCAGCACAGACTAAATGTACATATTGATTACTATGCAATAATTGCATCTGTGTAAAGGAGTTTGGATATCACCTCTGTGAAAGAGTGATTAATAAAGCAAAGCACACTACAAAGTTACAGAAAACTGGTTATCTACTTCTCCATTCCTTGCTGACTGGAACAGCGGTTGTCAGTAGTCAGAGTGCTGAGCATGACAGTTCCAGCCATGCAAGCTTGATCTCAGGCATCCCTGGAGGTTCTCCAGGGCCAGGCGTCCCTAAAGGTAGAGTTGTTCCACTCCCCTTTGGGCTGAGGTGGATGAGTTTTAAGAGGCGGGAACACCCTTTCATTTTGTTTTATCTTTACTAGTTGGTGGATCACTTTGAGCTGTTGATTGTTGATTGATATAGTGAGCTCCCAGGTGAATATTCTTGTGTAAGTTTAGCTATTTCTGCCAACTACACTTATTTTTTTCATAACACCCATCTAATTGTGCTTTATCTAACAAGATTTACATCCCTAACAGCTACATAGCAACATACTGAAGGTCAAACTGTGGGTCTCTGACATCACCCTAATTACTCAAGTGGTGTCAGCTCTGTAGGCCAGGACACTTGCCCTTGCCTCACTGTGGAGCTAAGCCATTTCGCAGCTTCACAAGTCCCTCTGGACCACAAGTCTCACCTCCTGTTTGACTTTCAGGTATCGTCTCAGTAATAGACCATTAGATTAGCTTTTGTCTAACAGTTATTTCAGAGAAAGTCATCTGATCTGACATGGAAGACATCCAAAAATCCCACCATATCCTTTGAAAGCTTGTTCCAAAAGTGAACAAGCTCTGTTAAAAATGTGGTGCCTCATTTTTGTTTGTCATTTGTTTTTGACAGTTTTTGGATCTTTTTCAGCTTTTTTTCTACCAAAGTAAAGAGCTCCCTAGTACCCAGTATTTTGCCCAGTGCAGTGAAAGTCTTTGTATACTTATGAAGTCACTTCTCAACCTTCTTTTTCTAAAGTTGTACAGATCAAGCTCTTGAAATCTCTCATTGGGAAGAAATTTTCCTCGGATGTTTAGATAGGAACAGAACTGAGGTTTGATCAGAGGCAAAATTAATTCCTTGACAAATTCCATTGGCTCACTGGGGTCACACAGGAGAGGAATATGACCTTATGAATATCTTTGTCAAGGAGCTCACATTAGCACAGGCTCCACACTCCTCCATGGCATAAACCCTTTTGGAGAGCAGGAGAACACAGGTGCTGAGGGGAGAAAGCAGAGAGATGTTTGGAAACCTGTAAGAGGGCTTTCGTATACTTGGCCAGTGGGAGACACTGTCCACCACAGTGATGGCCTTGGACCATGAGATAGTCAATCCACCTACATAAAATATCCAAGAATTTCCCTCCCCTCCCTCCAACACTGAATATCTGAATTAGTTTTGGATCTTGCCCCAGTATCACTGAGGCAATTCAACGCTGAATTGCAGGGGGGGAGCATTTAATCTTTCCCCAGAAGCCACTCCCAAAATATTTTGCTCATAAAATTGCTGATAAATCAATCAGAAATTAACATTAGATTCTAGTTAGCAAGTAATGAGCCTAAGTCCACCAATGCATCTCATTCATCAGTGCCCAGTCAAGTGACTTGAAGAATGTTCAGTGGAACAACAGACCAATATCTTAGTCAACATGCTGACAGCAATTCTGTCTGAGCCAAAGAAGAAATATATCATGAGTGTGACCCAATCCACCCAGAAACCTACCATTCTGAGTGAGATTTGGTGGGGCTGCAAGACGAAATTATAGTATAAATTATACTTGAAGCACTGCTGCCAGAGAGTCTCTTTCTGGAGTCCAGTTCTTCCTCCTTCATTCCAGCTAAGAAGCATCTTGATACAGAAATAATTCACAGTGGGAGCTGTTACTCAGTGAGGTAAAGCTCTGGAGTGTGTCCCTTAACTCAGCTGCATGGAACATGTAACCTGTTGTACACTCTCTGGGTTGCTGATGGATACAGCTGAGTATTTTCTGTGTCCTATACACCTGAAGGTTGTAACAGATTAAATATTCATACACACTCACAAATGTATGTCCACAACCCATGATTGCATATGTACAACACTGCTTCATTTTTTGTGCCAGACATCCAGAGTTTAAGACTGTATTACACCCCTTGCACACATGTGCACACAGGCATATTCTGTTATATCCATTCCCCTAATACCAACACGAGTCAGAGTCTGAATGTATATCAGCCTGCTGAAATGAATGTCCATTTGTTTAGATGATCTATTAGATTGGAGCAAAAGGAATTGCAGTTTTTGCATTGTTGAAATTTGCATTTGATATTGGAATACATTCTTAAATAAATGTGGTTATGTTATATATCATTTTAATGCGCTTTTCTCACTTTATGTTTTTTTTTGCTACTGACTTCTTACTTGTTGTTTATTTTATACTTATTTTAGACTATGGAAATGATGTTAGACAAAAAGCAAATTTGAACAACTTTCTTATTCGAATGGGTCGTAAAGCAGCAGAGACAACTCGCAACATCAATAACGCATTTGGCCCAGGAACTGCTAACGAACGCACAGTGCAGTGGTGGTTCAAGAAGTTTTGCAAAGGAGACGAGAGCCTTGAAGATGAGGAGCGTAGTGGCTGGCCATCAGAAGTTGACAAGGAACAACTGAGAGCTATCGTCAAAGCCGACCCTCTTACAACTACACGAGAAGTTGCCGAAGAACTCAATGTCGACCATTCTACGGTTGTTCGGCATTTGAAGCAAATTGGAAAGGTGAAAAAGCTCGATAAGTGAGCACCTCAGGAGCCGACCCAAAATCAAAAACATCATCGTTTTGAAGAGTTGTCTTATTCTACGCAACAACAAGGAACCATTTCTTGGTCGGATTGTGACGTGCGGCAAAAAGTGGATTGTATACGACAACCTGTGATGACCAGCTCAGTGGTTGGACCAAGAAGAACCTCCAAAGCACTTCCCAAAGCCAAACTCGCACCAAAAAAAGGTCATGGTGACTGTTTGGTGGTCTGCTGCTGGTCTGATCCACTACAGCTTTTGGAATCCCGGCGAAACCATTATGTCTGAGAGGTATGCTCAGCAAATAGATGAGATGCACCAAAAACTGCAACACCCACAGGCAGCATGGGTCAACAGAAAGGGCCCAATTCTTCTCCATGACAACGCCCGCCTGCACTTTGGAAGTTGAACGCATTGGGCTACGAAGGTTTGCCTCATCCACCATATTCACCTGACCTCTCGCCAACCAACTGCCACTTCTTCAAGCATCTCGACAACTTTTTGCAGGGAAAACGCTTTCCCAACCAGCAGGATGCAGAAAATGCTTTCCAAGAGTTCATCGAATCCCGAAGCATGGATTTTTATGCTACAGGAATAAGCAAACTTATTTCTCATTGGCAAAAGTGTGTTGATTGTAATGGTTCCTAGTTTGATTAATAAGGATGTGTTTGAGCCTAGTTATAATGATTTAAAATTCACCGTCCAAAACCGCAATTACTTTTGCACCAACCTAATAAAAGAATAATCAGAAGAAACCTTTCCTACCAATTAAATTGTATTTGAGGCTGTGTGGAGAACACGGCACTGCTGTGATATTTAGAAGTAAATGAATTTTCCATCTACACATTAAAGCTCACATAATTCTTCTTCAACAAGTGACACCACATGTCACCTTTTAGGTAGTAAATTCTGCAGAGTAGACACTTTTTCTTTGGTTATGTACATGTCAATTTTCACATTATCTACTCTTCCTGAAAACTAAAACTCAATTTAACAAATGTAGGCATTTATTTTAATACACACACATATTTAATTCTTGTGAGAAAATGTCCTAGCTGCATTCTTAGTATCTGTTAATGTAAAATGGTTGAAATTAAAAGTGCTTACCAGATATGTTACCAAAGTAACATGCTGTAGCCATTGTGTGAAATTTAAGTTTACTTATACATCAAACTCTCTATAAAACAGTAAGGTCAGTGTAATTGCTTGCACCGAGAAACTGCAAACTACCGGTCTAGAAAATTTTACCCCTTCAAATACTAACTGAAGTATTTTTGAAGTAAATCAGAATAACTGAAAAGTCTGTCACCCTGTCCATTTCTTGTTGCTAATTACAATTAACTTTTTATCTTTCCAGACACCTCTTCTGATTAATCTTGGCAGTAGAGCTGGGCATCACTACACTAATCAAATATCTGGAATTTTTAAATGATAATTAATCTTCATGCAAGGGACCATCGTTAGTTGCATGTAACCTTGGGAGGCCGTGAAGGCCCCAGAGGATTAGAGCTTGCCCCTTTCTTTGAAGGGAAGTCTGTCAGGCAATATGGACACAAATTACTAACCAATTATGCCCATAGCATCCCTGCTTGACACTCTCAGGAGGGGAAATAAAGCCCAGGGAGAAGTTTCTAATGGTGTCAGGCTGAGGAATGCACACATGCACCTTGCCCATGGGCACCATAATGTCTACTTCCCAACCCCATGCCATCGATATGATAGTAACTTTTTCATACGTGCCATGCGATGGGGAAGCTGAAGATACAGACTTCAGTGTTTGCTGCCTGTGAAATACAGGGAGATCTGAGGAAAAGGGGTAGAAGGGAAGTGAAGAGGGGATTGAGCACTGGGGAAAGAAACCTGCACACACAAGTGGCGTATGAGAATGAGGCTGAAAAAGCAGGAGGTGAAAAAACACATGCCTGACAAAAAGTGATGCGGTGGGCTGACCTTGGCTGGCCACCAGGTATGCACCAAGCCACTCTATTGCTCCTCCTCCATCAACAGGACAGGGGGAAAAACTTGAATGAAGAGCTCATGGGTCAAGATAAGGACGGGGAAATTACTTACCAACCACTGTCATGGGCAAAACAGACTCGACTTGGGGAAATTAATTTAATTTCTTGCCAATTAACTGTAACAGAGTAGGATAGTGAGAAATAAAACAAAACTAAAAACACCTTCCCCCATCCCTCCCTTCTTCTCTAGACTCAGCTTCACTCCCAACTCTTCTACCTCCTCCCACCAAGCAGTGCAGGGGGACAGGGAATGGGGGTTGTGAACAGTTCATAACGCTTCGTCTCTGCCATTCCTTCTTTCTCACACTCTTCCCCTGCTCCAGCATGGGGTCCCACTCATGGGATACAGTCCTTCATTAACTTCTCCAACGTGGGTCCTTCCCATGGGCTGCAGTTCTTCATTAACTGCTCCAGCATGGCTCCTTTCCATAGGGTGCAGTGTTTCAGGAGCAGACTGCTCCAGTGTGGGTCCCCCAAGTGCTATGGGTCCTGCCAGAAAACCTGCTCCTGCATGGACTCCCCTCCACAAGCTGCAGATTCCTTCAGGCTACATCTACCTGCTCCACCATGGTCATCCACAGGCTGCAAGGGGATGAGCTGCATCACCACAGTCTTCACCATGGGCTGCAGGGGAATCTCTGCTCTGGTGCCTGGAGCACCTCCCCCTCTCCTCCTTCACTGACCTTGGTGTCAGAAGAGTTGTTTCTCTCACATATTCTCACTCCTCTCCTCGGCTGCTGTTGTGCAGCATTTTTTTACACTTTTTAAAATGTGTTATCACAGAGGCACTACTATTGCCACTTACTGTCTCAGCTTTGGCCAGCAGTGTGTCCGTCTTGGAGCTGGCTGAAACTGGCTCTGTCCTACATGGATGGGGGCAGCTTCTGGTGTCTTCTCACAGGAGCCACCCCTGTAGGGTCCTCCCCCAAAACCTTGCCACGAGCCCCAGGTACTTTTGGTTTTTGTAAGTAACTGATTCCTGTCCCTGCCACCATGCCCTGCTGTTTCTGACTGCTGAACTCTTCTCCCCAAACAGCAGCAAGCACTTGCATTAAGAACCAGCCCTACAGCTGCCACACAGCCCCGTGTAATAGCCTGTAATCCGCCACATTCACCTGACCTCTCACCAACCAACTACCACTTCTTCAAGCATCTCAACAACTTTTTGCAGGGAAAATGCTTCCGCAACCAGAAAGATGCAGAAAATGCTTTCCAAGAACTCATCAAATCCCAAAGCATGGATTTTTATGCTACAGGAATAAACAAACTTATTTCTCGTTGGCAAAAACGTGTTGGCTGTAATGGTTTCTATTTTGATTAATAAAGATGTGTTTGAGCCTAGTTATAATGATTTAAAATTCACTGTCCAAAAGCACAATTACTTCTGCAACAACCTAATAAAATACTGTGTATTGTGTGAGTGCTAAGAGTGAAGGGCACCAAGTAGATACTATTTCAACATGCAGCAGCATTTAAAAGTCAAGCACTGAAACAAAGATGGTGTAGTCATATTCTCAGGCACAATACTGCCTGTACACAAATGCACAGTCTGGGAAGCAAACAGGAAGAACTAGAGGTCTGCATGTGGACAACATTGCAATTATTGAAATGTAGTGGGATAGCTCTTATGACTAGAGTTCTTTGATGGACAGATGGATCTAAGGGTATGTGAGAACGTCCTCTTCTTTAAAGGTATGTGATCAAGGACCTTTTCAATGCAAAAACAGAAGAAAAAAGGAGGAACCCATAAAAAAGAACACACAGGGAACAGGGACACAGACCTGACCAACAAATGATCATAGAATCATAGAATGGTTTGGGTCAGAAGGGACCTTTAAAGATTATCTAGTCCAAGCCCCCACCATGGACAGGGACATCTTTAACTAGATCAGGTTGCTCAAAGCCCTATCCAACCTGACCTTGAACACTTCCAATGATGGGGCATTCACAGTTTCTCTGGGCAACCTGTTTCAATGTCTCACCGCCCTCATCGTAAAACAATTTCTTCATTATGTCCAGTCTAAACCAATCCCCTTTCAGTTTAAAACTGTTGCCCCTTGTCCTGTCACTACAGGCCTTTGTAAAAAGTCTTTCTTCGTCTTTCTTATAATACCCTGTTATATATCGAAAGGCTGCAATAAGGTCTCCCCAGAGCCTTATCCAGGTTGGACAATGTCAACTCTCTCAGTCTTTCCTCACAGGAGAGGTGCTCCAGCCCTCTGATCATCTTGGTGGTCCTCCTCTGGACGCACTCAAATAGGTCCATGTCTGTCTTGTACTGGTGGCCCCAGAGCCGGCTGTAGTATTCCAGGTGGGGTCGCACCAGACAGGAGTAGAGGGGGAGAATCACCTCCCACAACCTGCTGGTCACGCTTCTTAAAGGAGACCATAATTAGAACTAAACCTCGTCAGTTGCACTAATCAATCAGGGTATGTGAAAGTCTGAGAATGTTTATTCTAGCCAGAATATTCAGCAAGTGAAGTCCCTGGTGACTGGAAAAAGGGAAACATCACACCCATTTTTAAAAAGGGTAGAAAGGAGGACCCCGGGAACTACTGACCTGTCAGCCTCACCTCTGTGCCTGGGAAGATCATGGAACGGATCCTCCTAGAAGCTATGCTAATGTACATGGAGGACAGGGAGGTGATTTGAGACAGCCAGCATGGATTCACCAAGGGCAAGGCCTGCCTGACCAACCTATTGGCCTTCTTCAGTGGAATAACTGCATCAGTGGACAAAGAAAGGGCTACAGATGTCATCTATCTGGACTTCTGTAAAGCCTTTGACATGGTCCCCCACAACACCCTTCTCTCTAAATTGGAGAGATATGAATTTGATGGGTGGACTGTTCAGTAGAAGAGGAACTGGCTGGATGAATGCACCCAGCGAGTAGTGGTCAATGGCACAATGACCAGATGGACACCGGTGACAAGTGGTATCCCTCAGAGGTCCGTACTGGAACCAATACTCTTTAATATCTTCATCAACGACATAGTGGGACCGAGTGCACCCTCAGCAAGTTTGCAGATGACACCAAGCTGAGTGGTCCAGCAATGACCTCAGCCAGCTCCCTCAGCACCCGAGGGTGCATCCCATCCAGACCCATGGATTTATGGATGTCCAGATTGCCTAACTGCTCCCTAACCCAGTCCTCATCAACCCAGGCAAACTCCTCCATTGTCCTGCCTTCCTCCGGGGCCTCAGCGGTACGGGGCTCCTCAGGACAGCCTCCGGCAGAGCAGACAGAGACAAAGAAGGCATTCAGTAACTCTGCCTTCTCTGTATCTTCTGTCACCAGGGCACCCACCTCGTTCATCAGTGGGCCTACATTGCCTCTGGTGTGAGTTTTATCTGCCATGTATTGGAAAAAGCTCTTCCTGTTGTCCTTGACCCCTCTCGCCAGGTTTAATTCTAAGGAGGCCTTAGCTTTCCTAGTTGCCTCCCCATACCCTCTGATAACAGCCTGATATTCTCCCCAAGTGGCCAGCCCCTCCTTCCATGATCTATAAACTCTCCTCTTCCACTTGAGCATACCCAGCAGCTCCCTGTTTAACCACGCAGGTCTCCTGGCTCCCTTCCTTGACTTCCAACGTGTTGGGATGCTCTGATCTTGTGCCTGGTAGAAGCAGTCCCTGAACACTCACCAACTATCTTGGGCCCCTTGACCTTCAAGCAGCCTTGCCCATGGGATTTCCCCCAGGAATTGCTTGAAAAGGCCAAAGTTGGCCCTGCTGAAGTCCAGGGTTGCAGTTCTGCTTGCTATCCTGCTCCTGCCACAGGAGATCCTGAACTCCACCATCTCGTGGTCGCTTCAACCAAGGCAGCCCTCAACCTTGACCGCTTCAACCAGACCCTCCTTGTTAGTGAGGATGAGGTCCAGCAGAGCACCTCTCCTAGTCGGCTCCTCCACCCTTTGCATCAGAAAGTTATCGTCAGGGCACTGGAGGAACCTCCTGGACTGTGGCTGGCCAGACGAGTAGTCCTTCCAGCAAACATCAGGGAAGTTAAAATCCTCCACCACAACCAGGGCCTGTGACTGTGAGGCTGCTCTCAGCTGCCTGTAGAGGCCTTGTCAACTTCCTCACCCTGATCTGGTGGCCCGTCATAGACACCCACAACAGTATCACCCCTGCCAGCCTGCCCCTTCATTCTCACCCACAGACTCTCAACTCGCTCCTCATCCCTGCCTGGACAGTACTCAGTACATTGCAGTTGCTCTTTCACATAAAGAGCAACTCCACCACCGCGCCTGGCTGGCCTGTCTTTCCTGAAAAGGACACAGCCATCCATGACCACATTCCAGTCATGTGAGCTGTCCCACCATGTCTCTGTAATTGCCACCAGATCATAATCTCCTGCCCTAACACAGGTTTCTAACTCCTCCTGCTTTTTCCCCATGCTGCCCGCATTGCTGTACAGGCATTTCAGAGAGTGAGCTGAGCACACTGATTTCACCCTAGGGGAGTGGGAGGCCTCCCAGCCTTCATCAACTCTAGAGTGCTGCCCCACTGGTGCAAGCCCAGCTACAGCCCCATCCCCCTTCGAGCCTGGTTTAAAGCCAGCCCTGTATCTTCCCACTTCCATACCAACTCTGCCCACTCGGATCCCAAAGCAGCAGAGTGTTGTCATTAGCACTAAAAGAATGAATCCTGTCTGCAATTGCTAACCTCAAGATACATAAATCCTTTCAGTTTTAAGTCATTCTGACAAAGATAAGAGTGACTTGCAAAACACCTAATCACCAACTACAGGCACTACTGACCTTTCAGCTTTAGACCTTTTGAAGCCTGCACAATTAGTTGAGTCGTACTTTAACACATATCTTGAGACTGTTGGATAAAGTGTCCTTTAGCTGAACGTTGCTCATTATACGCTAAAATGATTATGTAATGCAATATGCAAATGTGTAACCAATTGGCTCTTTAGGGTGTGAATGTAGTAATAAGATTTTGTATACGTCTTTTCTTTCTTTCTTTCGAGAGCAACCCGACCAGCGATAGAGGGCTTGCCCCTTCCGTACACAGGGAGAGGGGAAAGCGCGCATACACACAAAGGCGGATCTGATACATGAACAGGCACCCGCGGGGAATCAACCCCCTCTTCCGGTCAGGGTCGGGATTGAGAAGTGGACCTTACCGTCTTGTACGAAGGGGGCCAAGGAAGTCCCCGAGACGGAAGGGCGGGGGAGGACGAACTTAACTGATTCCGATACCCTTTTATTTCGCTCCCCTGGCGTAGTGCTGTTATTGTTTCCAGGGCGAAGGCGGGGGAGGGAGAGGTATAATAGCCTTATGTGCTGCCTTTGTTTTCTCTCTTGCACTAGGCCCTAGCCCTTTGAGTCGTGAGCTAATCGCCTCCCCTGCCGAACTAGCAGGCTCAGCCTCCGCCCAGTGCCCCTGAGCCCCTACCGGGGAACAACGAGCGGTGGCACTCCCCCTTGCCCCACCGATGCTACTTCGCAGGGGAGATCGAGAAGGTTTGTTGCCGTGCCCACCACCCCTCGTGCGCTGTCCGGGCAGTTGAGACCCCATCTGTTGCCAACAGTTTGGGGGTGGGCGGGGGGAAGTGATGCCGATCGCCGCCAACTCGCAACCTTGCGGTGTGCAGCCCGACTCCCGCCTCTTTCCTTCCGTCTGCCTGCGGAACCACGACCGGGAATCCGCAAAGTCCGGGGAGGACGGCGTTGAAGATCGATCGGATCCCCTTCGCCAAGTGGGAGAAGCGGGTAGGGGAGTCGGGCCCACCAGCAGATTGGTAGCTCCTTCCGCCGTCTCCCTCCCCCATCCTGCGCTGTCGCCCCCCGCCTTCTCCTCCCCCTCCCCCATCGCTGCCGCAGCCGTTGCCTCCCCCCCATCTCCCTTCCTCCTCCTGGAGCCCCCCCTAATCCACTCCAGCTTCCTCAGCTTCGCCATGAACGGAGGCGCCGCGCATTTCCAGCAGCCGCCTCCCCCGACCTTCTGCCAGCAGTCGCCGCCAACCTTGCACAGGCCGAGCCTCCCGGACCAAGGAACTCAGAGCCAGGGCAGAGGTAGACACATCGCCGCCCCGGGCACCAGAGCCCCTGTGTCAGGTAAGTGGTGCGTGTGAGGCGAGGAATGCTATTCACTCCCGCTCCCCCCGCCCAGGACTACCCCTTTGTTCATTTTCTCCCCAAAAGGTGCCAGAAGTTGACACTCTCCGCAACGCTTGAGTAGAGTTATGCCTTGCCCCGCAGGGTATGTGTCCCCACGGGAGACACGACGGGGGTCTGGACGCTAGGCGGTAAAATATGCGGGGATGGGGGAGAGATCAGTGTCGTAGTAGCGCCCTCCATCTCCTTTGGGGCGTCTCTGCTTTCAGAACTTGTGACCTTCTTGAGCGGTCGCCTCGCGGCCCAGAGGGTGCTGAGTCCCCGGGGGTGACGTGAGAGCAGCAGCGCACATGGGGGATACGTCCGGGCTCCCGGAAAAGGGACAGAGCAAAAACTCTGCTAGGGTTATACCAAAACAAAGAAACTTGTTGGGGCTCTTGTTCAAGTTTTGTACCTCCTGGCGAACAACTGAAACTTTGGAGTGTATTGGAAGTAAAGAGAAACAGAGTCACCAAGACCGGGGATTCGTGGAATCTTCAGGACTGTGTTGAGAAGCCATTCCTTTGAGCATTTTCTTCTTGTATTTGAATCGTTGAGTGGACTGGACTGCTGGAAAAAGTTTCTGAACTCTTGCTCTGTGTGGCTCAAAGGGGTGCATAGGTCTTGCCACAGAGCCCGAGTTGGGTGTTAGGATAGAAGCATTTAAAGTTATTCCACCCTTTGAGACTTTTAATATATTTTTTTTTCTTAGCATCAGATGTGGCATTATAAATTATGCTGTTGGAGAAAAAATGCTGCTGGACCTCATCCTCACTAACAAGGAGGGTCTGGTTGAAGCGGTCAAGGTTGAGGGCTGCCTTGGTTGAAGCGACCACGAGATGGTGGAGTTCAGGATCTCCTGTGGCAGGAGCAGGATAGCAAGCAGAACTGCAACCCTGGACTTCAGCAGGGCCAACTTTGGCCTTTTCAAGCAATTCCTGGGGGAAATCCCATGGGCAAGGCTGCTTGAAGGTCAAGGGGCCCAAGATAGTTGGTGAGTGTTCAGGGACTGCTTCTACCAGGCACAAGATCAGAGCATCCCAACACGTTGGAAGTCAAGGAAGGGAGCCAGGAGACCTGCGTGGTTAAACAGGGAGCTGCTGGGTATGCTCAAGTGGAAGAGGAGAGTTTATAGATCATGGAAGGAGGGGCTGGCCACTTGGGGAGAATATCAGGCTGTTATCAGAGGGTATGGGGAGGCAACTAGGAAAGCTAAGGCCTCCTTAGAATTAAACCTGGCGAGAGGGGTCAAGGACAACAGGAAGAGCTTTTTCCAATACATGGCAGATAAAACTCACACCAGAGGCAATGTAGGCCCACTGATGAACGAGGTGGGTGCCCTGGTGACAGAAGATACAGAGAAGGCAGAGTTACTGAATGCCTTCTTTGTCTCTGTCTGCTCTGCCGGAGGCTGTCCTGAGGAGCCCCGTACCGCTGAGGCCCCGGAGGAAGGCAGGACAATGGAGGAGTTTGCCTGGGTTGATGAGGACTGGGTTAGGGAGCAGTTAGGCAATCTGGACATCCATAAATCCATGGGTCTGGATGGGATGCACCCTCGGGTGCTGAGGGAGCTGGCTGAGGTCATTGCTGGACCACTCAGCTTGGTGTCATCTGCAAACTTGCTGAGGGTGCACTCGGTCCCACTATGTCGTTGATGAAGATATTAAAGAGTATTGGTTCCAGTACGGACCTCTGAGGGATACCACTTGTCACCGGTGTCCATCTGGTCATTGTGCCATTGACCACTACTCGCTGGGTGCATTCATCCAGCCAGTTCCTCTTCTACTGAACAGTCCACCCATCAAATTCATATCTCTCCAATTTAGAGAGAAGGGTGTTGTGGGGGACCATGTCAAAGGCTTTACAGAAGTCCAGATAGATGACATCTGTAGCCCTTTCTTTGTCCACTGATGCAGTTATTCCACTGAAGAAGGCCAATAGGTTGGTCAGGCAGGCCTTGCCCTTGGTGAATCCATGCTGGCTGTCTCAAATCACCTCCCTGTCCTCCATGTACATTAGCATAGCTTCTAGGAGGATCCGTTCCATGATCTTCCCAGGCACAGAGGTGAGGCTGACAGGTCAGTAGTTCCCGGGGTCCTCCTTTCTACCCTTTTTAAAAATGGGTGTGATGTTTCCCTTTTTCCAGTCACCAGGGACTTCACTTGCTGAATATTCTGGCTAGAATAAACATTCTCAGACTTTCACATACCCTGATTGATTAGTGCAACTGACGAGGTTTAGTTCTAATTATGGTCTCCTTTAAGAAGCGTGACCAGCAGGTTGTGGGAGGTGATTCTCCCCCTCTACTCCTGTCTGGTGCGACCCCACCTGGAATACTACAGCCGGCTCTGGGGCCACCAGTACAAGACAGACATGGACCTATTTGAGTGCGTCCAGAGGAGGACCACCAAGATGATCAGAGGGCTGGAGCACCTCTCCTGTGAGGAAAGACTGAGAGAGTTGACATTGTCCAACCTGGATAAGGCTCTGGGGAGACCTTATTGCAGCCTTTCGATATATAACAGGGTATTATAAGAAAGACGAAGAAAGACTTTTTACAAAGGCCTGTAGTGACAGGACAAGGGGCAACAGTTTTAAACTGAAAGGGGATTGGTTTAGACTGGACATAATGAAGAAATTGTTTTACGATGAGGGCGGTGAGACATTGAAACAGGTTGCCCAGAGAAACTGTGAATGCCCCATCATTGGAAGTGTTCAAGGTCAGGTTGGATAGGGCTTTGAGCAACCTGATCTAGTTAAAGATGTCCCTGTCCATGGTGGGGGCTTGGACTAGATAATCTTTAAAGGTCCCTTCTGACCCAAACCATTCTATGATTCTATGATCATTTGTTGGTCAGGTCTGTGTCCCTGTTCCCTGTGTGTTCTTTTTTATGGGTTCCTCCTTTTTTCTTCTGTTTTTGCATTGAAAAGGTCCTTGATCACATACCTTTAAAGAAGAGGACGTTCTCACATACCCTTAGATCCATCTGTCCATCAAAGAACTCTAGTCATAAGAGCTATCCCACTACATTTCAATAATTGCAATGTTGTCCACATGCAGACCTCTAGTTCTTCCTGTTTGCTTCCCAGACTGTGCATTTGTGTACAGGCAGTATTGTGCCTGAGAATATGACTACACCATCTTTGTTTCAGTGCTTGACTTTTAAATGCTGCTGCATGTTGAAATAGTATCTACTTGGTGCCCTTCACTCTTAGCACTCACACAATACACAGTATTTTATTAGGTTGTTGCAGAAGTAATTGTGCTTTTGGACAGTGAATTTTAAATCATTATAACTAGGCTCAAACACATCTTTATTAATCAAAATAGAAACCATTACAGCCAACACGTTTTTGCCAACGAGAAATAAGTTTGTTTATTCCTGTAGCATAAAAATCCATGCTTTGGGATTTGATGAGTTCTTGGAAAGCATTTTCTGCATCTTTCTGGTTGCGGAAGCATTTTCCCTGCAAAAAGTTGTTGAGATGCTTGAAGAAGTGGTAGTTGGTTGGTGAGAGGTCAGGTGAATGTGGCGGATTACAGGCTATTACACGGGGCTGTGTGGCAGCTGTAGGGCTGGTTCTTAATGCAAGTGCTTGCTGCTGTTTGGGGAGAAGAGTTCAGCAGTCAGAAACAGCAGGGCATGGTGGCAGGGACAGGAATCAGTTACTTACAAAAACCAAAAGTACCTGGGGCTCGTGGCAAGGTTTTGGGGGAGGACCCTACAGGGGTGGCTCCTGTGAGAAGACACCAGAAGCTGCCCCCATCCATGTAGGACAGAGCCAGTTTCAGCCAGCTCCAAGACGGACACACTGCTGGCCAAAGCTGAGACAGTAAGTGGCAATAGTAGTGCCTCTGTGATAACACATTTTAAAAAGTGTAAAAAAATGCTGCACAACAGCAGCCGAGGAGAGGAGTGAGAATATGTGAGAGAAACAACTCTTCTGACACCAAGGTCAGTGAAGGAGGAGAGGGGGAGGTGCTCCAGGCACCAGAGCAGAGATTCCCCTGCAGCCCATGGTGAAGACTGTGGTGATGCAGCTCATCCCCTTGCAGCCTGTGGATGACCATGGTGGAGCAGGTAGATGTAGCCTGAAGGAATCTGCAGCTTGTGGAGGGGAGTCCATGCAGGAGCAGGTTTTCTGGCAGGACCCATAGCACTTGGGGGACCCACACTGGAGCAGTCTGCTCCTGAAACACTGCACCCTATGGAAAGGAGCCATGCTGGAGCAGTTAATGAAGAACTGCAGCCCATGGGAAGGACCCACGTTGGAGAAGTTAATGAAGGACTGTATCCCATGAGTGGGACCCCATGCTGGAGCAGGGGAAGAGTGTGAGAAAGAAGGAATGGCAGAGACGAAGCGTTATGAACTGTTCACAACCCCCATTCCCTGTCCCCCTGCACTGCTTGGTGGGAGGAGGTAGAAGAGTTGGGAGTGAAGCTGAGTCTAGAGAAGAAGGGAGGGATGGGGGAAGGTGTTTTTAGTTTTGTTTTATTTCTCACTATCCTACTCTGTTACAGTTAATTGGCAAGAAATTAAATTAATTTCCCCAAGTCGAGTCTGTTTTGCCCATGACAGTGGTTGGTAAGTAATTTCCCCGTCCTTATCTTGACCCATGAGCTCTTCATTCAAGTTTTTCCCCCTGTCCTGTTGATGGAGGAGGAGCGATAGAGTGGCTTGGTGCATACCTGGTGGCCAGCCAAGGTCAGCCCACCGCATCACTTTTTGTCAGGCATGTGTTTTTTCACCTCCTGCTTTTTCAGCCTCATTCTCATACGCCACTTGTGTGTGCAGGTTTCTTTCCCCAGTGCTCAATCCCCTCTTCACTTCCCTTCTACCCCTTTTCCTCAGATCTCCCTGTATTTCACAGGCAGCAAACACTGAAGTCTGTATCTTCAGCTTCCCCATCGCATGGCACGTATGAAAAAGTTACTATCATATCGATGGCATGGGGTTGGGAAGTAGACATTATGGTGCCCATGGGCAAGGTGCATGTGTGCATTCCTCAGCCTGACACCATTAGAAACTTCTCCCTGGGCTTTATTTCCCCTCCTGAGAGTGTCAAGCAGGGATGCTATGGGCATAATTGGTTAGTAATTTGTGTCCATATTGCCTGACAGACTTCCCTTCAAAGAAAGGGGCAAGCTCTAATCCTCTGGGGCCTTCACGGCCTCCCAAGGTTACATGCAACTAACGATGGTCCCTTGCATGAAGATTAATTATCATTTAAAAATTCCAGATATTTGATTAGTGTAGTGATGCCCAGCTCTACTGCCAAGATTAATCAGAAGAGGTGTCTGGAAAGATAAAAAGTTAATTGTAATTAGCAACAAGAAATGGACAGGGTGACAGACTTTTCAGTTATTCTGATTTGCTTCAAAAATACTTCAGTTAGTATTTGAAGGGGTAAAATTTTCTAGACCGGTAGTTTGCAGTTTCTCGGTGCAAGCAATTACACTGACCTTACTGTTTTATAGAGAGTTTGATGTATAAGTAAACTTAAATTTCACACAATGGCTACAGCATGTTACTTTGGTAACATATCTGGTAAGCACTTTTAATTTCAACCATTTTACATTAACAGATACTAAGAATGCAGCTAGGACATTTTCTCACAAGAATTAAATATGTGTGTGTATTAAAATAAATGCCTACATTTGTTAAATTGAGTTTTAGTTTTCAGGAAGAGTAGATAATGTGAAAATTGACATGTACATAACCAAAGAAAAAGTGTCTACTCTGCAGAATTTACTACCTAAAAGGTGACATGTGGTGTCACTTGTTGAAGAAGAATTATGTGAGCTTTAATGTGTAGATGGAAAATTCATTTACTTCTAAATATCACAGCAGTGCCGTGTTCTCCACACAGCCTCAAATACAATTTAATTGGTAGGAAAGGTTTCTTCTGATTATTCTTTTATTAGGTTGGTGCAAAAGTAATTGCGGTTTTGGACGGTGAATTTTAAATCATTATAACTAGGCTCAAACACATCCTTATTAATCAAACTAGGAACCATTACAATCAACACACTTTTGCCAATGAGAAATAAGTTTGCTTATTCCTGTAGCATAAAAATCCATGCTTCGGGATTCGATGAACTCTTGGAAAGCATTTTCTGCATCCTGCTGGTTGGGAAAGCGTTTTCCCTGCAAAAAGTTGTCGAGATGCTTGAAGAAGTGGCAGTTGGTTGGCGAGAGGTCAGGTGAATATGGTGGATGAGGCAAACCTTCGTAGCCCAATGCGTTCAACTTCCAAAGTGCAGGCGGGCGTTGTCATGGAGAAGAATTGGGCCCTTTCTGTTGACCCATGCTGCCTGTGGGTGTTGCAGTTTTTGGTGCATCTCATCTATTTGCTGAGCATACCTCTCAGACATAATGGTTTCGCCGGGATTCCAAAAGCTGTAGTGGATCAGACCAGCAGCAGACCACCAAACAGTCACCATGACCTTTTTTTGGTGCGAGTTTGGCTTTGGGAAGTGCTTTGGAGGTTCTTCTTGGTCCAACCACTGAGCTGGTCATCACAGGTTGTCGTATACAATCCACTTTTTGCCGCACGTCACAATCCGACCAAGAAATGGTTCCTTGTTGTTGCGTAGAATAAGACAACTCTTCAAAACGATGATGTTTTTGATTTTGGGTCGGCTCCTGAGGTGCTCACTTATCGAGCTTTTTCACCTTTCCAATTTGCTTCAAATGCCGAACAACCGTAGAATGGTCGACATTGAGTTCTTCGGCAACTTCTCGTGTAGTTGTAAGAGGGTCGGCTTTGACGATAGCTCTCAGTTGTTCCTTGTCAACTTCTGATGGCCAGCCACTACGCTCCTCATCTTCAAGGCTCTCGTCTCCTTTGCAAAACTTCTTGAACCACCACTGCACTGTGCGTTCGTTAGCAGTTCCTGGGCCAAATGCGTTATTGATGTTGCGAGTTGTCTCTGCTGCTTTACGACCCATTCGAATAAGAAAGTTGTTCAAATTTGCTTTTTGTCTAACATCATTTCCATAGTCTAAAATAAGTATAAAATAAACAACAAGTAAGAAGTCAGTAGCAAAAAAAAACATAAAGTGAGAAAAGCGCATTAAAATGATATATAACATAACCACATTTATTTAAGAATGTATTCCAATATCAAATGCAAATTTCAACAATGCAAAAACTGCAATTCCTTTTGCTCCAATCTAATAGATCATCTAAACAAATGGACATTCATTTCAGCAGGCTGATATACATTCAGACTCTGACTCGTGTTGGTATTAGGGGAATGGATATAACAGAATATGCCTGTGTGCACATGTGTGCAAGGGGTGTAATACAGTCTTAAACTCTGGATGTCTGGCACAAAAAATGAAGCAGTGTTGTACATATGCAATCATGGGTTGTGGACATACATTTGTGAGTGTGTATGAATATTTAATCTGTTACAACCTTCAGGTGTATAGGACACAGAAAATACTCAGCTGTATCCATCAGCAACCCAGAGAGTGTACAACAGGTTACATGTTCCATGCAGCTGAGTTAAGGGACACACTCCAGAGCTTTACCTCACTGAGTAACAGCTCCCACTGTGAATTATTTCTGTATCAAGATGCTTCTTAGCTGGAATGAAGGAGGAAGAACTGGACTCCAGAAAGAGACTCTCTGGCAGCAGTGCTTCAAGTATAATTTATACTATAATTTCGTCTTGCAGCCCCACCAAATCTCACTCAGAATGGTAGGTTTCTGGGTGGATTGGGTCACACTCATGATATATTTCTTCTTTGGCTCAGACAGAATTGCTGTCAGCATGTTGACTAAGATATTGGTCTGTTGTTCCACTGAACATTCTTCAAGTCACTTGACTGGGCACTGATGAATGAGATGCATTGGTGGACTTAGGCTCATTACTTGCTAACTAGAATCTAATGTTAATTTCTGATTGATTTATCAGCAATTTTATGAGCAAAATATTTTGGGAGTGGCTTCTGGGGAAAGATTAAATGCTCCCCCCCTGCAATTCAGCGTTGAATTGCCTCAGTGATACTGGGGCAAGATCCAAAACTAATTCAGATATTCAGTGTTGGAGGGAGGGGAGGGAAATTCTTGGATATTTTATGTAGGTGGATTGACTATCTCATGGTCCAAGGCCATCACTGTGGTGGACAGTGTCTCCCACTGGCCAAGTATACGAAAGCCCTCTTACAGGTTTCCAAACATCTCTCTGCTTTCTCCCCTCAGCACCTGTGTTCTCCTGCTCTCCAAAAGGGTTTATGCCATGGAGGAGTGTGGAGCCTGTGCTAATGTGAGCTCCTTGACAAAGATATTCATAAGGTCATATTCCTCTCCTGTGTGACCCCAGTGAGCCAATGGAATTTGTCAAGGAATTAATTTTGCCTCTGATCAAACCTCAGTTCTGTTCCTATCTAAACATCCGAGGAAAATTTCTTCCCAATGAGAGATTTCAAGAGCTTGATCTGTACAACTTTAGAAAAAGAAGGTTGAGAAGTGACTTCATAAGTATACAAAGACTTTCACTGCACTGGGCAAAATACTGGGTACTAGGGAGCTCTTTACTTTGGTAGAAAAAAAGCTGAAAAAGATCCAAAAACTGTCAAAAACAAATGACAAACAAAAATGAGGCACCACATTTTTAACAGAGCTTGTTCACTTTTGGAACAAGCTTTCAAAGGATATGGTGGGATTTTTGGATGTCTTCCATGTCAGATCAGATGACTTTCTCTGAAATAACTGTTAGACAAAAGCTAATCTAATGGTCTATTACTGAGACGATACCTGAAAGTCAAACAGGAGGTGAGACTTGTGGTCCAGAGGGACTTGTGAAGCTGCGAAATGGCTTAGCTCCACAGTGAGGCAAGGGCAAGTGTCCTGGCCTACAGAGCTGACACCACTTGAGTAATTAGGGTGATGTCAGAGACCCACAGTTTGACCTTCAGTATGTTGCTATGTAGCTGTTAGGGATGTAAATCTTGTTAGATAAAGCACAATTAGATGGGTGTTATGAAAAAAATAAGTGTAGTTGGCAGAAATAGCTAAACTTACACAAGAATATTCACCTGGGAGCTCACTATATCAATCAACAATCAACAGCTCAAAGTGATCCACCAACTAGTAAAGATAAAACAAAATGAAAGGGTGTTCCCGCCTCTTAAAACTCATCCACCTCAGCCCAAAGGGGAGTGGAACAACTCTACCTTTAGGGACGCCTGGCCCTGGAGAACCTCCAGGGATGCCTGAGATCAAGCTTGCATGGCTGGAACTGTCATGCTCAGCACTCTGACTACTGACAACCGCTGTTCCAGTCAGCAAGGAATGGAGAAGTAGATAACCAGTTTTCTGTAACTTTGTAGTGTGCTTTGCTTTATTAATCACTCTTTCACAGAGGTGATATCCAAACTCCTTTACACAGATGCAATTATTGCATAGTAATCAATATGTACATTTAGTCTGTGCTGACCTAAACCACGGCATTAGTAAAATTGGTGTCATAAGTGGGAGCCGAAGAAGGTTTTTGGACTGTGAAAAGGGGATTGTACAGCTGTAGTACTGCCCAACAAACTTTATTTGGGCTGCTCCCATCGCCAACCACACGCTGGTCAGAAGCCTGACTGGGAAGAATTAGGAATGTTTTCATTGTGACTCTAAGGAGACAATTTGGAATGTCTTACTTGGAAGAGAGGAGAGAAAGATGATGCTCCTCTCCTCTTCAAACAAGAATGCAAAATGTCAAGGAGTGTCTTAAAAATTTTCTAGTGAATCTCCCTTCATGTGAACATGCTGATGTCGAGGTGCTACTTTCCTCCTGCTTTTGTTTATCTGTTGCTTTTTTCTTTAGATGCCTTTTGGTTGAAGTCTCTGATGATTGTTCTACAATAGTGGTTTTCTTCATTTGTTTGTTTTGTTTTCTCTGTGTGTGTGTAAAGCGCAGTAAATTTCTATTTGGTTGTTAGAGCTCCCTAGCTGTGGAAAACATTTTCTCACTGCTGAGGGGAAATTTGTTGGCTGTTGTTTTTGTGCTCTGGCAATCTAAGATACAGCTTTCTTTTAGAAAATACTTTACTTGACAAGTAATGTAGAAGGAAGAATGGGTACTTTGTTTTATTAAGGGAATGAAGTGGGAAGTGGTTTTGAAATTTGGTATTTTAAGAAGGGTTTTGAGTATGTATAGTGTTCTTGTTTGCTCATCTTCTCAAGTGCACACACATGCCCCAAATGTTCATTCTTAAAACACTGTCCTCCCCAGACCTTTCTCAGTTGAAGGGATTGATATCATACCTGTTATCACCTAGGTTGCTGTTTCCAGAATCACTGCCATCTTATTTAGGTTGAGTCTCTGACTCTCAGCTTTCATTCAAGCCCTTGCTAATCATGGTTTGTGTGAAAAAGGAATCTTTGTCATCAGTCTATAGGTGATAAAGCATTTCAAGACACTTCACTAATTTCTCTTGTAATGGCTAATCTTCTGCATCCACATAAATAACCTGTGTTCATTGCAGCATTGTCCAGCACCTGTTGGGAATTGTTCCTCTGTACATAGAGAGATATGATTTGGCTTTCATAGTTTGGAAAATTTTCTTAACAGTCAGCCTTCAGTAAAGCACTGCAATATTTCAGACTTCAAAAATGAGCCAGTCCATCACTATGAACTTGCCTGGCCATCTGGACTGTTGTCTGAGCCTGGTTACTGTCACCAGATCTGTTCTCTTCTTTCCTCACCCAGGTAGGTACTGTGGTTTAAGGGCCCCAAGAGCAGCCCCTCCTCCTGGAGATTTGGCTGCCTGGGCTCAGGGCCAACTTAGATATAGCACAGCTGAGGGAAGCCTCCCCTCCTTTCCCTCTGGTAATTTTGGGGAGAGCATTCCCAGGTAGCTCTGCTGGGAGACCTCAGCCAGACACATCCCCACTTCCCTTGTGTGGAGGGGTTTCGTTAGATGGAGATATGTTGTTGAATTAGTCAGGCCCAAAGGAATCTCAAGGCCACTTCGAGAAGCTGAGAACAGAATCTGCTGTGAGAAAGAGGGGCGTTTCTTCATTAACAGGGCCTCAGCATGGCGTGAGTCGTCGGACCTATCGTCGGTGGGGCTCCAGCGTGTGGACTGCCCGTGATACTCATTTAGCGAATCCATGCTTGGAGCGTGGACGCATGATTAGAGAATAGTTGCGTATATAAGGAGGCTTGTTTCTGTACTAAATGGCTTTGCGTGATTCACATTGAATCGGAATGCTGAGTCCTTTATCGCTCCAACACCCTTGGAAGCTGCTTTTAAGCTGAGACTGTAGCAGCTGACCCACACCTGAGCTATAACTACACCACAGCCATGCCTGTACCCAGCCATAGACACCACTGATGCAGACCCTGACTTGGGGACAGACTTCCCAGCCTGGCCTCACCCTTGCCTCATCACCACAGACTTGCATGGCAATAGGGACTCTTGGTTGAATCCAGCTACCATCCTCGGGCCTGCCCTGCTTGCCTCACTCAGGTACTGTGAGACCGGGCCCTTATTGGCAAGGTCACTGCTTCTGCTGGCCTTATAATGCTCAGCTCCTGGCTCCTCTTCCTTCAGGGAGCAGCCAGCCCTCACTGCACACCTTGTAAGTGAGGTCACTGCCCTGGCCTGGGAGGTGATTTGTCCCCTCCGCTCTGCTCTCATGAGACCCTACCTGGAGTATTCCATCCAGCTTTGAGGCCTCCAGCATGAGAAGGGCATGGACCTGTAGGACTGAGTCCAGAGGAGGGCCACGAAGATGTTCAGAGGGCTGGAGCACCTCTGCTATGAGGACAGGCTGAAACAGTTGGGGTTGTTCAGCCTGGAGAAGGCTCCAGGGTGACCTTATAGCAGCCTTCCAGTAACTAAAGGAGACCTACAAGAAAGCTGCGGAGAGACTTTTTACAAGGGCACATAGTGGTAGGACAAGGGGTAATGGCTTTAAACTGAAAGAGGGTAGATTTAGATTAGATATAAGGAAGAAATTTTTTACCATGAGGGTGGTGAGGCACTGGAACAGGCTGCCCAGAGAAGTTGTGGATACCACATCATTGGAAGTGTTCAAGGCCAGATTGGATGGGACTTTGAACATCCTGGTCTAGTGGAAGGTGCCCATGGCAGGGTAGGTGGAACTAGATGATCTTTAAGGTCTCTTCCAGCCCAACCCATTCTATGATGACATGAATGGGCATTATTTATCATTGCTAAAGCCCTGCCATGCTGTTCCCTAAATTCCTAGTGAGAGAGCACTCCATGAGGTCACATACACAGACTGAAGGTGTGGGTCCCTACCTGTTCTATGCACTCTGTACCATCAGTGCACTAGCTAGAATGCCAGCTATTCATAGCATTCCACAAGGAGGCTGCTCTGTCAGGTCTAGGCAGGGGTCATGATGTCTGCAGGATGACTTCTGGCAGTGTCAGACCAGGTTTTGATTCCTGCTTTGTTGCCACTTCTTTCTCCCCACTGTTACAAATTTCCATGCTTCTTGTATACTTCTTTTGAAGCTTAAGCCTGTTTTTCAAAACTCTCTTGCTAATTCACTGGTTACTGCTTAACTTGGCTCATGGTCATCTTAAGCAAACTTCCTCTTCAGACTCATCAGCTTTTGGGCAAACACTCAAACAGTTTTGGGTATTATATTCATGTACACTATTTGCACTCACATTCCTCTCTTATCAGCTGTTGGTATCCAAGCCATTTTGCCAAGAGATGGCTGTGTGGATTCCCCCACTTAATACCCCTCTCCTCCCATATAGATAACCACCCATTGGTCCCAGTTTTACTACCTCTGTACCCAAATTTGGTATTTCTCATACCTGTTCCAAGGCATTCACGGCCATATATATATATTATTACTGATACAGTTATTCAAGCATTGCTGGCGTTGCAAGATTCCACTTGCCAAAAGGCCCCCGATGCTCCCTTTTGGTGTCTCCTCCTTAACCCCATATGAAATCCAGCCATACCTCATGGCATTGCCTGTAACTTCTCACACTGTTATTGATGAGGGAAAAAAAAAAGAGTTAAAAACAAAGTGCAATTACAGAAAAGTCAGGATACATACTCAGAGTATATGAGGAGGGTGAGCAAAGCAGGAGTGGTGATAACAACAGGTTCTATCACAGGCTGGCAGTGGAAGGGGTCTTTGTGATGAGTCTTCAGGAGGGAGACATGAACAACTGGGTGAATCTTCCAGGATCATGGGAGCTCCAAGCAGTAGGTAACTGGGTTGATTTGGTCAGCCATGGTGAAAGGCTCCAAATAACAATGGTCCAGCTTGACAGATGGTCAGGCAGTCTGGATGTGCTTGCTGGAAAGGCAAACGCAGTGACCAATGGAGAAGGCTGAGTCCAGGCAACACTATCTGCCTGCTTGCCTCTTGTAGGTACTTCTGGCTTTGTCCAGATGGGTTATGAGGAGGATGTGAATTGCCTGGAATTGTATAAGCAGGTCACCAGTTGCAGGGGTGTGTGAAGCATCTTTTAAACACCTCCAGGGATGGTGACTCCACCACTTCCCTGGGCAGCCTGTTCCAATGCCTGACAACCCTTTGGGGAAGAAATTTTACCTAATATCACAGAACCACAGAATGTCAGGGATTGGAAGGGACCTGGAAAGTTCATCCAGTCCAATCCCCCCACTGGAGCAGGAACACGCAGATGAGGTTACACAGGAAGGTGTCCAGGCGGGTTTGAATGTCTGCAGAGAAGGAGACTCCACAACCTGAACCTGGCGTTCAGTAACTCTGCCTTTTCTGTGTCTTCTGTCACCAGGGCACCCACCTCGTTCAGCAGCGGGCCTACATTGCCTCTGGTGTTAGTTTTATCTGCCACATATTTGAAAAAGCTCTTCCTGTTGTACTTGGCCCCTCTCGCCAGGTTTAATTCTAAGGAGGCCTTAGCTTTCCCAGTTGCCTCCCTACACCCTCTGACAACAGCCTTATATTCTCCCCAAGTGGCCAGCCCCTCCTTCCATGATCTATAAACTCTCCTCTTCCATTTGAGCTTACCCAGCAGCTCCCTGTTTAACCACACAGGTCTCCTGGCTCCCTTCCTTGTCTTTCTATGTGTCGGGATGCTCTGATCTTGTGCCCGATAGAAACAGTCCCTGAACACTCACCAGCTATCTTGAGCTCCTTTACCTTCTGTGCCCTTTCCCATGGGATTTCCTCTAGCAATTGCTTGAAAAGGCCAAAGTTGGCCCTGCTTAAGTCCAGGGTTGCAATTCTGCTTGCTATTCTGTTCCTGCCAGAGGAGATCCTGAACTCCACCATCTCATGGTCGCTTCAACCAAGGCAGCCCTCAACCTTGACCGCTTCAACCAGACCCTCCTTGTTAGTGAGGATGAGGTCCAGCAGAGCACCTCTCCTAGTCGGCTCCTCCACCCTTTGCATCAGCAAGTTATCGTCAAGGCACTGGAGGAACCTCCTGGACTGTGGCTGGCCGGCCGAGTAGTCCTTCCAACAAACATCAGGGAAGTTAAAATCCCCCACCACAACCAGGGCCTGTGACTGTGAGGCCGCTCTCAGCTGCCTGTAGAGGCCTCGTCAACTTCCTCACCCTGATCTGGTGGCCCGTCATAGACACCCACAACAGTATCACCCCTGCCAGCCTGCCCCTTCATTCTCACCCACAGACTCTCAACTCGCTCCTCATCCCTGCCTGGACAGTACTCAATACATTGTAGTTGCTCTTTCACGTAAAGAGCAACTCCACCAGCATGCCTGGCTGGCCTGTCATTTTGAAATAGGTCCAAGCATAAAACAGCAACAAATGTAATATAGCTCTTTCTCCTTCCTGGTATGTCTTCTGTAATCACTCAGCAACTCCCAGTATACAGTCCAGCAAATCCATTCTGTGCTGTCTAAAACATCCTTGGTATTGAAACTGTACCTCTTGGAAGGGGGAGGGGTCAAGACACTGTGTACTCTTTGAAGAGCAGTGGGAGGAAATAGGAGTCTAGGTTGTGTAACTGTGCTCCAAGCAGTGTATCTTAACACTTCCTCTCCTGGTATCCATGTGAAGAAGTTGTTTCTTGCAACAGTTTCTGCCAGGCTGGAAGAGGGCCTGAGAACAGTCCCACAAAACACTAATTATGTAAGAAACTAAAACCACACAAACCTTAAATAGGAACCTAAAGACTGATTTTAAATGAGTAGAGGAAAACCTACTAACCTATTACGATGCTGGGGTGTGGGCACTAGCAGCTTAGATCTAGATGACTAGGAGGCATGGTGGCTGTGGTCTCTGTCCAATGACAAGGCCATGGATAGTGCGATCACCAAGGAGTTAGCCACCTGGGTACATGAACTCAAGGAACAGGGAAGACATCTCTGTCAGGCCCCAGAGTGCACTAATAGGCCTTACTGGCCCTGACCAGGCTCACCTGGGCCCCCACCCAAACCCTCTGCCCATGGGCCCAGGGGATCCATTTCAGCTGAAGAGGAAATTCAAATTGTCACCGCTCAGGAATGGTAATCTGTGACAGAGGAATGATCTGGTGCGGAGGGCAAGAAGGCCTAACTGCAGAACTGGTTAAACTGCGTAAAAGCAGGAATGCCAGAGACAGAATGACTCCTTGCAAGGGAACATAGATTCATTTGCTGATAAGAAATGCTATTTTGTAAAGATCATGGAATGCCAGTGCTCAGGGGGACACTTTTGGTCAGCAGAACTGGCACTGGGGGATTAACCAAACGCTGGGTTAAGACTCTCAATGCTGACGCTCCTATGATTGGTGCTGACACAAGTGTATGTAAGGAATTGGCTTGTGCTGCATCTTTGAAGACTCCTTGTAGAACTGCTTATGTCAGTAGGACTCTGTCCAATGCAGTATCTTTATATTTAAGCACAAAGATGTGTTTAATTGACTTCAAGGGTGTAAGAGTCGGTCTGAAGAACAGTGTTTGCCTGAACATCACCATCAGGGACTTGGAGAACAGATGCCCTGATAGAAAGAACTGTACAAGGACTTGGAGAGAAGCCTGAGGAGAAGAATTGTGTTGTACAGGTCTCTCCGACCTGGGACTACACGTAACAATAGCTGCTGTCCGGAAGATGGATTTCACCTGCTGCCTCAGCCAAACTTGCCCCCACCTCCTCCCTGTTACTAAGGCCAACAAAGAGGAGCATGCACAGAGGCTCACAGAGGGTCTTGAGGTCACCCAGCAGACAAGTAAAAGACCCCTGAATGTGAGGCAGCGCAGGCACAGACAAGTTCTGGCAAGCAAAGCGGGGACTCTTTGGGCCTGCGCAGTTAAGTCGGGATTGCGAAACAAAGGCAGAGATTGGCCTCAATCCATGGGAGAGAGGGGGGGTGAAGAAGCATAAAAGATGATTCCTGACTGAACATCACTGAGATCTCCCCACCAAAGGATCACGACGGAGACCTGGCAGAACACTGCTTATGGGACCTGAGATCATAGGGACACCTTTGGGACTTGTTGGTGGTAGCCAATCCTCTTGCTCCCTTTTCTTTTTTCTCCACTTTCTCTATCACATGCCACTTTATGGGCAAAATATTAAAGTTACAGTGTTTGATTGAATTATAACCCCTTGGCATTTTGGTCACCTTAATTTTGCACTTCAAGATCAAGGTAAACGAACCATCACGAGTCCATCACTGAATGGACCATGACAGAGGGGTACAATAAAAATTCCCCAACAGATGCTAGAGTGCCTACTGGTCAGAAAGGAGAGACCCTTGTTTCTTGTTTCCTTTGTTCTGTAAGGAGGCTTGAATATTGTCTCCCATGAGGCCTTCTATCTCCCCATAAGGCTTTGGCAAGGCTGTCTGTTTCTCTTGACATGCCTCAGTGTTGGGAGTTTTTTTTTCATAGCATCATAAAATACCAGGTTGGAAGGGACAACAAGGATCATCTGGTTCAACCTTTCTTGGCAAAAGCATGGTCTAGACAAGATGGCTCAGCTCTCTGTCCTGAAGAATCGTAAATTCCCTGGGGAGATTTTTCCAATGGGTGATTGTTCTCATTGTGAAAAATTTTCCTCTTGTGTCCAATTGGAATTCTCCAGGAGTAACTTGTACCCATTACCCTTCATCTTTTCCATGTGACTCCTTGTAAAAAGGGAGTTTTGACCATAAAACAGGGGGTGCATGCAAATGAGCCAAATTCTGCACACAGAGATGAGATATTGGTTTTATTACAGAGTTGTACAAGTCCGGATGCTAGATCAAACTAGCATACCAGCAACACAAAAGTCTCAATCATTTATACAAAATATTATTACTATACGCAGGCTATCAGGGCAGTCCTGTAGGGCTGATTGGTTATAATATTTGCATTCAAATTATATAACATTATTCTTACTATGCATACTCAGTGAGTAGGGGTCTTCTCCTGGAGGTGGGTAGCCTTCAACAAGGAGGTGTGTTTTTGGATTAAAATAATATTATAATGAGCAAAATTTACTTTAGGTTAAGCACGTCCACAAAATTTGGAAATAATCACTAGATAATCAGCTGTCCATGGTTGACTTCTCAGTTCTGGGATAGGTTTTGTTCTGAAAGTTAATTACTGCTAGACATCTCATCTGTTATTAGTCTAATATTAACTTTCTAGTAGGCCTCATGGTCAGGTCTTTTGGCCTATCTAGCAACAGGAGTCTCCATCTTCTTTGTAGCCACCCTTTAAATACTGGAACATGGTGATGAGGTCTCCCCTAAGCCTTCTTTTCTCAAGGCTGAACAGGCTCAGTTCTCTCAGCCTTTCCCAGTCCTGTCATCATATTTGTGGCCCTTCTCTGGACCCTCTCCAGCCCGTCCACATCTCTTCTGCATAGTGGGGACCACAAGTGAACACGGTATTCCAGGTGTGGCCTGACGAGCACTGAGTAGTGTGGGATAATGACTTCTTTGTCTCTGCTGGTGATGCCCTTGCTAACGCAGCTCAGCATCCTATTGCAGGGCCTTACACTTGTCCTTGTTGAACTTCATAAGGGTCTTGTTAGCCCACTCTTCCAGACTGTCCAGGTCTTCCTGCAGGGTGGCTCTTCTTTCTGAAGTTTCCACTTCCCCACTCAGTTTGGTGTCATCAGCAAACTTCATCAGGGTACACTTGATCCCATCATCCAGATTGCTTATGAAGATATTAAACAGCGTTGGGACCAATATTGATCCCTGTGGGACCCCATTTGTGACAGGTTGCCAGTTTGAAAAGGAGCCATTTACCACCACCCTCTGGGTATGGCCTGTCAGCCAGTTCCCTGCCCACCACAGAGACCACTTGTCTAGACCGTAACGTGTCAGTGTCCCTAGGAGGAGGCTGTGGGAAACCATATCAAAAGCCTTGAAGAAATCCATTTAGACAACGTCCACCACTTGCTTCACGTTAACCGAGCAGGTTACTTTGTCATGGAAGACAATCAGGTTTGTCAAGCACAACTTGCCCCTGGTGAATCCGTGCTGGCTATTCCCAGTCACGTGCTTCAATTGACTTGTGATAGCCCCCAGGAGGATTCGTTCCATAACTTTCCCAGGGACTGAAGTAAGACTGTTGGGCCTATAATTTCCTGGATCCTCCTTTAAGCCCTTCTTGTAGATGGGGGTGACATTAGCCTTCTTCCAGTCTTCTGGGACACCCTCTGATCTCCATGACTTCTCAAAGATTATGGAGAGCGACCTTGCAATGATGTCAGACAGCTCTCTTAACACTCTCAGGTGGATATTGTCAGGGCCCATTGATTTGTAGGAGTTGAGCTCCTGCAATAGTTCACATACCAACTCTTCCTTCACTGATAGTGGGTCTGCATTAGCATCAACCTGGATTTCTGTTACCAAGGCCTGGGGCCCAACAGTGCTGGTAAAGACAGAGATGAAAGAAGTGTTGAGAACCTCTGCCTTTTCAGCATTGTTGGTTTGAGAGAGTTGGGTCTGTTCAGCCTGGAGAAGAGTGAGAGGGGATCTCATCAATGTTTCTAAATATCTCAAGGGTGGATGTCAAGAGGATGGGACCCGACTCCTTTCAGTGGTGCCCAGCGATAGGATGAGGGGCAACGGGCACAGACTGGAGCACAGGAGGTTCCATCTGAATATAAGGAGAAACTTCTTTCCTTTGAGGGTACCAGAGCCTGGACCAGGCTGCCCAGAGAGGTTGTGGAGTCTCCTTCTCTGGAGACATTCAAGACCTGCCTGGACACAACCCTGTGCTATCTGCTCTGGTGACCCTGCTTCAGCAGGTGGGTTGGACTGGATGATCTCCAGAGGTGCCTTCCAACCCCAACCTTTCCGTGATTCTGTAATACTTCACCTCCCCTGTTTAACAGCTGGCAAATATTTTCCTTCTGTTTCTGCTTGTCGTCATCTGTTAGAAGGTTATTAATTAAAGCTATCTGGTTGCAGTTCAGCAGAGATAAGATATTACTGGAGTAAACCAGCTAGATTTAGGGATAAGGAAAGAGCTTATCCCTATGGGGTCATAGGAGATAACTTGGGAATAGTGCATCCACAATATTGAAATAACCAGACCTAAGAATTGGAGATGTATGAATGTATTTTCTTAATCTGTGGCATAAATGAAGCCCACATCACACTACTTATTGCCTGTGGAGGTTAACTCTTCTCTTGTTTATCATCAACTTCACTGTAACCTCTGGAAGATCCAGAATGCAGAGCCTCCCTTATATGTGGTATTACTTATGGAGCTGGATTAAACCACCATCTAACAGGGTTCTGAGAGCAAGTGTGCTATGACAATGTGTGACATGAAAGAGAATGGATGCATCCCAGAAGGCTACCTCTTCATTATATACTGTTCAACCAGAGGTGAATGTTAGAGAAGGACTAATCCAGTGGCCTGACAGAGGTGAGGCTGCTGCAGCTCCATATTCCCATGTCCAAGCACTAGCCAGGCTGAGCATTTCTTCCCAGTAGGCACATTCATGACCACACATATACACCACATATATACACAACCAGCCACACAGACATACTCAGAACTCACACAAACACAGGCAGCATCAATTGTGATGGATGCACGCGACCCCTCCCCCCAGCCAAACCAGCAGCAGTTTGGTCCAGGCTCCAGAGGAGGGAAGGGCCTGAGCCACAACCAGGCCAAGAACTCCTTCCAGGAGACCCACAGGGAAGCAAAAGAGCACACTGAACGCCGGTGGCTTGTGGGAACAGGGAGTCTCGTGCAGACTTTTCCTACTGTATGCGATTTGACTACGAGTCAACCACTTCATTCTATAAACACGACAGCCTGGATGAGCTCACTTTGAGCTCTCCCTGCTACATAAGTGAGCTGTATGGCTGTGTAGACATACGCAGGCAGGTCGCAAGAAGAGCCAGAGGCCACAAATGCATTGCAAAGAGCAAGTTTTATTTTAGTTCCCTCTCTACTGGGGGATCTCTGAAGTCACACCTGAGCTCCCAGGCAGAGGTGACACAGGCGGGGACACAGGCGCTGGTCAGTTCAGCCCTGCTGGAAGATCACTGGGCCTGCTGAGCTCGCCTGCATTTCAAGGCTTCGGGCAGGCGCATCCTCCCGCCCTTTCTCACAACAAAGCAGGAATCTCAGCCATAGTGATGAGGTGCCTAGAGTTTCTCACAGGCCTATGTTACCTAACACAGAGGTTCTACTCATCAAGCACACAATGTCAATAAAACAATTAGTGTGATGTATGTGCTTTTTCTACAGACAGGTGCAAGTCACTTGAGTGTATTTACATTTAACTAACCTCCTCGCCAAATCTTCTGCTATATCCCCATACATTGGCAATGGTTTTACTACTCACAGGTCAGTGGATGAGCCCAATTCAAGTTCAATATCAATCATTTAGCTTAAGTAGATGCACACTAAATATAATGAATTAGAGATATAAGGTGGTATGATTTTCAATATGCTCTTTGCTTCATGTTACTTGGTAAGCTGGATTTCCTGAAATTTTACACTGTAAAGTTCTGCCCATATTTACCAAGAGCAACTACAAACTACACTGAACACTTACTTATAAGATAAGGCCTATTTTGCACTTCTCTAAGAAGAAAGGATTTATGCAGACAAAACAGTACCTGCAAGGCTATGGACCATAAACAACGTCTACAGCTGAACAAAACAAAGGCCCATGTGGAATCAGAGAAAAAGATCCAATGAGAAGCAAGAAGATCCAAAAGTGAGATATTGCTATTGGACTGAAACATGGTATGAATGGTCTGTAGAGATATAAAAGTTTGTAGCTTTCTATGCTCGGTTGGATCTCTGCACAGGTACCCAGCTTGAGCCAGCCCTCCTGCTATTCTACTCCATTATTTCTTTTTTTCTCCTAAGAATCTTGTCTCCTGCAAGTCTGCTCTGCATACGGTTATCAGGCCTCGCCTGAATGTTGGCCTCTGGAGTTCTAAAATACAGACCCTGGAGTGAATGGTTATCAGGAAGAGAAGAATCCTGAAAGTTTGTACCACGACGGATACGGCCTCGCCTGAAAGTTTGTCTCCAGAGTTCCAAGACACAGACTCCAGAGTGAACAGTTATCAGGGAGGGAAGACACCTGACAGTTTGCTTTGTGAATGGGTACAGGCACCTGGAGAGAAGGTCAGCAGCATTTGGCTTGGTATATCTCCCCCATGCAGTAAATAATAGAGTGAACCTGCCAACGAACTCTTTAATGCCACACTTCTCTTTAAGAAATTTAAATATTTTTCTGCAGTAAGCAGAACCCTAAATCACTCCCCCACAACACCAATACTTTCATCCTCTTTCCCTCTCTGGCTGATCAGGATGACAGTCCATTAGTAGGAAAATAAACATGTAAAATGTGGACGCTCAGTCTGCCCAGTAGCTGGCCCCTGGATCTTGATATCCCCAGTTGCTTGCATCTGGACATACAAGCCCACAAGATCCACAGCCCCACTCCAGTTGCTGGTACAGACCTCCTCGTACACAGGCACACATGCGTACATGCAGAACTGGCTTGGACTCCCCATGTCCCTCTGGTAACCAAACCTTGTAGTCTTGCCCTTAGAGTTACACAGACACAAGCGGATCTCACCCTCAGAGACCCCCAGACCATATAGTCTCTCTGGCAGCTGGCTGCCCCCCCCAGTCCCTCCTGTAGCTAACTCCTCCTGTGGTCTCACCTTTCAAGCAGCACACACGTACCTGGCTCCCAGGCCACTTCGCCTACTTGCTGGCTAGTCTGGTTTGATATTTTTTAATGATCACACACTCTCTCACACAACCTCATTTGCTACAGTTGCTGCCACTATGGACACACAGGCTCACTGACCCATGGTCCCAGTCCAGTTGCTGACCCTCATTCACTCCAGTTGCTGGCATCATGGACAGAGGGGTCCCTGTGACCAGAGGTCCCACTCCAGTTGCTGTCACTTAAGTCCATTCACTCCAGTCTCTCCTGTTGACGGCATCAGATACAGAGGCCTTGTGACCCATTGTCTAACTTCAGTCGCTCACACGTAAACCCCCCTGTGATGGGCCTGGGACTAGCTGGGGCAAGGTATTATTTGGGGTCCCCCACCTAAGTTGAACATAGACTCATAGAATATCCTGAGTTGGAAGGGACCCACGGGGATCATTGAGCCCAACTTCTGACTCCACACGACAACCAAAAAGCTAAAAAGTTAATCTGAGAGCGTTGTCCAAACGCTTCTTGAACACCAACAGGCTTGGGGCCATGACCACTTCCCTGGGGAGCTTGTTCCAGTGCTTGACCACCGTCTCAGTGGAGAACTTTTTCCTAATATCCAATCTGAACTTGCCTTGATACAGCTTTAAGGCATTCCCTCACATCCTGTCACCAGACACCACAGAGAATAGATCAGCATCTCCCTCTGCTCTCTCTCATGAGGAAGCTGTAGGCAGCAATGAGGTCACCCCTCAGTCTCCTCTAAACTCAACCAGCCTAGTATCCTCAGGTGCTCCTCATAAGTCATGCCCTCTAGTCCTTTCATCATCTTTGTTGCCCTCCTTTGGACACATTCTAATAATTTTACATCCTTCTTATATTGTAGAGCCCAAAACTGCACACAGTACTTGAGGTGAGGCTGCACCAATGCTGAGTATAGTGACACAAGCACTTCTTTCGACTGTTAGCTATACTGTGCTTAGAATAGAGTAGAATCATAGAATCATTTTGGTCGGAAGAGACCCTTAAGATCAGCGAGTCCAACCATAACTTAACTCTAGCACTAAACCATGTCCCTAAGAACCTCACCCTTTAAATACTGGAACATGGTGATGAGGTCTCCCCTAAGCCTTCTTTTCTCAAGGCTGAACAGGCCCAGTTCTCTCAGCCTTTCCCAGTCCTGTCATCATATTTGAGGCCCTTGTCTGGACCCTCTCCAGCCCGTCCACATCTTTTTTGCATAGTGGGGACCACAAGTGAACACGGGGTGCACCAGGTTGGGAAGCATCCTGGTGATGTCCCTGATATGAGCTCCATGTAGACTGCACACTTCCCTACAGTGAGGGTCAACTCTGCAGATTGGGCCCTCCATCCCTCTCAGAAGGGAATTGCGTACTATAATTACCCTTCTTTCTTATCTGAGGTGGTCTTGAGGTGTGGACTCAACTGCCTCTTCCTATGTGACCTTGTAGGCAGGCCTTGCACCCCATCCTCACCTACCTCTTCAAGATCCAGGAACTCAAACTTATTACAGAGGGGCACCTGGGGAAGCAAAGCAGGTAGGGAGGGGGGTTGCCCGTGACGCCAAACTGGAACTCGCTTCCAACCCTCATCATCTTTTGGTCCCCTACCTCTGCCCGACAGCAACAGGGCAGGGGCTGTCTCAGGTCTTCAACCTCCACCTGACAGGGCAGGGGGTCCATCACCTTTTGGGGGGTATTCCCCTGGGACCTCTCTGAGTGGCACGCCAGGGAGTTACTCCACCAGTCGGTCTCCTTTTCACACTTCCTGATGGACTTCAGTGTCTTGACCTCCTTAAGTTTCACAACCATGTCAAGCAGATCTTGTACCTGCTCACACCTCACACAGGTGGAGTGCTGTCCTCCCTCCCCTGGCAACAGCAGGCTCTGGCACTCCCTGCAGCCAGAGACCTGAACAGCCACAGGTTGGGGCAGGGCCTCTGTCTGAGTTGCTGCAGTCTTTTTGTGACAAGCTCTCTGTCTGGAGGAAACCACACCTGGTGCTGCAGCACAGTGTGGCTGGTACTTACCCACTTCCCAAGCTGGTTGCTCCTCCCAGCACCTGGTAGGCAGTAACCCATCAGTGCCCTCCCTGAGGCTTTTTCAAGGCGAGGGGTGGGGGTGTGATCGCTGTCACCATGGTAACGCCCATGCCACATCAGCTGCTCTTGCAAGGGCTACAGGGAGCTTCCAGATCGCAAAGTCGAAACCCAAGGAATCAAAAAAAATTTAAAAAAATCTCTCTGTACCTCGAGATTTCGCTCAAACAGCACCGGCCAAGCTGGCTCCGATCAGTTGACCTCAGGAACTGAGTGATATCCAATCTAAACCTCCCCTGGTGCAATGTGAGGCCATTTGCTCTTGTCCTATCACTTGCTACTTGGGAGAAGAGACCAACACCCTCCATACTGCAACCTCCTTTCAGGTAGTTGTAGACAGTGATAAGGTCTCCCCTCAGCCTCCTTTTCTCAAGGCTAAACAGCCCCAGCTCCCTCAGCCGCTCCTCATACAACTTGTGCTCCAGACCCTTCACTAGCTTTGTTGCCCTTCTCTGAACTCGCTCCAGCACCTCAACATCATTCTTGTTGTGAGGGGCCTGAACTGATGGAGGACCTGTACTTGCAGCAGTCTGCAGGATGTACAGCTTCTTCCCCCAGTACAGGTAGCTGTCCTGTTTTTGCAAGCTAAGTTAGGCTATGCCAGCACAGTGCTTTGCTAGAAGTGCACCACTTGCAGTGGTTTCTGTAACTACTGCAGTGATCTTATCCTCTGCTGTGGTGGTGACAAAGTATCCGAGTCCCCCTTCCATGACAAGGCATTGGCCTTGCCATTCTGTTGCCCTGGACATTAGGTGAAAATGAAGTGAAAGTACAAAAAGAAAGAGGTCTAGAGGGCAAGGCTGGAAGAGAGACACGTCATCCCTCAGTAGTATTCCAGGCTATGGACATCATTTATAAAATGTCGGAAGGTGGTTGGAACATTGCAGAAACCAAATGGCATCACAAGATACTTATAGTGGCTGTACCTGGTGTGGAAAGCAGTTTTCCACTTGTCGCCCTGCTGGATTTTGAGCAAGTTGCAGGACCCTCTCAGGTCCACCTTTGTGAACCAGCAAGCCTCCTGCAGACATATCAAGAGCTTCAGGATGAGAGGAAGACCGTGATGGTTTTTAACCATTTTACCATTCAACCCCCTGTATTCTACACAGGGGCAGAAACCTCCATCCTTCTTTTTGCTAAAAAATATGAGGGCCTCAGTGGGGGAGATGGAGAGGATAGATGAATCCACGTGCCAGATTGTCCTCAATTGCTGCTAATTCCAGGCATAGTTGTATCTGAAAGGCTCCTCCTTTCCTAGGATCAGGTCAATGGGACAGTCATATGGGCAATAGGGCAGTAGTGTTCCCATCCCTTCTTGTCAAAGACATCTGCAAAGTCACTGTGCTGGTTTGACTGAAAATTAGTTAATTTTCTTCGTGCAGTTAGAAACCTGTCTTTTTCATAGCTAGCACTCTCATTATTTCAACTTAGTTTGAGAACAAGAGATAACATGCCAGCACAGAGTGAATGTTCTGTTCTGAGAGCCAAGGATGTTCTGAGTGCTCTGCCCACAGGTGCGAGGCATTGAGGAAGGGGGGATGGATGGGGCAGAGCTTGACTGCCATCCAGACTGATCAATAAGAGTATTCCATCCCATTAGTGTCATGCTTCATATTTAAGGAGAATCAGGACCTTCTGGGTTGCTCTTTTGGGTGTTCTTACTCTTGCTTGTTCTGGGGTGCTTTCTCTCTCAAGCTGGGGGAGATTTGATCAGGATGTTTACTTTGGCCTTTTTGCCATTTTGCAGAGGCCTCTGAGCCTTTCTGCCTTTTTCCCTCTTTTCAGGACTAGGGTGTGGCTTCCTGGGACTGGCTGCTCAGTTGTGGATGGAGTTCGTGAAGAATTGCCTTGAGTATCTTCTATTTCTCATATATATATATATATATTTACTAGTAGTGTATTAGTATTTTGTTATTTTATTAAACAGTGTTTATCTCAATCCAAGTTTCTCCCTTCCCTTTTGATTCTCTCCCCTATTGGGGGAGGAGGGGTTGAGTGAGCAGCTATTGTGACTGTATTGCTAGCTCAGGTTAAACTGCGACAGTCACAGTGTCCATCTAGGAACATTGTTGGGAGTGAGGGATCCAGTAACTGAGACAGAGGTGTGTTCAACCTGGACAACTGCTCACATGATGTAGACCCAGGACCATGGGAGTCTCTGGGTTAAGTCACAGAGGGTGCTGTGGTAGGGGACACTTCCCCAAGAGGATCCCAGGGCCAGATCTTGTCCTCAGGTTCTGAATATTCCCTTTCCACGGGAAAGCCCAAGAAGACCAATTGTCATTTAATGATAGGTTCTGCTTCCATAACCAGGGCAGCCTGAGGATGACTAGAAAGAAGGGTGTATGCAGGATGAGGAAGGGCAAAATCTCAGTGTCCAGGTGCCATGGTTACCCAAAGGGGAAAAGTCTCATGCGTGATACCCCCCCCCTAATCTTGGGTTCTCCTCCCATCTTATAGCAATGACTGTGCTTGGAGTGGGTCAGGGCTGGGCACTCTTTTCAGACCAGACTCAGAGGCTATAAACCAATGGGAGGTCCTGAGTCTACCAGAACAGTAGTTTAGATGGTGTTCCCACATGGGAGAGTGACAATCCTGGACTCACAATACCCCTCACCTTGTACAGATGCCCCTGACAACACTCCCTTCGCAGTGGTTAGGGTAGAGGATTTGCTGGGGCAAGTGGCAACACAATGGCCTTTCTTGCTACAGTAGAAACATACCCTTTCCTTCCACCTGTGTTCTCACTCTTGAGGTGCGGTTGGGTTTTGCCTGTCTCAATGGACTCATCCTCTGGGGATAGAATCAGGGGTGGAGCAAAATATGGAGATATGCTTTCTGGTGTGCTATCAGGCACTTCTCTAGAGTGATAGCCAGATCTGACAGCTGCCCCAGGCTCTGGGGTGGGTCAGCCCTGGACAGCTTGTCTTTGAGAGCCTCAGTGAACCCTGATCTGTAACAGGCCATAAGGACTTGGTTCCTCCCACCTGGTTTCCATGATCAACTACATGAATTATTGAATGGAAAGGAATGGAACTGAATTGTGTAGTTAGTGCCTGACTGACTCCCTTGTTAGAGCTCCAGCAAGACAGCATCAGCTGCATGATTGCAGTCTCCCCCAAAACTGTTCCAGAGCAATGAATAAATAATTAGGATTCTGGAGCACCGTGTCATTGTACTCCATATAGGGGGGTAACGCAGTCTAGGGCCATCCCTGAGAGCCAGGATATTATTAATGCTGTGTGACTAATTTCTGTTGGATAAGCAGTACAGATTAGCTCTATCTCACTAATAAATCCCCATACCCTCACCCATTGAAGGGTTTGGGGAGGTGGGGGGCAGGGGTAGGCTGTGACCTGCTTCTGCATGCTGATTACAGCTTTTGTAGGGTTTGGAGGTCACCTTGGAGTTGTGGGGGATCCATGGGGGCAAGTTCCTGTCCAGCCTGAGAACCAGACTCAACAGGGCCTGAGTTAACTGCCAAAAAAAGAAAACTGCTCCATGAGGGAAGGTGAGCTGAGAACCAAGGTATGGCAGATCAATAAGACCCTATGTCATGGAGGCACACCAAAAGTCAATTTTAGGCAGAAAACAAGTTCTAAAACAGACTTTATTCTAGCTGGAAAAGTGTAGCCAATAAAACAACTAGAAACAGGGTTTGTACAATTATTTAACACTCCAGCAACATACAATACAGGTTTGGATATCAGTTGAGGAGATTATTGGGGTACGACAACATAAGAATAATGAGGATCCACAACGTGCACACATTCACTCCCAAGAAACAAAACTAGAGACCTCTCACTCATGGGTAACCAGAAGAAATAATCACTCTCCTGGGTTAGGTGAGGGCTCACACTTGCCTGGGTTAGGCACAGACTCATTCCAGGATATATCCAGTAGAGAAAAATAACCACTCACCACAGGAGGAGGTGAGGCACTCTCGGTCCCGGGAAGTCTCCTTAGATGGTGCCTCAGTCTGAGGGGAGGGCTCCAGTTCACAGACCCGCTGCTCCAAGAAGACCACTCAAAGGGGATCTTTGGCAGGGATCCCGTTTTACAGCCTGGTCAGATCTGGCTGTGGGCATTACAACATGGTCCAGAAGCTTCTCAACATCGCTGGGCGCCTCCTTTCACAGAATCACAGAATCCCAGAATGTCAGGGATTGGAAGGGACCTGGAAAGCTCATCCAGTGCAATCCCTCCGCCGGAGCAGGAACACCCAGATGAGGTTCCACAGGAAGGTGTCCAGGCGGGTTTGAATGTCTGCAGAGAAGGAGACTCCACAACCTCCCTGGGCAGCCTGGGCCAGTGCTCCATGACCCCCACCATGAAGAAGTTTCTTCTCAAATTTAAATGACATCTCCTGTGTTTCAGTTTGTATCCATTGCCCCTTGTCTTATCATTGGTTGTCACCGAGATGAGCCTGGCTCCATCCTCCTGACACTGCCCCTTTCCATATTGATCCCCAGGAATGAGTCACCCCTCAGTCTCCTCTTCTCCAGCTCCAGAGCCCCAGCTCCCTCAGCCTTTCCTCACCCAGGAGATGCTCCACTCCCTTCAGCATCTTGGTGGCTGCGCTGGACTCTCTCCAGCAGTT
Source organism: Patagioenas fasciata (assembly GCF_037038585.1). Lineage (NCBI taxonomy): Eukaryota > Metazoa > Chordata > Aves > Columbiformes > Columbidae > Patagioenas > Patagioenas fasciata. The sequence goes on from NC_092559.1 coordinate 54,533,429, forward strand.
CCCTGTCCTTCTGGAACTGAGGGGCCACAACTGGACACAATATTCCAGGTGTGGTCTCCCCAGGGCAGAGCAGAGGGGCAGGAGAACCTCTCTGACCTACTGACCACCCCCTTCTAATCCACCCCAGGTCCCATTGGCCTTCCTGGCCACAAGGGCCCAGTGCTGGCTCATGGTCACCCTGCTGTCCCCAGGACCCCCAGCTCCCTTTTCCCTACTCTGCTCTCTAATAGGTCATTCCCCAACTTACACTGGAACCTGGGGTTGTTCCTACCCAGATTCAAGACTCTACACTTGCCCTTGTTCTATTTCATTGAATTTTTCCCCGCCCAACTCTCCAGCCTGTCCAGGTCTCTGAATGGCAGCACAGCTTCCAGTGTCACCACTCCTCCCAGCTTGGTGTCATCAGCAAACTTGCTGACAGTCACTCTACTCCGTCATCCAAATCGTTGATAAATATATTGAATAATACCGGCCCCAGTACTGACCCCTGAGGCCCTGCACTGGATCCAGGCCTCAACTGGACTCCGCCCCATTGACCACGACTCTCTGGCTTCTTCCCTTCAGCCAGTTCGCAGTCCACCTCACTACCCGATCATCCAGACCACACTCCCTCAGTTTAGCAGTGAGGATGCTGTGGGAGACTGTGTCAAATGCCTTACTCAAGTCAAGGTAGACCACATCCACTGCTTTGCCACCATCCATTCATCTTGTTATGTCCTCATAAAAGGCTTTGAGGTTTGTCAAGCACGACCTCCCCTTGGTGAAGCCATGTTGACTGCCCCTAATGACCCTCTTATCCTTAATATGCCTTGAGATGGCACCAAGGATGTTGAGGACCCTGTCAAACGACTGAGAGTCCCACCTGTCCTGCCCCCCCAGCTGGTGGAGGTGAAGTCACCCTGCCCTGGGGTAGGGGAGGATGCGACTGTCAGCACCACCCTAGGTGTGTACATGGACACAGGCACAGTGGGGCACAGAAGGTGCTTAAGAGCCATTGAAGGCTCCAGATCTCAGAGAGATGTGCAACTGCCACACTCTACAATGTAAGAAGTTTCAGAGAAGGTAGTAAAGGGTGATGTGTTCATAGAGCTCAGAAAAGAATGTAGGATGTGGCCAGACCTATCCTAAAAGAATCTGAATATATCTCAACACAAATGGGACTGGTTTAGATAAACAGCTGTATCAGTTGAGTGGATCAACTGGTTATGTAAATGGCCTACCCTGAAATAATCACCAGTATTATCTTCCTAAGCAAGACAGACCAGCATGGGGGAAGTGTATATGTGGCTCAGCCCAACATAGAACATAAAAAATTAACCAGCAAGGTGAACTTTAAAGAGAGCAACAGGCTTGAGCTGGATTCAACCCACGTATTCCTTCCTGGCAACTGGGGTTTCTTAGTGTCGTGGTGGTGAGCATACAGATGTTGGTAACGGGAATCAGACAATCGTAGAATTATTTAAGTTGGGAGAGACCCTCAGGATCATCACGTCCAACCATAACCTCACCTCACTCTAGCACTAAACCTCATCTATATGTCTTTTAAACACCTCCAGGGATGCTGACTCAACCACTTCCATGGGCAGCCTGTTCCAGCGTTTCACAACCCTTTCCATGAAGAATTTTTTCCTAATATCCAATCTGAACCTTTCCTGGTGCAACTTGAGGCCATTTCCTCTCATCCTATCACTTGCTACTTGGGAGAAGAGACCAACACCCTCCATGCTGCAACCTCCTTTCAGATAGTTGTAGAGAGCGATAAGGTCTCCCCTCAGCCTCCTGTTCTCCAGGCTAAACAGCCCCAGTTCCCTCAATGGCTCCTCATTAGACTTGTGTTCCAGGTCCCTCACCAGCTTCGTCACCCTTCTCTGCACTCTCTCTAGTACCTCAGTGTCCTTCTTATGATGAGGGGCCCAAAACTGAACACAGTGTTCAAGGTGAGGCTTCACCAGTGCTGAGTACAGTGGCACAATCACTTCCCTAGTCCTGCTGGCCACACTATTCCTGATACAAGCCAGGATACTGTTGGCCTTTTTGGCCACCTGGGCATATGCTGGCTCATATTCAGCTGGCTGTCATTTAACACCCCCAGATCCCTTTCTGCCAGGCAGTTTTTACGCCACTCTTCCCTGAGCCTGTAGTGTTGCCTGGGATTGTTGTGACCCAAGTGCACGACCTGGCACTTGGCCTTGTTAAACCTCATACAATTGGCCTCAGCCCAATGATCCAGCCGGTCCAGGTCCCTCTGTAGAGCCTTCCTACCCTCCAGCAGATCAACACTCCCACCCAATTTGGTGTCATCTGCAAACTTACTAAGGGTGCACTCGATTCCCTCATGCAGATCATTGATAAAAATATTAAACAGAACTAGCCCCAACACTGAGCCCTGGGGAACACCACGCATGACCGGTTGCCAACTGGATTTGACTCCATTCACCACAACTCTTTGGGCCCGGTCCTCCAGCCAGTTCTATGTCCATTGAAGAGTACACCCATCCAGGCCATGAGCTGCAGCTTCTCCAGGAGAATGCTGTAGGATATGGTGCCAAAGGCTTTACTAAAGTTCAGGTACACAACATCCACAGCCTTTTTCTCATCCAGGATACTGTGGGAAACAGTGTCAAAAGTCTTGCTAAAGTCAAGGTAGGCAACATCCACTTCTCTCCCCTTATTCCCAAAGCCAGTCATCTTTTAAAGATGATTGAGAGCAGCCTCATAATGAAATCAGCAAGCTCTCTCAGCACCTTTGGCTGCATCACATCTGGTCCCATGGACTTGTGTGGGTTGAGATTTCTCAAGAGATCCCTGATGCCTGACTTGATCTTCCACTATTGGCAGTTCCTCTCCTCCTTGAACTCTGTCTCTAGGCACAAACTGTTTATTCTTACTTAAAGCAGTGAGCTTTGAACTCACCCAAAGTGAAAGGAAATCTGCAGTACTGAATGCAGCGGCTTTCTGATCACTGCAATATTTTGAGTTTGTAAACTCTAAAACAAAACAAAGCCCATAACAGGGGAAAAATCCTCACTGGATATAACTTTTCCTTAGATCTGTTTGATGTAAGCTATCAAGGAGTTTAACACTGGGCATCAGTCAGCACTGTTCTGTTCAGGAGAATGAGGTGGGGTAACAGTTACTTCTGTAAGGACCCTGAGAGCATCCTCTGCTTCCTGGAGGTTTGGCTGCCTGGGCTCAGGGCTAACTTAGAGACAGTGCAGCTGAGGGCTGACTCCCTTCCCTCTGGTGACCTTGGGGAGGGCACTCCAGACAACTCTGCAGGGAGTCCTCAGCAAGGGCTGATCCCCCCCCTTCCCATTGGAGTTGCTTTTAAACTGAGCCTCCACTGTTTGGCCCCTGCCTGATCTACAGCTCCCACTGTGCTGCAGACAAGCCTGTGCTTGGCCATGGGACCTGTTGATCAGGACCCAGACCCTGACTCACAAACTGACTTCTTGGCCTGACTTCAGACCTGCCTTGTCACCATGAACTTGCCTGGAGATTACTGGAGTGTTTGATGCTGCTTACTATCACCAGACCTACCCTGCTTATCTTGCTTGGGTACTGTGGGACTGAGGCCTTACTGGTGAGGCCACTGCTTCTGCTGGCCTTGTTATTATGCTTGGCTACTGGCTCACCTTCCCTTGTGGAGCAACCAGCTCTTGCTGCCTGACAGCTTTTATCTTTGAAGAAGGAAAACTAGATCTTTAATTACCCTGTAGACGTCAACCTCTCCTCATAGGGCATGTGTTCCAGCCTCCTGACCATCTTGGTGGCCTCTGTTGGACTTGCTCAAGTTTATCAACATCTTTCTTGTACTGGGGGGGGTGGTATGTGTGCGTGCATATGCACACATGTTCACAAGCGCATGCTAGAGCACACTGCTGGCTCCTGTTCAGCCTTCTGTCCCCTGGGACCCTCAGGTCTTTTTCAGCTCTCCAGCTAGTCAGTCCCCAACCTGTATTGCTGCAAGGGGTTAGCCTATCCCAGGTACAAGATTTGGCATTTGTCTTTGTTGAGTTTCATAAGGTTTCTGCCAGCCCATTCCTTCAGTATTTCTAAATCCCTCTAAATGGCAGCTCCATCCTTGAGTATATTAACTACATTCCCCCAGTTTGATGGTGTTCACAAACTCAATGAGGTGGATTCAGTTTCCTCCTCTAGGTCACTGGTGAAGATATTAAAAAGGATAGGTTCCAGGACAGACTCTTGAGGAATGCTACTTCTTACTGGCTTTCTAAGCATGTGTGTAATTCTGCTTTCATAAAAAAACCCATGTATTTGCAGGATCAGAACTGTGGGGTGTGAAACCTATCACACTGAGGTCATCAGGAGCAGCTCTCCAGATCACCTTTTGGACCAAGGGGGTTACTGCCCAAGGATGAGACACATTATGTGTTGCAGGAGAAAATCAGTTTGGGATTGCACAGGAGTTATTATGGGATGTTTAGGGGAGGAACTAAAGATGGGACAAGGGAGGGGTTTAGGTGACTTGAGAAGGAACAAGAGTGGGAAAATAGAGGGATAAGGGGATAAAAAGGACTGATCATGTGTAGTTGGCTGGTCAGGATGCTTGTCTGGCTATGCTCTTGTCAAGGTTTGATTGCAGGGTGACAATAAACCATGGCAGATGCTTTGTTAACCCCCTCTCCCCCCCAGCCCCCCTTAGCCCCTCCCCCCCCCCAATACAATCAGGCAATTGGAAGGCAAAGAAGGACAGAGAGAGAGAGTTGGAAAAAATTAAAAATGTTTTACTAATGCTACTTAATAAAATAGAGAAAATAATACAAAATATACAAACCCAATGTTGAAAATCCTGGCAAAGAACTGCTCCGGCAGCAGCAGCAGACGCCTGGAAGTCCTGGGCTGGACTCTGCAGCAAACCAGAACTGGATTCAGTCTGTCACTAGGCCTCAGATTTGCAGGGACAACTTGCAAAGTTCTCCCCAGATGCCGGCCATAGTTGAAGAGGGAAAAAGGGACGAGGACCTCGTGATCTCCCACTTTTATATGATGTATCACGTGAACGGGATGGAATACTTAGTTGGTCAGTTTTAGTCACCTGTTCAGTTCGCCAGCAAAATACTTCAAAGGAATTAAGGGGTGTTCCTCTAAGAAGGTGACACTTCTGACAGCTCAGCTGAAGTGCCTCTACACTAATGCACGCAGCATGGGCAACAAACAGGAGGTGCTGGAAGCCACCGTGCTGCTAGAAGGCTATGACCTAGTGGCCATTACTGAAACTTGGTGGGATGGATCCCATGACTGGAGCATGGCTATTGATGGCTACAGGCTGTTCAGAAGGGAGAGACGAGGAAGGAAGAGATGGACAGAGTGTGAAGAGCTGTCTCTGAAGAATAGCCATGAGCAGGTTGAAAGCTTATGGGTGAGAATTAGAGACTGAGGCAACAAAGGAAACCTTGTGGTTGGTGTCTGCTACAGGCCACTCAATCAGGGGGAGACTATTGATGAAGCCTTCTTACTCCAGCTACAGGAGGCATTGCACTCGCAGGCTCTTCTCCTGCTGGGGGACTTCAACAACCCTGACTTCTGCTGGAAAAGTAGCATGGCAAACTGTAGGCAATCCAGGAGACTCCTGGAGTGCACTGAGCATAACTTCCTCAGCAAGGTAATAGACAGCCCTACCAGGGGGGATGCAATACTGGACCTGATGGTCACCAATGCAAGTGAGCTAATCGGTGACAGCAAGATTGGAGGCAGCCTGGGCTGCAGTGATCATGCGCTTGTGGCGTTTGCAGTCCTGAGGGATGTGGGATGGGTAAAGAGTCAAGTCAGGACCTGTAGTGGTAGTAAATTCGACGAATCCAGACGCCGGCATAAGCTCTTTGATCGAACGGGCGGGCCGGGCGAGAGTAAGGAGTCTAATTCAATGTGAATTTACCATCCGTACTCTTTAATGAACTCTTAAACAACACTGAATATCAATGTCCCCGAGACCACGTTTTTCCAAGCCTTATATACTCTCTACCAAAAGGCCATGCGGCAAGTGCAGGCTACAATTGGTTACACTCACAGTCACTCATCCCCCCCCACTATGGCGATTGGCTGCAGGGCACTGTTCACAGACTCTTCATGCGCAGCGGCAACGCCCCTCCTGCAGCCTGGGTTGAGGGCAGAGCAGCTTCTGTTTACTTTCCTTTTGTCTCTGGTGTCTCAGGGAAATCCTTCCGTGTAGCACAGCCGCATCAAGCCCTGGCTTGTTCACAGCACACAGCCAGAGACTCTCCACAATTCCTCTTTTTTTTTTTTTCTTTTTGGACAAGCCAGGATTGATTAGCTGTGTGTTCTAATCCTTTTTTGATATGTGATAAAAAACAACTTATACATAACATATAAATAACAACAACAATCAACGTAAACAGTGCACTTTGCAATAAACCTGAGGTATTCCATTGCCGTTTAAATATCGCAATGGATTGATTAAACAAATTCCAAGAACTTTGGTTTAAAGATACTCAACTTATAACAAACGATGTGCTGGGTGTTGATAAACTTACTCAAGAGGTAGTGGTGTTTAAAGATCTACTTATATAACTATAGTACGCATACATGTCACAGCTAAATCAATGCAAAGGTTACACCTCACTCTGTGACCTCCGAGGGTTCTGCTGCAGGGAGTTGACTTGGTTGAGTTTGTTTCAACTCCGGCTTTACTGCTCGGCTTGGAACCCACAATGGACCTTGATCTGTGGAGAGACACATATACCCTCTACCATTAAAAATAACAGGTACTGGTCCCTTCCACAATCCAGTAGTGGGATCACGATACCTCACCATGAATTCCGGTAAAGTGTTTTTCCTTCCTAGTCTGTTCTGATAATGATGAATGATCACAGGAGGCTCCTCATGATCTCCAGTTAGACATAAATAATTCAAGGTAAACAACAGCTTTGCTAAACGCTGTTGACAATCTAACTCTTCCTGCTTCTGTTTGCTCAAATACCCTTTAATCATTTGATGTGCTCTCTCGATGATTCCTTGGCCTGTTGGGGAATGAGGTATACCTGTAACGTGTTTCACTCCCCATTTCATTAGAAAAGTTCTAACTTTCTGGCTAACATAGGCAGGGCCATTGTCTGTCTTAATCTTTTCTGGGACACCCATTACAGCAAAACAAGCTGTTGAGATGTTTACATACATGTAGTGCTTTTTCTCCTGGTAAAGCAGTAGCCCATATCATTTTTGAAAAAGTATCAATTGTGACATGCACATATTTAAGTCTTCCGAATTCTGGCACATGTGTCACATCCATTTGCCATACTTCTAAGGCTTTTAAACCTCGAGGATTGACACCGATTCCTATACCTAACATCTGGCTTCCACACTGAGGACATGCCTGTACAATACTTCTTGCTTCATTTAAAGTCAAATCGAATTGTCTTTGGAGACCTCTGGCATTCTGATGAAAGCTCTCATGACTTTGTCTCGCTTGTTGGAATTTATCTGTTGGAGGCATGTGCTGTACTGAACTTACTAAACTATCTGCAATTTGATTTCCTTCACCTAGACCAAGATTCCATTGATGACTGCGGATGTGAATCACACAACAGGGTTCTTTTCTTTGATTTAAAATAGCTCTCAATTGTACAAACAATTTTCCTAATCGAGGATTATTCGATTGTCTTAACAGGGCATTTTCCATTCTGGGTATTACACCTGCTACATACAAAGAATCTGTGACAACATTTAAAGCAGATTTCAGCCAATTATTTAAGGCCCATATTACTGCCGTGAGCTCTAAAGTCTGCAATGAATCCTCTTTTGAACCTTCAATTAAATGCTGTTTCCATTGACTATTCTCTTGCCAGACACATGCTGCCTGGTGTCTTTGTTTTCCTGCATCTGTATATACTGTAAGGCCTTCAACAGGTTTTGCTTTTACTTTGCTTCTCTCTAACCACTGATTTGTTCTAAGGAATTGCCATAGTTTACCTTTTGGTTGTCGTGAATGTACCTTGCCTATAAATCCTAATAATGCATTCTGTATAGGCATCGAATGTCTCAGCCACCATTCTAAATCGGCTCCATTTATCGGAATACTGATGTCATCTGGTTCCTGACCGCTAATTTCTAATATTCGAGATCTTCCTTTTCGAATCAATTCTCCAATTACTTCTGGTCTCGTTTGAATACTGAATTTTGGTTGGACACTGAGAAAAATCCATTCTAATAATCGTAAATCATTTTCTGTTTTCAATCTGACAGTGGCACAAAAGGAAGAATCTGTAGCAACATCTATGGGGAATTCCCCGTTTTTGTTTTGCCACTGGCAGATGATTGCACACGGATGTTCTAGATTGCTAATAAGGAGGGAAATTGGTCGATCAGAAAGTCTTCGGCTAGACCAATTTGTCTGTACTTTTTGTATAATATCAGAAAGACATTTGAGATGCACGGACTCTAAGCTTATATTCTTAGCTGGATCACCTCCTTTTAGAAGTGAAGTAAGAGGTGCTATATCATTGTTAGTAATGCCTACGCAATTTCTAATCCATTGTATGTCCCCTAACAATTTTTGGACATCATTTAATGTTTGTAAATCAGTATGTAATTCAATTTTTTGTGGACGAATCTGTGCATCACAAATGGACCAACCAAGGTATTTCCAAGGTGCAGACTTTTGAATTTTCTCTGGAGCTATGACCAACCCCTTTTCTTTGAGTTTGATCGTAATTTGGACTATGGAACTTTCTGTGAACTCAGCTTGTTGACAGAACAGAATATCATCCATATAATGATAAATAATTGTTTGTTTCCATGATGCACGAATAGGTTGAAGTGCCCATGCAACATACATTTGGCACAGTGTAGGAGAATTTTTCATATCTTGCGGTAGCACTACCCACTCATACCTTTTAGCTGGTTCCGCTTTGTTTACTGAAGGCAGTGTAAATGCAAAACGCTGTGTATCTTGCTCATGTAAAGGAATGGTAAAGAAACAATCCTTTAAATCTATAATTAGAATATGCCAATTTTCTGGTAACATTACAGGTGATGGTAATCCAGGCTGTAAAGCACCCATGGCTTGCATTTGATCATTTACCTTTCGCAAGTCATGTAATAATCGCCACTTTCCACTCTTTTTTGGTATTACAAAAATTGGGGTATTCCATGGACTAGTAGAAGGCTTGATATGGCCTGCAACTAATTGCTCTTCTACTAATTCACGTGCCTTTTGCAGTCGCTCTTCTGTTAGTGGCCACTGGTCAACCCAAACTGGGCTATCTGTTAACCAGGTCAATGGAGGGTTGGGCAACTGCTTTCCAGTGACCACTAAGGAAAAGGCGAAGTAGTTAACACGGCACCAAGTTGCCCCAAGACATCACGGCCAATAAGCGCCTCAAGGCTGCTTGGCAATTCCATTACATACACCCTAAGGGTAACACATTGACCTTCAGGGAAACTAATCGAAATGGGATCAACACTTATATTTGGAGTAGTTTGACCCCCTACTCCAGCAACAGTGGAAGAGATTGATTTTTGAAGTTTCCAATTTCGTGGCCATTTGAATTGACTAATGATGGAGACATCAGCTCCAGTATCAAGCATTGCATTTACATCTACAACAACAGTAGAATCAGATTGAAATAGTTGCACACGTAACATGGGACGCTGAGTCATTGATGAGGTGAAGCAAACTGCAGGACCTGTCGATCCAAATCCTTTATCATGCCTTTGTGTTGAGGATGCTGGAGGAACTCCTGGAAGCATTGGTAGGCAGTTTTCCAGTGCTACTACCTGAGCTATTCTACTCCCAGAAGGAATAAAAATTGGCGGATGCAGAGTGTAGGCCAGGATTTGAACAGTTCCTGTGAAATCTGCATCAGTTATACCTGGTATTACTATAAGACCTTTGATACTAGCAGAAGAACGGCCAATCAATAGGCCTCCAATGAGACTATCTTGTCGAAATAAAGGTCCTTTAGCATTAGTTGGTATTCTATGAATTGCAGTATTGGTCAATGTTATATCTACTGCTGTCTCCACATCAACTCCGAGGCTTCCTGCGGTGCTTGGCTTGTTGAGGTGAAAGAAGCCTGGTTCACGGTTGGTCGCTGATTGTGATACAGGTTCGGAGATGTTCTTTGTGTCTGGTAGCTTTTGAACGTATACCATAGTTCATGATTGTTTGTTTTGCTTGCTGCAAAATTTTCCAATCGTGTGGTTCCCATACCGCTGTCTGAGTGTTCATATTTTGAATTACCGGTAGGGCTAATTTTGCTGGAGACCAATCACCTTCTAGAATGGCATCTTTGATGACCCCTGACCATCTGCCACGTCGGGGCTGCAGCTGGTCAGTAGAATCTATAGGCACCTTTGATTGCATTGTTTGTGAAGGGCAAGCTGGTTTTTGAAACTCAATTTGTTCCTTATTTTTCTCTACATTTGACACTCTTAAGTTAAGTTGTTCAAGCTTGTTGGTAATGACTTGCAGTAACTGCTCTACTGCTTGGGGTGAGCCCAATGATGTAGGAGGAGGCTCACAAAAAACTTCCGCGGGTGCTTGCGGAGGCAAAGTTTGAGGCGGCCCCGGCCCTCGCGGCGGCAGCGGCCCGGCCGGTCTGGGCCCGGCCCCCACGCTTTTCTCGGAGGGAGGGGGGGCGTCCGGCTCGGGGCAGGGCAGAGGCGGAGCGGTAGGAGGAGGGCGGCACTCAGGGCCTCCCATGTCCGGACAGTCGACCCGTTGCACTTCCGCTTTCTTGGCACATTGCCCCAGAGACTCGGAGGGGGAAACTTCCGGTTCTTTGTTTACGAGCCGCGAAGTTTCTAATCCGCGTTGCAGATCGGACTGTGAAAGTATTGGCTGAGCCGGGACCCCGCGACCACCCCGAACGGCAGGCAGACCCCACAGAGTAGCCCACAGGCCCCTCTTTTCTTTTGGACAAGTTTTATCAGTCCAGGTTTGTTCTGGGACAAGCGCCTCCGCGGCTCTTAGGGCGGCACGTTGTTCCGATTTCATAACTTCTAATGATTCTAATACGGTTTTCCACAATTCTCTCACAGCTTTAATTTCTTTCTCTTCTTCCCCTCTGATAGTTTTGTCCCACATAGTGTCCCCCACTGATCTCCATTCTGTTGGGGAAAACAAAAGTGGAACTTCTCCAAAGTGTCCCCACTTCTGAGCTAAAAAAATCAATGTGATTAGCTTTTCCTGTGACGATTCAATACCTCTCTTAGAGAGAATAGTCGTCAGCAGTGCCGCGGCTGTTTCAATATCCATTATCTTATCAGCGCGGTCTTAACGTAGGATGCGAGTGGCCAGCTCGACAGGTGCCCGTCTTTTGATATCGGACTAAGCACACTATCCCACACCCCGGCTTGGCTCCGTTTTTTATGAACGCTGCTTACCGCAGTAATTTCGATCCGGAGCGTTATGCTTTGCTAACGATCCATCCTTCTGCTACCATTTGTAGATCCGGAGCGTTATGCTTTGCTAACGAACCATCCTCTGCTACCATTTGTAGTGGTAGTAAATTCGACGAATCCAGACGCCGGCATAAGCTCTTTGATCGAACGGGCGGGCCGGGCGAGAGTAAGGAGTCTAATTCAATGTGAATTTACCATCCGTACTCTTTAATGAACTCTTAAACAACACTGAATATCAATGTCCCCGAGACCACGTTTTTCCAAGCCTTATATACTCTCTACCAAAAGGCCATGCGGCAAGTGCAGGCTACAATTGGTTACACTCACAGTCACTCATCCCCCCCCACTATGGCGATTGGCTGCAGGGCACTGTTCACAGACTCTTCATGCGCAGCGGCAACGCCCCTCCTGCAGCCTGGGTTGAGGGCAGAGCAGCTTCTGTTTACTTTCCTTTTGTCTCTGGTGTCTCAGGGAAATCCTTCCGTGTAGCACAGCCGCATCAAGCCCTGGCTTGTTCACAGCACACAGCCAGAGACTCTCCACAAGGACCCTGAATTTTAGGAAAGCCAACTTCCATCTCTTCAAGGAATTAGTCAACAGGACCCCCTGGGAAACTGCCCTCAGGGACAAGGGAGCAGAACAGAGCTGGCAGATCTTTAAGGACGCTTTCCATAGAGCACAAGAGCTTGTGATCCCCAAGTGTAAGAAATAGGGTAAGGAAGGCAAGAGGCCGGCACAACTGAGTCAAGACCTGCTGGTCAAACTAAAGGGCAAGAAGGAAATGCACAGGTGGCGGAAGCAGGGACAGGTACCCTGGGAAGAGTATAGGGACACTACCCGGTTGTGCAGAGATGGGGTAAGGAAGGCCAAGGCACAGCTGGAGCTGAACTTGGCAAGAGATGCAAAGAATAACAAGAAGGGCTTCTACAGGTACGTCAACCAGAAAAGGAAGGACAAAGAGTATCCCCCGTGATGAGCAAGACTGGCAAACTGGTAACAACAGATGAAGAGAAGGCTGAGGTACACAGCAACTTCTTTGCCTCAGTCTTCGCTGGCAAGCTCTTTTCCCACACTTCTTGAGTGGATGAACTGCAGGACAGGGACTGGGGGAGTAAAGTCCCTCCCATTGAAAGTGAAGATCAGGTTTGTGACCACTAGAGGAACCTAAACATACATACAGGCTGCGAACCTGGTGATGGGCCTGGAGAACATGTCTTATGAGGTGCATCTGAGGGAACTGGGATTGTTTAGTCTGAAGAGAGGAAGGGTCAGGAGAGACCTTATCACTGTCTACAACTAGCTGAAAGGAGGTTTTAGTATGGGGGGTGTTGGTTTCTTCTCCCAAGTAGCAAGTGATAGGACACTAGGTCGAGAGAGGTTCTCCTGCCCCTCTACTCTGCCCTGGGGAGACCACACCTGGAATATTGTGTCCAGTTGTGGCCCCTCAGTTCCAGAAGGACAGGGAACTGCTGGAGAGAGTCCAGCGCAGCCACCAAGATGCTGAAGGGAGTGGAGCATCTCCCGTGTGAGGAAAGGCTGAGGGAGCTGGGGCTCTGGAGCTGGAGAAGAGGAGACTGAGGGGTGACCTTATTAATGGTGATCAATATGATGAGTGTCAGGAGGATGGAGCCAGGCTCGTCTCGGTGACAACCAGTGATAGGACAAGGGGCAATGGGTGCAAACTGGAACACAAGAGGTTCAAATATGAGAAGAAACTTCTTCATGGTGAGGGTGTCAGAGCCTGGCCCAGGCTGCCCAGGGAGGTTGTGGAGTCTCCTTCTCTGCAGACATTCAAACCCGCCTGGACACCTTCCTGTGTAACCTCAGCTGAGTGTTCCTGCTCCCAGGGGGATTGCACTGGATGACCTTTCCAGGTCCTTCCAACCCCTGACATTCTGGGATTCTGTGACAAGAGTAAATGGCTTCAAGTTGCATCAGGGAAGGTTCAGACTGGACATTAGGAAACATTTTTTCCCAGAAATGGTTGTCAGGTATTGGAACAGGCTGCCCAGGGCAGTGGTGGAGTCAGCATCCCTGGAGGTATTTAAAAGATGTATAGATGAGGTTCTTAGGGACATGGTTTAATGCTAGAGTTAGGTTATGGTTGGACTTGATGACCATAAGGGTCTCTTCCAACCAAAATTTTTCTGATTCTATGATTCTAAATCTATGGGACCTGATGAGATGCATCCCAGAGTCCTGAGGGAATTGGCTGCTATAGTTGCCAAACCACTCTCCATGATATTTGAGTAGTCATGGCAGTTAGGTGAAGTCGCTGGTGACTGGATAAAGAGAAACATTGCATCCATTTTTAAAAAGTCCAGAGGAGGGCCAGAAAAAATTTTCAGAGGGATGGAACACCTCTCCTATGAGGACAGGCTGAGAGAGGATGTTCAGCCTAGAGATGAGAAGGTTCTGGGGAGACCTTATTGCAGTCTTTCTATATTTAAAAGGGGCTGATAAGAAAGACGGGGCAGGGCAGATTCAGGTTAGACATGAGGAAGAATTTTTTTACAATGAGTGTGATAAAACACTGGCCCAGGTTGCCCAGGGAGATGGAGATGCCCCATCCCTGGAAACATTCAAGGTCAGTCTGGATGGGGCTCTGAGCAACCTGATCTAGTTGAAGATGTCCCTGCTCATTGCACAGTGGTTGGACTAGATGACCTTTGAAGGTCCCTTCCAACCCAAACTGTTCTATGATTCTAAGACCAGTGAATGGTGAAAAACAATCTTTCTTTCTCTAAAGTTAGGTTTTTCTAAGGAGGGGAAAATGATCTCCTTGAATTTGGTGCTCAAGTCAGTTAAATTCTTCAAGCTTCACTGGAATTCTCATGCAGTACTATTTAGCCAGTCTGTACATTTGTAATATGCCAATTCATTATGCTAGCCTGACAAAATAGATACCCTTCTGTGATGGATGCACTTGACTACTTAACCAAACTAGTGGTAGTTTGGTTCAGGCTCCAAAGGAGTTAAAGTGGCTGATCGCTAGATTGGGGCAGACAGCAGGTTTCCAGTGCCAGGGAAACCTGAAGAAGAGTCTGTTGCAGCATTCAGTGCCCTTTAACACAATCACCTACTATGAGCACCCTTTGTTTCTTTTTATGGTATCCACTGTGTGCTGCTGGTACCGTTTCTCCTTGCAGAACTTGCTCATTGGTGTCTATAGCTGTTGAAACTTCACATCTGCTTTTGGTTGTGATGCTGGAAGGTAGAGACTGAGGTGGAGCCCTGCTTTTGCAGGTCACCGAGGTCCAAGGTGCCTCATTCTCAGTGATGTCAGCTACCTTCTCATTGGTGTCTGCTATAGGAGCACAGTTCTGAAACCATCTATCTCCATCTCAGCTCCTCTAATACTAAGCAGCCTTTTAACTGTTTCCTGAAACTCAGCCACCTGATGTATCAGATCATCAACCTGTGCACCTCTTATGCAAGCACTTACCTTTTCTCCAGGACAAGGGTCTGGGCACTCATTGCAACCTACTGCCTGTACTGAAGTCTCCTTCCATACCAGTACTGCTTGCAACTATTAAGAGCTGCTTGTGCTACACAGAAGAAAGCTTAAAGATCTTATATCCAGGTCTCAATTACATTTTTTTTAACTCCACACCATTTTTTTCTCCTCTCTTACAGAAAAAAAGTATACATTTTACTGAAAAATACTAAGCAGTAGCACAGACTAAAAGTCACACTCCACTGAGACAATATTTTTTTCCTGAAGCAAAAGCACCATGGGCAAGGAAAGCCACCATGCAAAACCAGCAGTCCAGATCTTCCTACACCACGGGCAGGAATCCCAACAATGAAGGACCTAACTATTATTCAGTAGGACCACAGCGCTACCCAGGCCAAGATGAGAGTAACACATACAACTAGCAGAGCCACACCTGAGACAAGGCCACACTCAGCAGATTTGTGCTCAGCAAATTTATAACCAATGAGTCAGCACAGGGACCAAAACAGCCACTGTGAAACCCCACCCACTGCATTGTCCCACAAGGGAGGCATACTCAGAGGAGGCCCAGGACAGATCTCACTTGCATCTGCTGTGCTAATCACAGTACCTGAGCTCATGGGATGCCACATACTCCACAGCTTCTCTGCCTGCGCTCCTGATCACCTCCACAAGTGGTTGCATGACTTCCTGTGGTGACAGCCAAAGTTCACCAACATCGCCTACTTGCACACAATCACTTCCAAGAGTATCAGCCCCAGTTGCCTCCACCCATCATGGAGCAAACCCCACATGCACAACAAACCTGCTCAGTGCCGTGCTGTGTCATGCCATGCCATGCCAGCCCCTCCTGGTCCTTCCACCTCTACTCATGTTGTACAGCAACTCCAGATGCCTCATTCCATCAGCTCGGGAGCAGTGATGTTGCTGCACAAACTAGTCCAGCCCCAAATCAGAGGGGTGAGAAGACATGAAAACCCACCCAATGTCTTATTTGCCTCAGTCTTTAATAGTAAGACCAGTTGTGTTACGGGTACACAGCCCCCTGAGCTGTAAGACAGGGATGAGGAGCAAAATGAAGCCCAAATGATCCAAGGGGAAATGATTAGAGACCTGCTACACCACTTAGACACACATAAGTCTATGGGGCCAGAGGGCATACACCATACTGAGAGAGCTGGTAGAGGGGAGTAAAGCGAGGTGGTGGAGTTGCTCTTTACATGATAGAGCAACTACAATGTATTGAGTACTGTCCAGGCAGGGATGAGGAGCGAGTTGAGAGTCTGTGGGTGAGAATGAAGGGGCAGGCTGGCAGGGGTGATACTGTTGTGGATGTCTATGACGGGCCACCAGATCAGGGTGAGGAAGTTGATGAGGCCTCTACAGGCAGCTGAGAGCAGCCTCACAGTCACAGGCCCTGGTTGTGGTGGAGGATTTTAACTTCCCTGATGTTTGCTGGAAGGACTACTTGGCCGGCCAGCCACAGTCCAGGAGATTCCTCCAGTGCCTTGACGATAACTTTCTGATGCAAAGGGTGGAGGAGCCGACTAGGAGAGGTGCTCTGCTGGACCTCATCCTCACTAACAAGGAGGGTCTGGTTGAAGCGGTCAAGGTTGAGGGCTACTTTGGTTGCAGCGACCATGAGATGGTGGAGTTCAGGATCTCCTGTGGCAGGAGCAGGATAGCAAGCAGAACTGCAACCCTGGACTTCAGCAGGGGCAACTTTGGCCTTTTCAAGCAATTCCTGGGGGAAATCCCATGGGCAAGGCTGCTTGAAGGTCAAGGGGCCCAAGATAGTTGGTTAGTGTTCAGGGACTGCTTCTACCAGGCACAAGATCAGAGCATCCCGACACGTAGGAAGTCAAGGAAGGGAGCCAGGAGACCTGCGTGGTTAAACAGGGAGCTGCTGGGTATGCTCAAGTGGAAGAGGAGAGTTTATAGATCATGGAAGGAGGGGCTGGCCACTTGGGGAGAATATCAGGCTGTTATCAGAGGGTGTGGGGAGGCAACTAGGAAAGCTAAAGCCTCCTTAGAATTAAACCTGGCGAGAGGGGTCAAGGACAACAGGAAGAGCTTTTTCCAATACGTGGCAGATAAAACTCACACCAGAGGCAATGTAGGCCCACTGATGAACGAGGTGGGTGCCCTGGTGACAGAAGATACGGAGAAGGCAGAGTTACTGAACGCCTTCTTTGTCTCTGTCTGCTCTGCCGGAGGCTGTCCTGAGGAGCCCTGTACCCCTGAGGCCCCGGAGGAAGTCAGGACAATGGAGGAGTTTGCCTGGGTTGATGAGGACTGGGTTAGGGAGCAGTTAGGCAATCTGGACATCCATAAATCCATGGGTCCGGATGGGATGCACCTGCGGGTGCTGAGGGAGTTGGCTGAGGTCATTGCTAGACCATCATCTTTGCCAAGTCTTGGTTAACGGGAGAGGTGCCTGAGGACTGGAGGAAAGCAAATGTCACTCCAGTCTTCAAAAAGGGCAAGAAGGAGGACCCGGGTAACTATAGACCGGTCAGTCTCACCTCCATCCCCGGGAAAGTGATGGAACGACTTCTCCTTGGTGCCATCTCAAGGCATATCAGGGATGAGAGGGTCATTAGGGGCAGTCAACATGGCTTCACCAAGGGGAAGTCACGCTTGTCCAACCTCAAAGCCTTTTATGAGGACATAACAAGGGGGATAGATGATGGCAAAGCAGTGGATGCTATGTTGATTACAGTAAAGCATTTGACACAGTCTCCCACAGCATCCTCACAGCTAAACTGAGGGAGTGTGGTCTGGACGATCGGGTAGTGAGGTAGACTGTGAACTGGCTGAAGGGAAGAAGCCAGAGAGTCGTGGTCAATGGGGCGGAGTCCAGTTGAGGCCTGGATCCAGTGCAGTGCCTCAGGGGTCAGTATTGGGGCCTGTATTATTCAATATATTCATCGATGATTTGGACCAGGGAATAGAGTGACTGTCAGCAAGTTTGCTGATGACACCAAGCTGGGAGGAGTGGCTGACACTGGAAGCTGTGCTGCCATCCAGAGACCTGGACAGGCTGGAGAGCTGGGCAAGTATTGCATCTGGGTAGGAACAACCCCAGGTTCCAGTATAAGTTGGGGAATGACCTATTAGAGAGCAGTGTAGGGGAAAGGGACCTGGGGGTCCTGGGGACAGCAGGTGTTCCTGCTCCGGCAGGGGCATTGCACTGGATGAGCTTTCGAGGTCCCTTCCAATCCCTAACATTCTGTGATTCTGTGAAATACAATACAGCAGAGAGGAAACAGCCTAGGAGGCTCCTGGAATGTCTGGAAGGTAACTTCCTGACGCAGATGGTCAGTGAGCCAGCAAGGGAAGGTGCCCAGCTGGACCTTTTGTTTGCAAACAGAGAAGTACTTGTGGGTGATGTGATGGTTGGAGGCTATCTTGGGCATAGTGATCATGAAAGGATCGAGTTTTCTATTCTTGGAGAAGGAGGGTGATGTCAGCTACCTTCTCATTGGTGTCTGCTATAGGAGCACAGTTCTGAAACCATCTATCTCCATCTCAGCTCCTCTAATACTAAGCAGCCTTTTAACTGTTTCCTGAAACTCAGCCACCTGATGTATCAGATCATCAACCTGTGCACCTCTTATGCAGGCACTTACCTTTTCTCCAGGACAAGGGTCTGGGCACTCATTGCAACCTACTGCCTGTACTGAAGTCTCCTTCCATACCAGTACTGTTTGGGTAGAAGCATGAGACATCGCAGGGCCTTTCTCTGCAGGAGCACAGTTTTTAACTCTGAGGCGAGTGCTCACTATTATGGCAGAGACCTAGAAGCGCCTTTCCTGATTGCCCTGCCTGCGCGAACTGCCCCACAAACTGCTGCACCATGCCCTGGGTGACGCACCACTATCTGTTTCCCTGCTCTGTTCTCAGCACTCCTGGTCACTAGTGCTCCCTAAGACCATTTAAATCTCCTGCGATTGCTCCTGGCAATGGTGCAGAGTCTGGTTGGAGGCCTGTAGGTAATCGTGTTCCCCAGGGGTCAGTACTGGGTCCAGTCCTGTTCAACCTGTTCATCAATGACCTGGATGAAGAGACTGAGTGCACCCTGTCACGGTCCGTTCAGTGATGGACTTGTGATGGTTCTTTTACCTTGATCTTAGAGCGCAAAATTAAGGCCACCAAAATGCCAAGGGGTTATAATTCAATCAAGCAGTGTTACTTTATTAATTTGCCCGTAAAGCGGCACGCGCTAGAGAGAGAGAGTAAGAAAAACAAAAGGGAAAAGAAACAGGGAAAAGTAAGAGTAAAGATGCGAAATGAGGTTGCGTTTATCACCAGTCCAGTTCCAGAAGCGTCCCTCTGGTCTCCGGTCCCGTGGAGTCCGGCCGGTCCTCCGTCGTGGTTCAGGATCCTCTGGTGGGAAGATCTTCAACGGTGCCCATTCTGGAGTCACCTTTTATGCTTCTTCACCCCCCCTTGCTCCCATTGTGTTAGCCCAGTCTCCGCCTAGACTTCGCAACCCAGGCTCGTACTGCGCAGGCTCGAGAGATTCACGCTTTCTTTTGCCAGCGCTTACGTGTCCAGAATTCAGGGGTCTTTCTCTGGTCCATTGGGTGATCTCAGGACCCTTGGCGAGCTGCTGGGCATGCTCCTTTTCGTTGGCCATTGTTTGGGGGAGCAGGTGAGGGACACGTGTAACTGAGGCTGCAGGTGAGAACACATTCTTCTGGATGGCAGCTCTTGTCCCTGGGTCGAAGAGACCCTCATAACAATAGCTTTCAGGAGGCGGGGGCTGGTTTGGTTGAAGAAGCAGGTGAAGTCCACACAGCAGCCATTGTAAGCAGCAGCCCCCCCGTATCGGAGAAACAGTGCAACACAATGCTTCTCCTCGGGCCTCTCTCCAAGTCATTGTCCATTCGTTCTTTCGGTCTCAGCTTCAGTTCTCTAAGTTCTTGATGGCGATGTTCAGGCAAATACTGCTCCATCTTTGGACCGACTCTCACACACCCTCAGCAAGTTTGCTGATGATACCAAACTGGGAGGAAGGGCTGACACACTAGAGGCTGTGCTGCCATCCAGCGAGACCTGGACAGGCTGGAGGAGTGGGCAGAGAAGAACCTGATGAAATTCAACAAGGGCAAGTGCAGGGTCCTGCACCTGGGGAGGAATAACCCTGTATACCAGTACAGGTTAGGGGTGGACCTGCTGGACAGCAGCATTGCAGAGAAGGACCTGGGAGTTCTGGTTGACAACAGGGTGATCATGAGCCAGCAATGTGCCCTTGTGGCCAAGAAGGCCAATGGTACCTGGGGCGCATTAGGAAGAGTGTGACCAGCAGGTTGAGGGAGGTGATCGTCCCCCTCTGCTCTGCCCTGGTGAGGCTGCATCTGGAGTACTGTGTCCAGTTCTGGCCTCTCCAGTTCAAGAAGGACAAGGAATTACTGGAGAGAGTCCAGTGGAGGGACACAAAGATGATGGGGGGTCTGGATCATCATTCTCATGAGGAGAGACTGAGAGAGCTGGGGCTGTTCAGCCTGGAGAAGTCTGAGATGAGATCTTATTTATGCTTATGAAGGGTGGGTGTCAAGAGGATGGGACCAGAGTCTTTTCCATGGTGCCCCACAATAGGATGAGGGGCAATGGGCACAGACTAAAGCACAGGAGGTTCCATCTAAACATGGGAAACTTCTTCCCAGTGAGGGTGCCAGAGCCTGGCCCAGGCTGCCCAGAGAGGTTGTGGAGTCTCCTTCTCTGGAGACATTCAAACCCGCCTGGACACATTCCTGTGTGATCTGCTCTGGTGAACCTGCTTTAGCAGGTGGGTTGGACTGGATGATCTCCCGAGGTCCCTTCCAACCCTAACCATTCTGTGAAAGGCCTAAGCTGTAAACTGGCCAAGAACTCCTCTGGTTTCAATCTGTTCTCTAAAACCTCACAAAGGAGCAGGTTGACACATTGAGTATTGATGCATATGAGCTCTGAATACGGATCATGCAATTAACACACGAATAGTGAGTAGCTTTTCCAAGATTAATTTATCAAGGAATAAAGTAAGTTGTGGGTGCAGAGTCTCATGCATACCTTCCCCATCAGATGTAATTTGACTATGATCCAACCACTTTATTCTATAAATATGACAGTCTAAGTGAGCCTTCTTCAAGCTCTCCAGGCTAAGCAGCCTGGCTTTGTGGCAGTGATCTCCCTTTGAGCTGAGTTGCCTCTCAAGTTTGCTCCTCCAGGCAGAGACACCTTTTACCAACATCAAAACTTTGGTAAGCAACTGATATTGTGCATAACCTTGTAATATGGTAGCTTTGATTTGTGCCTTTGTAACTTTGATTTTATCTTGATATCTTTGATTTGTACCATGGTAGTTTTGAATCAGTGTTCAAATGATTGTGCCATACAATAATAGAATGAACCGTGACATCGAACTTTTTTTAAGTCACACTTTTACAACATCATGCTAAACCACTTTTGCTACTACTTTTGACAGTGGTTCTTTCAGCCATCTAACTCACCCATTTGTGACAAATTGACATAGTAGGCAGGATCCTAAATCGTTGTTTTTTGGACACACATCCTAATGGTCCTGCTTGTATGCACCTTGATTTAAAAGTAGTAATAATTAAGGGTCTGAACAATAAGGAAAAATTCTTAAAGGATTTCCTATATTTTGCTTACTTTTACTGAAAAAGGAATAGTGAATATAAGGAATTAGGGAAGATATATGAATGATACAACAGCAGAATCTTTGCCTTGGGGATTCCTGCTTTGGCCACTGTAAATGGAGAAGAACTAACTAAAATTTGGGATTGCTTTAGTTGCACATGATCAGAAGAAATAGTGGAACTCATTTGCTTAGACACACAAGTGTGATTTCTATGTTTTTTTTTCCCACCTTGAATTTTTGGCACCAGTCACTGAAAAAAAACCCACAACATCAAGCAACAAACCAAAACTTTGAAATGCAAATAATTTAGTTTACATCTACTTTTTAATAAAATATAAATAGTTGTTTGTATTTAGAGGAGTGCTGAAGGTAGAGTTGCATTCCTGCCTCTCCTGTGTCCCCTACTTCCCAACTTCTTTGTTTTTTGATTTACAAAGTGCAGGCAATGTTTCCTTCTTGCAGAGGCAAGTGTGGACTCTTTTTAACCTTAGAGGTATAGGGAGTGTTGAGTCCAATCTACGCTCTTATGTACATGGAGGGCTCTTTCAAGAGGTATCCAGAGAAATCAATTGGGAGTTCTGTTGTCCAGTAACAGAAGCTACTTCTACATTTGTCAGATGTGTGATTAATGTACCAATAATGAAAAAAAAATTAGGAGCTGTTCAATAATAGTTTCCTCTGTGTCAGTTACCTTTTACCTAATCAATACTTACACTCTAGTAAGTTTACCACATTGTGAGTCATTATAGAGTTTTTTAAGGAAAGTTGGTGCAAACGACTTGGATTGCAAAAGTAGGCCTGACTTGTATGTCAGAGAGAGGGAAAGAACTGCTGCATGTGAACTCTTCAGTTTGGCTTTTGAATTTAAAGCTGGCATCCTTGTTCTTTTTATCCTATTCCTCTGTCAGTAACTTCTGAGCCTTTTGGGAAGGGTAGCAGATAAATTAATGTCCTGCCTGAAGGAAGTACTATGATGTGAGCTGATGCTGTTTTGTTTGGCTTGCT